>NC_138032.1:69501991-70101991 GCF_964106645.2 Podarcis pityusensis | reverse complement strand
CCTCAGAATATCATGTCACAGAGCAACTGAGCCTTAACAGACATTTGAAATTTTTGTTGCTCTCTTGGATGGTGGCATCCCCTTAACGATAGCTGAGGAAGTCTAGGTTGGCACAAAATGCTAAGCTATGGTTAACATCAACTAAGGCTTAGAAAACAACTGCAAACCTTGGTTAAATAGCACTCTTTAACCACAGTTAATACCAGAGTTGTACTGCTTCACTGGGTTCACATACCATGCTAAGGCATGGTATAATAAACTATGGTTTAGCATTATGTGCAAATCAAGCCAGTACAAAAGCTATCACAGAACGCTTCCAACACCAGATGACCTGGAGCCAAGCTATGCACACCTGCATGTGTGTTCCTTTATCTGGATATTTATTTTTAATGAAGAACAGTTGTGGATGGCTGCAGACTTGACTGGAAAATTGAGGGTGGAAACAGGAGCAGAGAAGCTGAGACGTTTAACCCATTTCTAGCAGGAACGTTTTGTACTCACAATTTTCCCCCACTCCCCAATCACTGACTCAGGGCATTGTGTGCCACACTGTGTGAATCCTACAGTCTTAGGTGCATCTGATGACATTGTAAAACTATACCAAACACTTGGGGAAATGATAAAGAAATAGTCCCAAGAGATCATGGCGCGTGCGTTTAGATAGATGCTGCAGGGAATACAATGACTCCAGTAAAAATGGGCACGGCAGAATAAATAAATGTAAATTCTTACAAATCCCTCAGATTGTGATTGGTTTAGGAAGTTCTGGAGCATCATGATCATGCAGTCTTGCGCAGCTCCTATTCATTACAAAGGGTTTGCTCCAGAGCATAGATTGCTTACAGGATATATAATAAAACAGGTGTCAAAACAGATTTCCTGCGTGGCCTTTAGCAAGTCATTTAATTTCTTTCGAGGCAATATTCTTCTTCAGGGGATGTATAGTGAGGATGGATTTGTCTCTTGCTCTTTCTAATTTTCTTTTTAAAAAACTTTTTTAAAAACAGGACTAATAAAACTTGTCCACTTGCCTTGCAGGGGTATCGTGTGGATTAATTAGTTTGTGTTTCCTCGATGCTTTGGAAATGTGAGGCAGTGTACGCATTAAGTACGAGGGCCCCCAATACATTACTTTTTAAAAAATAACATAAACAACGCCATATTTCACAAGGATGTATATAACTCCTGCGCTCATAATTAAATCTCTCACTCCACTGCTTGGGCTCTGCCTTCACATACCTTCCTCCTTCCAAGGGGGTCTAAAAGCCAACATCCCCTTGAATAATAGGAGAGGCAAGGAAGCCAGGGCAGTGATTTATATAAAAGGTGACATCTTCACAAAGCCCAAACTTCAAAGCGACAGGCTTCAGATCCTGACTTCTCCTTTTGTTCGAACCTCCCCAAGGTCAGCGTCATTATTTTAGAAACTGCAGGGACCTTGTGATCCATCCAAATGGCAGCCCAAGTAGTCAAATAGACTTCTGCATGTCAGGCAAAGTGTTCCATGCCATCACCTGCATCCCACAGAGACTCGGCTCTTAAAGGACACGCGGAGGTGAAAATAGCCAACGAGTCGGTGCCCAGAAGAGCATTAACAAAAACTGTTTAACAAGGGTGTTTGGAGGGGTCAGTTGCTAGGCTGAAATGCAGGGAATTCTGTCCCCTTTGACTTTGCAAAGACCTTGCAGGAGTCACAACCGGGCAGCTGTAGTGACTGCAGGAGTCAAATGTAAGCTTGATACTGGCTGGCAGCCAATCTTGAAATTGTTTTCAGTTTAGTAAAACAAAGCTACGAAACCCACCAAAAAAACTCAATCTATGAGAAGGATGCCCCTCCTTTATATTAAGTCTGTTTTATTCTGCAATCCTCCTCTCCCCAGACCCTGCAATCATCATCTGAGGCCCTTCTTTCCGTGGTTCCCCCATGAGAGGTCCAGAGGGGGGTAACATAAGAAAGGGCCTTTTCTGAGGTGGCTCCCTATTTGTGTAATGCTCTACCCAGAGAGACTCACCTGGCTCCTTCGTTACATATCCTTAGACACCAGGTATAAAATTTTATCTTCTTCCTGGCCTTCGGCTAATTAAACAATCTATGGCCTTTTAAACTGTGGAAGAGTATTGTTTTCATTTGTTCATCTGCTATGCATTTTTTTGTTTTTATATGGTAAACCACCCTGTGATCTCTGGATGAAGGGCGGTACAGAAATTTAAAATATGATGATGATGATGATGATGATGATGATTAGGGAGCAAGTCCCATTGAACTCAGTGGGATTTATTTCTGAGCAAGCATATTTAGGATCACGCTTAAATGTTACTTTTCTTTTTTTGTGGGGGGAGGACCATACCTCAGTGGTAGAGAAGCTGCTCTGCGTGCAGAAGGTTGCATGTTTAACCTATACCCATTCTGAATGAGTAGCAGAAAAAGACTGGCTCTCAAACTGGTCCATATACTCTCTATCTCTCTGCATATTGAAGGGTCTGGAAGATGGGGAAAGCAGGGATTTGGCCAGAAGGACCATTTGCTGAGACGCTGGGTGATGACTATCAGTTGAGGTGACCTTCTCTGTATTGTTTTGTATGGTTAATAGCAAGAGATGTGCAAAGTTACTGGCATGGGTGATTGAGCAACCCGAAGTGCAATTTTGGTGCAATCACTAGGCTGTGCAAAAAGGATGGTGGTATATTTAATAGGGCTTGTGACATATCTGTCTTACAGAACAGGTGCTCTATCTGAACTAGCATGCATGGAGGCAATCCCTTAGCTTTGGGTTGCTAGGAAAGAAAGGGAGTTGTGATACCAAAGTCTGGAACACCACACAAACCACCCGAATGTAGTTACCAGATTGGATAAAGAATTTATTTGAGAAAATTCTCAGCTACCAACATGAGATGAGCTCAGTGGTAGAGCACAGAAGGTCTTCAGTTCAGTCCTTGGCATCTCCATGCAAGGTGGAAAAGTACACCTGTCTGAAACCCCAGAACTGCTGCTTATTAGTCAGTGCAGATGATACTGAGCTAGACAGAGAAACAGCCTGTCTCACTATGAGGCAGCTTCCTGATATGGATAATGAAATCTCAACATAATCAACTATTGAGAGCAATATAATTTTATTGCGAATTCTCTTTTGGAAAAATGCGGTGAAAAAAAGGAAATAAGATTGCCATAGTTGTCTCGCCCTTGTGATCTGAATTAGATTATGAGAGCTTTCATTTTAAAAGTGTCTTGGGAATGTTGAAATATGGGAAATGCTCAGGTTGGAATTTTATAGAGCTTTTTCTAAAGAGGGTGCCATTGTAATATACCATGAATGTTAAATACTTGACATGCAGACCCTACACACATACCTACCTTCTTGGGTCCCCAACTAGACGCAGCTAGAGCATAGCCAGTGAAGAAGTGAAACACAGTGAATGCATGGTTAGATGCTAATGGATGCTTTTTTGCTTTTGGGAAAACTGATACTGGTGGCAGGGGGAGAATCATGCGGTCTTGGCACCTCACTGCTCTCTCATGCTCAACTCGTATTTTTTTAAATAAATAGGGAGCGAGCTTCATTGAAGTCAGGGGGGTGTACTGCTGAGGGGACATTTATAACATTGTACTGTTAGGGACTGAAAGAGGGGTGTTTGGTTAGCCCAGGGCTCTCAAAGGGTGTTGTGTGTGACACAGGTGTGACAGGAAGGGATGACAAGGGAAGATTCAAGGACAGTCAAAGAGTCATTTAAACATTTCAGTGTATATGTGTGTGTGCGCACGCACACACACACACAAAATATAAAGCAGAATATGGATAGATATCTTTTCAAAATGAGGGCAAGAACACCAAGTGAAAATGAGGACAATCCCAGTGGCGATCCAGAATAACCGTTTGAACAAAGTGAAAGAGAACACTCGCTTATAATTATATTTTGGGAATGATTCATGTTCTTATGTAGCTGCATTGTTTTATACTTTCTGAATGTCCCATGATCATATTATAAAGTAGTTGTGTTCTGTGCTATAAATCAAGCACTGCTGGGAGCTGTATCTTTTTGTTTTCCAATGCATTTCTTATCATTGGATAAACCCGAGCAAATTTTTATTCTGAAATTGTGGCCCAGAAAGAAAGAAAAAGTTTGAGAACCACTGGATTAGCTGGTCTGTTTGAAGATGACATTCCATGGCTGGAATCACATGAGTGCTCTTCTGGGTTGATCTTCATGGCTGACGAGATATCCCTGCTATACAGCAACAAAAGAAAAGAATTTACCGTATTTTTTGCTCTATAGGACACACTTTTTCCCCTTCAAAAATGAAGGGGAAATGTGTGTGCGTCCTATGGAACGAAGACGCCATAGCCCCGCGACCCTTTCCCGGCTGGAGAGGTGACGCGCGGCTATGGCAGGAGCCTCTTTAGCCGTACGCCACCTCTTCAGCTGGGAGAGCGTGTGCGGGGCTAAAGAAGCCATAGCCCCGCGATCCTCTCCCAGCTGGAGAAGTGACGTGCGACTATGGCAGCTGCCTCTCCGCTGCGCCTTTCCGCTGCTCCCTGACCTGCTCTTTGGGGCTGGTGGTGGGCTTCCCCCCGCCAGCCCCAAAGAGCAGGTTGAAAGGAACCTGAAGCCTGGAGAGCAAGAGGGGTCGGTGTGCACCGACCCCTCTCGCTCTCCAGGCTTCCAAGGTAGCCGCCTGAACGCACCTTAAACGGCACCTTGTTTTAGAGCGGGAAAACAAGAGGGGGGAAATTCTCCCTCTCTCTGTGCAGCGCCTCCTGCAGCTTCGCTGAAGGGGCGCTGGGCAGAGAGGGGGAGAATTTTTTTTTCTTGTTCTCCCCCCTCTAAAACAAGGTGCGTCCTATTGTCCGGTGCGTCCTATGGTGCGAAAAATACGGTAATTGATCGGATTATTCCAGAAGAGGTGAAGCTGAGCATAGCAAGATCAGCGAGAGAGGGGCATTTGTGTGTGTCTGCAGTGTGTGTGTGTTTGATGTTGCTTAAGAAATGTTAGCAAGCCACCCAATTCTTCATTGGCAAGAGACTTCCATAAGACTTTCTTCAAAACTGGTTCCGTAGGACCACATAGATCATTAGGCACAGTGAACTACAGAGAGATGGAATGAAAGGCATGATAATCAGGGACCTGACAGATTGCTACTGCATGATCCCAACCTCCCCAATAGAACTCCCTTCACCTGGGTCTCACTCCCAGTTCCTAACTTTGTAAACTGGATTGTAAACTGGATTGAGGGAACGTTGTACTTGAGAGAAAACTGAGATTGGTCGTGTACTGGTGGGCCATTTGGGGGTGGGGTTCAATACACACACAAACACACCCACCCACGCACAAACACACCCACACACCTTAGTGCCCTACCTGCAGAATGGAGAAAAAATGGCAAAAATAACTTCATTAGTTTGAAGAGAATAAGGCTAGGCCATAACTTGCTATGAATAAGCACGGGCTGCCTTCTGAAGGAGTTGCTGCTGAATGTCACAGACTGTCCCGCTCTGCTTCTCCCCTTCTCGGCAAGGAGAAAACACAAATAGCAATTCCCTTGACTCATTTAAGCCAAAATCATGGAACTTTGTGGCTCCCTGGGGAAAGCTGACTCACACTCCTAAAAGGATACAGATAAATGTCCACTAATCGAAACAGAAGTCACACATGTCATTTTAGATGCTGGCTGTGATCAACACTGGGCAGTGCTTTTTTCTATTAAAAGAAATGTTTAGGGGTACTCTCATTTTGACTCAAGAAAATCACCATTTTATAGGAAAATCAGGAAAATGAATGCAGTAAATGGACAAAAATACAAAGATTCACAAAATGTTTAGGGGTATGTGTACCTCTGCGTACCCCCATAAAAAAAGCACTGACACTGGGTATAAACGGATATGTTAGATAATGGAGCATGTAACTTGAATTCATCACCTACTTCTCCAAATTCTCAATACAGATGTTGCTATTGCTGTTGTTGTTGTTTAGATTTCTATACCACCCTTCACCTGGAGCTCACAGGGCAGTTTGGAATATAAAAAGAATATAAAAAGACAAAAATATATAACACCCCTACATAAAATAGTAACAAACAAAAACAACACACACAGAGATGCCCTGTTAACAGCCTACGGCCTAGGACCCTCGTATCTACGGGACCGCCTCTCCTGGTATGCCCCACAGAGGAACTTACGGTCTTCAAATAAAAACATCTTGAAGGTCCCAGGCCTCAGAGAGGTTAGGCTGGCCTCAACTAGAGCCAGGGCTTTTTCGGCTGCGGCTCCAACCTGGTGGAACGCTCTGTCACAAGAGACAAGGGCCCTCCAGGACTTGACATCTTTCCGCAGGGCCTGCAAGACAGAGCTGTTCCACCAGGCCTTTGGTCAGGGCGCAGCCTGACTCCCTCCTTTGGCAATCTTTACAATACTTTAGTTTATGGTTGCCATCAATTTTGATTTTAATTAATTCTTTGATGTTTTTATAATGTTGCACTATTTTAGTGTTGTTAGCCGCCCTGAGCCCGGCTTCGGCTGGGGAGGGCGGGATATAAATAAAATTTATTATTATTATTATTATTATTATTATTAACAGGACATGTGGAAACCTCACCTGACTCATCCCCATCTGCTTCCTGATTCAGGAAGTTCAGAGTGCCAATGCACACCCTTCGTGCTCACTCTGTTCTTCCTGATTCTTCTAATCTTTGTATAAATTTGCCATTGACTTTCTTTCTCTTCCTGCTGCTTTGCTCATTTTCTATGTTCCTTTGGAAGCAGATGTCAGAGAAGGCTCCATCCTTTATCTAACTCCCATCGATTTACATGCGACCCCCTCTTGTATCACGGGGAGGATGAAAAGGCACAGCACAGCAGGCTCTTTCTGCACTGAGGGTGCAGCAGGTGTGCAACTCAATTGGGAAGCAGGCACAATTGAGTCGAGTGCACAGAGGATGCGGGAAGAGAGTTCCCATCATGGAAAGCAGGGCAAGGTAGAAAGACAAATCAGGGATGAGCGCTGTAAAGAGGCATCTAATCTAGCTCGGCTAAATGCATCCCCCTCATGAAAGTCAATGGTATTAAGCAACAGATGCACATGGTTTATATACAGCAGACTCTGTTGCAACATTTTATTCACAGTCTATAATAACTCTGCGGGAGAGGCAAGGTTATATCAGGGCAAAACCTGGGTGGGAATCAGAGCTGGCTTCCAGAAATTTTCCACTCTGTTAGTGTTGAAGGAGGAGAAATTACCCAGTGGCCAGATTTCTGATGGGGACACCTGGCAGGCAGCATAAGACACCATGGTCAAAACATCAACACTGGTGTATTCTCCAATATCCCACTTATGAAAATCAGGACGTGGGACCCCCAGATCCAATTCATGGAAGGGATCACACTTTTGCCCCACCAGCCAGGGTCAAAAGAAGCAGGGGGGCTGCATTCGTGAGGGGGCAGGCTCCCCACACCCCAGGCCAAAGCACCAGCCAGGACATACCTCAGGGGGTGCACAGGTTCAGCAGTACGAAGGCCAGCAGGCAGCAAGAGCCGATCTGCTCCTACCTCTGGTTCAAATCCCCATTCCTGCTGCTGTTGGGCACATGTCCACACACACACACGCCAGCCCAATGCAAAAACACATCTTTGGGTCCTGTGCTCTCGCACAAACCAGCTGACTCGCACAAGAGCATGGGACCAAAAATCAGGACATTCAGCCAGAAGCCGGGATGGCTCCTGTAATACCAGGGTGTCCCGGTCAAATCAGGACAGTTGAGGGGTATGTACAGTAGGCGGGTATGTTGCCTATCTACCAGTGAGCTAGGTTCAATGGTAATGGCAAATGACAGCAGCAGAAATTGTTCCTGCAGCCTGACCACAATGTTGCACCCTCCAGAACACCCTGGGGCATTGTAAGAGGAATGGAAGCCACAGTGTATGCACAAAATGTTGGAAGACGTATGGACACTGGGCGGAGGAAGGCGGGTGTGGAGGGTGCGGTGCGCACCAGGTGTCAGCCGTGAGGGCGGGTGACATTGCCATGTCACCGCCCCCGCTTGCTGTGTGGGCAGTCCCCCGGACGCTCACCGCATGGGCAGTGCCCTCGGAAGCTCGCTGCACAGGTGGCAGACCACTAGGGACAATGCTGCCATGGGCAGCTGGCGGCGCCCCTCCCTACACTCGCCACATGGACAGTGGGCGGCTAGGGACGCTTGCCATGCGGGCTGCTAGCCCTGCACCTGCGCAGCTCCAGGTGCTGGGGCTGGTAGCTCCGCCCCTGCATATGGAGCAAATTCTGTGGAATTGCCTTTTTATTATGCAGTGAATAGAGGAAAAAATATTGGGAATCTCAGGGGGGAAATGTATTCTGAGAAATTTTGGCTCAGCTCTATTGGGAATATCTGTGAGTGTCGGGAGGAGATGCTGAAGATGTGGAAAGTGAAAGTCAAGCATGACTGTTCCCCATATCATTGGATGACGCTCTGGCCACCAACACCGTTTTGAGCTTCAACGGAAGTGCACAATTTAAGTGCTGCACCAAGTTAGAAGCTTCCAGCTCTTAAAAAGGTTATTTGCAACTGACAGTTCAGTTGGCTAGGCTGATCGCCAGTCACCCTCCCAATGAGAGCTTGCCAAGACTGGAGATGCCATCTTAATGGGAAAAGCATTACGTGAATTAGATAACGCATGAGAAGACGTGAGATCAGCAAAGATCGGAGCCTCTCTCGCTGAGTTATGACAGAGATATTGACTCAGCACTAGAGATGTAAGATTTCTGGAAATGCTGAAGCCATAGAGAAAATACCACCCCGCCTAATTTCTGCCCTGCTGCCCTCCCTCCCCAAAGAGCACATTTGGCACATGTATTGTATTTAAAGGTATAAGGGTACAATAGTGGAAACTAGTCATGGAACAAAAGTTTTTTTAAAATATTTTATTTTTTGCAATTTTCAGTTGTACACACATTAAAATTAAAAACAGCAAAAACAGGAGTATCTGTGTGGTGTTTCCCTCGTTTTACACTTCAGTTTTATCAGTGAGACTCGATATGCCTTTCACTCCTTCACATGCAGGTATGGAAATGTTTGGTCTTTTTACGTAGTTCTGTACAGGGCTGTGTATAGAATATGACCCCCTGTTTTAAGCTAGTATGATATAATGCAGTCTTCAGCAATTTGGTACTCTCCAGATGTTGTGGACTGCAAATCCCATGGCCATTGCTGATGGTCAAGGATTATAGGAATTGTAGTCCAAAAGTATGGAGGACACCAGGCTTGGAAAGCTGATATATTGGGTAACTGTCCTCTGACTGGAAAGACCTGGGGCCACATCATACATTCCATTCCAATGTACACCTAAGATGTGTTAAGTGAACATCCAAATATGAAAAGTGTGAATAAAACAAATGTATTTGCAGACCTGTGTCTGGTATAGGTAGACACGTCCGAGAGTTAGAGGGCTAATACTCCCTGTTAAGCAGACACTTGGTGGTATTTCAAGCAGCACGATCCTAGGCATGTCTGATTAGGAATAAAACCTACTGAGTTTAAAGGGAGCGTAGCTTAGATTTCCCTTTGTGTAATCTGGAAAGTGACTCTTAGTCATGAAACTCACAGGTTAGGCTTGGCAATATCAATGTACCTCAGTCTACCCTAAATGGTTGTTGGGGGCATAAGAAGCTATAACCCTATAACCCCATGCACCCCTCTCTGAGCTCCTTGAAGGAAGGGCAAGGTACAAAGGCCACACACAAACACACACACACACACACACACACACACACACACACACTTCATCAGGAAAACACAACTTCTGAAAACCTTTAAAGCAAATATGTTTACCAATTTATTCGGAGTCTTAATCCCCCCACCCCACCCCCTGTTCCTGAAACCTCAGGGCAGATGAGAACATTTGGAAACAAAAAGATAATATCACCTAAATTAACATCTGTCAGGGAACTGACATTGGAGCTAGAGGCGGAGGGAAGGCTCTCAAATGATGCTGGAGAAGGGCCCAGCAGGGAGAGAGGCAGCTCAGCAGATGGGGAAGCAATTCAGCGCAACACCAGGAATAAAGAGGGGCAGATGGGGGAATCGGCGAGAGGGCTCCCAGACTCTTCACCGGACACCAGCGGGGAGAGCACGGGTCCTCCGCTACCCACGCCCTCCCTGCGCAGAAGACTTCCGCGCAGAGAGAGTAGGAGGAGACTGGGTGTCAAACAACTTTTATGTTGGAAAAGGTTTAAGAAACGCCCACTGACGGATTCTGCTAGTGACTGAGGCAGCCACGAAGTGAAGGGCTGTCCAGACTGAAAGGTTTAACAAGGCAACAAAGCCAGGAGAGGCGGCAACTTACGCACGAGCAACCCATACTCTTTACAGCAATCCGTCAGTCCCTGACGTCGCTCGTGCACAGTGACAGGCAGGCAGCATCATGAGCAAAACCGGAGAAGCTGGCGCCACGGAGGGAGCAGCTGGAGTGCAAAATCTGGTGGAGAGGAACCGAGATTTGGAGCAGCATGTGGCTCTGCTGACGGCGCGGCTGGACGAAAGGCGGTCTCAGGATGCTCAGGTCAGACCCACCCCCGTAGCAAGGAAGGTACCGGGACTGGTACACAAATTTGGAGGGAAACCCCAGGACTACAGTGCGTTCCGAACGGAAATAGAGTACGCGTTAGAACTGCAACAGAATGATTTTGCAGACGATGGGGAGAGGGTTGCCTATATTGTCGGACATCTGCAGGATGGGGCCAGAGAATGGATCAGGCCCCTAATGGCAACGCAGAATGCCGCCTTGAAAGACCTGAGGAAATTCTTCCAGGCGATGGATGCGATGTATTCCAGTGATGTACAGCAAAGTGTGACTCGGCGGGAACTGATGGGCTGCAAACAGGGGAACCAGTCAGTTAGAGACTACTGGTCACACTTTGCCATGTTAGTCCACCGGCTCGGGTGGGATTTGGACTCTGAACCCATTCAAATGCTGTTCGAGGATGGGTTGTCCCCAACGGTGAAGGACGAGCTTTCCCGCGCACCCCGCCTGCAGTCTATGGATCAGCTGACCAAGGCTGTGCTTGCAATTGGTGTAAGGCAGGAAGCGCGGGCCCAGGAGAAGCGGGAAGGGAGAGAGCAACGTTACCATGACTACCACATTCCTGAAATACCAAGGCAGCCTTCCCCGCCGGCGGAGCCAATGGAAATAGATGGAGCGCGCGCGGGGGAGATTTCAAACTCCAGTGAAGGTCGCAAGAGGGAGGGAAAGGATGGGAAAACCACCAAGAAGTGTTTTCTCTGCCAGCGACCAGGACATTTTGCCAGGGTCTGCCCGCAAAGAAAGGCCTGGCAAGGGATGGTGGGCGCTGCATGGGGTGAGGAGGAGACGGTAAAGGAGCAGGGAAACGCCAAAGCTTGGCTGCCACTCAGCGGGCACAGCAGCCAGGCCAGTAACCAATAGAAGTGCCCCAACCAGACCCCCCCAGGGCGGCTATAGCCATAGAATTGGTGCTAGAACTCCCAAATGGGCACCCAGTCAAGGTGAAAGGGCTGTTGGATTCAGGCAGTTCCTGCAATTTCTTCAGCAAGGACTTTGCACTAGAGCACCAGCTCCACCTGCTGCCCCTGGATTTCCCCTTGCAAGTAACCACCATTGATGGCAGGGAGCTTCTGGGAGGGGAAGTGACGCACCAGACCCCACCAATGAGAATGAGGGTTTCCAGGCACACGGAGACCATCGCCTTTCACGTAGCCTCACTGGCAGGGCCCCCAATAATATTAGGGATGAGCTGGCTAGCACAACATGATCCAGTGGTGGCATGGCATCAGAGAACGGTCACCTTTGGGTCCGCTTACTGCTTGGAACACTGTCTAGGGGGGGAAACCCCAAGAATGACCGTGGCCAGGGTGGCTGGGATAGCTGTGGAGCCGAAAGGGGAGGTGCCACCACTATATGCTGACCTGCAGGAGGTCTTCAGCGAGAAGGAGGCAGATAGACTACCCCCACATAGGCCCTTTGACTGCCAAATCAACTTGCTCCCTGGGGCGCAGCTACCGGTGGGTAAACTGTATGCCATGTCGGACAGGGAGATGAAGGAGCTGTGGGAATTTATTGACAAGAACCTGAAAAGAGGCTTCATAAGAGAATCAAAAGCGGTAGGGGGCAGTCCAGTGTTCTTTGTGGACAAAAGGGACACTAATCAACCCAGGCTCGTTGTGGACTATAGGGGGGTCAATTTGGTATCGGAACCAGTGACCTTCCCAATGCCCAGGATTGACGACATTTTAACACGGGTGAGGCAGGGGAAATTTTTTACCAAGCTTGATCTCAGGGGGGCATACAACTTGATTAGGATGAGGGAGGGGAACGAATGGAAGACCACAATGTTCACACTCCTGGGGGCCTTTGAGTACCTAGTTATGCCTTTTGGATTACAGTCGGGCTCCGCCTGTTTTCAAGCTTTCATGCACCACGTGTTGGGGTCCCTGCTGTACAAGAAGTGCGTAGCCTTCTTGGACGACGTCTTAATCTATTCGGACAATGAGGAGCAACATGTCAGAGACGTCAGGGAAGTGCTAAAACGACTGCAGAAGCACCAGTTGTGGGTCAAGCTGGAAAAATCTAAGTTTCATGCCAGAGAAGTCGAGTTTCTGGGGTACAAGTTGTCAGACAAAGGCTTAGCGATGGACCCAAGCAAGGTGCAGGCAGTGCTGGAGTGGAAGACGCCCAAAACCCGGAAGGACGTGCAGAGGTTCCTAGGGTTCAGCAACTTCTACAGGAAGTTCATCAAGAACTTCGCCCACTTGACAGCACCCAACACAGATTGTCTCAGTAGCAAAAGGAAGTTCGTCTGGACAGAGGAGGCCCAGCAGTCCTTTGAAAAACTGAAAAGGGCGTTCGCATCGGAAGAGCAGCTCCTGCACGTGGATCTGGAGAAACCCATGAGGCTAGAGACCGACGCGTCCGACAGAGCCATTGGGGCGGTTCTTTTGCAGCCAGGGAGGAGCAAGCAGGAATGGAGACCATGTGCCTTTTTCTCGAGAAAGCTGAACAAGTCGGAGCAAAATTATACTGTGTATGACCGCGAACTGCTTGCGATCTATGCGGCGTTTCGTCGATGGCGACATCTACTAATGGGGCGCAGCACAAGATCCAGGTTTGTACAGATCACAAGAACTGGGAATACTGGAGGACCGCACGAGTGCTCAACCAGAGACAGATTCGATGGGCACAGGAGTTCTCCAAGTTTTCCTTCGAAATCCGATACGTGCCAGGAGAGGAAAACGTGAGAGCGGATGCTCTCTCCCAGAAGCCGGAGTACTTGGAAGGAGAGGGGCCGCCGGAGATACGACACGTGATCCCCGAGGACCGATTGGTGTGTGGGGGAACCTTGGTGGGGCAACGAGAACTGGCTGGACTTACTAGAAATGACGTGTTCACACAAACTAAAATCCGGGAACTCCGAGACGGTAGAGAAACCCAAGGAGGGTTTGAGGAGAAGGAAGGGGTGCTGTACTATAAGGGGGCGCTGTATGTACCGGGGGAGGCTCTACGGGGGAAGGTACTCAAACAACTCCACGACAACCCCACAGCTGGGCACTTTCGACAGCACAAAACCATGATGCTCATCACCAGGCAGTCCTGGTGGCCCAGGGTGAGGGAGGATGTACGGGAATATGTACGGGGGTGCGACCGCTGCCAAAGGGCAAAGGGGGAGCGGGCTGCCCCCGCAGGATTACTGGAACCCTTACCCACGCCGGGGAAACCGTGGGAGGTGGTGTCCATTGATTTTGTGACTGATTTGCCCAAATCCCGGGGGAAGACAGCGGTCATGGTAGTGGTCGATCTACTAACCAAAATGTGCCATTTTATAGCTTGCTCACATGCGGTCACGGCAGAGGAAACAGCCAGGTTGTTTGTAGACCACATCTTCAGGTTGCATGGGGCTCCCTCGAGGGTTATCTCCGACCGCGGGAAACAATTTACTTCCCGTTTCTGGAGGAAGCTCATGAGCTTGCTGCAGGTCGAAGTGGGCTTCTCAACGGCGAGACACCCGGAAACCAACGGGCAAGCAGAAAGAGCAAAAAGTATACTCCAGCAATACCTACGCTGCTACGTCAACAAGAGGCAGAACGATTGGGTAGAGAAACTAGCGCTGGCTGAATTTGCGTACAATAATGCTGAACATGTGTCAACGGGAATGAGCCCGTTCCTGGCCAATTATGGGTGTCAGCCCAGGGCCTTCCCGGGGAGTGGGGAGGAAGGTTGGAGCGTACCGGCGGCAGAGCAGTTTGTGGAAGAAATGGAAGCCCTGCACCAGCAACTTAAGATGAACTTGGAGCGGGCCAAGGAAATTTACAAGAGGCAGGCAGACAAGCGCCGTAGGGAAGGGGAGACCATAAGGGTGGGAGATCGGGTGTGGTTGTCAACCCAAGGGTTACCTTTTAAGGGGGGGTGCAAGAAGTTGCAGCCCAGGCGGCTGGGACCATTTGAGGTAACACAGCAGGTGAACCCAGTGGCATTCAAGCTCAAATTGCCTGACAGCATGAAGATACACCCGGTGTTCCATAGGTCCCTACTCTCACCGTACTGGGAAGGACGGGGGTTCCCAGGGCGAGAGGGGGAAGTCACCACACACCCGCAGGTAGAAGAGAGGGAGCACCGCAATTTGGCTACGGAAATACTTGATTCAAGGTGGCGAGGGCGCCAGGTGGAGTACTTGGTGGCTTGGGAGGGGGAACCCGGGTCGGAAAACACGTGGGTTCCCGTGGAGGCAATCACTGATGGGTATCTGGTGGAGGAATTTCACCGCCTGTTCCCGGACGAACCCAAACCACTAGTGAGATTCTGGGAGGAGCAATTTGGAACCACAGACGATGAAGAGGATTTTGTGGGTTTTTCTGCCTCCGAAGGGGAGGGAGAAGAGGCTTCGGAGGAAGAAGAATCAGACTGGGAGGCCCACCCTGAGGGAAGGGATCAGAACGGGTGGGAAGCGGGGTTTGAATCCTCAGAGGATGACGACAGCTCCTTTCGGGGGTTCCCCGCATCGTCGGCCGAAGAAAGGGACGAAGTTGGATCAACATGTTGGGCCGGGGGTGGAAGGGGTCCTGGGGGGGAGGTGGATGTCAGGGAACTGACATCGGAGCTAGAGGCGGAGGGAAGGCTCTCAAATGATGCTGGAGAAGGGCCCAGCAGGGAGAGAGGCAGCTCAGCAGATGGGGAAGCAATTCAGCGCAACACCAGGAATAAAGAGGGGCAGATGGGGGAATCGGCGAGAGGGCTCCCAGACTCTTCACCGGACACCAGCGGGGAGAGCACGGGTCCTCCGCTACCCACGCCCTCCCTGCGCAGAAGACTTCCGCGCAGAGAGAGTAGGAGGAGACTGGGTGTCAAACAACTTTTATGTTGGAAAAGGTTTAAGAAACGCCCACTGACGGATTCTGCTAGCGACTGAGGCAGCCACGAAGTGAAGGGCTGTCCAGACTGAAAGGTTTAACAAGGCAACAAAGCCAGGAGAGGCGGCAACTTACGCACGAGCAACCCATACTCTTTACAACATCTAAAGTCACAAATCTCTGTGATGGAGGAGTCATCGGAGCAGAGTCACTGGCATGTTTGCAGAGCCGGCCTCCCTAGGAAAGTGCAGCGTGGCCGGGAATTAAGCCTTTAGTTCATATCTCTCTTCTAAATGAATCAATTGCTCAAACATTTTGCAACACAAACTCTTCCACTCCAGTACTTAAGGAAAGGAGCAGTTTGCCTTAACAGAAACAAATAGGAATCATTTCAACAGGATGAAAAATTGGGCTTGACAGACACATTTTGCTTTCATGTTCAGCCTCCAGCTAAAGTCGTATTAAAGATTATGGGTGGATTTATTTATTTATTTGCCTCCCTGGTGTCATGGATTTGTGACTTTCGGTGTAGGGGGAAGGGATGTATTATCCTTCAGTGTATACCTGTGTGGTATAGCTCACTTGTTTAAGGCACTTGAGTGCAACTTCTTAAATGTATTCCTTCACTGCACAGTCAGGATGCCCTTTTGCTCTCTCCTTGCAGCAGTATAAACTTGGGTAATAGGCTGCCTGCAATAAGTGCTTAGAAAAAGGGATTTTGCCTAGTGGTCCTGTGAGATGCTACACAAGCAGTTTAGGGCCCAGGTCTGGAGATCTCCAGGCAAATCTGGTCCCCAGGCGAATGATTCCTGACAAATAGCCACTGCTGATTCAAAGAGAGTGATGTAGTGCAGTGGTGAGGAGCCTCCAACCTCTGGGTTTAATTAGACCTGCCGGGCCTCCTGGTTTGGCCCATGAGGCTGGTTGGAGTTGGCCAAACCCACCTGTCACTCATCTGACATCAGCTGCAAGACGGGATATCAGACGTTTACAGTGACCAACCAGATGGCTTCGGGAAGCCTGAGAGCCACAATGTTCTTCCCGTTTGTGGTTCCCAGTATACTGTCTCTGACCATGGAGGTAGAACATAATTCAGTGCTTGCGAAGGGACACCTGAGGCAGTAGACTAGTTTAGGAAACATGCAGTTTATATTGCTCTGTCCAACAGCGGTGAATGACTTGGGGTGGAGCCTTATGAGAAGCAGCCATCATCTGCCACCTGAGGTGGGTTCTTCACTCTATCTTATAGTAGGTCTGACCCTTTCATCCACTTCATAACTATTTTCCAGGGAAATGAGAAAGCGCTGAGATTCACCTCTGCCACTGGCAAGACAAACACAGTAAAGTTACTACTTGATTGTCGTGTTTTCACACATGGACCATTTTCAGTCAACCCCGCTTCCATATCAAGAGACACTTGATACAAGACTCATGGAGTGGGCCTCTCAGAGGCCTATTTAGAGTGAAAGAGGAAGGACTCTCTCAAAGACTTCCTTTGGAATGGAGATATTCAGGTGTGTGTGTGGGCAACCATACCATGACATAAAATTTCTTATTCCTTCCCACAAAGAACAGAATTGTGGGGGAGTTGCTTTTGGTATTTTTTTGTTTTTAAGCCCAGCTATAAATTTCTAGAAGCTGGAGGTTTTTTCACTGGACTTTATCTTTCTTTCCCAGTCTCTGCATCAGAGAAAAGAAAAGGCCTTTGAAGGCCCCATGGTCCAACATTTTTCACACTTGATTCCCTCCCTCCGTTCCTCTCTTATTTTTCTGGCAATAAACAACAGCTTGGCTTCAACATCAAAACGTCCAAAGTCCAGTTAGTAACACCATTGCCAAGGTTATTTCACATCTTGTATGAGTTACCCTGGGATGGTGGCTTGGGTTGGGGGATATCTACCTTTAGGCAATAGGAATTCAAATACCATATTATATATAACTGATTGAGCCAGTGTAATGCCAGCTGGTTCTCTCTAATGATACCATATATCAGAACGGACTTACACTATATTACCTGCCATGTGGTGGATGTAGTCATTTGCTACAGAACTTGGAGAAACAAACATCTGAAAGGCCAGCAGGAATTCTAGCCCAGTGGCTTTCATTCAGAAAGAAACCAGAGGAGAGAGGGAAGGAGGGAGGGAGGGAGAGAGAGAATCGAACGACTTGGCCAGAAACTTTAGTTCCAGCAGCTGCCCACAGTCCCTAGCAGAGTCCCATCACAACTCTCTCTCAACACCACCTGCTCTCCTTCCAGAGGTGTCTGGCTTCTTCTTGGCCATGGTCAAAAAATGTGGGGGGTTGGAAGGTGCCTCTTCATTGGTGGCTGTGGCAGCTGTTGTAACTAATAGCTACAACAGTCATCAAGGCTTTTCACCAGAAGGAGGCTCATTCACGGATTCCTATGTGAACCAGGGCTGTGAGGGCTGCCTATTTCTTAATCTGGGCTGCTTCTGAGCAGCAGGCCAAACCTTCATTTTTAAGGAGGAGTAAATACCTGGCAATAATTTAGACACAGAGCATTTGCTTACCCCTTAGCTTCTTCTGCCTTTCCTTTGCAGTACTAAGTTCCAGATGGTCTTTTTTTTTTTAAATCAGCCATAGCTCACTAGAAAAATGAATACATTTTCTAAATAAGGTTAAGATGTGACTGTAAGGTGTAAAATTAAGTGCATTTTCACTTTAATGTGCATGTGTAGATGGGGGGGGTGAGTCTGTTCAACTCTGTGGTCTGTGGGTTTCATATATACATAAAAAGCAATTCTTATGTGTGAGTTCCTTCAAAAATGATAAAATTATTCAAAACATAAATTAAAAGTAAAATATCATCAGAAATTTGTAAGATATAACAAAAACTAATATTTGTAAAACTGTGACCCTCAAAGCCCAATGCTTTGTCCCTCTGAGGTTTGTGCCCTAGACAGCTGCCAAGTTGGCCTAATGATATAGCACCAGCCCTGTCTTCTGGGCAACTTTTGGGGGTCCATTTGCCAGTGGTGGGTGGGGCGATGAACATAAATGTTATGTATGCTAGTTTCCACACCAGAGCTTTCTAAACTTTTCATGTTGGTGACACTCTTTTTAGACATGCATCATTTCACGACACAGTAATTCGGTTTTACTAGCAAACCAGAGATTAAACTAACCCCTTTCCAGCCCTGGGACACACCTATACACTGCAGCTGGTACACTAACACGTTACGACACACAGTTTGGAAAGCTGTGTTCTACACTAACATACCTCTCTGTACTTCATTCAGGGAAGAAGAAGGTATTACCAGAGGACAGATTCCAGCCAGGCAAAAACACTTAAGGAAGCTATGAAGCAGGGCCAATTTAGGGGTGGCTTGGGGTCAGAGTGGTGGCTTGGGGAAAGTCCCAAGGGCCAGTTGAACAGCTTTGCAGGACTGCATTCATCCCCTGAGTCTAAGGTTCCCTACCCCTGTTGTCAGAGGGTGGGACACCCATTCCGGTGGCTTCATCCCTGTGCCTCTCAAGTTAGAAATTAAGCTCCAGCTGTAACCCACGCAACTGTATTCTGTTTGTGTTGGCAAATAAGCTGAGGCAATTTCCAGGGTGACCTTAGCGGCAAATTGCCCCAGAAGGAAGAAAGGGGAAAGAAAGGAGGATAAAAGAGCATGCAGACAATATATGTATTTATTTCTAGGCTCGGGATTATTTCTTGATTAATTTGCAACCTGCTGCTCATTTGCTCCTATTCATTTCCTACTTAGCATTTAGAGGAGTGTGCCTGACGAAGAGAACTTTCAGCATGAAATTTGTGTGATGTTGGGAGCAGGCAAGTAATTGGTCTGGAAAGAGCAAAACAAAACAGCCTCCAGGAAAGAATATGAACCTAATTTGAAACCTTTTAAAGACAGAAAATGGATGTAGATTCCCATCATCACACAGCTAACAGTTGCACAACATAATAAAGAAGTATTATGAAAGCTGCCGGGTGCTAAAATGCAAACATTATTTTTTTTAATAATAATGTAAAAAAAGAAAAGGAAAAAAAAGCTCCACATATCAAATACAGATGCAGATAAAGACCTAAAGTGGTCTTGCAAATTATAGGCTTTCATATCCCTCTATTTTATAGTGTGATATCATCGATATTAACAGGACAATATATCATTACAAGAGAGGGTTGGCTAGCTGCCTTGAAGGAAGGAGCCTCAAAACTGTTCAGACTGCATTTATCCTGCAGCAAATTGTATTGGAGAGAGGGGAGCTGTTAGGTGTACTGTTCCCATGGCAGAACAGATAACTCCAACCCTAGGTCACCTATATATTGTGCCCTTGTGGGGAAGATGGAGCCTGCAGTTGACTGGTGGTGCCCTTCCCTACTAGTGCATGGGCCTTGGCAGGGAGCCAAGTATTCCAACCACTAATGCCAGCCCTCAGACAGGGGCTAGTGCTATTTCTTAGTGGCCTCCATTGAGTTCCGCAAGGCTAAGAAAACTGGCTGTGGTCTCAGAAACAATTAAGGTATGAAGTGAGGGTATGATGCTCACACAAACCGGTGGGAGAAACCAGGAAGAAAGTTTAACCTCTTCCATAAAAATAATTTCCAGTTCCCTTTTCCCTATTGTTGAATCTTATGAATCCACAATGCAGTTGGATACTGAAGGGGTAAACATGGGGTTAGTTTGGCAAACTAGTTTGTCAAATATTCTCTTTCTCAGAAGTGATTTGCCTTTAGTGGGTGGGATGGAGAGAAGCAAATTTTTGGAGCTCAGAAACTGAATGGGATATGGAAATTTATAAATAACTTTTAAATGTGTGGCTAGAACTGGATTGGGGAGATAGTTTATAAAGCTGATGTTTAATATTTTTAAAGTGTTCTATACAGGGCTGGATTTAGATGAAGAGAGGCCCTAGGCTACGCCACTTGTGAGGCCCCTCCCCATCCCTCACCCTCACAACCAGAAGAAAATGGAAGAGTGTTATAAACAAAATTGAGTGAAGTCAAAGATGATGGTGGGTTTTTAAAATTCTGCAATTCACAATTTCTCCTTTAAAGAACATAAGATATTATTGAGTTGCCCTGCCCTTGCATGAAGTCTTGGGTTTACAATTTTGGGAGAGGGGAGACTGCAGCTCTGGGGAGCGGGCAGCCTGGTGAGGCCCCCTGGATTTAGAGGCCCTTGGCACTGGTTCTATGCACCTTATATTGAGGTGTCAGTGTTCCTAGAGCAGCAATGTGCTGCATAATGTTTGGTATTTTGCACATTTTCTTTTTTTAAAAAAGAGTGTTAACATTTTTTTAAAAAATGTTGAAAGGAAGTGTTCTTATATTGATTTCATTCTGCATTTATTGAAATTTACACATGCCCCAGAGTGAGACGTTTTTGTCGAAACCCTTTGGACAATGTATTTTTTTAAGTAATAAATTATCCTTCAGGCATTAGTTTGAGGTTTATCTCCCTCTTTTTTGTTTTTCTTCTATAAATAATCTAAATTGATTGAGCCTAGATATATATGTCATGATCATACCCAGGTCAAACATTTTTTTGTTTGCCATGGCCTTTCTGAACTGATCACTAATGCCCTTATGGGATGCTGTTTTCTTTCTTTCTTTCTTTCTTTCTTTCTTTCTTTCTTTCTTTCTTTTTGCTTTATTGTATTGGGGGCTGTTTGTTGTTGGGTTTTTTATGACTTCGTATGGTTTTAAATCTTTGGGTACTTTTAAAAACTGTAAATATTGTAGATGAAGATATTCATTTCTAGTATTTGTACCCTGCTCCTGAACTCAAAGGCTCCCAAAGACATTTACATAGAATAAATTAAAATGAAATCAGGAAGTGAGCTGGGGGAAACAACCCCATAACAATCAGATGCTATTATAAAGTGCAATAATCTCTTTGAGATCTTGAAAATAACCCTGGCCATATGATGAGCTACCTAAGTATGCATCAATAGGCAAGTGGAATCTGTGGATGGCATTGTTTACATTATAAACAAATTGCAAAAAATAACAATATTTGTGTTCTTGTTTATTTGACAATTCATGGGTTTCACCCAGAATTGTGCACATATTGGCGTAAACACAACATGAGCAAAACCATATGTATTCACTGGGACCTGACCACATAACAGAATGTGGGAAGATCTCATCTCAATTTATTTTGATTATGTAAAGCAGAAATGAGGCGGCATAAGGAAGCCATATTTACTGCAACTGCCCTCCTGAAATGTACCAAGTTGGCTATATTCTGCCAACTCGGTTAGAAATATAAATACAACTCATTAAACTTTTCAATTCACTTGCTGCAACTTTTCAGCAAAACTCTTCTACAATTTCACCAGACCTGTTGGGTGACTTAAACAGGGGTTTTCTCTCATCACATTTTCCAAAGGTACCATGGTACACCTGAATCAGCACAACCGGACACCTGCATCGCTCCCCAGCGACAGCAAAATATGCCTCTCTTCCATATTGGTCTCTACAGTCACAGCAGGCGCTGTAATTTCCCAGTGGTTTTACTTCACCCCCAAAGGCACACTCTTCCATTGTCTCATGAGACAGGCAGATACTAACTATTTTGGAAAGTTGCTTGTTTGCTCTACATTTGGATACCTTTTAAAGTATCCTAACCAAATTCTACATGATCAAGGAGCAGGTTTCATCTGTGGTTGGATACAATTGGGTGCCATTTTCAATCAAGATGGCGGACAACTTTTCATAGCTGCACTGATTTTAACCGCTGATGGCGCTGATTTGGGAGCTTCTTAGAATTCCTAACAGCAGGTCCTGCAAATGATTTATAATTTCAGTTTTCTTTGCAGTTGACGTTTTGTGGAAATATACAGTTATGGCCATAACTTGCCACTTAAATTTCATTCCCTCACTGCAGTAGCTGGAATGGTCATGAACATAGAAATGCAGAGAGAGGATATTCTTCTGCCATAATGACCAATGCTCAGCTGCCCCTTTGTTGTGGTCCCATCAGTTGCCGCCCTTCTCAGAGCTAACCAGAAACAGCTTCACCACATCAGGTTGGTTTGGCCAAGCCTAAAAGGTGCTCCTTTTTGAAAAATTGATTAACAATGACACATTTAAAATGATAGTGCAAATTAATTTCTGAATTACACCATTAGTATGTAATTAATTTCTCTGCTCTGTGAAATAAAGATATCACTGACGAGCACCCACTGTCTAAATCTATAAAAGAGAAAGGATGCTGAATGAAGACTCCATTAATGTATAAATTGATTTTTCCATTTAGCTTCTTCTGAGGGATTTCTCCACCCCCCAGTGCATTTATTTTTTCCCCCTCCAAGGGGATGGGGGAGTTGGAGAAGCAGCCTAATTTATACTTCCACTGGTAATCAAAAGATCATGAATGTTCATTTCAACCAAATAATGTCATTATCAAGGCTGTTCGAGCCGGTGTTGCCGTGGAAACGTAAAATACTGATGCTTCAGGTTGGACATTCGAGCTCTCTTGTGCAAGCACAATAATGAGGGGTGAATGTTATAGTGCCAGTTCTGGGGTGAGTGGGAGGGCCGCCACAGCCACCCTGAGTCACGTGGGTGCCTCATTCATGCACCTCGCTACTTCAAACTACTTGAAACGTGACCCTTCCTCTCCCTAAGATGACCTGTTTCCTCTTTAGAACATAAAAGGAGGGATGACCTTGAAGGCTTGAGAAAAGGAACACAGGTAGAGCATCATTAATGCAGCTTGGAAATTAACCAAACTATGCAGCCGAAAAGTAGTAAGAACCCAAAGGTTGGTTTATTTTTGTAAGCCACTTAATGAGAAACAGTATCGAAGCGATGTACATAAAACAGTAAAAGAAGGATCAATAAGATACAGAATCAACAACATTTAAAAACATAATGATGTGCCTGGATACACTTGCTGAAAGTTTGTATTGGACATCTGAAGCAATATATAACAACGGTCCCTGCCTAATGGTAATAAGAAGGGAGATCTAAAGAATGGGGGCTGCCATACTGTGGAGAAAAATGCTGTTCGGCACGTGTGAAAGGGCAAGCTCTGTAAATCGAAGAAGGCACATTAGGGCAAAGCAACCCCTCAGGCAAACTGGTCCCAACCCATTAAGGGATTTACATACTAATAGCTAAACCTTGAACTTGACTTGGCAGCCAGCACAGATCTCGCTCCCATCAGCAATTGTGCTGCAGCACTCTGCACTAGCTCCAGACGATCCACAAGGGAAGTCTCATATGTAGTGCATTACAGTACTCTATTATTACCAATGCCTGGACTACTGTGGGCAAGGTCTCCCAGTCCATGAACAGCTGGAGCTGTTGCACCAGTCAAAGTTGGTGGAACGCATTCCTAGCCACAGAGGTCATCACCTAGGCCCCTGATGACAAAGATGACAAATGGATCCTTTAGAAGAAATGCAAGCCCCATACAGAGTTGGCATCTTGCCAATTTCTTGGACACAGGAGGCACTCACCTACAGTCCCTCTGTCTTGCCAGGATTCAATGTCAGTTCATTTTCCTTCTTCCAGCCCATCACAACATCCAGGCTCAGGGCCTGCACAGCCTGTCCTCACCCAAGTATTATCAGCTTAGTGTCATCAGCATACTGATGGCACCGTGCCCCAGATCTCTTAATGACAACTCCCAATGGCTTCATATAGATACTATCATATTTTTTCATGCATAACACACACACGCCATGCATAAGACGACCAATCTAGCGAGACAGTCTCTTCCTCAATCCATTCTCAATCAAAGTAATGTACCAGGGTGTCCAAGACTGATTTGGCCCCCATAAATAGGCCTGAACCCAGACTGGAATGGGTCTGGGTAATCAGCATCATCTAAGAATGCCTGAAGTTGCCCGGTCATGACCTTCTCCACCACCTTTCCTTAAGAAGGGGAAATTAATTTTTGACTTGTTGGCTGTTAGTCCAGAGACTCCAGATCAATGGGGCTGGGGCTAGCTACTTTAGGAGCAGGCGCCCCATGGCTTCTTTCGTATCATTACCAGAAATTTGCTCCAAGGAAGCAAAGTCTTGTGGCACATCACTCAACCATCCCAATTAGAGTGGGACATCCTGGAATTACAGAAGTCATCCTGGCTTCTGATTGGATCCCAGAATGTCTGAATTTTCGGTCTCACACTCTCACATCCTGATTTTGATCAGCGTGATGTTGGAGGGTATGCATCACTTATCACAGGTGATTCTCTCCTAATGGGAGAAGGAGGTCATGTAGCTGAGGTCAAGAGCCGACCGGCTGTGCTCTGCTGCTTACCTTTATTACTGAACCCACTTGTGAACAAAATCTTCCCTGTGGGCTTAAGCTCCGGGTCCTGAAACTGGTGCTACACGGCCAGCATCCATATTTATCGTTGTGCTGTGTCATTTATGCAGATGATCCTTTGACTGATATGCAGCATTATTTTAACGGCAGCGAGCTATTTTAAAATATACATGCCGCTCTAGAAATATGCCCGCTCTCATCGCCACCAGGAGAAGATGAATGGGAACGCTTTAAAGAGAAACCAGGTACTCCATCTTGTCGGAAACGTTGCTTCGCACTTGCAAAAGTGCCGATCAGAAGCGCCGGATCTTTTGCAGCTGATGTTCTAGCAACTGAAGCGAACCCCTTGTCCCTGCTTGCATCAGGCATCCTGCCCTGCAGATCTTATGGAGGGAAAACAGTTAGAAACCAGGTCCAAAAAGGAAGAGGAATTAAAAGAATAATTTAAAGCAGAGGCGGGAAAACCTTTTTCATCCTGAAGGCCACTTTCTTTTCTGAGCAACTTTCAAGCGGCCACATGCCAGGGGTTGGTGGGGCCAGAGCCAACAGTGAGAGAAGCAATGAATGCAAATTTTGCCTTTGTACAGTAGACTAGGAACTCAGCTATACAGCTGCAAATAGAACGTTTTAAATGTGTTGTGAAGTGCAATATACAAATGTGACATTAGATGGCGACAGTGAGCTATGCCAAATTCAATGTATTTTTTGAAACGTTCTGGGGAAAAACATTTTCAAAGTGTTTTTATATGTGTGTGGATTCCACTTCCGGGTTAGCGCCTCTGGCAATGGCGGAATTCCTCTGATCGGGAGGAACCCGCTCCGTGGAAATTAGGGTCTGGCCGCGACGGCGAAGGCGGAGACCCACCAAAAACCACAGGCGGGAGAAGCCTGTGGACATGGGATTAGGCTGGCACCTTTTGCGCCCCCCCCACTCGCGGGGAAACCCGGGTTCGGGGGTCCGGAGCGACGTGGGGTGAGTGGCGCGGTGCTTTGAATCGACTGCTTCTTTCACGGAGTGAAGCCACATTGCCGTTGCCGGAGAGCGCTGACTTTTTTCCTGTGGACAATTGGATTTTAAACAACTACCCGTGAGTAGAACGGAAAATTGGACCTTTAAACATCTTAATTCGGCACCGAAACGGGAAGGTTTCAAACAGGAAGTCCACCTTCCTCTTTTGTAAATAGAGAGAGCAAAGACGCTGCAAGCTAAAGTCTTGGAGAGCCTTTGGTAAAGGACTAAATTTCCATCAGTTAAAATTATTAAACCCCCCCTTGGAAGCAGGAGAAGAGGGGGGGAATTTTAGATTGCCTAAGCCTGCAGGAGAGAGAGTGAAGAAAGACAAATTGCCACCGTTTTGAACCTGGGAACGGGCTGTCAGTAAGTTTGACGTTTTGGGAAAGTCCATTGACTGTGAATAAAACGTATGTTGACAGATAGTTAAATAAGAGAAATAAATTGTTTCCATTGTTTCCTTTTGCACTTAAAAAGGAGCAAAAGTAACTGAAAGATTGAAAATAACTTTGTTGCTGGATCTGCATTTAAAAGGACAGATACACATAGAAATTGTTTCCTCTAGAGGGAGCTTTTGAAACTGTTGCAGGAGTGGAGCTGGGGAATTTTCCAGCTGCAGAGATAAAAGACCGTGAGAATCAGAGATTGACCTTGGACAAGAATGTCGACAGAAGAAGCCTTAGTGATTGCATTTTGCAAGATAAGTGTTTTATTGGAACAGCTTCATGAGAAGATGGATGTGATGACTATTAAAATTGATAATTTTGGCTTCCGGGTTGGCGCCATCGCCGAATGGCGGACTCCCTCCGAGCTTCGGAGGGAGTCTGCTCGGCAGGGGCTGGGTCCTACCGCACCGGCGATGCGGGGACCCTTAAAAACCACGGCCACGAGGGTCGTGGACATGGAGACTCGGCTGGCACCGCTAGCGCCCTCCCGACTCGTGAAGGAGCCTTTTTAAAGGCTACGGATCGGGTGCCGGGGAGAAGCGTGGTGCTTTGAGTCCTCTGCTATCCCTGCCGAGCGCAGCCGCATGCCATCCGGCGGAGAGCACTGACTTCTTCTATTGAAAATTCGGACTTTTAGACAACAACCCGTGAGTAATTTGGAAATTGGGTTTAAAAGGAGGAAAAAAAGAATTTCTTTTTGAATTGGATACGAGCGGGGGGGGATCCAAAAAGGAAGTCAGTCCCCCCCCCTATTGTAAACCTTTCAAGACAAGGACGGGGAAACCAAGGTCCAAAAAGATTTGTATTGCTGATAATCACTAAGAATTCCACGATGGGGAATCATAAGAACTGTGCTGGAGGATGAATTGAGGGAGAAGAAACGTAACCCCCCCCCCCTGGGAACCGGGGTGATTGAAGAGAGAGACTGGTGAAAAGAGTCGGAGATTTTGACAGCTGTCAAAGTAGCTGTCAAAGTCGGAAAGCAGAGAGGATTTTATTATGAGAACTTTGCTGGCTAAATTTGTTACAATTTGCAACAACTCGTTAAAACTTGGATATAAAATGGCGAAAATATGGATAACAATCGGACTTTTGGACTAGAGAAGACAAAGTTATAACAATCCCCCTAGAGGAATTTCGGGACATTACAAAGATGGTCGTAAGTGAAAAAAAAAACACCATTGGAATTTTACAGGACTGGTTATCTTCTGGGAAAGCTGCAAAACGGAAATAATATTTTGTCTACAGGGTGTTCAGCTAAAGGAGACAATAGAATTTTCTATTGAAGAAAGGAAGGGACTGAACGCAAGTTTTTGTCCCTGAATAACAATAATCCCTGCGGACTTACTAAGTTTCTGAATTAGAACGTTTCAGCAGCGGAACAAGAGGAAACTGGACTATAATTTGGAAAGAACAATGGGGGGAGCTTTATTAAAGATCTGAAGTTAAGTGTTTTAAAAATAATTATGAAAGGGAAAAAAAAGGAAAAAAAACCAGCAAGGAGTTGGGGGAAATAGGTGATTCATGGATTGTAAGAATTCCAGGCGGATAATATGGTTTGGTGGTCAGGGGGAAATTAAACCGGGGACAGGGGGGGGAGAACTAAAATCCAAAGGCTTGTCAACTTCTTTTTTTTTTGAACTGGCTTTGTCTCATCTTTTATATTCTTTATTTCTTATTTCTGATATTTTTATTATGTGGGGTGTTTCTATTATTACAAAAAAGGGAAATTGTGGAATGAAAATGGGGTGGGCCCTGGGAAAGAAGTTTTTTGTGTTTTATTAAGGGTATTGATGTGGAGTGTAGAAATTTTAAATTCGAATAATGGTTTAAACAAATTAAGTTTTTATTCAGAATTGAGAGCTTGTGGAGCCAACAATATGAAAAAGGAATATGATAGGGGTGGGGGAAGGGGGGAGTCCCAGAAAGTGGATTTATGACAATAAGGCTATGAACATATTTTAATTATTGCTTTCTGTATTTTCTTTTTTTTTTTTGAAAATCTTAATAAATATTATTTAAAAAAAAAATAAAATAAAATTGATAATTTGGGACAAAAAATGACTGATTTGGGACAAGAAGTGAATATCTATACAGAAACTACTCAGGAATCGATCCAGGAATCTACTTCGACATGGCAAGTTGTGGAGACGAGGGAGAAAGTTATTGTAGAACCTCAAGTAATACAAGTGGAAAAAGCCTCAGTCTTACAGAGACAATTTGATGAATATAAGCTGTTGCCTTCTGTCAGAGCTGCTTCCAGATCCTAGCTCACAGAGGATCACGCTAGCCAGCGATCATTAAATAAAAGTCTTTATTGAGTTACAGTTTCCATTCTCAATCTGCTGCGTGCAACTCTACGTCTCATGGTTAGATCGGCGAAGCTCCGTCTGAGTCTCCGCCCCTTGTACACCAACTTAATATCCTAGCCCTGCTCCACCTTTTCCGCCTGACTGTTCTTCTCTGGGTCCCTCTGCCCCCCGGGGTCTCTTCCTTCCGGGATTCTTCTGACGCCGACCCCCCGGACCCTCCTGTCTCCTTGCGCCGGGCTTTAGGACCTGGCTCCCTTTCCGGGCTGCCTACTGCGCCACCTTCCTGTGCATTTGAACTTGGCGCGCGCGCCAAACCTTCCACCTTCCGTCTGACCATTTCTTCGCTCCCCGATGGAGGTGTGGCCACTCCTGACTCGTGCCCTCCCCCCTGTTGTGAGCTGCCAGCGCTTGATCCCTGGCGCCCTTCTTCTTCCCTGCTCTCTGGCGGTGACGCTGGTCCCGATTTCCAACTGCTCCCCTCTGAGTCCCCTCTGGCTCTATCTTCCTGGGGTGTCCCCCTAGGCTCCCCCCTTGCCCTGGCCACTGGTGCTCCTTTCTGTGAATCTTCTGATTCACTGGAAAGACTCGGAGATCTCGGGTCGTCGTCATCACTCATCTTTTCTTCTGCCTCCTCCCCCTCGCTCTCTGTTTCCTCCCTTGCCCTTGCCTCTGCTCCTGAACCCCTGACACCTTCCATGTCTGAATTTAGAGAAAGCCAGTTGAAACACGTCCTGAAATATCTTTTGGACTTTAGTTTTGACTATGGAGAATGGGCTGACCAGTCGAGAAGGAATAAAGACATTGTTAGGTTAGAGCTTCCCCGAGATCTACTCCTCAATGTTAAAGGAAGGAAATTAAGAATAAGATCAGCAGAAGATAAAGTAAAGTGTATGTATAAATATGAAGAAGATCTGCAGAAGGGACGTGGAAAAGAGTTAAGAGCCTCGGACAGAAGATCACCAGGTTGATGGACCATATGGATTGATAGAAAGGACTGGCAGAATCCGAGACCAGGGAGAAGAGACGGTGGAAGAAGATTGGAAAAAAGTTTTAAAAATTTATTTATAGAAACATTGTAAAATTAATGAGTGTTAGAAAAATGTTGGAATGAAATTACACGGCTTTAGTAGAAATGTTATAAGGAGTTAAGTACAAATAAGTTTTAGGGTATTAATGGTAAGATAAGGTTAAAATAAATTATGATAATTATATGATAGAAAATAGTGAAAGATGGAAAGGATTTGCTGAAACAATTAATAACTAGAACACAAAAAAGGGAGGTGCGAGGAGGTCGATGAAACAAGTTAATGAAAGACAAAGATATGGAAATATTGGATGTGTTTTTAATTGTTTTTGCTTTTGCTTTTGTTTTGATGTATTGTGTCTTTTGTTTTTTCTTATTTTATGTTTGCATTGTTTACTTTTTCTTTCTTTCTTTTTTCTTTCTGTAATCTTTAAACCTTTAATAAATATTATTTTTTAAAAAAATATATGTGTGTGTGGATTCCACCTAGTTTCTTCACACACTCACACAACTCTCTCTATCTTCCTTCCAGGCAAGCAAGAGTCATTATCAGAGTCCAAGGGCACTTTTTCAGGCAGGGAAAACATTTAAGTATGATGCAAAACCAGGTCAATGAGTGATGTGGCTTGGGGAGAGGAAGTGTGGCTGTGCATGGGGTGAAGTCCTGAAGTTCTCTCCCCCCTCCCCTGCTCTTCTACATTCTTATAACTCTTGCTTAGTACAATGAGCTTTATACACATTGCCTTGATAGTTTTTGTAGCACTCTGCCAGAGCTATAGGCAATGCATCTCCACAATCCAGATTTGATTCTCTGGCTCGATGGAGAGCCCGCTTCACCACCGAGCCCCCAAAGTGCTGTCACATCGGACTCTGGTCAGCTGTTTCAAGATCAAACTGTGTAAGATTCATTGCATTTACTTATTTATTTAATTATTTCATTTCATCTCTTTTGCTCATTGGGAAAATGTGCTTGCCTTTTAAAATCTTAATATGATGTCCTGTCGGCATCCGTCTGTCCCGGTGCATCTTTGAGGGGTGAAGTCAAACTGTTGGAAGGTTGCAGGGCCTGCTGTGGCTGTAGAGATCGATAAGGGAGAGACATGCTTAGTTGCAGCTGAGGCAGATGAAGGCATCAGTAGAGCAAGCCGATCAGGTGCCTGGGGCGGTGCGCGTGCCCTGCGCCCAGGGGCAGGGCCAGCCACCCGCGGGGGCGGGGCAGCCACCCGTGGGGCGGGGCCAGCTGGGGCAGGATGCTCCACAGGGCCTCCGAGGAGTCTGCCTGCCTCCTCCCACTCAACCGCCCTACAGCTGGGGGGGAAGTGCCGGCAGACCATTTGGGGCAGCACGGAGCCTGCAGGTGCCCAAGCCACCATGTCACGCCCAGGAGAGACGCGTGGCTCGGGCGCACTGCAGGCCCCGCCATGAAGAGAAGAAGAAGAGTTTGGATTTGATATCCCGCTTTATCACTACCCGAAGGAGTCTCAAAGCGGCTCACATTCTCCTTTCCCTTTCTCCCCCACAACAAACACTCTGTGAGGTGAGTGGGGCTGAGAGACTTCAGAGAAGTGTGACTGGCCCAAGGTCACCCAGCAGCTGCATGTGGAAGAGTGGAGATGCAAACCCGGTTCCCCAGATTACGAGACTACCGCTCTTAACCACTACACCACACTGGCACCACACTACATCACCACCGTGAGTGCTGCCCGGCATTTTGTCACCTCCCCCCCCCCCCAGTGGCGACACCCGGGGCGGCCTGCCCCCACTGCACCCCCTTCCTCTGCCCCTGGATGAAGGTTTCCAGTTGTGCTGCTGCAGATGCACCATAGCGTTTCTTCTCTCTACACTTCTCCTGGCGGTCATTCCTCCTCTGGTCACTGCTACGGATGCACAACCTGTCTGTCTCCAGGCACTGCAGTCGTCTGCAAGGGATTCCCACATGTGTCAATGTTGCCAGCCTTCATGTCACATTTGCAGATCTCTTTATAACACAGAGTTGGTCTGCCAACGGGCCTGGTGCCTGAAGCCATCTCCCCATAGACGACTTCCATGATGTATAGAGGGGCTTATCCTAAGAGGGTGGATAAGGTCCCCTCATTAGTACACATGCTGGAACTGGCAATCAGAACCACTAACAAGTTTTTGTATTTATAGTCATGTAGGCCATACACGGCATTCAGATAGATTGTTTGTCTTGGGCGCCTCTTTGGCAAAGCCCTTTTGCCTGGCACACTCAGCTCTGCAGAAGTTGTTCCTCTCCTAGTGTTCTGAGCACGAACACAAACAGCCATTCAGAACAATAGTTCAAAATTATTCAAAAGCAATCATGCACTCCGCTGAAACATTTTGCCCTGGCATCTCCGCCAGCTGCTCATTCCAGAAAGAAAAAAAGGGCCTGCGTTGATTTATTATTTTATATTATTTATATCTGGCTTCTACAGCCCAAAGGGCTCCCAGAGTGACTTGCAAATGAGTTAAAACATGGCAATCTATTTCAAAGCGCAAAAAAACCAACAACTCCACAGCAGAGAGCAGAGAGGAAACAGAGACCTTGAAGAGATCTAAAATGCCTGGTCAAATAAAAAAAGTATTTATTTGGCTCTGCAAAGGCATCAGATTCAGTGCTGGATGAGCATCCGCAGCATGAGTGTTTCAGAGTCAAGGCACCACAACAGAAAAGGCCCTGTCACTGGTCACCACCTGCCTCACCCCATAGGTGATGATGACTAAACACAATAAACAGCCATTCTAAAAGAGAGGCCTGTTGGCCAGCTTTGGTTTGTCTTGAGAGCCAGTGTGGTGTAGTGGTTAAGAGTGGTGGACTCGTAATCTGGTGAACCGGGTTTGATTCCCCGCTCCTCCACATGCAGCTGCTTGGTGACCTTGGGCCAGTCACACTTCTTTGAAGTCTCTCAGCCCCACTCACCTCACAGAGTGTTTCTTGTGGGGGAGGAAGGGAAAGGAGAATGTTAGCCGCTTTGAGACTCCTTCGGGTAGTGATAAAGCGGGATATCAAATCCAAACTCCTCCTCCTCTTCTTCTTCTTCTTCTTCTTCTTCTTCTTCTTCTTCTTCTTCTTCTTCTTGATGGGCTCCATGATGTGCAGACACGCTGTGGGTGATCGTTGCCCCTTTATCTGCGCATTAGGAAAAGCTTCTCCTGCTTAATTCCCGTTGTCATACTCTTGTTAAACACATAGGACCAAAGCCGGGGGGGGGGGGTTAAAGTAGCAATCCTGTCCTTCCACTCTGTAGCTTTTATGGCTGGAAGGAACCATGCATGAGAACGCAGTCTGCTCGGAGGAGGGGAAGCCTGGCCTTCATTCAGCACTCGAAATGTCTTGAGTCCAGTATGCCGTGGAGAGAACTCCCCCTTCCCTCAGTCCCATTGCAATCCATATGACTGATTGAAAGTGCCGCCTTTGCTAGTTGCTAAATCTGCCATGAACCCACACTGATTAATGGCAGCAATTCGAGTCAAGTGCCTGTTTTTTTACTGAGGCGAAGAACCATTTGAGCCTGTTTGGCTCACTAGCCTCGTGGAATGTAGAAGATTTCCTGGAAATCGGGCCCTGGGACTGCGGCCTTCAGGCACCTTTTAGAAGTGGCTGTTTGAGGTGGCAAGGGGGGGGAGAGGGAGAGAGAGATATTTCTAGAATGGCAGTGTGTCAAATGTGGGTCCAGGCTTTGAATGGCTTAGAAGAGCCTGCTGTTAATAATGGGAGAGAGGCATCATAGAAAGGGCTATAGGCCCATGACGCTGAGGCCTTGAGGTTCAAAAATGGGATCTAAGCTAGTGGGAAAGCTTGAAGGACACGAGGAGATGAAACAAAGGGGCAAACTGCAGAAGTACGCCTGGCACCTTCACAATGCATTTTCTGTCATAGGCTGAGGGCCCACCCCTTTGCCCTAGACTTTGAAACTTGAGGTGTACATTTTTAAGACCCTTATCCTAATATTATTGTAATCAGTTTTAAATTATTTTAAATGTTGTGTTCTAAATGGCATTGACCTTAATGTGAAGGGCAGGTTGGTAATGGTAATGGTAATAATAATAATAATAATAATAATAATAATAATAATAATCAACAATAGCTATTGTGGAGGCCTTCTACTGGTGGCCATGCCTACAAGTAACAAATAGGTGCCAACTCCCTTTCTTCCTTTGGAGGACTTGGGTAGCTAAGGCAGTGCTAGAGGGAAGGATGTTCCCATGAAGGGAGTGAGAGAGAGACCACCATGCACAAAGTATTTACAATGAGCATTCAAAACCTTTGACAAACATAATCTCAGGAGAGATGGGGGCATGCTTAAGGGCTAAAGAGTAGAGACGCTGTAGTGGAATTCGAAATGTGTTCTGCTGGTCTCGTAGTCTTCACCACTGCCCTCCATCATGTGTTAGGAGGGACCATGAAGTTGTGCCACTCCTATACTCCTCACTCCTCAACATCATGCACAGCATCTCCGATAGTTGTTCTTGGTACTTGTGCAGCATCATTTTACAAAACCACCTGGATTGAAATGGTCTGCCTGGCTGGCAGGGGCTGATGCTGGACCACCACCCAGGAACAGCATATTGCAATGTGGGTGTTGGAGAAATAGGCGATTCCTCCGAATCCATAATTCCTCCTTAATAGTAGTCATCCAGATCCCACACAAATGAACAATAACTGCTTGTTTTGTGCATGTGATAAACCTATCATCAAGAAAGGCATTAAAAGCAACAAGGGATGCAAATCTAAGTAAATATTCAGTCTACATGGTAACCATTTTATGTCCAGAAGCAAGAGGATGGATAGCCCTTAATTTCAGCTAAATCAAGGCAGCTGTGCATGCTATCCTGTAGGTATCCATCTACAGTATCTTGAAACATTTTTTTAAAAGGTTTGCTTAGCCTTTTTCAGCACCACAGAGGAAATTACACACTGTGATTCCCTTGTCTATTATTTCGATTCATTTTCATGGCTTATTTGGAGACATTTCTGGGATGGATTGGGAGATGCTTCATGTGTTGTGGCAGACACACACACATACTTTTATGGGGTGTGTAAAATGTATATATACATAATTGCATATATAATTATTTTCACAGATACTTAAAAACAAATCAAGCTATTACAGCACACACATTAAAAATAATTGCTACTTACTATATGGCTGTGTTTCTAAGCTTTCCTGCTTTTTAAGCCGGGCCAGCTGCTCTATCTTTTGATTGTTTAACACACATACTCCCTTCTTCATTTTTTTTAAAAAGGAGTGCCCCAAAAGCTCTCACACAGCAAACGTAACTTTTAGCTCTTCGTTCACACTTGCATGCTCAGTATGTGGTGATTGCCTTGCCTAGTACTTTCAGGGGAGCATTTGCAACCGTTCAGAACCATGTTTGAATGAATTGCCAAAAGACAGGTACACTGTTACAAATGTCAGTTCAGACATTCAGCTGCCAATCATCAAGTTTAGAGGGATCCAGTGCAGTGCACATGAATGTGTGAATGAAGATTTCCATTCAGGCTGTTGCGCCTCTGTTAAGTGATTGTAATTGTTTAATTGTACGTTGAAATGGAAAAATAACTCAGTACGTGTACTGCTAAAGGCATGGTATGGAAACTTCCACTGAAGCTAAACAAAGGAGTTGCAGAGAGCCTAATAGTTAATGATTAAGCGAGAATGTATCTTTGCTGGCTCTGTCAGGAGGTGTTTAACTTAGATCATATGAGGCATTCCATTATAGGTCTCCATTTGTGGTGTGTTAGTAGCTCCTTGTTCTGAAGCACCAAAGAGAAAGGATGTGCAAATGAGTCTGTCTCCAGGAACACAGTCTCAGGCTGGAACGCAGGTTGTTTGGAGAGTCAGAGATTTGTCTTTCTAGGATATTTTGCCTGTGCTGGAATCAGCACATGATATTATGGAACTTTCTGGATGAAACTTTATTTGTTTTGGTACAAGTTCTGTTAGTCAACCTTTTGAACCATATTTTTGGACTGGACAATTTTTATTTCAGGGATAGTCTGTTTGTATTCATCCTATTGCTTCCAAATGTGCAATATTAATAACCTTAATATCACCCAGCAGCAGAAACCTGAGTTGCACATCTCAGAGACATCCAATGAACCCTGCAGGTGAGTTGTGCATTGAATGCCTGCAACCTGGTGTGTCACGATGAATGGCAGAAGTGGGAGCAAACAGGCAGAAAATATTTCACTCAATTTCATCGCCAACTTTGGAGGGAAAACATGATGCGCTTTCTCACATAACATGGTGCCTGTGTCACAAGCGGAATGGGGCTTGCATTGGTCTGTCACGCGTCATTCTTGGGAGGCTCGACACTGTTGCCTCTCGTCGTAAAAGAGAAGTTGCATCATCAGAACATTCCTCCCATGACACGATGCCGATTCATGACCAGGGAAAAGCACAGTCTATGGAAAGCGCTTCTGAATTTCAAAGCTATTGCTGTTTTCACTGCACACAGCACACTCATTCAAAACAAAATCCATTCTGAAAAAGGCAGGACTTCTGCTAAGATTTATCCTCCCCCCATTTGTGAAGAGTTCAAAATTAGCAAATGATCCTGAATTACCCGAGTCACAAAATAAAGTTCGTGCAGCAAAACTTTTCCTTTCAGAGGAAACTTTTCTGCCCTCGCTCCCTCTAGTTGTGCCTCTTTCAAGCCTGCCCCTACGTCTCATTACCAGCTTTGGTGGCAGCTTGGAAAATGATGAAGAGATGAAGGTGGAATCTAAAGTGACAGGAGACGGATGAGTCTAGGCTTCGCTGGAAGTTAGGTTAAGCGAGGTGCTCGTTCTTTCCGCCACGGAGCCTGTCTCTACAGAATTGCCTTGGAATCCCTGCAGGGAATCTAATGGCGCTCTTTACTCCGCTCACTGAGCAGGAACCGGCAGCACCCAACAAAACCCTTCTTTACTGCTGCCAATAGCAAAGCATCCAGGCTACGGCGAGCCCACTGGGATAATCCCCATTGTGAAAAATCTTCCCCGGGATAATACAGTAGCATCTCCCAGGGAGCCCACTTTGCAGCCGCAATCACAATTTGCATAGTGCCATCCATTATGTCCTGCAGCGCGACTCAGCTTTACAAAGCCTGCGTTTTGCTGATGGGTTACTCTAAGATGGCAATATCATTCATAGTCAAGGCTCCTGCGTCTTCTAACCATAGGCTGGCAAATTCGAGCCTGCAAGTGCAGTGGCTTCCCCCGCCTTTTTGTCTTAACAAAGGCTGGGCTTCTCTCCTGCTTATAGGTTTCTTCAAACACAGTGCGTACACATTTTCTTTTTCTTTTTTTAAATTAATATTTTTTGCTTTTCCAACGATTTAAACACTACAAAAACAATACAATACAAAAACATTACGTAACACTGACACATTAAACACATTAAACTAACAAAACAAAACAAAAACAGTTTAAAATAAATCAAACAATTTCAATATCTTATCTTTCATTCACTTATTTCCACGACCTCCTCACACCTCCCTTCTTGTATTCCACTTCTGTTAATTGTTTCAGCAATTCCTTTCCATCTTCCTCTGTTTTCTATCCTATAATTATCTTAACACATTCTAACCTTATTTTTCCTTTAATACTCTATTAATCTATTTATACTTATTTCCTTATAACATTTCTACTAAAGCCATATAATTTCATTCCAACATTTTTCTAACATGCATTAATTTTACAATATTTCTGTAGATAGTCTTTAAACTTCTTCCAGTCTTCTTCCACCAATTCTTCTCCCTGGTCTCGGATTCTGCCAGTCATTTCCGCCATTTCCATATAGTCCATCAACTTCATCTGCCATTCTTCCCGGGTGGGTAAATCTTGTGTCTTCCAATACTTCGCGATGAGTATTCTTGCTGCTGTTGTTGCATACATAAAAAAAGTTCTATCCTTCTTTGGCACCAATTGGCCGCCCATGCCCAGGAGGAAGGCCTCTGGTTTCTTCAGGAAGGTATATTTAAATACCTTTTTCATTTCATTATAAATCATCTCCCAGTATGTCTTAATCCTTGGGCATGTTCACCAAAGGTGAAAGAATGTACCTTCAGTCTCATTACATTTCCAACATTTATTGTCGGGCAAATGGTAAATTTTTGCAAGCTTGACTGGTGTCATGTACCACCTATAAATCATTTTCATTAAATTTTCTCTTAAGGCATTACATGCCGTGAATTTCACACCTGTGGTCCATAACTGTTCCCAGTCAGCCATCATTATATTATGTCCAACATCTTGTGCCCATTTAATCATAGCTGATTTCACCGTTTCATCCTGAGTGTTCCATTTCAACAGCAAGTTATACATTCTTGACAAATTCTTGATTTTTGGACCTAACAGTTCTGTTTCCAATTTTGATTTTTCCACACATTTTCATGAGGATAGATAAATAGATAGATAGATAGATAGATATGCACAAAATGTTATGGAAATGAGGAGAATTGAACTGTCAAATTGGAAAACTGAAAAAACTGAGAGCAATAGCAATGGGCAGATTTGCCCATCTGTAGGTCTCTAGTGATGTCACAGCCTATGGCAGCCTTTGCCAACCTGTTTTGGACTTCAACTCCCAGCAGACCCCAGCCAGGATACAGTGGCTGGGGCTGATGGGAGTTGTAGTCCAAAACATCCGGAGGGGCCCAGGTTGGCAAATGCTAGCCTAGAGTTCCCCACTCTTAACAAGAACCTAGGATCCTAGGCATCCCAGTATTTTTATTTATTTAGGGCATTTATTGTACAATTAAGAACTTATAATTTAATTGTTAATGCAATTAATCAAAGTGTTTCGCCGCAGAGGAAGGCCATGAATAATTTCCCATATTACACAGGGTGGTATACATATATTCAGATTATACAGTGGTACCTCGGGTTAAGTACTTAATTTGTTCTGGAGGTCCGTTCTTAACCTGAAGCACCACTTTAGCTAATGGGGCCTCCTGCTGCTGCTGTGCTGCCGCTGCACAATTTCTGTTCTCATCCTGAAGCAAAGTTCTTAACCTGAAGCACTATTTCTGGGTTAGCGGAGTCTATAACCTGAAGCGTATGTAACCTGAAGCGTATGTAACCCGAGGTACCACTGTATATGTATTCCATGGTCGGCAACAGCAACAAAACTTAAGCCATATATGTGTTTCTTCTTTCCTGTTAGCAAAACCAGAGGCTCGTCTATGCCTCCCTTTTGCACCGCACTTTTCAAACGCAAGTTTGAGCTTTAAAGCTCTGTGTCCGAGCAGTGTGGTTTTTTGTTTGTTTTTTCTCCCAGTGCCCGGGGGGGGGATTTTACCACTGAATTGGGGCAAATGGTACTCCACTGAAAACCCGATTGATGTTTGCTCTGATTCAGCAGTAGACCACTTTTTCTTTTCTTTTCTGGGGAAAAGCGCCAGGACAAAGAAAATTAAAATACTCAGACATAGAACTTTAAAGCCCAGACTCATGCCTAGAAAGGTGGCACAAAAGAAGTCAGGATGAGCCCCAAGTTTCAGACTAGAGTCATAGGAATGCAGTAATCTGCCTACACTGAGTGAGACCATTGAGCCATCTAGTGTTTTTTCCAGTCTTATCTGGAGGCACCAGAGACTGAAGGTGGGTCCTTCTGCATGAAAAACAGATGTTCTGCCATTGAGCTAGCTGACGACAAACTCTTTTAAACAGACACATCAGTAACCGATGCACATGCCTTTTAATAAATCTAGCCATGTTTTTTTTATTTGTGTACAAGTGTGGCAGTGTGGTGTAGTGGTTAGATCAGGCTTCCACAACCTCGGCCCACCAGATGTTTTGAAACTACAATTCCCATCATCCCTGACCACCAGTCCTGCTAGCTGGGGATCATGGGAGTTGTAGGCCAAAAACATGTGGAGGTCCAAGCCTGAGGAAGCCTGGGTTAGAGTTCAAAGGCCCACTCAGCCATGAAGCTCACTGAGTGACCCTGGGCCGGTCATGACCTCTCAACCTAACCTACCTCACAGGGTTGTTGCGGACATGAAAAGAGGAGAGGGAGAAGTGTGGGTGCCACCTTGAGCTGCTTAAAGGGAAAGTGGCATATAAACGCATGAAATGTGTGAGAAATAAGAACTGCAAAGAGCATAGACGGAATAATATCTCTTCCCGATATTCTCAGCTAAGGCAAATATTGGTAATGTAGACAATAGGATCTTGTGTGCTTAATTGAAGCTCCAGCTTCTGCATCCCGCGAGCCTTTCCCAAATAAGCTTGTGCTAGCTTTTAGGTCAGGGTCAGGCCACTCCATTCAAGAGACCACACACCTTTAATATATATGAAAGGGCGATATAAATCCAGATCCACGCTCCACAAGGTTACAGGGTAATTATAACTTTTAGACCCATTAAATGTAATTAGCGAGTACTGGAATCTGCAGCAGGAACATATAATTGCAGAGTATGAAATAAAGATGGGCAACCTCAAGTGTCCTGAGTTAAAGTGATACGGGAGCTAATTCCATTTTTAAAATAAAAGAAATAAATTTTGATTTGGGGTGAACCCAGTGCCAGATTTAGGAATAAGCTAAACAAGCTATAGCTTAGGGCCCCACTCTCTTGGGGACCCCCCAAAAAAATTAAAGGGGGGAAAACTGGATGTATATTTCCAAAAATATAACAATTACTTTTATAAAATACATATTTTGTTATGTGCAAATGGCTTTAGATACCTATTAGGTCAATAAATTACCACATAGCATGTATTCAACACAAAGAACAGCAACAATTTGTTGTTGACAAAGGACAGCTGGACATATAAAGGGCCCCATTACCTTCAGTAGCTTAGGGCCTCATCAAACCTAAATCCGGCCCTGGGTGAGGCTCTTACTTTAAAAAACAAACAAAAACCACAATAGTTGGAAGTGTCTTCCTGACAAAACTGTGGTTAAAACTGCTCGCCTCCCTTTGAAGACTGAAGACCGTGGTTGATCGATGAGGGGAATTGCTCATGATGTGGTCACAGGAAGCACTGTATTTTTCACCCTGGCTACTTCCTTGTTCAAAAAGCAATCTACATGCTCAGGCAAGATTGTGTGGGGAGCCCAAAACATAACTAGGAAAAATCATCCCGTTCTCTGGCCCCTGTTGAAATTGGTCAGATCAAGACATTTCTAACAATATTGCCTGTGCATCAGCTTAGAACGATTCTGCACATGTTGCAGACAGGAATCCTCAGTGACTGTCCTGTTACAACTGGGTGCTAGGATTGATGGATCCGTATCTGAAGGGAACCCAGGATAAGCAAAACCTGCCCTGTGTTGGCGGGTGCGTGTAGAATGCTAATATCTGAGCAGCAACTTAAAGGGAGATTGTCACCCTTAAGGATATCAAAGAAGGAAAAGCTCCACCAATGGGGAAAACCATCCTGGGGGAAAGGGAATGTTCCTTTCTCTTCAACTCAAAATCTCAACCTGGAATCCTGACCTGGTGCCCAAGCATGAACATTTTTTGGAAGAAGAAGAAGAAGAAGAAGAAGAAGAAGAAGAAGAAGAAGAAGAAGAAGAGCTTTTCTTCTATTAAAAGAAAAAAGTGCCAGTACTGTGTACCCTTGAGTACCCCCAGAAAAATCACTGGTATTATCATTATCATTTTATTTGTACCCTTCCCATCTGACTGGGTTGCCTCACCCTCTTTGGGCAGTTTCCAACATATATAAAAACACAATAAAACATTACACATTAAAACCAGTAAAAGGCCTTCTATATTAGAGCAGATATTTTGGTGACCAGGATTAACGTGGTGGTGAATGCTTTAATATTAATAGAAAATGTCAAGTACAGTGGTGCCCCGCAAGACGAATACCTCGCAAGACGAAAAAGTCGCTAGACGAAAGGGTTTTGCGGTTTTTGAGCTGCTTCGCAAGACGAATTTCCCTATGGGCTTGCTTCGCAAGACGATAACGTCTTGCAAGTTTGTTTCCTTTTTCGTAAAACCGTTAAAACCCAAGGTGCATTGCTTGAAGAGGTGCAGTTGCGAATAGACTTCGAGGAGCAACTCATAGCACGCGGTGTGGTAGCCTTTTTTGAGGTTTGTGAAGACTTTGGCGATTTTTGAAGCTTTTCCAAAACTTCTTTTGCAGCCATTTGGTAAGTTAAACTTTTAAAACTTTTTTGGGGGGGGTTGGATTTTGGGTTGGGGTGTTTGGAATTCAAGGACTTGGTGTTGGGGAGGGGTTTGAAAGAATCTGGAAGCTTGTGTGGTTTTTTTCTGAATTTTTATGATTTTTTGTGACCATTGGGCCACTCTTTTTTTAAAAAAATTCTGGATTTGAATTTCTGTGTGGTGGGTGGCTGGGGGAACAGTTGAGGAGGGGTTTGCAAGAATCTGGAAGCTTGTGTGGTTTTTTTCTGAATTTTTATGATTTTTATTGTTCCTTCAATTTTTGAATTTATTGTTCCTTCAGTTTTTGAAATGCTCTTTACAGTATGTGTGACTTTAAAGAGCACTTAATAAACTCTTGTTGTACCAAATTTGGCTTTGTTTGGACTTTTTTTGACCATAGGAACGCATTAATTGAATTTCAATGCATTCCTATGGGATTTTGTGCTTCGCAAGACGAAAAATTCGCTAGACGAAAAAACTCGCGGAATGAATTAATTTCGTCTTGCGAGGCACCACTGTAGATAAAACCTGTGGAGGGAATTCAATGTCAAACTATTATGATGGTTCTCTCAGCAGAAACATTTCTGCTTGGCAGACAGAATGATCTCCCCTCTCTTCCCCCGCCCAGGCTGCTCTGAGGGGTTGATCCATCTAGCTCAGTAATGTCCGCACTGTCTGGTAGCGACTCTGTGCTGTTTCAGGAAAGGACTTGCCCGCCCTGAGGCCACACAGTTCCACTTACTGAACTTCTGCTTCCGTGGGTGTTATATACTGAAGTTCTCACCCTGGGCCAGCAGGGGGATACTGTAAATAGTTATGCAAATAAGGGATCAAAAGTGACGTTCAGTGATTGGATAGTTTTAGAAAGTTGTTACAGTTACATTGTACTGGAGCTCTATATAAGCAGGCTGACTGAACCCTTCAGTTCAGTTCTGTCCTGGCCTGTGAATAAACAAGAGCTGTTTGAAGAATCGCTGTGTCGTCTGATATGTTCACCCACAACTTAACAGAGGAGCTCTTGAAGGGACGGAAACCTTGTCCTTTTCGGAATATAGTTATAATTACGTGAAGCCCAGCTGATCTTTAAACCCTTTAAAGAAATAAAGAGTAAGACTTCTTCACAAAAGCATTTCATTGCATCTTTAAGTCAGCTGGATCTTTCCTTTCCCAGCTTTCTACTTATAAATGTGGTAAACATGGTGCCAATATTTTTTCTTTTCTTTTTAAAAGACAAATCTAAAAGGAAGCATACGCCAAAGAACTTTTCACAGTCCTCTTCTTCCTGCAAGGATGCTACAGCGTCAATGCCAAAAGATGATAAAATGGGTCAGAAACAAAAGTGCTCATTAAAGCGAGGTGTGACTGGAGTCAAAGTGTGAGGTGAGTTTACAGTATGTGCGCACTTCTTACGTTGACAGAGCGTCTTGCTTCTGACATGCTGGCCTCCTTATTAGACTCAAGGCCCTTGTATGCATACCCACCTCAAGAGTTCTGAGGCCAACATTTCAGAGAGAAGAAAAATCCCTGCTAACCTTACCGTTTGCACACACACCCCAAACTACTCTCTCGTATTTCTGCTCTGGTCCTGATACCTCATTCAGGCTTCTCAGCATGTGTGAGGTTCCACCAGTCTTGAAGAGCTTCCCCCAAGAAACATTTGAGTAGGGATATCATTAAAAACCTGTTTGCTTTGCACCTAACTGCTGCTTTCAAAGTAGAGAAAACGTATTTACCAATATTTGTTTACCGGCGTAGTAGCTAGCCCTCTGTTTGCTAGCTCAGGAATTAACAGCAGCAACAAGCAGAGGAGGAGGCCCAAGAGAAGCCTCCATTTCCCATCCCTGTTGCAGCCACTGCTCAACAGTAACTACCGGGATCCGAAAGGGTGGTGTGTCTGGCCTCTCAAGATCCTAATATAGTCACTCCAAGAACCTTGATAGGCAGCCTTAACTCCTGAGTCTCTGTGAATCCAAAATAAGTTGGGAGTGGACTGGAACAGCATGGTCATGTTGACTAAGGTTGATGAGGAGGATACCATGTTGGAGAAAAAGAAAAAGCAGCAATCATCCTGGTTATAACATCCCAGAGTTGCCCTGATGTCAGATAGGTGCACTCCCCTTTCCCAAATGATTAACTGACAATTACGTCCAGCTCTTAGCTTCTTCTCAGCCTATTTACCAAAAAGTCAGTCTGTCTCTGCAATCCCACCCCCACAACACAAGCATATATATATGCTTGCTAGTTGCCTGAGGGAACATTTCTTGCCGTGTGCTAACTCTCTTGAAAGCCAGCACGAATTTGCCACTAATGACATCTCTCAGAAATGCAATTAGCCCTCATTCATGGCAAAAGTGCATTAGAGGTTCACAAACTCCAAGCGGGCTGTGATTGGGTGAGCGCATGAGGCTTAACACACTGAAAACTGCATTATAAAAAAAAAGATGGCCAAAGACAAGGTTCTAATATTACTTAATTACCCCAAGACATCCTCAGATGTAATTGAGCTTGGAAGGCTAAATGAAGGCTGCATGTGTGATATTGCCTGATGCATTCATAATGACACCACTTTGCGAGACAAACTGAGCCTCTGGCAAGTGGGTGGGGGAGGGAAGCAAGAAATGCCTGAGGAAAAAAATCTTTCCAACGGTCTGCTTTCTTTGAAAAATATATCCTGCTTATACTTCCACTTTGGTAAACTGGGAAATTTGAGGACCCAGCCTTCCCCAACACTGGGCCGAGCAGCCCCAACCAACCTCATGACTGATCAGAAATGATGGGAGTTCTAGTCCATAACATCTGGAAGGCATTAGGTTTTCCTGCTTGGTGGTTTGCTGGATTTTTAGTCTAACAATGGTGGAGGGAAGCATGCAATAATGTGCAGGAATTAAAAGCAGCCCTTTTTACTCAGGAAAATAACCCTGGGGTTCTTGACAAAAGAACCAAACCAAAGGGCAGCACAAATGCCACAGGAGTAAAATTATGCAGATTGCAGCAAAATTACGCCTAAGGAGTCTGGACCAGGAAAGAGGGCTGGGGTGGCTGACAGAGTGTGGAAAACATTGGTGAATTCCATGTTAGAGATCATTAGGGAAGGGACTGAAACAAAAATTGTCAATACCATGCTGTTATTATACAAATCTCTAGTGTGACCATGCTTGTGATCCTGAGCAAAGTTCTGGTCAGTTCACCTCAACAAAGGGTATCTTAGAAAAGGTGCATAAAAGGGCAACCAAACTGAAGGAGCAACACACATGGGAGGAAAGGTTGCAGCGTTTGGGACTTTTTAGTTTAGAAAAAAATATGAGTAAGGCGTGACATGATAGACGTGTATAAGATTGTGCATTGTGTAGAGAAAGTGGAGAAAGAACAGCTTCTCTCCCACTCTCATAATATAACTCAGGGACCTCCAATGAAGCTGACTGCATGAGGAGAGAGTGCTGTTGTACTTCTTGCAGACTTCCCACAGGGATCTGGTTGGCCACTGTGAGAATGGACTGCTGAGTTAGTTGGGCCTTTGGTTCAATCCAGCAGGGCTCTCTTATGTCCTTACAGATACAGGATATCAGCAGTGTGGAACCTCCAGGCCACAGGCCTAACTAGACCCACCAGGCCCCTTGACATATGAGGCCATTTCTGCCAAACCCACCTACACCTGACATCGTATAAGGTATCAGGTATAGGGCAGGTAAATTTGAGCGCGGTTGAGAGGAAAGGAAGTTTGCAGGTACGCCAATGAGTTGATCAACAGCACCTGCAAAGTGCTGTCCACTGGGCTTCCCAAGCCCCAATGATCAGGTGATCACCTGCATTTTGCAGGCTGTGCTTTAGCCTGTTTGATTTCAAATGCCATTGTATTGTCAGGTGGGTACCACTGCCCACCTGTTAAACTTGGGACATAGGTCTGGGGAGGAACAACAACCTGGCCTCATATTGTTCCTCAGGTCTAGTTCCTCCTCCTGCAGTGTATAGACAACAGCATTTTGTTTTGGCATCAGCTGTCAGGTTGTCAGTAGCTTAATAAATGAGCTTAATGATGCCCAAGAAGGAAGGCATAAGGCAGCTGTCTGACTAAGGTCTTCCATGGACAATATAATCTTAAAGCTATTGCCATGACAATCAGTAGCCTCAATGAGAGGTCTTGGTACTGACTCCAATTTTTACATCAACAGCTGTTTTCCTGAGATACGTCCCAAGAACAGCTGGTGTGTGATGCAGCACTTTTTGGCTTAGAACCTCCAGGTTCTGTTACAGGGAAGTCATTAAAGGAGTGTTGACTTCCTTCCAACATCTGTGCAGACATCACAAAGAACATTGCCTGGCAAACATATGCTCCTTGAAATGTCAGGATGGGGTACATCTCTTCGCAAGTAGCGTTTTGACCAGGGAGTTGGTTTCATAACTCCAATGTGAAATGGCTCCATTCATGAATCAGTTCCCTTGCCTGCTGCATGAGCAGCAGCTCGTAGTGCCTGTCCATGAACAGACATGCTCAAAGTACAATGGGAACTGTGACAAGCCTACGGTCGGGGCCCTTGCAAGTAGATCAGCTACAGGTGCTGCAGCCTGCCATGTCATGACCCTGGAGTGGCCAGGACACTGAGTCAGAGGCGCCACCTGAGGAGCTGGATGGAGTTTCTGGCTTTGAGACTGATGCTGCTGATCAGGGGCATGGTGGAACTGAGGCTGGTAAGCAGGAGAAAGCCAGACCAGATCCCACGACACCAGATCCCATAGAACCAGAACTGGGATCCTCATTGCCACCTTCCTCAGGGCCCAAAGAACTGAGTGCTCCTCACACTGTCTTGCTAGCCCAACAGCATCAGGTGGGAGGCTATGGAGTGTAGGAGAGCTGTTCTTCTGCCTGGAGAGTTGACCCTTTATAAGGCTCTAGTTCCATAACAAAGTGGCAGAGCAAAGGAGGGGTAGGCTGGAGGCAAGGGACTCAAAATATCTCTGTCTGCTTCCAACCCCACTGGAGAAAGTTGCTGACTAGGAGCTCTCCTTGGTGCTGTGGGTTCTGCAACAGAACCAGAGCAAGATGTCTCATGTCAAGGGGCAATTTTGGCTTCTCTATCAGTTTTGGCTTCTCAGTTTCCCAGTCTTAAATTCCATTTCCCAAATTTACATATCAGTTTGCTAACAACAGCAACAACAACAACTCCAGAAGATTCCTCAGACTTTCAGTTCACTTTTCTCTTAATATACACAGTTGCATATTCAGTTTTGTCTCATATAAACATTTTTGCAAGCAACGTTCCCTAACACAATACTGTTTTGCATGTTATTTTCAGTAGTAGATGGGGTTTTATACACACACACCTTTTTGCACACATTCGGGGGATTGGTGAACTGCATTGCAATATTCAGAGAAGTGTAAATTTCAAAGGATAGCAATGTTTCTGTGTATGCAATGTTTCAAGAAATGAAAATTAGGTAGTCAAACCAAAATCCTCCCTACTCCCAAATAAGCACTCCCAAGTTATACTTCACACAGTAGGCTGGAATGGTTCCTTGCAAGTAGTTCCAGGCCAGGTCTGCTGGCAGTGGACTGATGTGCTCAAAATAGCATCCATGTGTTTCATCAGCCTCCCTAATCTTATAATGCAGGCGTATCTAACATGGCACCTTCTAGATATTGTCAGACCAACATGATCATTGGCCAGAACAGCAGAAGAAGCTGGAAAGAGAGGAGAGGAGTTCAGGGATGGTTTTTAAAAATAATTTAATAAGTTGCTTTTCTCCATTTGATCCTTTTACTTGGTTTTGTATGCATTGTGGTCATTTATGCAATGTGGTTTGCTGTTATTTTTATTGATTATAGTTTAGTAATTATTCATTGTAATTACTGAGACTGAATTTCTGTTTCATTATTATCCGCTGATATTTAATTGTATTGTGTACTGTTGTATTCTAATGGATGGTTGAATATTACTTTATTTGACAAATGCTGTTTATTTTAATGTTATGTTTTTATTATGGCTTTCTGTGTTGGATCAGATTGTTATTATGTTTGTTGTTTCTTCAGCTTGTAAAACGCCTTGTGCATAGCAATATAGAAAGGCGGTATACAAATTAGAAGTGAAAGGAAAAATGAAAGAAAGATGATGGAGTTCAATAACGTCTAGAGGGCATCAGTTTGGCCACCTTTGCCCTGATGTTTCCACCAACTTTCCCAGGTTCTTTCTCTACTCCTCCAGGAACACTTATTCTTATGCAACAAAAATAGGAACCCCAGAAGAAACGGGAAGCAGAAGTGTAAAAATAATGGAATGGACAAAATTCCTTTCTGGCATAAGAAATAAGAGAGACAGCTCATCTGAATTCTGAGTTAGCGTTCTCTACATTTCACAAAAGAAGGACCAGTAGGGTCCAAAATATGCAAGACTTTATTGTCTGCCCTCTTGGTTGGTTGATTTTTTTTACTTCCACTTCCAGAAGCTACTGTTGGGGAGAAGGGCTCACAACCTGGTGGTGTCACAACAAGGGTACGTGTGCTTAAAGCTTATGGGGAGAGAGGGAGGCCATTTTCACACGTCAAGCACCGCTCTAACACAAAGAAGAATGTGGAGACATACTGAGACCAGAAAGGCCAGCTTGCTGCTTTTTTCTCCTTTTTTAATTGTCTTGGAAAGTGCAGCATTATGGAGCATGCTGGTGCAGACACTATTCAGAACGCCAGAAGACAAAAGCCAACTCACATGGTTGCCCAAGCCTACATTTACATACTGTGCAGAAGGAGATGTTAAAATCCAAATGGCCTGTAATAATTAACTCTCATTTAAACATTATGCTGTTTAACCATCACTTGCAATTCTACTCCGCCTAGAAGGGGGCTGGATTGTTGGGATTTTTTTTTTAAAAAAAATTATTTTAAGCATAGTAATAATGGAGCCTACTGGTTCTATATTGTATAATCTTGGTTGTCTCGGGACCAGCCCTTCCATGAATGCGGCATGTTTTGGGGCCTGCTGGAATGAGAACATTTAATGTCTGCTAATTGTTTCACTTCTAATAATTGCTGTGAACAGTCACCACAGGAGAGAAACGGGGTTTTTTTGAAGACATAATAGTAGAGAGGGGGAGAGAGAGAGAGCCTGCCTCTGGCACAGACATATTAACTGAATACTGTTCTGTTCATGCTGTTTAAGCACCACAATGGGTGACAAATAGCTATTAACATATAGTTCCTTGTCACTGGAGAAACGAGCACTTTTGGAGGCCAAGGCTGCCTTAGGTGTGAGCAAAATGCATTATTTATCACCAATTAATCTTCCTTTTTTTTCTTTGTTCACTAGCCTCGTAGACGCAAGAGGGAGGTGGGTGGCATGATATTGCCCTAGACACCCCCAGGAACGTGAGATGGAGATGAGGAGACTCTCAGGACCACAGTCGTCATCCTCACAGTATTAAATGTGATGGCCAGGGAGAGGGTTCCTTGCCACAGTTGTTACATATACACCTGTCCTGTAACAAGAGACATTATACACTGTGGTGGTAGATTTAGAGGGGAACCAGAATTCCTCAGGAAACATGGAAATTTGATATTTATTTTTTCTCGCCTCCCTGCTGGTATCTTGCTGAAATGAAGGTGGCACAGTTACCCAGAAGTCCTTGGGCTTTGGGCCAGCGGCTGAAGTCCAGCTGTCCTTCCTTTCACCTCTATTTCTGCAGAGCTGAAGTGGAATTGCTTCTGGGAGGGGAGTCAATATAATAGCCCTGCACCCCCGGACGTGTTTTGGACCGCCTCATTCCTCATATCTGCAGTGTGACAATAAAAGAATCCAATATAGTCAAGAACACACGCTCTGTTTGAAAACGCCTCCGATTTGCTTGGTATCCCTCAGTTGACAACATACATGCCCCGCATGCAAAAACAGCCTCAGAGACGTTCAAAATTGGGAGGGGGGGAGGTTTTTATTGTGAAAATGCCTTAAGGGAGAATGTCCTCCAACAATGATTCCAACTCTTGCCGTTGGTAAGCCAACCGCATTGATCTTCCTACCGTCTGCCAAGACTCCATGACTAATGAAGAAGAGAAACATACCACCAGTGCTGAAAGGTGACTGTGGATGGGAGCCCTGAGGCATAACAAAAGCAGATGGCTTCCTTGGCAAGGGCTTGCTCTTGTCCTCAGCACAGGGATGAGTGGATCAAAAGGAAGGCTGTGTGTGCATGTGTGAAATAACAGCTACAGAAGTTCACAGCAAGTTTTATAATCCGAAGGAAGGAGGAAGGGAGGGAGGGGAAAAGATGGCAGCCTCATTTCCCTGCTCTGCATGAAAATTTGTGCTTGGTCACAGAATCATTGAGTTGGAACGGACCACAAGGCTCATTTATTCCAACCCTGTGCAATGCAGGAATCTCTCGCCCAATGTGGGGCTCAAACCCACAACCCTGAGATTAAGAGTCTTATATTCTACCAACTAAGCTTCGCTAATTTAGAAGGGTTTGCAGAATACTTTTTGTTCGCTTGTCATTTGCCAAAATCTTGGGTAAGCAAAATCGCAGAACTTTCGGGCAGTCATGGGTTCCTTTAAAGATGGGGGTGGCTGGGGTTATTTGTTCTTATTTCCCCCTCACAAGAAATGGAGAACCTATCTGAGCAGAATTGCAACTTGCATACTTCCTCTTTGAATTATTGGAATGCTGCTGGAGACAGATTGAAAGCTGCACCTAGTGCAGAATGCAGCAGCGAGGCAGTGACTGCCAATTCACCACTGAGCTCAGTTTAAGGATGTTGAGCTCATTGATCTATAAAGCCCTAAGTGACTTGGGCACCAAATATTTGAAGGAGTGCTTCCTCCCACATTAACCTGCCTGGGTATTAAATTGGCAAAGGAGGCCCTGTTGGGAGTGTCTCCACTCTCTATGGTTTGAGGGGCAGAGGAGTGTGAAAAGGCCTTCTTTGTGGTGGCCTCCAGGTTGTGGATGTGGAATGAGGTGCATCTTGCACCATCCCTGTATGTTTTTATTATTTTTATTATTATTTTTATTATTATTGATCAAGGCAAACCTCTTTATTTGCTGTTTTGTGCTAAAGGACCCCAAGGGTTAAGTCCAGTCGCAGAGAACTCTGGGATTGCAGTGCTCATCTCGCTTTGCAGGCCGAGGCAGCTGGTGTTTGTTCACAGACAGTTTTCCCGGGTCATGTGGCTAGCATGACTAAGCAGCTTCTGGCACAACAGAACACTGAAACCAGAACAGCGCACGGAAACGCCATTTATCTTCCCACCGGAGTGGTACCTATTTATCTACTTGCACTTTTGGTGTGCTTTCAAACTGCTAGGTTGACAGGAGCTGGGATGGAGCAACGGGAGCTCACCCCGTCGCAGGGATTTGAATCACCAACCTTCTGATTGGCAAGCCCAAGAGGCTCAGTGGTTTAGACCACAGCACCACCCTCTTTGGTTGTTCTGTGGTGTTATTTTATTATTCTGGTGAAACTTGCACTTGTTCTTAATTGTGGTATTTTTGTAGCTCACCCTCTGGGACCATTTGATGAAGGGTGGGTCAGAAGTTCAATCAGGAAATAAATATGGATGGATGGCTGGATGGATGGATGGATGACAGGACTCTTGCATATAAGAGCCTTGCCAAGAACCCCACAAAGGAACAAACAAAACATTGCACAGAGAAGCCTTTGCTTGTACTTTTCTTCCTAAAGACTTGCCATGCCAACAGCTTTCCTGAAATGTGCATACTAAATAGGATGTTCCCAGCAAGGCCGGCTTCGCTTCTCGTCTGAAAGCAACGATGAGTGGAGACGTCACAAGGCAATGATGCTGGAGAGACCATTGCTTTCCTTCTGCCAGGTGGACCATGCCGAAACACCTGTCTCTGCTCTTGAAGTCATTTGTATCTGTCTCTGAAGAAGGACAGGCAACAGCAACACAAAAGCAGCACAAAATTAAGTTAATTCCGATATTTATCTGTTGAGAAGGAGAATTAAATGGAAGTATAGATATCTAACCAGCTTTGCTTGTTTTCCATTAAAGAATGAAAGATTTGCCATAGACCTTTGGTTATTATGCATTTTTATAGGCTTCACCTTTTTCCCTGATGGGACTCAAGGTTGCTTACAGATAATGGAAAACGAGGGAGGTCCCAGCTAAAGAAGTGTGGCAACTTAAGTTGACAGAATATGCACAGCTTGCAGACTTAACATATAGAATAAGAGAACAAGAAGAACATGTGTTTAGAGAAGATTGGAAAACATTTATTGAATATATGGGAAATAACTGTGTACAGCTGAAAAGGCTGGCAGCATTAAAATATAGTGAACAGTGTACATAAGTTATGATGGATGTAGCAATGGAATACTGAATGGTATAGTTTATGTAAAATATGCAGGGATTTATGATATGAAAAATGAACCATGGAAAGAGAAGAAGGGAAGTCACTGATATCTTAAGGATGTATAAATGAGTACTTTCAAATGTAAAACAGAAAATTTAATTTTATATACATATACAGACAGAGAGAGAGAAATAAGAACCTCAACAATCATTTAAAAACTGTTAAATATGGATTTAATTAAAAATATTTACATATATAAAATCTACTAAAACCATAGCAATAATCACAACAAAAACAGCATGGGAAAAGCCCTTTCGTTGAAAGTGGTCGGTTCCAAAAGTCTGCTGGAACAAAGAGGGAGCCAGTCTAGTTTCTCTAGGAAGGGAGTTCCAAAGTCTGGGAGCAGCCACTGAGAAGGCCCTCTTCCACATCCCTACCAAACATGCCAAGAGAAGGGCATCCCCTGAACATCTCAAAACCTGGGCAGGCTTGCATGAGGGTATCTGGTCTTTCAGAGAGTTTGGACCTAAGCCATGTAGGGCTTAACCAGCACTTTGATTTGTGCCCAGAAACAGACCAATAGCCAGTGGAGCTGTTATAACAAGAGAGTCGTATGCTCCCTATAACCATAATAGATCAACAACAAAACAAACAAAAAAACCAGAACAGATACATGTTTATTCTTGCAGATGCTTCTTTGTGGGACAGAAATGCTCCAGCTGATGATAAAGACACAGCTGGATAACTCTAGGCAATTCTTAACTGATGAAGTGTAAACATCGATGTTTTCTGTTGATTCTTACAGGCGTTTCCCCCCTCCTGCAGCCATACTCCAGCAGAGCTTGATGAAAAGCAGCTCCCCACACCTTCCTGACATCTTCCACACTTGCCACCCACCCTCACAGATAAGGAAGGGTATGCTCCAAATGGGTTTTGAAGGTGGATTGCTACAAGTTCATGAGATGGAGAGCGGAAGAGGAAGGCACGTATTCATCAAAGAGCACAGAGAAACTCAGCTAGTGCAGAACGGAGAGGCTATATTGCAGATGGGGGCAGATAGCCAATAGCACACCACATGTCTGCTAAAACTTATGCCACAGGGCCAGGTTCAAAGCTCTTGTGATTATATGCAGTATACCAGTACGTAATGGTATTCTTGTAATCAGTAGAGAACAACCTATTTCAGGAAGCATACAAATATTCACTGTGTAAAACAGTTAATTTTTGCGTTTCTCAAGCCATAGACCTCCTTGGGAGAACAGAGGATGTAGCATTTTACAAAATAAATCTTTGCTGTGCACCTCTTGAAACGTGTTGTTCTTCACTGTTCTAGGGTGCTACTTGTTCTTGGCTGCAAATATTTTCTCCATGAGAATTGGTTTGTTTTCTCAATGTATCGTGTTGACATTGTCCAGATAAGGGATTTTGGAGCAGGGTGTTTCGAAGAAAAAGAGATAAAGAAAAGAAATAACTTCAGAGAGATTGAAAGTAAATGCAACTTCATATTTCTGCATGGCAGGGGGTTGAACCAGACTGCCCTCATGATCCCTTCCAGCTCTGTGATTCTACAGGGATTGCTTGACAGCACCCAGGGGGGAAAAATAAAGCAAGAGAATGATTGGGAACCTTGGGGCATCAAAAACACATTTTTTTGGATCACAAAACTGGGTATGGCCCAAAATAGATCACATTCTGTGCCGCACCAGAGGGACGGTGTTTGATGTAGCAAAGAGGAGACAAGCAGACAAGCAGTGGACATGCAGTGGGCTGCAGGACCATGACTTGTGTCTGTTGCATGTTTGGATCTTTTCTTCACGCTTCATTTTTCTACTTATGCAAAAATCAGACAGTAGGTGAAATGGCTCTGGGATTGTTGCACTTCTAGTTAACACGCTGCATTGCTAATTGAGTAGCCAACTCCAGGCAATGGGCTTTGTGGAAGATGTTTTGGCTTAACACCAGCGGTTCCAGTGGTACATTCAAGCAAAATCTCTTTACAGCCATGGAATAGTTCACATGGCACAGCCAAACAAGGCCATGAAATCCAAGTCCTGGGAAATTATACCAGAGTTTGCAAGACAAGTGAGCTGCAATAATATATAGCAGGTGCCTTCATAAAAAAGTTAGGTCCACAGGGACAATTCATACTTGCTACTTCTTCCCTGTCCATGTCAGACTTTGGGTAAATGCCATGATGTGCTTTAAAGTGAGCCTGAATTTAACACACTCCGAACTGCAAAGAGGCTGAGTTGGTATTGAGCAAATATCATTGCATATCCCAGCATGCTTGGGCTGTTTTCTTTTGGCCCTCAAAGCAGCAGCACGGCAGACAGCATTTAACCTTCTAAGATAGTTGGTTTTTAAGGGGGGGGTACCTCACACAGATCTTAGCAAAAGCTCATATTCATAACCTTTTTTAAAAAGCACCATATATCTTCATTTCAATCCCCACTCCTCACATTTCAAGTAAGCAGCAATCCCTACCCTACAAGAGTAAACCTGAATTTTGACTTGCCTCGTATTAAATACCACACATGGCTTGTTAGATTTGCTGAAGCCATTGCTTTTCAGCAGGCGCTGTTTCCTCGCTGTTTAGAGCTTCACTTCCAGATTGTTTCTTTGAAAGAGTGGATGTTGCAAAAGAACTGCAAATCATCCTTCGGTTGGTCTGACATGAAGTCTCATGCTGTCCCTATTTGTGGACACATTTCCTCCTCTTCCCTATCAAGGCTTTATTTTTATTTTATTTTATTTTTAAAAATGCCATGGTGAATATGTGTCATGGGATCCACCCACCCGTGATTTCATCTGCTCATTTCTTTCAGGCTGCTCCAGCAACTTCATGACTGTATTTCAAGCTTTGTCGCTCTATGGAGGCAGCTGCACAAATTGAGTGCTTAAGGAAATACAAACCATGTCCAAAATAGACATTGATAGAAAAGGTGAGGAGATTCGTACAATCGTATCTTGGATCCTGAATGCCTTGGTACTTGGACGTTTTGGCTCCCCAACACCGCAAACCCGGAAGTGAGTGTTTCAGTTTGTGAACATTCTTTGGAACCCGAACGTCCGACGGGGCTTCCGCTGCTTCTGATTGGCTGCAGGAGCTTCTTGCAGCCAATCAGAAGCTGTGTTTTGGTTTCTGAACATTTTGGAAGACGAACGGACTTCCGGAAAGGATTCTGTTCGACTTCCAAGGTACGACTGTACAGGATAAATACAACATAGCCATGTTTAGATTGTGGAAAGGGCTTCTGTCAGAGCAGACACCTCACTTCCCACCAAGGAATTCATACGGGGGGGAACTGTTTCAGTGTTTGGAGTATGGAAAGAGCTTCTGCTGTGATGGTACTTACACTTCCCATCAAGGAATTCATGATAGAATGAAACTATTAAATCCCAATTCCGTCTTCTGCGGCATTAACTACTCCTCCTAACTACTTGGTGTCATCTGCAGATTTGACAAGCATCCCCTCAGTTCCGTCATCCAAGTCATATATAAAAATGTTTAACAACAATAGGCCCAGGACAAAACCCCACCACATTGGACAGATCAGTCAGTAGAGCATGAGACTCTTAATCTCAGGGTTGTGGGTTCGATCCCCACATTGGGCAAAAGATTCCTGCACTGCAGAGGGTTGGACTAGATAACCCTTGTGGTCCCTTCCAATTCTACATGTTAGATTACTGTTATGCCCATATTGCAGAGTAATAGTGGGTGGGCACTGAGAAGCAGCTTACCTACATAGCCGAGCAGAGATTTGAAGCAGAAACATTCTTCATGTATTAACTGCTAACTAATTTTTGCAGATTGTTTCTCAACCAGACTTGAGCAGCAAAACAAAACAGGAGCAAACGAAGCGCAAGTAAATGAGCCTTGACATCATTCTCTTATTGCCCGTTCCTTGCTGCTTCGGAGGGCCAGCTGTCCCCTTCTTCCACCTCTTTTCTGGCACACTCTTCCCTTTGACTTCATCAAAGGTCCCCATGACATATGTGTCACTGGCCTCGATCAAAGTTGTACCTATAGATGCAGCCCCAGCATGGAGCCGAAAGCAAAGATGGACCAGATGGTCTGGATATGCCTGGGCTGGAGGAATTACTCATCCAGAAATGAACTTTAATTGAAAAAGTGCTTAATGCTGGTATGAAGAAGCCTAGCATAATCCAGGGGAACTCAAAGGGGCACTGCGTGCTCTGTTTCAGCACACCAAAGAGAGAGAGAGAGAGAGAGAGACTCTCTTTTTATTTACATTATCTAGATTGTCACAACAGCCATGAAAATGGTTTCTGGAACTCCTCCAACACCTGGAGAAGTGATGAAATAAAAAAAGCAACAAGGGTTTTGCTTCATTATTCCTTCCAGTAAGGGTTAAGAAGAAAAGACCCATCTTATCTGATAGATCCTTTTCCATCTAATTGAATTGTCCCCACATCTCGTTAAGGTATGAAATGCATCTTCTCCCTGAGCCTAATCTCCATTAGACATTCTGTCAACAGTGTGGAAGAAAGAATACACAGCGTGCCAGAGGTAGACAGTCCTGGCACCCCTAGAGGAGACCGAGACTTACCTTTGGCTCCACAGGTCACATTTAAGGTTTTATGGCAGACGTGCAGAGCAATCCGAAATTGCTGGGGGTCGGAGAGTCTATGGCGGAGGACCTGCCAATTCCTCAATGCTGCTGGCTTACGCTGCCCAAGGTGGAAGGAGAGCTGGATTCTCTCTTCGATATTTTCCCAATTCAGCCTTTCCACTTCCCCCATTTACACTAAAGGAAGATGAAATAACTACTTCAGCATTGCTTCGATTTTCCTAAAGAAAATTTAGAAAGCCGGTGTGGTGTAGTGGTTAGAGCAGACTTCCTCAACCTCGGCCCTCCAGATGTTTTTGGCCTACAACTCCCATGATCCCTAGCTAGCAGGGCCAGTGGTCAGGGATGATGGGAATTGTAGTCTCAAAACATCTGGAGGGCCGAGTTTGAGGAAGCCTGGGTTAGAGTTTCAGGCTAGGACCTGGGAGACCAGGGTCAAAATCCCTACTCAGCAATGAAGCTCACTGGGTGACCTTGGGCCTTTCCCTGCCTCTCAGCCTAACCTACCTCACAGGGTTGTTGTGGGGGTTCAAAGAGGAAACACGCACACCACTTTGAGTCCCTGGAGGAAAAGGTGGGGTACAAATGCAATTAAAAAAACAATTTAGGATGAAACAATTGAGATTTGAAGCAGTTGTGTGAGATATTCACACATGGGTTCTTTGCAAGATTTTATTTTTTTATCACAATACATTGCACTGACACAGCTTTAGAGTGATTTATTTTATTTTGCCTTCTGCCCTTAGTTCTCAGCTGGCAAACCTGGCATTACTTAAAGCCAAGCCACTTAATGGAAGGCAAAAATGGGCAGACAGCTATAGCATCAAATACTCTCTGCTTATATTAAGGCTTTCTGGGAAATGATATATAATGAATTAAAAAAGGTATTTAAGTATACCTTCCCCAAGAAACCAGAGGCCTTTCTCCTGGGCATAGTGGGCCAAATGGTGTTAAAAAAGGATAGAACTTTCTTTATGTATGCAACAACAGCAGCAAGAATACTCATCGCAAAGTATTGGAAGACACAAGAACTTCCCACGCTGGAGGAATGGCAGATGAAACTTATGGACTACATGGAATTGGCGGAAATGACTGGCAGAATCCGTGACCAGGGAGAAGAGTCGATGGAGGAAGACTGGAAGAAATTCAAAGACTATCTTCAGAAACATTGCAAAATTAAGGAATGTTAGAGTGATGTTGGATTGAAAATAAGTGGTTTCCAGCTGTACAGGTTAAAGTTAAGGATAGATTAAGATTAAAGATCAAGATTAAAGATGTTTAAAGAAATGGAAATTTGATAATAAAAGGGAAAAATTTAAAGGTATATGACATTAAGAACAAGGATTATGTTTAAAAAAGTTGAAGTTATATATTTTAATATTTTATTAAATTAAAGATTGGGTTTAAAAAAGTGGAAAAGAAACTGCTGGACAAATAATGCAGATTGGAATACAAAAGAGGGAGGTATGAGGAAGTCCAGAAAATAAGTAATTTAAAATTGGGAATGGAAAAGAGAGTTTGTTTTTAATTGTTATGTTTTGTGTTTTTATTGTTAAATTTTGTATTGTTTTTTTCTGTGTGTTGTTTTTCTTTTTCTTTGTTTAAAACCTTAATAAAAAATTATTTCAAATACTCTCTGCTTATGGGCATTTTATCAGCACCTTGCCACTCCTTGCAAAAAAAGGGGGGAAGGGGGAGGCAGATTTCTTTTTTCAGTGGAACCAGTGATAAGAATTTGCGTGAATTAGGACAGCAATTTGCTGCTTTTGCAAATTAGTTGGTTTGCCCGATTTCAGTCTGAACTGGCAGAAAAAAATGACTTGAGAGATGCCTACAAAAACCAAGCCTACACCCTGGCCCATCTTACCTTTCTTCTAAACAAATGTGTGCTTTTTAAAACACTTTTTTTATTTTAAGTCTCCCCCCACAGTAGTGGAACATCTTATTATGCACATATCTTGTCCTTTATGTGGCAGCAAGTGATGGAGGCGAGAGGAGGGCCAATGGGCTGTAATTGCTCTAAAGGTAGTGATTTTGATATCTTTTATTATCAGGGTGCCCAGACGTAAAATGAATCTCTGTAATATTTATAATGTGTCATTTCTTATAATAAGTAGTCTGATGTGACAAATGGAGACAGAGTCAAAGGTGTCAATTAAGGGGGAAATGTCACATCGTACCCCCCCCCCCCCCGCATTGCAGATGCTGCCTTCTAGCTACCAGGCGCATGGAAAAGAAAGGTTCTTTGCCATATTTTAACCTATTCCTCCTGAGCAAACTCTGCTAGATAATTTAAGGAGACGGTGACGTCAATCCACCCACTCTTTTAAGTTACAGTGCCACGTTTACCTTCAGTGGGACTTACCTGTGCTTCAGTGACTGAGGTGCTGCAAAGGAAAGTTTGGTAAAAAGTATGGAACAGGGTTTTGCAATCCTCCTCCCGGTGGCACAACGGGTCGGTGCGCCTTGCTGTTAACCAAAAGGCTGGTGATTCAAGCCCACCCAGGGATGGCTATGGGCAGGATTCATGCATTGCCCAGGGATTGGACTAGATGCCCCTTGACTTCCCTTCCAACTCACCATTTCCATGATCCTAAGCAAAGAGCTGTTAAGAATAGCCCTACGCTGATGACCACTCAGTGACTTCTCCAGGAATAAGAAAAGCCCTGATGGATGAGCCCATAGGTGTGTCTAGTTCAGCATCCCGTTTCCCACAATGGCCAATCAGATGCCTTTGGGGAAGGCATCCTATCTCCAATCCAAAGTGGGGAGTGTGCTGTTATGCTTAGGTCCTGCTTGTAGGTTCTTCAAAGGCATCTTGCTGGCCAATGAAAGAACAGGACACTGATCTAGATGGGCCATTTGCTTGATGATGATGATCATAAAAATTATCATTTGTACCCTGCCCATCTGGCTGGGTGGCTCCCAACAGAATATTAAAAACATGATAAAACATCAGACATTAAAAACTTCCCTAAATAGGGTTGCCTTCAGATGTCTTCTAAAAGTCAGATAGTTGTTTATTTCCCTGATGGGAGGGCAATCCACAGGGCAGGTGCCACTACCTAGAAGGCCCTCTGCCTGGTTCCCTGTAACCTCACTTCTCTCAGTGAGGGAACCGCCAGAATGCCCTCGGAGCTGGACCTCAGTGTCCAGACTAAACGATGGGGGCGGAGATGCTCCTTCAGGTATACTGGGCTGTATAATGGACCATTTAGGGCTTTAAAGTTCAGCACCAACATTTTGAATTGTGCTCAGAAATGCACTGGGAGCCAATGTAGGTCTTTCAGGACCAGTGTTATATGGTCTCAGCTCTTCTTAAGGTCTTATGGTCTTGATCCTGGAGACTGTGTGTGTGTGTATTGGCAGGAGAGGTAAACAACCAGTTCCTGATTCCATTCTACCAAGCAGTAACCTGCCAGGTTTCTAATTCACACAATCATTTGTTATGAGAGGTGAGTTGCCCATTACCAGACCATGATGCAATTTTGGAGGGAGCAAAAAGTGATAAGGCTACTAGCAACCATCTAGGTTTTAACTGAAATTACACAGCAGACATTTTGTCTAAGAAATTCGTTGACGCTCTGCGAAATGTCCCCCAGGTATTCTCCCTCATTCTCACCCCTACCATGCATGTGTACATACACATGAACATGCAGTATCCAAGAATTAGACCCAGGGCATTGGAGGAGACAAAATGGTGGCCAGGATGCCAACTCAGATGTTGCTACTGTGATGGAGGTGGGGTGGAGAAGTGAAGCCTTTGCCACAGCTAATGGTGAGAAACTTGAATTTCTCCTTACCCTGGAGAAATTTAGTGGAATGGTCCTCCCAGTTTCTCTACCACCTACATTTTGTGCAACAGTCTCTCTCTCTCTCTCTCTCTCTCTCTCTCTCACACACACACACACACACACACACACACACACACAGTAGATTTCAAGAGCAGGAAAGCCAGTTGCAGATCCCTAGTGCATGCTGAATTCCTCTGCTTGCTCAGAGCTTCTTCAGATCCATACATTTGTATTAAATGGTCTGTTAGAGATTTGCTGGCACTTTTCAAGCTCTGACAGTCCTGTTTTTATTTCAATTGCCTTTAAGCCAATTCATGAGATTTTCATATATAAATATGGAAATATGCAAAGTCCTCAGATTTATAGGATCTGACATTGTGGTTTAAACGAATCCCAAATGATCTGGTCTCTTCCTTACATATTCATTCCATTCCCCTCCGTGACACGGTCCCATTCTTCACTCAATAGCAACCCCTGCTGGTGCTCCAGAAACAGAGCTTGTCCCTCGAACGTTGCCTCTCCTCTATTTGCCATCCATCATTTAATTCACTTGAGACTTTGCTTATCTTCCAAATGAGTCTGCTGATGGCATGCTGGGTTTGACCTAATATTATTGCTGAAGAAATGTCAACTCTGGAACAAACAAACCTGTGGAGAATTTTACATATGTTAATGAAATTTGTCATTTAATTCTCCCTCTCTCCTTCTTCCTCTTGTTCTTCATGTCAGTCCCATGCTGCTATCTATATATGTAGCTATCTACCTAGCTTCGTACCCACCTATATATCTCATATTTTTTATCACTCTGTTTCTCCAAGGACCTGGTTGCTTCATGCATGTGATCATCCCATTCCATCCTACTACAGCTCTGAGATAGATTGTTCTCCTCCAAGGAGGTTCATGGCAGAACATTAGAGGGGTTCCTGTCCACGACCAAAGGCAGATGTGTCATGAGGTGTCATGAGGAAGGAACATCTTCATTCGGGAAGAGCTGAAATGAAGTACCTGTTCCTTAGAGTACACAAACTGATCTCAGTCAGCCCATGTGCTCTAGCCAATCCAAGTTATGCACACTATCCACTACACATGATGGGGTAGAATCGCAGGAAAACGCAGCCATGTCAATGCCATTTCCTTGTCACACAAGCAGCTCTGCTATGTTATAAGTGTGGGACATGTGTTTTGGCAGGCATATATTTAGATCGGCCTTCCTCAACATGGTGCCTTCCAGATGTTGGGCTCCCAACTCACATCTGCGCAATCCAGCATGGTCAGCGATGGGTTGATCCCCAGATGTTCAGCAACATCTGAAGGACCAAAGGTTTCCCACCTCTGCCCTGAAGCTGCAAACCCCAGAGCACTAAGAGCAGGCTTCCTTAATCTGGTGCCCTCCAGATGTTTCGAACTACAGCCCTGCAATATGGGAATTGCATTCCAAGACATCTGGGTGGCACCAAGTTGGAGAAGGCAGGAGAAGCAAATGCATCTGTCAAACCAATTCATGCTCAGCAGCAGGGATGGGGAATCAGCAGCTCCCATCAGCCTCCAGCCAACATGGTCAACAGAAGATGGGCGGCCAGCAATATCTGGAGGGTACTGAATTGCAGAAGGCTGGTTTAGAGAATCTTTGGAGCTGCTTCTGCTGTCATTGTACTTCCTTGTCCTTCCCATCCTCCCTTGAGTCACACAATGTCCTCTTTAATGAAACCTCTCCTGGAAAAGAATCGGCAGTGATGAAAGAGAAGCTGCAGGTGCCATCAAAGGCAAGGGCAGGCTGACATTGGTCAAGGACCAGCTTTGCAAAGGAAAGGAGATTCTTTTCATCCCACTCTTGGGGGCAAGCATCCAGTACAGGGAATTAAGCTGCACAGAGGTGAATTCTCAGTGACACGACGAACACATGGCGCTCCTGAAAGCTCTGCTTTGAGAAAGGGTGTGTGTGTCTCTACTGCTTGAAAACCTCATGCCCAATAACAGCAACAGCAGATGATGCAACACCTCTCCTCTTGGGTCCCCAAGGCTCTTTTTCTCTTGCTGAACTTGCTGCAACCTCAACACACACACACACACACACACACACACACACAGAATGCCCTTTCTAGTTAGCAAATGGAGCAGCACAGCTAGGTGGCTGTCACATTTCCAGAAATTCATCCACCATCTCAAGGATGCCAAGAAATGAGCAGGCACCAGTGTGAAGTATGTGACCATGCCAGGTCTCCAGAAGAGCAATGTATTCATCTAGATGTCTGTCGGAGACCCTTTCCACCCAAAGCCCCCGTCCTCATTCTGCCCCTTTCCGCCTCCTACTCTGTACGGTTCAAGCTCATCAAGTGTGAAGGTGGAGCCTGACTGTCATCTAGAGGAACAGCGATGAGGCAGCTTATCAGCCTAGAGAGCTGTCCCTGGCAGAGCCACAGCAGCTAAACCTAGCGGTGCAGCAATAAAACTGCGAGCACGTTTGCAAAGCTAAGCAGGGCCTGGTATGGTTTCAAATTGACTGTTGAGATTCCTGCATTGCAGCGGGTTGGACTCAATGACCCTCGGGGTCCCTTCCAACTCTACAAAAAGGGTTTTTAAGGAAATTCATCAAAATCTGGACTTCCAGCATGGGTTGCCGTACATCCAGATTTTCCTATTGCAGCAATTTCTGGACGGACACTGTTTCCAATTGCCGAATCTTGTCTATGTCTGGGAAATTCCGGGTGTACGGCAGCCCTACAATTCTGTGATTCCATACTTTGGCAAATACCTTGCCCTTTTCTCTTACCACTCAAATACAGAAAGCTAATGTTTGAGCTGCACAGAGGCCGCTGGCAACAAGTCACACTCCACACATGGATGAGAAGGCTCTCAGTGGGCACTGGCCATAATGGCTAAGCTTTGCCTCCACAGTCTGAAGCCCTGGGGAGCTTCTGCCAATCAGTGTGGACAATTTTGAGCTTGATGGAGCGATGGGTCTGACTGGGTATCAGGCAGCTTCCTATGTACAGGGGGGGAAGGCAGTTAACATGATAAAGGAGTTGCAGCACCTTCCTTATGGGGACAGGCTAATGCTTTGAGGCTTTCATAGTTCAAGCAGCAAAAGACAACTCAAGAGCTTGTAAAATTATGGATGGTGTGGAGAGCCGCATTTTTCTTTGGGAAGACACAAGGCTCCCATTAATTATATTTATAAGAGTAAAACTCATACAGATAAGGAGAAGTGGACCGAAAGTCTTTTGCATCCTCCGCATCTCTTAGAATGCTCCACATTATCCAATAAAGTTGATTTGCCGTAAGTCGGGGAAAGAAAGACAAAATGAAAGGACTTTTTAACACAGAGATACACATACACGGCACAAACACCGGCCTATGAACTCCACCGGCATAAGACATGGTCGTGGCTGCCATTGGCTTAGACAGCTTTTGTAAAGGGTTCGATAAATTCATTCAGGATCGGTCCTGGTGACATCGACAGCTATATGGCATTCCACGCCGGTGCTAAAACACTGTACTTCTGGACACAAGATGCATTCAGTGGAGAGATGCACTTCCTTTTGTCTGTCCTGAACCTACTGCAAATTGACTTCACCGAGTTGATGTGGATGATGGAGGAGGCAAGATACGATTGGACCACTTGTCCTTATCTATTCCTACGGGTTCGACTCTTATAAATATAATTGATGAGCACCTCTCGCCTTACAAAGGAGCAGTTCCCAAGCTGGCCGATTCCAGACCCCTGGCTCTCCTTTTCCTTTCAATGGAGCTGCAAAGCCCGTTTCTTGTAACGCACGGCACATTCCGCAAGATCAGCCCGCGTGTAGCTGTGTGGTGACCCCCCCCTCCACACGCCCTCTCCTCCTTCCCCTTTTCCTTCCCACCTTTTATGCAGTGCCTTCTTCCACTTTATTCCTCAACATGAATCATCCTATTATTAACTTGTGACACCATTAGCTTCTGCTGTCACCAGAGCTGACAGTTCAAAGGCCCCCGAGAGCTCTCTGCAAAGGCACAATAAATGAGATCTCTTAATTAACACCTCCTTTAACTAAATAAATTAATTTTATGCAACTGATATGTCATCTTCTCCATTTGAGGGTGACTGAATATCCTGTCTGGCTTCAGGTTCCTCCGCCTTGGCTAGCATCTCCATCTCTTGCTAAGTCTGCAGGTGGGGGGAGCGTTGCTTGGCAAGCTTCTGATAACATAGGACTGATGTGCTGAATTGATCTGCCTGATGGCAGCAGCTCCCCTAGCCCCAGCTCCCGGGTGCTAAATATGAGTTTGTGCAAATCATCTGCAATGAGTGGAGGCTGCTATTTTCCTCTCCCCCCCGGCTGCATGTCAATTACAGGGGCTGAGCAATGTGTGGCTGAATTACTCATGGCAAACCACTCCGAAAGCTTGCTTGGCACAAACTGGGAGCCACTCTGAAAAGCAGGGGAAAGGCAATCTGTATCAATGGCCCCATAAGCAAGAGGCGCACTGCACTGGCTACTGATTAGTTTCCGGGCCCAATTCAAAGTGCTGGTTTAACCCATAAAGCCTTAAACTGCTCAGGACTGCCTCTTTCCATATGAACCTGCCCAGACCCTGAGATCATTTTCTGAGGCCCTCCTTTGTGTGCCTCCTCCTCGAGAGGTCCGAAGAGTGGCAACATGAGAACGGGCCTTCTCTGCAGTGGTTCCCTGTCTGTAGAAAGCTCACCCCAGGGAAACTCGCCAAGCACCTTCATTATACACCTTTAGGCACCAGGCAAAAATGTTCCTTTTTATCCAGGCCTTTGGTTCTCCTGATCAACAGCCCATACCCTATTAAAAGGTGGCTCTTTTGGGAGGAGTATTATTGGGTTATTGCTTTTATTTTTATTTTATATATTGTGATCTTTTTATGTGAACCCCCCTGAGACCTCCAGGTATAGGGCGGTATATAAATTCAATAAATAATAATAATAATCTGATGATTTGTCCATGTGAGTCTCCAACTGGGACAAGCCAGATGTCCCCAGGAAACACATGAAAGGAGTAGCTTTCTTCTGTTTGTCCACAGCGCCTGTGTATGCCTGGGCATCGCTCTGAACAGGGATGTTCCACTTTTCACTGTGGCAGCTTAATAAGAGGCCCCTGCAATCAATGTCACAGTGTTGAATTTCAATCAGAGTTTACATGCCAAAGCTGGAAGTGTGGATGAATCCTCTGGATTGTTTATTTGCATGTTTCTCCTCTCAGTGTTTGAGGAACCCTGGAGAGAGATTCGTCTGATATGTTGATTTTTATTTCATTTTATTGCATCACCTCTCGAGAGTTTAAGGTGTCAACAGCACTCTTTGTCCAGCGACAGCAAAACTGACTATATTAAAAGAGCATCTTGTCTAGACTGTGGGGCAACACTGGATATCTTGCAGATATTCTCTTGACAGAAGCAAGATTTATAAAATGCATTTTGTCCTGAAAGATGGTTCCAAAAAGGGGGGTGGGTGGAATGGTAACTTCATGGGCATTAGATATATATTAAGGAGATAAATAGGGACGCGGGTGGCGCTGTGGGTAAAACCTCAGTGCCTAGGACTTGCCGATCGTATGGTCGGCGGTTCGAATCCCCTCGGCGGGGTGAGCTCCCGTCTTTCGGTCCCAGCTCCTGCCCACCTAGCAGTTCGAAAGCACCCTTAAGTGCAAGTAGATAAATAGGTACCGCTTTATAGTGGGAAGGTAAACGGCGTTTCCGTGTGCTGCGCTGGTGCTGGCTCGCCAGAGCAGCTTCGTCATGCTGGCCACATGACCCGGAAGTGTCTCCGGACAGCGCTGGACCCCGGCCTCTTAAGCGAGATGGGCGCGCAACCCCAGAGTCGGTCACGACTGGCCCATACGGGCAGGGGTACCTTTACCTTTAAGGAGATAAATAATAATTTGTAATTGGGTGTATGGGCTAATTTAAATGAAACTGCAAAAAATGTGAATAAGGATGTAAGACTTGCCAATTATATATTAGACAATGGGCTATTGAGTTCAGCACTCTGCCTTTAACAGTCGTCATCCAAACATCCCTGAGCAGTTCGCAAGTCAAGAAAAGTGAATAGACCATATAGAGAGACACTATCTTGAGCAAGATGGTCCAGTGGTCTGATTCAACATAAGACAGTTTCCTACTTTCTCATTTGAACAAGGGTCCAAATGGATGCAATGTATTATTGCGTGTAATTTGTGAGGATTTGAAATATTATTGCACAGCTATCTCTCAAGTGTATGAAAGAAGACATCAGTTCGGCCTCCAGGCCATGGGACTTGTCTCTCAACAGCTGCCCTAAATCTGCGAACTTAAACCTTTCACAGCCACGAGGAAGTGATGGCTTTAGTTGCCTCTGGCTTTTGCCCACATGGAAAACTGTGACCCATATTTGCAAACATGTAACTTTAAAAGCCAGGATTTCAAGCAAGCAATCCTAGGTGCAGTTTTAGTTAATCCTTCTCAAAGGGGATATAACAGAGCTGGAAAGTGTGTGGAAAGGGGCAACCAAAATGAGCCAGTTGTCGGAGCACCTTCCTTGCAGGAAAAAAATGGTTTAAATGGGTTTTTGAGGTGCGTGGCACTTCTATACTGTCATTATTATCTATACTGTGGATCTCTATATTGTGAGATCCCATGGACAGTAATACTAAAAGGAAAGGGAGTTCATGATGGCTGGGAGTTTGTTAAGAGGGAGATAGTAAAAGCACAACTTCAGGCAATACCAATGAGACGGAAACCTCCCTTTAGGAAGGTGCCTAAAGAAGCCAGGGTGGCTATCTAAAGAACTTTTAACTGAGTTAAGGTTAAAAAAGGATGTGTACAAAAAATGGAAAAGGGGGGGAACCACCAAAGAGGAATTCAAACAAATAGCCAGCACGTGTAGACACAAAGTCAGAAAAGCTAAAGCACAGAATGAACTCAGGCTTGCTAGAGAGGTTAAAAGCAACAAAAAAGGCTTTTATGGGTATGTTCGTAGCAAAAGGAAGAACAAAGAAACAGTGGGGTCACTCAGAGGAGAAGATGGTGAAATGCAAACAGGGGACACAGAAAGGGCTGAACTCCTCAATGCCTTCTTTGCCTCAGTCTTCTCCGATAAAGAAAACAATGCCCGACCTGAAGAATTTGGAGCAAATGATTCAGCAGAGGAAACACAGCCCAGAATAACTAAGGAGATAGTACAAGAATACTTGGCTAGTTTAGATGTATTCAAGTCTCCAGGGCCAGATGAACTGCATCCAAGAGTATTAAAAGAACTGGCAGATGTGATCTCAGAACCACTGGCAGTCATCTTTGAGAATTCCTGGAGAACAGGCGAAATCCCGGCAGACTGGAGGAGGGCAAATGTTGTCCCTATTTTCAAAAGGGGGGAAAGAGAGGACCCAAATAATTACCGCCCAGTCAGTCTGACATCAATACCAGGGAAGATTCTGGAGCAGATCATTAAGCAAACAGTCTGTGAGCACCTAGAAAGGAATGCTGTGATCACCAATAGTCAGCATGGATTTCTGAAAAATAAGTCATGTCAGACTAACCTGATCTCGTTTTTTGACAGAATTACAAGCATGGTAGATGAAGGGAATGCAGTGGATGTAGCCTACCTTGATTTCAGCAAGGCATTTGACAAGGTGCCCCATGATATTCTTGTAAAAAAAGCTGGTAAAATGCGGTCTTGACTATTCTACCACTCAGTGGATTTGTAACTGGCTGACTGACCGAACCCAAAGGGTGCTCATCAATGGTTCCTCTTCATCCTGGAGAAGAGTGACTAGTGGGGTGCCACAGGGTTCTGTCTTGGGCCTGGTCTTATTCAACATCTTTATCAACGACTTGGATGATGGACTCAAGGGCATCCTGATCCAATTTGCAGATGACACCAAACTGGGAGGGGTGGCTAACACCCCAGAGGACAGGATCACACTTCAAAACGACCTTGACAGATTAGAGAACTGGGCAAAAACAAACAAGATTAATTTTAACAGGGAGAAATGTAAAGTATTGCACTTGGGCAAAAAAAAATGAGAGGCACAAATACAAGATGGGTGACACCTGGCTTGAGAGCAGTACATGTGAAAAGGATCTAGGAGTCTTGGTTGACCACAAACTTGACATGAGCCAACAGTGTGACGCGGCAGCTAAAAAAGCCAATGCAATTTTGGGCTGCATCAATAGGAGTATAGCATCTAGATCAAGGGAAGTAATAGTGCCACTGTATTCTGCTCTGGTCAGACCTCACCTGGAGTACTGTGTCCAGTTCTGGGCACCACAGTTCAAGAAGGACACTGACAAACTGGAACGTGTCCAGAGGAGGGCAACCAAAATGGTCAAAGGCCTGGAAACGATGCCTTATGAGGAACGGCTAAGGGAGCTGGGCATGTTTAGCCTGGAGAAGAGGAGGTTAAGGGGTGATATGATAGCCATGTTCAAATATATAAAAGGATGTCACATAGAGGAGGGAGAAAGGTTGTTTTCTGCTGCTCCAGAGAAGCGGACACGGAGCAATGGATCCAAACTACAAGAAAGAAGATTCCACCTAAACATTAGGAAGAACTTCCTGACAGTAAGAGCTGTTCGACAGTGGAATTTGCTGCCAAGGAGTGTGGTGGAGTCTCCTTCTTTGGAGGTCTTTAAGCAGAGGCTTGACAACCATATGTCAGGAGTGCTCTGATGGTGTTTCCTGCTTGGCAGGGGGTTGGACTCGATGGCCCTTGTGGTCTCTTCCAACTCTATGATTCTATGATTATTTTGGGGGTGGGATTTGACCAGATACCAGAGAATTCAGGCTGCACAGTTGGAGTTTGCATGGAGCACTTGCACAACAAGCCCACCCACTGGACTTTTTGTGAAAAGGAAAAGGAAAGGGAAACTACGCTGGAGTGGCATTTGACTGGCACAATGTCATCTAACCTCCTTGCAAAAAGTCATAATGAATGCACAATAAATAGCCAGGGTTGTCGAACCTCCTCACAAACTTTGTGCGGGCAAGTCAGGGTGAATGCTTGATAAACAGGTCGTCTGGAAGACTGGAAAACAACTGCTGGAGGAGAAACATGGTAGAGGTGAATATATTTGTGCATTGTATGGGAAAAGTGGCTACAGAGAAACGTCTCTTCCTCTCTCTAGTGATAAGATTCGGAATCACCCAATGAAAATTGACCAGCAGGAGATTCGACACAGCAGCACAAAGTCCTGCAAACAACAACAAATTCACTTCTGGAATTTGCTGTTAAATGATGCAGTGATGGTCACTAGTTCAGGTGCCTTTAAATGGAGATTAAACAAAGGATTTGTCTAGTAAATACTTATGGGAGATAAACTGAACCTTTATGTTCAGAGATAGAAAGTTTCTGACAGAAGTTTGCTGCTTTCATGCGCTGCTTGTGGGTTTCCCAGAAGCACCTGTTCACCGTTTTCTGTGAAAAGATGATGAGTTAAATGGCCCCTTGCTCTGTCCAGCAGGGCTCTTCTTAGGCTATTACGACAGGGGTGGGGAACCTGTGGCTCTCCAAATGTCGCTGGACTACAACTCCCATCATGCCGGACCACTGGCCATGCTGGCTAGGGCTTGTGGGAGTTGTAGTCCAGCAACATCTGTAGGCTTGCATCTGTGTGTAAAGCTGTTGGTTCAGTTCTTTCTGTCTGGAGATAAAAGAGCTCACCTGTGAAAGACTCTTACATGGTACCTCGGAGAGATGCTTTTAGTTGACAAAGACCAATGAAAGTGGAAGTTATATATAGTATAGTTATAATTTAATTCCACACACATACACACCCACACACATATATACCCCTAAATAATTAGCTGAGCTGGCAAAATGATAAGAGCCTTTTGATCTAGAAAATAAACGCCACTTGAGATCATTTATTTATTTATTTGAAACGGTTCTTTTACACTACTTTCTTTCTACAACAGCAATTAAGGGAACCAACATAATAATTAAACACACACAATCAAAAGTATTGAGATTTTAAAAGCCAGTGCAGAACAATGAGACAAAAATTTTAATAATGGGATAAGACTCATAGTACATCAACGTGAGAGAAAGATGAGTATATGGGAGTTTCTTCAGTCTGCATTTATTATCAGAACTGTAGACAGTCTTATTAATACTAATGATCCAGGTTCCCTTCACAGACAGACAGACAAGCAACAACACACACACACACAGAGAGAGAGAGAGAGAGAGAGAGAGAGAGAGAGAGAGAGAGAGTTGTGCAGAAGCGGTTTCCCCATAAAGCGCTCCAATATCACTGTGCAGGGATGAAGGACCCACATATCTGAAGATAACAAGATCTTGAACATTTGCTTGATGTAATAAACCTCTTTTCTGGGTTCAGGAGGTGATTGCAAGCCACACCTGGGTGATTCCAAGTCCCTTTCTTCGAGAATATTTCCTTTTATTGTCTTGTCTCTGTTGATCCTTGACTAGAGCAGGAACATGTGAGGGGGGAAATGGACAGTTCTTTGTATGTACATAGAAGCCACTGGCTTCAAGGGATTCATATATCAAGATTAACCTTGAAATATGGAGCAAAGCGATTGGGAGAGGTCACTCCACAGATAGCTCACTGAAGCTTCAGGTAGCTTCTTAAATTCCACTGGAATAATCTTTAGAGTGCTGTAGAGGGGGATTCAAGGCCTTGGTCTAGCTTATGAGAGGGAGAGATAGAGAGAGAGAATGCAAAAAAGCCTCATCAGAAAGCAATGGATCTAAAATGGATCTAAAATAATGGCGATAAAAGCACTTTTGAACACACATACATTGGGCAGGGGGGCACAAACAAAGAAATAGACCCAGTTTCAATTCTCTGCCAGCCATAAACCTTAAGTTGTTGTTGTTGTTTTTTAATTAGGGAATTGATTTGAAATCAAAGCCTCTCTAAAAACAAATCAATTCTTCCTTTCCTTTCCTTTTCATTTTTAAAAAAGCAAGAGCCACTCTCTTGAGTCATGCCTTACTAAGCAGAAGAGCGGGAGGACGGGTGGAATAAATGGAGAGCTGGCAGCGTCTGTAGCTGCAAGGTCTGCTGTTTGCGAACAGCCTTAAGGAAGTGTAAGATTATTGCTCGTCTCCCTCCAGACTTCCATCCTAGAAAACGAGGGCACAAATCCAGCCCAAATTCAGCGCGTGATAAGAAGCCCTGGCGGTTTCATTGGGTTAGCTGAGCACAGCGCTGCTTCAACTGCGGCTGAATCATGCCCTCTTTAGTTAATTTCAATTGACAATATTATGATTTCCCCAAGAGCCGAGAAGGCATGTTTGGCATTTAAGCTCGGGGTTTGTGGGAAATGGTTCCAATTCTCTCTTCCTTTTTTCCCCTCCACTGCCAGTTTCTCAGACATCCTGTTTGTGAGGCAGCCATACAACGAAAGCCTGTCACATAGATCTTTATGGCTCTGGCGACCCATAATTCCGTGGCCACCTGGTTTAAGATAGGATTGGGCCTCTTGATCATCTGGATCTATCTATCTTCTCTGAGGGTGTCTTTATGTGGCACAAGGGTGGGGGATCTTTTGGAGCCTGAGGGCCATGATTCCTTCTTTGCAAGCTTTCAAGGTCCATGTGCCATGGGGCCAGAGGGAAAAGTGGGTGGAGCTGTGGATTAAAATTTTACTTTTGTACAATAGGCTGGTTTCTGCACAACAGGGGTGCCAGCTCCTCCAGACGATTGGGGGGAGTTAGGGGGCAGAGTCGAATGCCCTCTGAACATTGAGGTGGCCCTGCCCCCTAAAAAAAAAGTTGGGGGGCCGAAAAAGCCTCAGCCCTTAGGAGTCAACGCCCATCCAGGCAAGGGACATTATCAGAGTAATAGCAGCCAACTCCTAGGGGTTGAGGTCCCTTCAAGGGCCCCCCAATAAAATATTTCAGCCCCTTCCCAAAGTTCATGGACATTGCTATTCAAATGGTTTGTGTGTGCCATGTCTTGTGGTCAGTTATGCAGGGTGGGCCTTACCTCCACCCCCCTACACAAATATTTCATTCAAGTCAGCGCCCCTGATCAGAGTTCAAGGTCACATTCCAGCCAGGCCAAAAAGAGACTTGCAAGGTGTGATACTAAGCCAGTGAGGGCTGGGGCCTTTGGCAGAGGGTTGGCGCTGCACAGTCCAAATCTGGTTTTGAGCTGAAGAATCCTAAGAAGGGAGAGCAGCCTGGACCACCAAGTTGCACCTGAACAGCGAAATGAGCAGATACACCAGACACACCTGGTCACAGTCTTCCCCACTAAAGTGAGATGTATTTAAATCACAATTATTTGTATATTTGCAGCTATGCAGATAAATTAGCTTATGGAAATGATATGTGAATCACTCCCATCTTTTGTGGAGGGGTTTTCCTCTCCTTTTTTTTTTTGTGATTCATAAGTGGCCCCTGACTACCATCAGGTTTATTCCAAGGTGGAATAATTCAATGCATTAAAAGGGGAGGATCACCATCGCTACTGCTTTTCGGTTTCAGTTTGGAGAATGGGTTTCTCAGTGCCTTTTCACAAGAATGTAGAAATGGTGCAGTGTCAGTTGGATTCCACATTCCCTTTATTCCAGCACTTTCTTAATTCAAGGCACGATTAATATTTTCAGCTACCAACCCATTTTAATGGAGGGAGATGTGGAGACGGTCTCGGCAATATATACATTAGTGCTAAATTAATGTACCTTTCTTTAACCTGAGATCCCCCCAAAAAGAGCCAAAATAAAGCCTCCAACTTGGCTTGTTAAATTTTAATATCAAACTGTTCAATTAAAAAAGTAAGCAGCTGCCATCTGCTCCACTCTGCGAGAGCAAACCAAGAGCAACGCCGCTAAGAGAGACCATTTCTACCAAGCCACTTTTACGGCTACTTCTTTGTTTTCCTGCCAACAGAGGAGGGAGGAGGCGGGTCACTCGAAAGACTGGCCTCCTCTCCTGACTCAGAGTCAGCGAAACATCTCACATGATGCACTGATCTGAAGCTCCAGAGAACAAGGAGTCTGTTAGCCTGCAGTCATGTGAAAAAGCCTTGGACGTACCACTGTTCTTGCCCAAATATTAATCGGCAGAGAGAATGCCTCAAAAACAGAGGCAGGGCAGAGGGACAGCAAGTAAGGATAGGTGGAGGGATTTGATTCAGTTTGCATTTAAACGCATTCTGAAACAAATTGCAAAACAGAAAAACAGCCACCCGTCAAAATCCGCACTGCTCCGTGTTTTGCAATGCAGTTCTCTAGCCAATTCATGCTGGGAATTACTGTAATGGGAGTTTCAATGGCGTTGTGGTTAGAGTTGGAAGGAACTCCGAGGATCCAGCCCACTGCAATACAGGAATCTCAACTAAAGCATCCATGACAGATGGCCAGCCAACCTCTGCTTAAAACCCCCAAGGAACGAGAGTCCACCACATCTTGTGAGAGAGTGTCCCACCGTCAGAAGGTTCTTCCTGGTGTTTAGTTAGAATCTCCTTTCTCGTAACTGGAACCCATTGGTTCAGATCCTAGCCTCTGGAGAAGGAGAAAATGAGATTCCTCCATCTTCCATGTGACAGCCCTTGAGATATCTGAAGATGGCTATTATATCTCCTCTCAGTCTCTTCTTTACCACACTAAACATACCCAACTCTCTCAACCATTCCTCATAAGACTTAGTTTCCAGACCCTTAGATGGGCAGGCAGGGGGAGAGAGGAGTTTTTAAATTCCTTAAAAAAATCAAAACTGATGGAGCCAGGCGTCTTTCTCTCAGAAGGGAATTCTATCGGGCAGGACTCACCACTGAATTCTTTGCTTTTTCAGTTAGTTCCTCAGGGAGCCTAGACCCAGGGCTGGCCCTACCATTAGGCAGAGTGAAGCAGACAGCTTTGGTGGCAGATGTTGGATGGACAGCAGTGATAGCCCATCTGGATCTGTGTGTGCCTCCCATGTGACCACTAAAACACCCTGCTGCTCTCAGATATACCGCTCCCCGTCCACTGTCAGAGTGCCATTTTCCATTCTACCTTGGGCAGCAAAATGTCTTGGCCTGGCCTTGCATACACAAGACCCAAAGATGAGTGAATACAGCTGGCAGTGGCAGGGTGGGGCATAGGCAACCATGACCAAACCAACCAGTATAGTTATTCTCTTCCAGTCATTGGAATTTTCTCATTTATAAGGAGCCTAAACCATAGCAGGAAACACTATTCTTTTCAGCAGCGTATGTGGATATTGATCAGTGTGCTAACTCATCTTCAAATTCTCCCTTTCTTAAGGAAGGAAAAAACCTTTGTTTTCAGAAGCTTTCGTTGTTTCTTTTGCCACCATTTCTCCAGAGCGACACTTTGGGTTCACTCAGAGGCTGAGGTGACCATCCGGCTGTGGGAGATTGCGGTGCTAATCTCTGGCTAAATGGCTTTCTTTTTTTTTCCCATAGGAGGAAAAAAATCTTTTAGCAGTATCTGCAAGAGGGTGCCAAAAGCTTCTAGTCTTAAAAGAAGTCTTATTTCTCCTTCCTTCAAGTGTTATGCAAAAAGAACACTGCCTTCAGAGTCTCTGGTGCCTGCCTGCCTCTTTTCAATGAGGGCAGCTAGGTGGGATTTATTTAACAGGCTTCCAAAAAGCCAGAAATAATTCTATTCAGCAATATGTTCTGCTGCTTTCCCCACCCTCAGCTCAGAACTGAGCTAACTTTTATCTCTGGCATTCTTGAGGAGAGATAGCAAAGAGAATGTTGGATTGTGACTACTGAGGAGGAATTTTCCCCTCCATTCTGGAGTTGGTCACGGATGTACAGCTCAAATCTCTCAGAGGGTTACTTTTATATTTTCCTTGACTCAAGGGAGCGATGTTGGTACATTAACTGTAGAAAATATATATATTTTTCCTTGCCATTTTAATTCAGTGTTTTCTTTTCTCTCAGTACCAAAGACCGGCATCAATTCCTCATCAATTGGCAATTTACAAAACAAAGTGTAAAATGTTGCCCTACTTTTTGAACGCATTTGGCCACACAAAACATACATTTTTACTCCAAAATCTGCATTTTGAACACATTTTGTAAGTACTTTAAGCTAAAATCCAAATTTTGGGACTTTTTGAGTCAAGAACTGTGTAATAAAAAGTGAGAAGGGCAAAAGTGGAAGGATAGCTGATACCTTTCATCAGGGTCCACGGTCACTCATAGGTTTCTACTTGTGTTCACAAGTAATTGGTTCCTGCAGACCTGACCCACCAGGTCTCTTCTTATGTTTTTTTTTTTTTTAATGATATTTATTAAAGTTTCAAAAAAAAGATACATAGATAAGAAAAAGAAAAATAGAAAAAAAAGAAAAATACAAAATACAAAAAAGAAAAAAGAAAAAAATTAAAAACAATTCCATCCTTTCATCACTTATCTTTCATTTACTTGTTTCCCGGACCTCCTCATGCCTCCCTTTTTTGTATTCCAGTTCAATTTATTTAGTTCAGAAGTTTCTTTCCCTCCTTATTTAATCCTGATCTTTAATCTTAATATATTATAGCATTAGGTTTTTACATATTGAAAATCGAATTTTTCCATATTCTTTTATACCATTACAGCTAGAAACCACTTAACTTCAATCCAACATCATTCTAACATTCATTAATTTTGCAATATTTCTGTAAATAGTCTTTAAATTTCTTCCAATCTTCTTCCACCAACTCTTCTCCCTGGTCTCGGATTCTACCAGTCATTTCCGCCAATTCCATGTAGTCCATCATTTTCATCTGCCATTCCTCCAGTGTGGGTAAATCTTGTGTCTTCCAATGCTTTGCAATAAGTATTTTTGCTGCTGTTGTAGCATACATAAAGAAAGTTCTGTCCTTCTTTAACACCGATTGGCCGACTATGCCCAGGAGAAAGGCCTCTGGTTTCTTCAAGAAGGTATATTTAAATACCTTTTTTAATTCATTATAAATCATCTCCCAGAAAACCGTAATCCTTGGGCACGTCCACCAAAGGTGAAATAATGTACCTTCAGTTTCTTTACATTTCCAACATTTGTTATCGGGCAAATGGTAGATTTTCGCAAGCTTGACTGGGGTTATGTACCACCTGTATATCATTTTTATAATATTTTCTCTTAAGGCATTGCATGCCGTAAACTTCATACCTGTGGTCCACAACTGTTCCCAGTCAGCCATCATTATGTTATGTCCAACGTCTTGTGCCCATTTAATTATAGCAGATTTCACCGTTTCATCCTGAGTATTCCATTTCAACAGCAAGTTATACATCTTTGATAAAATCTTAGTTTTGGGTTCTAACAATTCTGTTTCTAATTTTGATTTTTCCACCTGGAAGCCGATTTTCTTGTCCAAATTGTATGCCTCCATTATCTGATAATAATGAAGCCAGTCTCGCACTTTGTTTTTTAATTTTTCAAAACTCTGCAGTTTCAATCTATCTCCATCTTGTTCCAAAATTTCCCAATATTTCGGCCATTTGACCTCCATATTGAGCTTCTTCAGAGCTTTCGCTTCCATCGGTGACAGCCACCTTGGGGTTTTATTTTCCAATAAGTCCTTATATCGTATCCAAACATTAAACAATGCTTTCCTGACAATATGGTTTTTAAATGCTTTATGTGCTTTGACCTTATCATACCACAGATATGCATGCCATCCAAATACATTGTTAAAACCTTCTAGATCCAAAATGTCAGTGTTTTCAAGAAGCAGCCATTCTTTCAACCAGCAAAAAGCTGCTGATTCATAATAAAGTTTAAAGTCTGGCAGGGCAAATCCACCTCTTTCCTTTGCATCTGTTAGTATTTTAAATTTTATTCTAGGCTTCTTGCCCTGCCAGACAAATCTAGAAATATCTCTCTGCCACCTCTTGAAACAGTCCATTTTGTCCACAATTTGCAATGTTTGAAACAAAAACAACATTCTAGGCAATACATTCATTTTTACCGCAGCAATACGACCCAGCAGTGAAAGCTTCAAGTTTGACCAAATTTCTAAATCTTTTTTCACTTCAGCCCAGCATTTTTCATAGTTGTCTTTAAATAAATTCCCATTTTTTGCTGTCATGTTAATCCCCAGGTATTTAACTTTCTTAACCACTGTTAAACCTGTCTCATTCTGAAACCTCTCTCTCTCCATTGGTGTTAAGTTTTTCTCTAAAACCTTGGTTTTTAACTTGTTCAATTTAAATCCTGCAACTTGACCAAATTCTTGAATTAGTTCTAAAACCCTCTTATGTTTTTGTGTAGAGTGCCTCAAGTTTAAGGCCCACCCCACCGCCTCACACTTGCCCACACTTGAATTTGGGCTTGTTCCCCATCTCTGCCATCTGCAGCTGGAGAATGTGGGGCTTGTAGGCCCCATTTACCCCCTGACTACAAACGCTGCCTTCTCATCTTCTGCCACTTCCCCAACACTTTTCCCTAAGGTTTTTCACCCGTGGAGTAAGTTGGGAGACATGGAGATGAAGGTGGAAGAATGAAGTAGGCAAGGAGGAATAGAGAAACTCAATTGTTCAAGTGGAACACTAAAAACATTCCCCTCAACTGTCCCAATTTGAGCGGGAAATCACTGAATCACAGAAGCCATCCCGGCCTTTGATTAGTCCCAGAATGTCCCATTTTTTGGTCCAGCGCTCTGAATCGAATCAACTGGCTCATGCCATAGTGCCAAACCAAACGACATTTGTTTTTTGGTTTCATGCTCTCGTGGGAGTTAGCTGGCTCCTGCGAGAGCTCAGGACCCAAAAAACAAGTTTCCTATTTTGATCAGCAGGGTGTGTGTAAAAAACAACAACACTCATTTAAAAAGCACACCTTGCAGGTGGACAGGAAAAGTATGACATGGGGAGTAAGCCCATCAGCAAGCTGCCAAGATAGATCCCCTTTCTGAATATTCTGTTTTTGTTCTCTTTCAAACTATGAGAAATACATCATCAGTAGTAGTGGTGGTGGCAGCAACAACAACCACTCACATTCCTGTGAATCAGGAAACGTGTGGAGAAATTACTTAATTTTACACAATGCAGCTCACCACCCTTCCTTTTGGGTTTTGATGCTCCCTTTTGTGACTCTTATCCCCTAGAAGGAGCAGGAGCCAACAAAATTTGAAGCTCGTCATTTAAAAATACAAGAATCCCCTTTAGATGTCAGCCCTAGTCACAACTGCTGAGGAAGTCTTTCAGCTGAGTGTTTTCTAGACAGATTTCTTCAACAAGGTGTTCTGTATTAATGAATAACCCCAGCCATGTGCTGCAATACATTCCCTACAGAGGGCTGTCACCAAAGAAAGATGCGTTCATTATTTTCCGAGGGGGGGAGAGAAAACCCCCTCACAATCTCACCTCATGCACTAAATTAGTTTAATTAAATAGCTTGGGAAAGAGGGGAGGGGAGGGAAGGAAGAGTCCTGTACAATAATATTCATTTGTCTGTATGTTTAAATAGGAGGTGAATGAACAGTTTCTACAGTCGCTCAATGAATAAGATGTCACTGAAAGATACTTTTTTATTGTTATTATTATTTGGGTTTCTTTCTTTTTTCCCCCCTGAGGTGTCACTGTTAGAAAAGCACAGATCCAGTGCCTGGTTTTTAATTACAAATTTAAGATTTATGGCTTCGGGTCATTTTAAAACTAATAGAATAGCCACATGCAAATGAATCAGGAAAGGATGAAGGCGGGGGAATCGCTGGCTAATGGATTGTAATGTATATATGTTGAGAATCCGTGGTGGAATCTCCTAATTTCTTTGTCAAAAAGCAGCTGGAGGAGAGGAGGTTCAGTCCTCAGCCTCTCCAGGTAGGGGGTGGGAATATCCCGTATCCAAAACCCTGCAGAGCCACAGCCAATCAGTGTAGACAATACTGAGCTAGCTGGACGAATGGCTTGACTCTGTAGAAGGCAGCTTGCTATGTTCCTCTGAGGTGGTATAGATGAAGGCCACTGTGCTGCAACGACTGGTGAAAATGACGTACAAAACTGCAATATATTCAGGAAAATTGCTTCCCACTATTGCGTCTATTCTGCATGCAAAAATGTCTGTTTTATTTAGGAGAAATTCGTGCTAAAATGCCAATGAATTTTTAGAAAGGCCCGACGTAGAAATGCTTGTGTTGGAATCAGCTTTCCTATTCATAACTGGGAAATCCTCTTATGAATCTAAAATTTTGCATTATTTCAGCTGAAAAGACGTTTGGTGCTCCCAAAGAACTGGCACACACAAGACCCTGCTCTGCAACGGGGAATGGTTTGGAGTGCAATGGGCAGGTGGGTTGGAGGCAGCTCTGTTGTTAGTATGTTATCACATCACATATTTATTTCTTTGTTAAAAACATGGTGGCCACACAATGCCCAGGCAGCACAGGAGGTCTCCAATTTGATTGACATTATCATTTCTGAAATGTGATCAACAACATACTAGCCTCATCATCACCCAAGTGCTGATGACTGGAAACCTGTGGGCCTCCAGGATATTGTTGGACTACAACTCCCATCTCCCCTGATTGTTGACCATGCTGGTTGGGGCTGATGGGGTTATGGAGTCCAGCAGTATCTGGAAGGCCTCAGGTCTCCCAAGCTTGCTTTAAGCCAGGGTTTCCCAAACTCGGCCCTCCAGCTTTTTTTTGGACTACAATTCCCAACATCCCTGACCACTGGTCTTGCTAGCTAGGAATGATGGGAGTTGTAGTCCAAAACAGCTGGAGACCCGAGTTTGGGAAACACTGGTTTAACCAATGAGGACAATCTAAGCAGGGAAACCCAGCCACATGGGCGGGGTACAAATAAATTATTATTATTATTATTATTATTATTATTATTATTATTATTATCTGTTCAGCCCAGTTTACAATGGAAATCAACACATCATTTCCCTGCCCTACACACATTTACACACACAATAGAAAATGGAGGTGATGGTGAGCAAAAAGAGAAAGCCTGAGAACAGGACAGGAATTCATCATTCTTTTGAGCTAATTTGGATTGAAACCATTGCAGTTCAGAAGAACAAAGTTTGCTTTTGGATGAGCCAGGAGGCATTTTCTTCCTCCCTACTACCCCAAAGATTGGAGATGTTTTTTTTACGATGCAGCCCTTACTGATGAAATGGCCTCTCGTGTCTTTCCCATAGGAGGGGACAGGATGACTTGTGATTCCTGGCTCAGAGTCCCAAGGCTGAGTTTACAGAATATTTTCTGACAGGAAAAGGGCTCTAAATGGTGACTTTTCCCCTGCCTGTCTCCCCTCCACATGGTAACAGTTATATTTAGCCATGTTTTGAAGTACTTTGTAAGATGGATCGGGCAGTGGTGACAGAAAGAGGAGAGAGTGCAATTCAGAAGGCACAGGAATAAGGCAAGATTTGAGGTCTCAGGCTGCCAGTCTGAGAAGGCATCCTGGTTCCTGGAAGTCTCTCTTTCCCGCCCGCCCTCAACCTGGCACGGATCCTGCACCCTTCTGCATGCATATTTACATGGCCAATTGTGCCATTTAAATGGGCTTCCAAAGCACCTCGCAACTTACGTAGAGGTTTTACATAAGCAGTATACATTGCAAGACATTTTTTAATGTGAAATAACGAGTTGCATGGCTTTATATTTCTCTAACCAGTGACTGGTTGATTTGGAACTTGGACAATCTTTTTTTTCCCCTCCCACTTTCCCAAAGCAAATGGGCAGATCTACTGAGAGCAACTGGTATGACATGCTCCAGAGCCAGCTTCTCAGTGTTCACACTATTTAGGAACAAAATAACCCAATGTCCCAATGTGAAAGCTTCATTTTGGGGCAACCAAGCGCAGCAAAGTTGTTTGCCAGGTGGCACAGTGCCCTGTAGCAATTAAGATAATGCCATTTTTTTTTAACTGAACATGGGGCTGTGTACAATGAGAGAAAGCTGGCCTAAGTAAGAATGTGGCACATATTGTAGATTCTGCAATATTTTGGACTGTCTATTTTTTATTTTATTTTTTGCATTTCTTTTTATGTGATTTCCCCCATGTTTTCTTTTCTGCTGCTGCTTTCAAGAGGATCACATGTTCTTCCTCCCTCTGATCACCAGAAACTTGGGTTTCTGTGCCTCTTCTAGCTGCCTTCCAAAAATCTCACCTGGCCATGAATACTCAAGAGCAATATCAAATTCAATGAGGCCCTTGAATTTGCAGTCTTGTAACTTCAAGCTCAAAATTATTTTCAGGTGTGCACATTTTGTAATCATGGATCACATGGTGCATATTCTCCCTTTCCTTATTTTTCTCCCCTAAGTATTTGTGGCCATTTCAACTCAGTTACCTTTAATTTCAATAAACTGAGTGCAATCACAGGGGGGAAAAGATTGCCCTAAGGACTTCTGAATTTGCATACTCTGTCATTCCCTCAGTGTGCTGGCAGCCATTTGCATTATTATGGAGTGCCCAGGGAGTAGAATGGATAATTTTCCCTATTGATGGTGAGCTGGAAAAGGAGAAAATTGCAGAGAAAGCCATAAGAGATTACAATGGTGGTGCCTTTCCCCCCCTGGAGAACTCCATTCTCTTCAGAGCAACCAGCTGAGACAAAAGTCTCTGAGGTAATTTCTACCCTTGTGTGGTAGGTGACTTTATACACAAATGCACCCTGACCCTCTCCATACTCTAGCCAGGCGAACAAGAGACTTTATCGGAGTTCAAGTACACCTTCCAAACCAGGCAAAAGCGTTCAGGAAGAGTTACAAGCAGGACCAGTAAGAGGTGTGGCTTGGGAATAGGAGGTGTGGCTTCAGAGAGAGATCTGTGGGCCACATAGAGAGGGCTTGAGGGCCACATTCAGCACCCAGGCCTAAGGTTTCCCACTCCTGGCCTGTGTCATCAATGCATTCATCTGGCATTGGCATATTTTCTTGGCTTGTTTTCTGGCAGTTCCCTGGTTTAGCTAGTACTAGCGAATTCTGGCTTAATACAAGTGAAACTCAGCTCCAAAGTGGCAAGGGGGGAAGATGAGGGGAGGTGCGAGGGAAGAGCACTTTGACCTGGTGTTCATGTTTAATTGACAATGAAATGCTGTTTAAAATGAAAGTTTAAAATGGGGAAATGGCTAAATGTGTATTGCTTTAAAAAAAAACAACAACAAGTATACTGCATAAAAATCTCTGCTGAAATTCCAGGTCAGGACAGTGCTTGAAATGAACTTTTTGGGTTTAGCTTTAAAATATCTGTACTACAGCTGAAAGCAGTTCCCATAATTGCTGAGTGAACTGAATATGAATTAAGTTTGTTTGTGGTGGAACTTGGAATGATTTCTGATCAAGTTCATCCCTTTGCATGTGAATTGCTCTGAGATTTAAGCTTAAAGGTTGTAATTGTTGAAGAAAATGAACATTTCACATCTCACTGTCTCGGCGTTTTGATGTTTTCGTCATCTTCTTAAGTATATTTTATACTTCTGCACAGCTGCTTGTAAAGAGTCTGAATGCTGAGGCGGACATGCCAAGGATCATTTGGATGAAGTTGAATGTGAACTGAATCTGAATTGAACTAGTTTGTTTTATAAAGGCATGAACATTAACTGGTATTAGTTCCCATTTGGACATGTTGAACTAGAACTAGTTCCTTTTTGAAAAATGAACTTTCCAAGCTCTGGGTCACAATCAGGAATGTTCACACTTATCCTTACAGAACTAATTTGCCCATCTTTACCTCTAGCTCAGTAACAATCCTAGATTTCAAGAGAATGAAAAACCTTTGCATAGTTTTTCCCTAACTCAGCTCCTGCTCTCTTCTTCAATCAGATATCTCTCTCCTTTTTTTTCACTTCGTTTCACTACGATAAGAATTAATCTACAGCTGCAGCGATAGAAAAATAAGTTAACTAAGTTCTATAAAAGATTGCTTTTAGGAGGATCTGAACTTTGTGTCTTTCAGATATAAAGCAGTAGACTGGAAAGTATTGATGCCGAAGCAGCTTCCAGAGTTTGAAGGTCCTAACTTGGCTACTGGAAAATCTATACTCTATTTCTGAACCTACCAGGTTGCATGTAGATGCAATACTGAGGCAGGACCACACCAATCTGGAAGAGCATTTAAAAGGCGATCAGTAAACACACAGTAGTGGACTCAAGCTGAGGATAGGCAGATCCAACCGGTTCCAATCACAAAAAGATTTGACGACCCTGTATTCTACATTCTGCCTGTAATACGGGTACCCAACATGGTGCCCTTCAGATGCTACTGAACTACAACTCCTATCATCTTTGACTATTGGCCATGATGGCTAGGGCTGAGGGGAGCTGGAGTCTGACAACATTTTGAGGGTACCATATTGAATACCGCTGGCCATTGTGTACAACAGATCCCCCACTTCTTTTGATCAGTGTATCAAAATCTGGCATGTTTTAGAAATAAGCGGGTCCAGCATTTCCAGAGGCTTACTAAATCTTTGAGGCCAGTGTTGAGAAGATGCAGAAGTCCCCACATCAGCAGTGGTACATCATGCCACCATTAGATGCACAGCTTACGTCACCAGGAACCCTCACCAAAACCCACCATGATCTAATAAACTGGGACTATACTCTGGTTTGTTATTGCAGTGGGTGAACCTCACATTCCATCCCGAGTTGAATTTGGCCATATCCTTAGCTAGAAATACTCTTCAGTCCAAAATTTCACAGGGCTCATTCAGGAATGTAGGGACATGTTTATGCCATCAGTTCACCTAGTTCCGTTGACTACAGCTTTCCAGAGCAGCAGGACAAGGGTTTCAGATAAGGTAGCTCTGCAACCTACCTGAAAATGCCAAGAATTGAACCTGAGACCTTTTTCATGCAATGCATGTGGCCCTTCTCCTGAACTATCCTACAAAATTGGATGGATAACTCTTCTGATGTGCATGCAGATTATCATCACCATTGGGAGCCACCAGTCACTGTATGCATTAGGGACCAGGGACTAAAACTGCATTGGGAGTTCAGGTGAGCTGGAATTTCTCCCCTAGAGAGAAATAATAATACAAAGATAACAGCTAAGTTGTAGGAAGTGCCATTCAATGAGGGTTCCCCACAAGTGGATAAGTCCCAGTGGCAAGAGGCTAAATCATCCCTCTAACCCAGGCATCACCAACCTTGGGCCCTCCAGATGTTTTGGACTACAATTCCCATCATCCCTGACCAGTGGTCCTGTTAGCTAGGGATCATGGGAGTTGTAGGCCAAAATATCTAGAGGGCTGCAGGTTGGGGATGCCTGCTCTAACATATAATCCACAAAACTGGATCACACACACACACCAAAAAATACTTGCACGGATGAAGAATCCATAGTTGGCTTGAATCTCCCCTTCTCCAGGGGCAGTTCCTATGGCATTTTCTGTAGCAAACATGCAACATGTAGATAACATATATGAGTACATGTGTCTATTTAAACACATTTAAATGTGTACATGTGAAACCTGGCTGAACTCAGGTTTCCAGAAACACAAAGGCTGATGCTAAAAGATGTGTGTGCACTTGTGTGTAACAGCCACACCTTTGCTGTTGTAAATGCTATTGTACCACTTGTGTTCCCTACAGCAAACATATGTGTGGAGCAGCCCTTGATCATGGTTGGCATGATGGTTAGACCAGTCCTCCTGCGATACGTATCTGGCCATGCCTTTCAAGTGGTGACCAGACCAGACAGGTAGCATATTTGCCATTCTAGTTATTAAAAAAAATAATCTAGTTTTTGTGCAAATGCGGTTTATAGGCAGAGTAGGCAGGCACTATACTTAAGGTGGTTGTTGTCTTTCACTTTTACAGAAAGGGTAAATGACAGTCTGGGAGAATTCATGCCTGCCCATCAATACTGACAATAAATCCTCCTCCCTCCCCACCACACACAAAAAAGAGGCGAAAGAAAGAAATCTAAGCTGAGCCACAGAAGGAGCTGACCATCTCCTAACCCTTTTTATAGAATGTTGCCAGCAACCGGCAAAATTGCCAGCAAGTTAGAACACAAAACAAAGCCATGTTCAATCACACGATCTGTTAGAAGTGCTTTGACACAATGTTTGGCAAAAGGAGAGAAGTTGACAGACTTGGTACCAGCAAATGTGATTTCAAAGCAATCTGCGTTGTGATTTGCAAAGGAGTGGACATTAATGAAAAAGTGGTTGACAAGTTTTTGTTAACGCAACTCAAATGTCTTGTAATTTTCTTTCTCGGCACTCTTTTTAAAGTGAGCAATTTGTGTCAAAGAGAAAGTAAGAGGGAGGGAGGGCAGGAGGGAGGGAGGCATCAGCTATTGAAAACTAAAGGGATGGTTCTAATGGGCTTTCATGTGGATGAAATGAAAGACGATGGAGGGAGGCAAATCTTGTTGATCTAGTTTTGACACCTATCGACCACCCATTAACAACATCCACTGGGCAGTTCACTCAAAATTCAAAAATAATAGTTATAAATGACAGCGGCATGTTGTGTTGTTGTTTTTTTAAAGTAAAATGCTCTTAAAAATCAATCAAATTATCCACATTAAATATATATAAAAGCACAAGCAGCACAAAATCATTCTAAAACAGCAACCAGGTAAGAGAAAAAAAATGTCTTCCAAGAACTAAAATAGACAGAGAAATCAATTCTAAGTGAGGTCGGGGAGAGGAAGTGACCAAGTAGAAATATCTCCACAGCTTCACCCTGCCAACTCACACCAACCAGGGCAGGGACTGGGGCCTTACTCTTTTCCATTATTTTCCTGTTTCACTACTCCAGCTCCTGGCTGCTACAGCTGCAGGGCTGGAGGATTGAGCTCAAGGTGTGTGATTTGGATCCAGTTAATCCATGGTTAGGCAAACTAAGGCCCGGGGGCCGAATCCGGCCCAGTCGTCTTCTAAATCCAGCCCGCAGACAGTCTGGGAATCAGTGTGTTTTTACATGAGTAGAATGCTTTCTTTTATTTAAAATGCTTCTCTGAGTTATTTGTGGGGCATAGGAATTTGTTCATTCCCCCCCCAAAAAAAAATATATAGTCCGGCCCCCCACAAGGTCTGAGGGACAGTGGACCGGCCCCCTGCTGAATAAGTTTTCTGACCCCTGAGTTAATCCAGAGCCACTGCTGCCCTCCTCCCAAAGCTCATGCTTGCTTGCTCTTGCAAGAGGGAGAACTGTCATTGGTCGCTTTCTGGGCAAAGCCATAGCCCTCCACTGGGGCAACCCTCCTACATTTGTGATGCTGCTCTCTGGTGTCAGAGCCAGGCCCCTAGGTGCTGTTTTAGCTGCCGCTGCCACCCCAGACACTAGGGTTAGGATTGTGCTCTAGACAGTGGTGGCTTGTCCCCACTTCTGCTACTCCTGTGCCTTGAAAGCAGAGGTCTGAGTGGTTTTTTGTTTGTCCTGTGCTTCCTGGGCATGGGTCTGAGTGGTTTTTCTTTGGCTCTGCTGCTTTCCCTACTGTTGTTGATGATGATGATAATAATAATAATAATAATAATAATAATAATAATAATAATTTATTTATGCCCCGCCCATCTGGCTGGGTTTCCCCAGCCACTCTGGGCGGCTTCCAACAGAATATTAAAATACAATAATCTATTAAACATTAAAAGCTTCCCTACCACTGAATTTGAACAAACATCAATCTGCAGAAAAACTGGATTGTTCAGATTCAGTGGTAAGCAGTGGGTTTCCCTGGGGGAAATGGCAGAAGCGTGGGCAAACCCTGGGACTGGTAGGACAGAAGGCAGAGAGGCCAACCATAAATGGAGCCAGATCCAGGAACAGGCAGAGTTTACTCCTTTTGCCCCCATTGTATTCTACAAAGGCAAGACTGAGACCGAGCAGAAGGGAGGTGATAGCTGGTGCCACCCACCAGCCTGGTTGTAAGCAGGAAGGCAGGCAGGTGGGGGCTGGCTAAGGGCAGAGTGGAACTGGTGGGGCATTGCCCCATTTGCCCTAATAGATCAGCCTCCACTGGTTCTAGAGCAAGGCTCCGAAACTTGGATCTCCAACTGCTGTTGGACTACAACTCCCATCATCCCATGCTAGAAGAACCAGTGGTCACGGTTGATGGGAACTGTAGTCCAAAAACAGCTGGAGACCCAAGTTTGGAAAACGTTGCTCTAGAGCATTATCTGGTAGGATAGGAAAGTCCATACCTGGTGCCAAAAGGATCTGAATGTAGGCACCACCAAGTGAGTCTTGCTGGCACCAGCATTCCATAATCAGGACACCATCACTGAAAAGGCCCTCTCCATGATGGCAATCCCTGTCACCCTTTTATGCAGGTGTACCTGGAACAGAGGGACGCGGGTGGTGCTGTGGGTTAAACCACAGAGCCTAGGACTTGCCGATCAGAAGGTTGGTGGTTCGAATCCCCACAACAGGGTAAGCTCCCATTGCTCAGTCCCTGCTCCTGCCAACCTAGCAGTTCGAAAGCACGTCAAAGTGCAAGTAGATAAATAGGTACTGCTCCGACGGGAAGGTAAATGGCGTTTCCATGTGCTGCTCTGGTTCACCAGAAGCGGCTTAGTCATGCTGGCCACATGACCCGGAAGCTGTACGCCGGCTCCCTCGGCCAGTAAAGCGAGATGAGCGCCGCAACCCCAGAGTCGGCCACGACTGGACCTAATGGTCAGGGGTCCCTTTACCTTTACCTTTACCTTTACCTTTACCTGGGACAGAACCTCTGCTGATGTTCTTGCATAAATATACAGTCATTCTATTTGATTCCTATTTGCCTTCAGCCTTGTACAGAAGATGCTGCTCGGCATTGTCCCATTACAGGAGGTGGGCGCATTGCCATTGCAAGCAATTATCCCTTACCGCTGGCCAAGGGAAGGGGCCCAGCCCATAAGCACCCTCATTAAACCGGCTGTGCTTACATGGGAATGGAGCACAGCAATGACATTCAACAGGGCTCCCTTGGCCCCCTTCGTCTCTCCGATCCCTCGGGGCATTCTTTGGGCGATAAAGGCTGAATTCAATCATGAGGCTCCTGCTGGCTCTGGGAAGCGTTGGCAAAGAGGGAAGCTAAGATGGATGGCCTGCCTGGGGCTTGGGGGTGGGTGGCTGGGGGAGAAGTTAAGAGAGGGAATGATGATTTCCTGGGTGATTGATTTAACTAATTAGCACAAGTGTTTAAGGGGAGTACAGAGTGGAGGTATGGCGAAGGTGGGGGCTGGGAGAAAGAAGAGCACTTCTTGGCTTTTAGCTAAAGAGTGCCGTGTTTTGTGAGTTTGCAGTTGCCTCCACTAAACTCTCCTTTCTGTTAACCAGGAAGCTCCTTTGCTGTTCAACAGTAATGGTCAGGAGGTCAGGCATGGCGGGTGTTAAGAGACCAGTTACTGCATTATTTATCTGTTCCTGCCATTTATGGGCTGACCCATAATTCACTGAGCAGCTTACAATAAAAGCTTGTTAAAATACGATCCAAAGCCTTCATGGTTATCACAGGAATGATGACTGCGCAACTGTACCTCGACAAAGGCTAATTTAGAGGGGAGTCTGGTAGGCCTGGTTCTTTGCCCAGCAGTTCTGTTTTCAAGGGTTTTTAAGCTGTAACTCTGTGGTAGAGCACATAGGTTCCATACCCTCCAACATTCCTCCAATAAAAATAGGCACATTCCATTCCATAATGATAATTTTAATATTTTATACATCTTATTGGGTTGCCCCAACACTCTGGGCAGCTTCCAGCATATATAAATAACATAATAAAACATTAAACATTTTTTAAAAAACTTCCCTATACAAGATTGCCTTCAGACAGCTCAGGGGTTGGATAACTCCATAACCTCCAACATTTCTCCAATGAAAATAGGGACATCCTAAGGAAAAGCAGGACATTCTGGTATCAAGTCAGAAACCGGGATAGCTTCTTTAAAGCAGGGATGTCCCTGGAAAATAGGGACACTTGGAGGATCTGAGGTTCAATCCCTGGGATCTCCAAGGAGAAGAAGAGTTTGGATTTGATATCCCACTAATTTATCACTACCCTGAGGAGTCTCAAAGCGGCTAACATTCTCCTTTCCCTTCCTCCCCCACAACAAACACTATGTGAGGTGAGTGGGGCTGAGAGACTTCAGAGAAGTGTGACTAGCCCAAGGTCACCCAGCAGCTGCATGTGGAGGAGCGGAGACACGAACCCGGTTCCCCAGATTACAAATCTACCGCTCCTAACCACTACACCACACTGGCTAGGAATGCCCCCTGTCTGAAAGCCTACAGCAGGAATGGGGCACCTAAGGCTCAGGGCTGAATGAGGCCCTTCAGACTTCTTTATGCAGTCCTCAGGACTCTTCTCAGGCCACACACCTCATTGGTTCTGCTTGTCATCCTTCTTCACTGTTTATGCCTGACTGCAATGTGCCCTTGAATTCTGACAATGCTTGTTTTTTGCCTGGATAGAGGCCAAATGGGACATGTGAGTATGTACGGAAACAAGCCTACTGAACCAGGTGGGAAATTAACATTTGTTGCTCCGCCCATTTTGCTTCTGGCCATGCCCACCACTGGCACATGAGGTTACGTAGAAGGGAATGTGGCACTCGAGTGGGAAAATGTTCCTCAGCCCTGCTGCCAGTCAGTATAATGGATACTAAGATAGATGGATTGGTGGACTGACTGGGACCAAGGCAGCTTCCTTTGTCCCTCTGATTTAGCATTCATGCAAAACTGGGGCTTTGGGAAGTGCTCATGCCACATTCAATCCAAATGTGCCTTTTCCCACTCCACAGCGAAAGCCAGCTCAGCACATTTGCAGCAAAAAAAAAAAAAAAAACCAACAACCCTGGTATCACAAAAGCCATTTTCCTCTTTCAACCCGCCACTTGAAAACCTGGAGCAGTTTGACAACTGTTTTGAAAATGCATCCCATTAAAAACACTGAAAGTGTAAGATATAAGTCAGACACTTAAATGCTTTGTTTAAAGATGGACAGTTCACCTGAAGTGTGATGTAACTGACCCAGATTTCAGCTTGATGGGATCCACAATTACCATGTGAATTGGGAAGATAGAGGGGACCTGCTCTAATTTCCCTTTGGTGTTACATCTTTCTTCACTCATTGTCTATAATAGAAGGTTTATGGTTTAGGAAGACGAATGGCATGTGAGCGGCAGCTATGGCAGGAAACATATTTGATCCTGTTTTAGACTAACCCTACACTGGTGGCAGCAACAGCTGCTGCCCAACACTCCTCTGTTTGTAAAACTCCAAAGTGGATCAATTGACTTTTTTAAAATAAATAAAAAATCGCGCTATTTGCCAGAGTCTCAGAATTACAGCAGCTCTGTTGACATGAGTTCTGCCAATAAATCCCATTGGCCTTGGTTCAGTGGTAGAGCTAGGCCCATGGATGCTCCTGCTTCTGTCCAGATGTGCAAAGAGTTAGGAGGGAGGCACAGAAAGGTACAGGGCAGACAAAAGAAAGCACTCATTCAGTCAGTGCATAGTTAAACTATGGAATTATGAAGACTTCTGAATTTGATCTTGGATAGCCTAGTGGCTGGGAGAATGGGAGAAGACCTATGCAAAACAGGTAAGGCCAGTGACATTTCATGAATCAAACTAAGGACTGGTTGCATCCAGTGAAACTGTCCTGTCTGCTCAAGGACCTCCACTTATGCAACAAAACTTCCGATCCCCATGCACCCCACACACAGCCAAAATCCAGTTCCAGAGGGTTGGGGGAACCCCCAGAATAGATTTGGGGTTCACACAGGGAAAGTACGGGGGAGAAGAAGTTCTGCTGCACAAGTAAAAATCTTTGTGCAAATGGGATGGTTTTGTTGAATACAACCCATATTGCCCAAAAATATCTCGTCGCTTTTTCTCCTTCCAGAATTTTTTTTTAGAACTCTGTGTGGTAGATTGATAGATATAGTTATCCTCGGCTAATTGACCAAATATTTCAACAGAAACGCTCTCTGGAGCATTGTCTATCAATGAGAAATGGAAGTGTCAGAGGGCAGATGTTAAAGGTGAAACATCTGCATCCAATGGATCTTTTACAATAATTTCAATTCCCTGCTAGACAAGGAGAGTAAAATAGCTTTGAAACCCCTGAGAGCCACTCTCACACTTTCCTATTTCTTCATATTGGGCCCTTTCAATATATAGGGCAGGTTGCTTTTGCTTTACCACCAAACCAGCCACATCCTTCACTTTGATGGCGAATAAATAGGCACTTGGCTTAATATGACAGCATTTCTCCTGTGAACTCCCTAGTAGTACTCCCACATCAGTTGAACTCTCCAGGGTCTGACATTCTCTCGAAAAAATGCTCTGTTGGCCATTTTTCATCTTGGCATATTACCACTCCAAGCCCAATCCACCGGTTTCTAGCTTGGGAAGTGATATGTGCTTTATAATTGGGCATGTATGTAGGTCACCGCTAACTCTTTGGACCGAGAAAAATGTTGCTCACACAAGAAAGGAGCCAGCTTCCCACACCCCAGGTGGACCACTTGGCTGGGTTCAACGGGTGTTGCTTCTGAGACTGGCATCTGCAAGACTTTAAAAACCTCAACAGTGTACATAGGTTAGTTGCCTGGAGGAGCTATGAACAATAGCCTGTCTAACCGATGGTTTCAATAGTGCCAAATAAAGCATTATGAATAGGGGAGGGGAAATGGTTGCTCAGCTGCTGTAAAAAAAATCTATTTTAAAAAAATAGCTTTCCTCCAATTTGTGTAGATCTGATGTGAGGAACCTTTGTTCCTCCAGATGTTGCTACCCTGAAACATCCACCATCCCTGGTGATTGGCCCATGCCTGCTGGGGCTGATGGGAACTATAGTTTAGTGACATCTGGATTGCCTAAGGTTTCCCACATCTGGTGCTGATGCTGTGTGAAGATGTGAGTATTTTTTTCTTAGTAGCATTTCTTTTCGTAAGCAGATTATTTTTTTCCCAAGGGGGAGGAATGTCAAGATCTCACTAGCAAGAAACAAAAATTGCCTGCTGCAGTAGACATGAAGATACCCAATAGTTCTGGAAATCTGAACTCTTGTTCTGTTGCCCTCTTGTTCTGTTGCAGGGTCCACTTCTTCTTACTCTTTCTTGAAAACAGTGATATTTCAGGAACCTAGCCAAATGGGAGCCCGTCTTTTAAGACAACAGGTAATGACTGGCAACTTCTCTGCCCAGAATCTGAAGCTATAAAAGTCCTCTTAACTAGCAGGAATGTGTTTCCACTACCTCCCAGCAACAGACAATGCTTTATAGAGGGATTTCTTGTCAATAAATTGGATCTCGGGGCTTTAGTGTCCTCATTCCAGATGAGTGGGGAGGGACGGGGAAACAGTGTCAGTTATACAAATGGTGAAGACTGGAGATTATAGCAGAGATTCCGGCTGGTTGGCTGGGAGACACAATGCAAGGGAACAATCTGAACAAGCCCAGGGAGATAGCAAGTCAGGAGAAAGGATATTCATTTCTCATCCAGAGACCTTTTACAAATGATGTCCTCTTGACTTTCTCCCTTCCCACCCCTGATTATCAGAAAGCTTTCCAGGCTGCATTTGTGAGAGTGTCAAACTTCAAGGATATTCCAGAGAAACCGGACTTCCGGGTTGGCGCCTCTGGCGAAGGCGGATTTCCTCCGATCGGGAGGAATCCGCTCCGTGGAAAACAGGGTCTGAACCGCCACGGCGAGGCGGAGACCCATCAAAAACCACAGGCGGGAGAAGCCTGTGGACGTGGGATTCGGCTAGCACCTTTGCGCCCCCTCCACTCACGGGGAAACCTAGTTTTGGGGATCCGGAGCAACATGGGGTGAGTGGCGCGGTGCTTTGAATCGACTGCTTCTTTCACGGAGTGAAGCCGCATTGCTGTTGCCGGAGAGCGCTGACTTTTTCCTGTGGACAATTGGATTTCAAACAACTGCCCGTGAGTAGAACGGAAAATTGGACTGTGAAATTTTTTTAATTAGGCACCGAAAGCGGGAAGGTCTAAACAGGAAGTCTGCCTTCCGCTTTTTGTAGATAGATTGAAGCAAAGACATGGCAAGCTAGAGTTCAGAAAGTCTTTTGTAAAGGACTAAACTTTCATCATTTAAAATTACTGAACCCCCCTTGGAAGCAGGAGAAGAGGGGGAAACCTTTTTTTTTTTAGACTGTTTAAACCTGCAGAAGAGAGAGAGTAAAGAAAGGTAATTTTCCACCGTCTTGAACCTGGGAGCGGGGTGTCAAGACAGACGTTTTGGAGAAGCTCATCGACTATGGCAAACGTCTTTGACAGATAGTTAAAAGAACAGAAACATATTGATTCCATTGTTCCCTTTCGCTTTTAAAAGGAACAAAATTTTGACAAAATATCCGAAAAAGGAAAACTTTGTTGCTAAATCTTCCTTTAAAAAAAAAAAAGGAAAAAAAGATGGATACAAATAGAAATTGTTTCCCCTAGAGGGAGCTTGTGAAACTGTTATTAAAGTCGAACTGGGGAGTTTTCCAGCTGTAAAAGATTAAGATCGTGGGACCAGACTTCGACCTTGAATAAGAATGTGCTCAGAAGCTCTGGTGCTTGCCTTTTGCAAGACAAGTGCTTTATTGGAACAGTTACATGAGAAAATGGACTTGATGACAGTTGTGATAGGAAATTTTGGACAGGCAGTGGGTACCTATATAGAACCCACTCAGGAATCAATCCAGGAATGTGCTTTGACAGATGAGATGAAGGAGGAGGCTGTTGCTGGACCTCGCGTGGCAGAGATGGAGGGAGCTGTGGCCCAGCAGGAACATGAGCTGTTGGATTTGATGAATGAGCCTGGAAAAAGTCAGATTTGGAGAGACGGTGTTCTGCTTGGTTTGGAGATGGGGGGCTGGATGGACCCCCCTATGCAGAGATGTTTTGATTTTCTAAGTCTGGCTTCAGGCCGGGGGGAGCTCGGAGCTGTGGGGGCCCCTAATTTTGGAGGGGCCTTGAAACATGCCTTTAAATACCACATGGATTTCAGTGTTGACTATGGAAAAGGGGCTGACTTGTCAAGAAGGGACAAAAATATTGTCAAGCTGGAGTCTCCCAGAGTGAAAGGAGCAGAAGACAAAGTAAAGTACAGGTATAAACATGAAGAAGACCTGCGGAAGGGACATGGAAAAGACTTAAGAGCCTCGGATATAAGGTCACCAGGTTGATGGACTAGATGGATGGGATAGAAAGGACTGACAAAACCCGAGACCAGGAGAAGAGACGATGGATGAAGATTGGAAGAAAGTTTTAAAAATTTATTTAGAAAAGTATCGTAAAATTAATGAGTATCAGAAAAATGATGGAATGAAATTAATTGGCTTTAGCAGAAATGTTAAAAAGAATTATGTAAGAATATGTTATGGTTAAAAGAATTCGGTATAAATAACATTTAAGTTTTAAGTTTTAAGGTTTTTTATGGTAAGATAAGGTTAAGGTAATTTAATGACAGAATATTGTGAAAGATGGAAAGGATTTGCTGAGATAATTAACAACTAGAATACAAAAAAGGGAGGTGTGAGAAGGTCGATGAAATAAGTTAATGAAAGTTAAGGATTTGGGAATATTGGATTTGTTTTTAAATTTGTTGTATATTTTTGTTTTTTTATTGTGTTGCATTGTGCGTTTTGTTTTTTCTTTTTGATTTTGGTTTTTATTGATTTGTATTGTTTAATTGTTACTCTTATCTACTCTTTTCTTTCTCTTTCTCTTTCTCTTTTTCTTATTTTTTCCTTCTTTTTTTCTTCCTAACTTTATAATTCTCAATAAATATCATTTAAAAAAAAAAGATATTCCAGAGAAGCCTACAGCACCTCCTGGGCTCAAGTCATGACCAAAATGAGGGCAAAATTCAGGGCCAACCCAAGATGTTTTGCTTCTTGAGGTGGAGAAGCAAATGATATCCCATCCCACCTCAAGTCAAGGTGTATAGCCATAGTACCCAAGGCCACTCACATTATTATCCTGGGTGAGACAGCATCTTCCAAACTTTAGTGAGCAGGGGCCACTAGGAGCTATCCAGGGTCCTGATCTGCTTAAAGAGCCTTAGCTGATTCTGTGTGTTGCCTTCTCCTGGGAGCCCCGCAGAACAGGATAAGAGCTGGAGCATCTCCGTTATATTCTGTCCAGCCTTTGCCTGAAGACCTCCAGTGAGGGAGACCACACAAGCCCTCTAGGGCATCACTTCCACTATTGAATTTCTCTTACCATTGAGAAGTCCCTCCTAATATTCAGCCAGACTCTACCTCCCTATAACTTAAGCCCACTGGGTCGACTCCTGCCCACCACACAGCAGAAAACATTATTTTCACCCTCGTCTACAGACAGCCTGTCAGGTGTTCACAGCGTACTGTCACTCTAGGACACTCTGTAGTAAGCATGGGAAGCCAGCTGTAGAGACTTACCCAGCCCATGACAGACCCTTTGAGGTGCAGGGATCAGTGGAAGCTGGAGCAGCCCACATATCTCAGTGGTGGAAATTGGAAGCATTAAAATAGATCCCAATTCCCAGATTTAAAGCAGTCTGTGTATGCCCACAAATAGGCCATGAAATGCAGAGCAATCAAGGCTGGATCGTGAGTTGGGAGTTTTGCCACGGGAAGGTAAATCTGTGAAAGTGGCCCGTCGACCATCACGTGTGACTAACCTATACATGTGTAATTTGCTGCAAGTATGCATGGTTCCTGTGCCGCCTCCTAGCAATCTGCAGATGATTATCACCCATGCAGGTTTCAGGTGTAATTTACTTTCTGCATCAGGAAAATTGAAACAGGAAGTGTCCCCCAGTGACAAAATACATTGAAATGAAGGGTCTGGGGAAGAAAATGGAGCAATGTTTTGTAGAGAAAGAAACAAATATTTCTCCTGGGGTCAGTGTTAGCCAAGGGATGCTATTATATGGAAGGCAAATGTTATGATATGCAATGATATGCAATTAATAATCCTGTTGAAAGTATGGAACCTGAGGCCTGCACTTGTTGTCCAATTCACACTTACTTTTTGAACTTGGCTATAAAAATACCCAAGTTTAAATAGCAACACTCATGGGCATATGACCTCTGCAGTGATCAGATTCTCCTTTCCTGATAGCTGCTTGTTTTCTTTACTAAAGAGAAGTCCAGATATTTAAAAGCACCATCCATAATCAAAGGCAGTTTTTACTGAGACAGGCTGATAACACTGAGACATTCACCCTGGCAAAGCTGGCAAGGAAATCACGACATAAGGCACAACTAGTTCAGCTTCCAACACCAGGATTTGACACACTGAGGATGGAAACAATACTTATTAGATGGATATACATGGAGAATTTGGAAAGAAGCCTCTGTTAATTGGCGCTTCTTTGGTGCACAATGGTTAACTTTTTTAGATAGTGGAAAATTATGCAAGGAAAGTGTCCTGTGCTGCTTAAATGAATGCTGATTTTGAGGGAGGAAGATGCTACAGTACCATCTCAAAGACTTCCTGGCTTTTGTTTTATCTCATATAGAAAACCCTTTCTGTTAATTAACATACAACTGCCAAGCCTGCTGTATCTTCGAGAATTTTCTGCCGAACTTCCCTCATTATCCCAGATCACGTTGCATGATGCTAGCACAGAACAGCTGGGCCACTTGTTCCCTGCCACTCCTGAATTTAAAAGATGGGTTTGTTTCCTGAAGCTTTTCGAAAAGGACCTTCATCTTGTTTTTCTGCCTCTTGTTGTTTGGGTGTGATCCGAAGCAGAACATGGACCAGAGCGAAGCAGACAGTGCTTCCAGCTCTCCCATCCTTCTTGACATTGTAAACCTGTCTTGTAAAAGTAAAATTAAAGGCCTGAGTGCTGGCCCTGGAACTCTTGCTCTCTGGACATGTTTTAGCTACGAACAGCTCCAGCTCACAATGGCAGGGATTGCAGAAAGGAGAGGGAGGATAGCCAGCACTAAATTCCTTTTATATAAATCTGTTGATGGCATTTTATCATTTCCTGACAGTCTTCTATAAAAACCACTCAGCTACATTTACAAATTAAAAAATTAGTTTTATGAGAAAGATCCAGCTAATGGTGTAACTAAATCTAGTGAGCAGAAAGATTAGATACTTCTTCCTTTCCACTGCAAGAAATTTATTAGGTAGCATCTTACCAGGGGGTTGGGGGGGGGAGGCAGAGAAACAAAGAAGTCGAGTTGAGTGGCACTTCTCAAGGGTCAGCAATGCACCAACCAGAGACTTCTTTGCAGTGATGAAGCATGATTGGATGGGTTAGGGATGTACTTACACTTTATAGATCGCAAATATACTGCCTATAAATAAATGAGTGCCAAACTGGAGAAGGAGTTTAAGTACATGGAGCACTGGGCTGAATGCTGCGAGAAGAGACAGAAGGAATGAGCAAAGGGCTGGGGAGATTTAGGGGGAGTACATACAAGCACAGTCTCAGATCCTGTGTTTTTGTTTTTTTTTTGGCAGCAGGGGGCATGGACAAGATGCCCTGAGGTCAGCCCGCCCTTCTTCAAGGAAATGAGGTCAGGGACTCAGAGTTAGAAGGGAAACTAATGTAATTCTAGGCTGCATCAACAGAAATTATAGTGTCCAGATCCAGGGAATTAATAGTACCACTTTATTCTGCCTTGGCCAGACTGGACCATTGTGTCTGGTTCAGGGCACCACATTTTAAGAAGGATGTGGACAAGCTGGAACGTGTGCACAGGAAGGCGACCAGCAACAGACCGCCATATTATTGTTTAACATCGCCTTCAGCGCTTCAAGCCACCAAAACACTTTATTCTGTTGACTGCTATTTTGGCTATGTACTGCTTTATTTTAACCCAAGTTGGGACTCGGTGGTTTTTGGGCAATTTCCCCTGAAGCAATTAAAGGGAGCAGAGCCACAGTGCAATATCCCACAAGGCATGCAGTGAGCTACAAACTGAAGATCTCTGGTATTATGCCTCTGTGGCCACATGTGGAACTCAGGAGTTGATGTAATACATAAACAGATTCATGTAGACTCCAGAGCCAACTTGGATTTCCGAACAAACTCCCATCTATCTATCTATCTATCTATCTATCTATCTATTTCACAAGATTTATATACCACTTAATTGTAAACCTTGAAGCAGGTTTGCAAAAAGAAGAAAACAATAAAATTATCAGTCATAATAGCTAAAAGTAGCTATTTAAAACTTTTTTAAAAAAATCAACAATAATCTAAAAACCAAATGACAACACATCTCAAGATTTTATGCATCTAGATAGGCTTGCCTAAACAAAGATGTTTTTTAGCAAGTGCTGGGAGGGAAATACAGTCGTACCTCAGGTTAAGAACTTAATTCATTCTGGAGGTCCGTTCTTAACCTGAAACTGTTCTTAACCTGAGGTACCACTTTAGCTAATGGGGCCTCCCGCTGCCGCCGCATGATTTCTGTTCTCATCCTGAAGCAAAGTTCTTAACCCTAGGTACTACTTCCGGGTTAGCAGAGTCTGTAACCTGAAGCGTCTGTAACCTGGAGCGTCTGTAACCCGAGGTACCACTGTACAGTGAAGGCACCTGCATCGTGTCAATAGGCAGGGAAATCCAAAGTTTGTATTTATTATGAACAGAAAACAATTAATACATGGCATGTTCTCTGCCACTTTGCAGAGAAAAATATCTTCTCCTGCCTCTCAAGCAACTGCAGTGTCTAAGGACGACCTAAAGCAGCCCCTCCCCCTCCCATTGTCAGATTTTATTACAAAGCAGAATGTGGTCCAGATTGTGGCAGAGAACCAAAACTGTCAGAGGGGCTCTTAGAAAGGGTGCTTTGGAAAAGGAGCTGAAGCAGCAATGGCTCACACTGAGCGACATCTTGTTTGGGGGATCATCCAACACGAGCCTGCAAACATCTGCACGAAAACAACAATGCCTATGTTTATTTCTTAGCTTATTCCCTGAAAGTTTAGTCTTTCCATTTGCGGTCTTTAAAGATTACTCTGGGATGGAGAGAGAGAAAAATAATACGGCATAATGAATCAAGGCCTTAAGAGGCAGATAAGCAACGGGCAGCTGGTTGGAGGAGAGCGCGTCTCCTGATTTAATTAAAGTCTTAAAAGATACTCCAAGAAACAAAATCCATTCAAGCCATCAATGTGATAAAAAGACTGCGAGTTTCCATCTACTCACCTGTCTGCCTCATGAATCTCCTTGCTAGGAAAAGTAAAGCAAAGATGTGGTCTTCTTTCATTTAATTCTTCAAACCAGCAATTTTCTTGCAAGCGCTACAGTTTTACTGCTCCCTGGAAACACTAATGGGAGCTACGCCTGAGCAGTGAGAGGAGGAAAATGCTTCAAAGCAATGCCAAGGCCAAGGTGCATCAAAGCCCTGAGAGGTAATTGAAGACATGCTATTCGTCGGAGGACAAGGCATGTGTTCTGATCTAAAGCTTCAGAGACGGGGGAGATTACTGAAGGCAGTGGCACTCTGCCAGCCAAGTTCACTCCGGTGTAACTGAGAACAGATATACACACTATGCAGCTCACACAACTTTGAACATGAGCTTGAGGCTGATGCCTCTGGACTAAATCCCTCCTAAACATCTATTTGGCTGGATGTCTGGAGTATGTCAGAAGTCTGTTCTGCAGGCCCCAAATAGACAGGTTCTTCCAGCTTTCATGCAAGGGTGATTTTGTTCAAATGATTATATAACACGAGCAAAAAAAAGGATGGGTAGGAATAGGGAACCTGGGTTTTCTTTTCCCCCATCTCTTGCAATGCCAGAAGGCAACAGATATCATGGCACAGGTTAAGTGTCATCCTAGAGACCCTTGTTTACATTCAAGTCTACGAGACGGACCACTCTTTCTTGCCCAGCCTGCACCACATTGTTCAATAGTAACAGTGCACTCCCAACCATGCCTACTCAGATGTTAAGCCCTGCTGAATTCATTAGGGCTTATCTCTATGTCTGCATGGTTAGGATTGTGCTGAAAATCCATCTTATCTGGTGTTCCAAGATTTCTGCATTCCCTGCTGATCACAGGAGCAACATGATAATATCTCAATAAAAGCCAGCTCCTGTCACATGCTGTCATGACCAAGAAACTGAATCTAGAGTGGATCCATCCATGCGAGATGACTGGACACTGCTACACAGAGGTTTGCTTGGTTCCTGGTGGCTCCCACTCAAGGGCCAAGAGCCATAGCTCAGTGGTAGCTTGCTGCAGAAGGTCCCAGGTTCTACGGTGGTACCTCGGGTTACAGCGCTTCAGGTTACAGACTCCACTAACCCAGAAATAGTACCTCGGGTTAAGAACTTTGCTTTAGGATGAGAACAGAAATCGTGCTCCGACGGCACGGCAGCAGCAGGAGGCCCCATTAGCTAAAATGTACCTCAGGTTAAGAACAGTATCAGGTTAAGAACAGACCTCCAGAACGAATTAAGTTCTTAACCTGAGGTACCACTGTACCCCTAGCATCTGCAAACAGGCCAGGGAGAAAACACCACCTGAAATCCTGTGAGGGCCACTGCCAGTCGATATAGGAAATACTAAATTGGCCAATGGTCTGCCTCTGTATAAGGCAGCTTCCTATGAATTCTAAATGAGAAGGTGAAGAATGGAGCAAAATTTGCCGAGCACATTAGACACTCTGCCAAGAATCCCCGATATAGGTATCCATGTATCATTCACCCTCAGATATTATACCAGTAGGCATGTATCTGAGTGTGCTAATCTGATGAATGAAGCCAGTGGGATAAATGGAGTTCTAAAATTATCCTGCGGATCACAATAGGAACAGTCAAATAAGTCACTGCTTGGCAGGATATGCAGAGGGATTCATATCACTGATCGTTGTGATGTAAAATTAAACTGCAAAAAATAAATAAATCACAAGGTATCTTGCGACCAATTAATTCATAAATAGATGGGTAAATTATTCAGTGTGAATTTTTCACTCAGATTTGTTCACTCTGTTTACTTTTTTCACGCTTGGTGAAGACTAAACTGTGGATGATAGTTAAATGTTGTTGCTTTTTTACCTTTACCTGTATTGCTCTTCGTTGTGCCACACAATACGATGCATGTTTAATCAGAAGGAAATTAAGTTCACAATTGCAGGGCAGTAAGACCATTCAGCTAAAGGCTTATTTCTGAAAAGGCATTCATAGGATTTCCCTGTTAAGTGTGCAGACGTGTGGCCCAATCCCATGCATTTTTTCACAGATGTGAATTTCATTTCACAATTAGAATCGCTTGACGGCTTCATGCCCATTGTCTCCCTTTTCTTTACCCAAATCCAGAAGTGCTCCTTTCAGTCGAGTGCATATTTCCCCCTTTCTCTTTTAAAGTTGCACTGAGAAATAAAACCAGTAAGAATGCAGGCTCCTCAGGAACTGACGTAGTCAATTTCCACACACTGTATAGAGGTTGAGGAAGAAACTGGAATCAGGAGTTTGGAGATTCTCCAGTACACTTTTTTAACTTTCCTCATTTATTCCCTGAGTCAAACCACCCATTGACAAAGTCAATGCTCAAGCATCCAAGCATGACAGATGTCTGAAGAGTTTCTTTTCTCTCTCCCACCACTTACTCAAGGATTATCTGCAAATAGGAAAATGTAATGTGTAAAACAGCTCTCGGAATCCATATAGTTTTGGAACCCATCTGCAGTACAATCAATATCGTGAATCCATTTGCAGCCATGCTTTTGAGTGGCAAGTCTGGATAACAAAATGAATCTAACATGCCATCTTGTCATTGCAATATGGCGGGCTCTGTTAGTTAGAAGCAAAATGTCTAAAATTGTTTCATTCCTGCTGGATGCCCATGTAAGCTGAGTGATGAAAAAGGTACCACTCATTCTGTTCAGAAACTATGTGCAATAAAAGCAATGGTTGGGAGCAATCTGATTCTATAGATGCAGTCCATACATCCACCACAGACCTTTTCTACAAGCAGCTCTGTCAATTGCTGCCAAATCTCCATCGCTGAATTAGAACAGGGTAGTTTTACCAGCTGGGGAAAACAGTGTACCTTAGTTTGATCCCTGCTGCCACCTAGAGGTAATAAATATAGAAACCAATCTGCCTTAATTAACAGAACAAATGGGAGAATATTAACAAGATGAGAAGAACTCAGCAGGAAAGAGTCAATTGGTGCTATTTAGTAGTTGGCTCAATGTGTTGTTTTCTAGATTGTGAGCCCCTTGGGGCAGGGAGCAGCCCTCACTTTCTCTGTAAAGCGCCTTGTATATGGGGGGTGGTGGCAATTGTAATAATTCTTCACAAAGATCACAACTGTTATCAGTAGGGCTGATATTCTAATTGGTCGATTCATAATGTAGACAAAACATGATGTTGATGTACCCACCTAGACTGCGATGTACTAAGGTCACGGATGCTCATGCAGAATGGAAAGATGCACTGGGTGGCACAGAGAGTGGGTAAAGGACAGAGAAAGAGAGAGAGGGAGAGCTCTTGCAATGATGCAAAGCCCTTTCACTTTTGGTTCTAGCGCCATCCTCCATCAGCTCAGAAGACTTTTCCCATGAGTCTTAAGGAAAAGGCTCCTCACTCTGGTTTAGTGCTATGCACACAGATAGAACGAAACTGCTGTCAGTCTTTGGTTCTCTCTCTCACACACACACACCCTTCCTCTTCCCACCTTGCCAGGAGGGAGGCTTTAGCAGAGCTTAGTTTTACTTTGCATGCAACCTGGCTCATCCCTCTGGCATGTGAACCCAATATAGAAATAAAACAACTTCAAACCATGGTTTCTGAAGCCGGTTTGTTTCACTCACCAGCAGAAGCTCTCCAGGGTTTCCAACAATGGAGATGCTGGGTATTGAACCTGCAAAGCAGATGCCCTACCACTTGAGCGATGGCCCTTCATATTACTATCTAAAGTGCACGCACACACAAACGTCATAAGCTGATTAAGTTCAATCTGCAATTATCTAACTGCACCGCTGGAATCCAGGGCAAAACATATTCTATTTACTTAAGGTGCACAGCATTATATTGGGGAGGTCAATCCAAGGGGTGGAAGGAAGAGCCTTGCCCTCATTTCTTTGGCCACTGGCCTCAATTTTGCCATCGGTTCATTACCCAACCCTTTGCATATTTTTAATGTTAAAATCTTAATTTAAATGAATTTGCGGCGACACACACATACATACCTGCATGTGCCTATTTCTTTCTCTTGTCATTTTGGATGGTAAGGATGCTTATGTGATGGGGGTTTGGCATGGCACTGCTTTTCAAACAGCATTTTAAAGTGACTATCTCATTTTGTTAATCCTGCTTTAAATAGAGCTTGCGTGTAATCCCCCAGGTGGAAAGGTGCATCGAACATTACAATGGATTATGATGTGGCAAAATGTGGACCAGTGAGATAACTGCCACAGTTAATTTCCTGCCTTCTCTATGTAAACCTCACCTTTGGCCCTTCTGTCTGAGTGTTGACTGTTTCCTGTGCTTGAGTGTGCTCAAGAGATTAGGATGCTCTTCCCACTGCTGCCCCCCCCAAAAAAAAACTCTTTGGAAAAAATGTATATTCCTACCCACCCCACCCCACCCCCAAAAAAGCATCTGGTGCATGGAGGTGTGATTTATATAATCAGTTCTGACTTTGAGAAAAACATGTCACATTGCATATTGTTCAGAATTGTCTGCTTTGCAGGCCAATTCTCCTGTTTGCAAATATTAATAATCAAACACTTCCCATGCTCCTAGTCCTCTCTATGCTTCCATTGCTTTTGAGAGGCTTCCCCTTTAGTGGAAGGAATTTGTAATGTGTTAGTTCTCACTGGGTACTGGAGAGGAAAAAATAATCCCCAAATAAATTAACCAATGAAAAGTTGCTATTTCTTCCCCTCAGGGAACACGCCGGAGGAATAAGGTTTGATCAGTTTTTATATGCAGTCTAAGACGTTGCAAACATTTTTTTTCCCTCTCCCCTTCAGATAAATTATTTGACAAATCTCAGCATCATTCATCCAATGTATTCACTGAGTACTATTTGACCTGCTCTGTTTTACATCGGAATTAGACTGCGAGGCTTTCACAACTCCATAAGAATAATTCAGTGAGCCAGCTTCTGTGTTTCTTTCTTGACCCAGTTCTCTCTCTCTTTTTTAAGCCAATTATAGATCGTGAAGCTGCAGCACAACACCTGCAACTAGTGGACCAGTGATATGAGGAGGCTGGCGTGAATAAGGAGGAGCCTGTCTGCCCCCATTCCTCATCTGATGGGAAGGTTCAGCTGGCAGAAAGAAAGACTGGTGCCATTCTACATGTTTGACACAGTCAGTACAGTAGTGGCAAGTTCAGAAGTAATAATAATAATAATTTATTATTTAGACCCCGCCCATCTGGCTGGGTTTCCCCAGCCACTCTGGGTGGCTTCCAACAGAATATTAAAATACAATAGTCCATTAAACATTAAAAGCTTCCCTAAACAGGGCTGCCTTCAGATGTCTTCTAAAAGTCTGGCAGTTGTTTTTCTCTTTGACATCTGGTGGAAGGGCGTTCCACAGGGCGGGTGCCACTACCGAGAAGGCCCTCTGCCTGGTTCCCTGTAACTTGGCTTCTCACAGGGAGGGAACCGCCAGAAGGCCCTCAGCGCTGGACCTCAGTGTCCGGGCAGAACTGCAGGACCTTTTCATGACAGTCGCAGCCATGCCGTCTCAAAGCCACACGCCCTTCTAAGATTATTCAACCGTCTAAGATTATGCAGTAATAGGATGCAACAATCGATGCAGATCTCCATGTGTTGCCTTTCAGCTAGATCTAATATTTTCTGTGCAGGGATGCACAGGCAAACGATTTGGAGTGCTCCAATATCTTCTTTTCGGAGTGACTCAAGTTGTGTTCTCCACGAAGTTCCTTTGTAAGTGGCAGAACTCTCACACTATTCTTGTGAAACTGAATGGTACCTTGTGTTTTCAGTGTTCCTCAGTGGTTAGCATTGGAGCATAGAGAACAACTCTTCTGTGTTCTTCCTACACGCCTTCTCCAGAATGACCCTAGGAGCCAATCCTCAGTGGTTGACTCACCTCCTTCCACTCAGTCAACCAAAAGGGTTGGACTAGACTTTGGACTAGATGGGTCTTTGGTCTTATCCAGCAGGGTTCCTGTTATTTTGGTTACATTCGTAATATACACACAAACTACATTGTCTTATGAGAAACGCTGTAATTCAATGGTAGGAGCACACTTAATCCCTTGTGTCTCCAGGTGGGGTGGAGAAACACTCTTGCCTGGAGACCCACTGCTACTTGGTGTTCACAATACTGAGCCAGATGGACCCATGGCCTGACTTGGCATAAGGCAGCTTCCTATAGCTCAGTCGGTAGAGCATGAGACTCTTAATCCTGTGATTGGGTATACAGGGCTGAGGCTGTTTAGGGCTTAAGAGGTCAACACCAACACTTCGAACTGTGTTCAGAAATGTACTGGGAGCCAATGTAGATCTTTTAGGACCAGTGTTATATGATCGCGGCGGCCACTCCAGGTCACCAGTCTGGCAGCCACATTCTGGATTAATTGTAGTTTCCAATTCACCTTCAAAGGCAGCCCCATGTAGAGAAAATTGTGGTAGTCCAAGCAGGAGATAACCAGAGCGTATATCACTATAGTGAGGCAGAGTGCAAACATGTAGGGTCTCAGCCAACAGACCAGATGGAGCTGGTAGACAGCCACCTATGTTCCTATGACCACTTTGCTTAGCTGGGATCGCCTCCTGTGATGACAAACAAGATCTCTAGATATCAAGGCACTATCTTCTAACAGGTAGGTAGCTGTGTTGCTCTGCCGTAGTTGAAACAAAATAAAAAATAAAGAAAATTCCTTCCAGTAGCACCTTAGAGACCAACACATGCACACGAAAGCTCATACCAATAACAAACGTAGTTGGTCTCTAAGGTGCTACTGGAAGGAATTTTTTATTTTGTATTTTGTATCTTCTAACAATTAGCTTCCTTTGGAGAAACATCAACCAGCCACCCTTGGCCATTAAAAAGCAAAGGAATGGTCCCAGAAGCCAAAATAGTATTTATATAGCATTTCCCCTAAGTCCTCAAAGCTCTTGCCATATATTATCTTGTTATCTTTACATCAACCCTGTAAATACATCCATAATTCAACCACTCATATCTTCACTATAGGACAAAAAGGGCTGGCACCCAAGGGAACAAGTCGTAATTGACAGATCAATGTCTTTAACGGCTATCAAGACCGGGTGAGAGAGACATTCCAAAAATCAGATTATTATTACTTTTCTAAAAGGCAATGAGCAGGCTTGCACTTGGAACAATCAGGGCAGCTGAGAGTCCAGAGGCAACCTAGCGAAATGACAGTAGAGATTAATAAGGGTTGAGAGAAATGTCAACATGTGGGCGAAAGGAAGCCTCCTAAGGTCTCGCAGAACTCCACCCTCCAAGCCTGGCTATGGTTTATTAAGATTCAATGAGCCAAGGGTTTATTAAGCAACATGCTCAATCGCTGAATCTACAAGCATCATCAAATTTCATTGGAACAAACTATCACCGGCTGATGCCAAGGGCACATTACTGCTTCCAGCCATGTCTTTAGGTTCTAAATTAACCTTTTCACAGCTGCCAGGCACCACAGTGGCTGTGTTTTGCTTTTTTTAAAAAAAAATAGCAAATTAGATACACATTTTTGCCTCCTGCGAGACTCGGGATGCAAGAACCCTTGAAAATTGCTGTGTCCACTGCTGCTGCAACATCGCAGCCATTCTTCACAAGTTTCTGGCTGGTTGTTTTCATGGCTGTAGGCTGCACCTGAAAGAAGAGTCAGGGTGGGATGGGATGGGGTATCTCGCTCCTTGTTCTTAGTGAGGTCAGCCTCTTGATTGACAAGTTGACATGTCCAGCTGACAGATCTGTCAGGGGCTTTCAGTGGCCTCTAGCTAAGCAGTTTCAGTGCATCATCCACTGTGCTCATTTCATTCCCTGCAAGGGAAATACAAGCCACCTTCTGATATACTAGTAGATATTTGAGAATAGTCCTTCACTTTCCTTCTCAACTGTGTGGCATTCATACGGAGCCCCCAGTCGTCTCACGGACTATTGACCCATACACCACTAATCCGGGGAGAACCAACCAGGTCCTCCCCGGTAAATCACTTAGTCTCAGTCGGGTTCTCAAGTTAACAACGAAGATTGTAGTTTATTGCAAACTCAAATAAACTTTAAATGCATTCGAAACGCTGTTACCCTTTACCCTCTTAGTCTTATTTTATCCCGTCTCTAACTCTTCTACCTCCCCTCACACAAGAACCAACTGCACTAACTGTCTGTCTGTTTCCATCTGTCTTCCAACTGCTTTCCCAACTGCTGTTTCCCCAACTGTCTTTCCCCTACTGTCTAAACCTCTGGCTAAGCCTTTTAAAAACAGGTAGGCTCCACCTCTGGGCTTTCTATTGGTCTACCTATTAACCCTTTCTCTCTCCCCCCGCCCCCCTGTACAGACATTTCCAAAAGAACGGGCAAACGTCACAAACTGTTATTTATTTTTATTTGTGTCAACGTTGTTGGCTGGCTAAAGAATTTGTTGCTGTTGATTAATTAACACACTGCCTCTGGTGAACTTCAGACTTTCTGTTGCATTTGTCATCCAGTCTGGTGGAAAGTTCTAGCAAACTCCAAAGGTTGCACATGACTTTGCGACATTCTGGCTGGTCCTAATCAAGGTGTTATCATGCTGTGGCTTTGGGGGTTGTTGTAATGGGCCATCAATTTTTACATGCCTTGTAGTATGTTGTCCAGGAGTGGGAACTTTAATCCAGAAGGGAAATATCTTCTGAAATAAGAAAACAGCATAACTTGGGGGACAGGGAGTGCATGACACTAACTTTTTTCTCACCCAGTTTTAATGTATTTATGTGGGTGAAGGGATGGTTGGTTGCAAGTCACTTTGGGTTTCCTTAGGCAAGAGAAAGTGACTAAAAATTCATTAAATAACAATAACTTCCCCTTCCCTCTTCTCTCCCTATGTGCCCCACGTGCCCCCTAGCCATGGAATCTGCTGTGGGGGGGTGGGGGAAACCAGAACCGATTTGGACAACGCAGGGAGAAGAGGAAGTTTCCTTGTGCAAGCAGACATCATCGCAGGAGTGGAAGAACTTAGCTGAACGCAAGTCCTCTCTTTCCACCGAGATGGCATGTGCACATCTCATAGCAATCTCCATCATGTTTTTTTGTTGTTTTAAATGCGTTTTTGGCTTTATTCTTAATTGTATTGCTTTGGTATTCCTTTGGGAGGAAGGGTGGGATAAAAAATATTAATAAATAAGTGGAAGAATCTCAATTAATCAGCAAGCAGATTTCCTCTTCCAGTGTAACTATTTTCAGTATGCAGGTGGATGGCACTATCTCAGGGTGTTTCCAGGAAGCCTGTTTATTGTTTGTTTGTTCTGATTTGTTTGCAGGGAGGTTAGATGATGCTTGAAAGCAAGTGTCATCCCACACTTTCCAATTTCCTGTCACTTTCCTTATTGCAAAAAGGCTGGCTCTTTGGAGGGGAGGGTTGTTGCACATGACCTCCCTATGTACTATAATTGTGTGACCTGAATTTGTCCGTATGTGATTGGGTCCCACCTGAAAATACCAACACTCTGGAAGCATCCCTTTGGAGATGAATTCTACTCTCTCCCTCGTCATGGATCTTCTGAGAGGCTGTGATGCTGTTATTCATCTACTGTTCACAGGAATATTTTCATTTGTTATGCTTTGCAATAGTTCATGAATTATATTGTTTGTTTTTGATGTTGTGAGCCACTTTGGAGTGTAGATCATCCCTGACAAGTGGCATGATAGATTCACTTATTTATTAAATCTTATTAGATCTTCTAACCCTTAGAATGGGAAATGAAAGATGAGCCTGTGAAATCATATATGATTAATCTGGCAAGGGATGTGGGGCACAATATTGAGTTTGCACTATGGGAGAAGCTATGGGAAATGAACCTAAAATATACTGTGTGTTATATATTGAAGTAAAGCCACATGAAAATGATCCACAGACGGTATTTAACGCCAAGTAGACTACTGAAAATGTTTAAAGCTGGGACAGGCAAATGCTTGAAGTGTAAAGAGGTAGAAGAATCCTTTTACCACACGTGGTGGTTGAGTAAAGTAATCAAGAAATTATGGGAAATGATTCATAACGAATTAAAAATATTTCAGAGAACATTTCCCAAGAAACCAGAAGCTTTTCTTCTGGGAATAGTAACAACATAAGTCCCCCAATATGTTTTTTTTAAAAAAAAAATTATGTATGCCACTACAGCAGCCTGAATTTTACTTGCACAACAATGGAGAACAGGTGTAAGGTGTAGTATTGACCATGAAGGAATGGCACTTTAAGTTGTTGGAATATGTGGAGCTGGTGGGTCTGACCAGTAAGATAAGAGAACAAGATGATGAAGAATACAAAAAGGGATTGGAAAATGTTTTTAAAATCAGTATAAACAAGTGAATAGATTAGCAGGACTTGAATAAATTCAGCAGTATAAGTGGAAGTAGGAGTAGTAAGAAGAGTAGAACTTGATAACTTGGAAGAGAGGGAAAAGAAAATATATCAGAGAAGGAGAGGAAGGGAAATCCTTAGGTGTTTTGTGTTGTGTCCTTGGTTTTTCATGGTTTTGTTTTCATTTTTCTTCATTTATTCTTTACTTTCTTTTTCTTTTTAATTGTATGTAAAAACACATAATAAAAATTACTTTCAATTAACCCAACTGATTAATTGACAAAGCACTGCAGCTGGAGGAGGAGCTGTCGAAAATGTCAGGGCAGTATTGCAGATGGTTTTATGGCACCGGGGAAGCAGATAAAGGTAAATCAAAGCTGGCTTGTGAAAGGTAAGTGGTGTTCCATTGAAATATCAGTAGGCCTGTGCCAAAGAAAGCAGGCGCCATTGTATCAAAGCACTGCGAGCTGCCTTTTCCCCTTCCTTCCAAAGAAAACCAAGCTCTTGATTCCGCAATATTAAAAACAAACAAACAGCTAGCTCTCTCAGGTACCTTCCTCAGAGCAATCACATATTTCACCCTTCCATGTATAATAGCATTTGTTTCAGCTAGCCAATTCATAATGCGCTTTACCTTCCCAGAACTCTGTTTTTGTGTGTTCCCATTTCTAACCACTCTTTCGGGTATTTGCAAACCCTCTCTCCTATACCTCTTGAAAGAATTGCTTTTCAGTGAATGCAAAGCATGGGGTGGGGAGCCTCTTGTGTTTGGAAGCGGTGAGAATCAGTTCACTTGAGAAAACATGCTCAGCAGAGAAAAGGGAGCTTGAGAATCCCTGGATTCAGTTCAAGCCAAGCCAGGGCAAAAAGTTCGACACCACCCATGTGCCAGGTCAACAGCAGGTCGCTTTCATCTCATTAAATAAAACAGGATGAATGGATATTCACTGCAGATCCTTATACAACACATAACATTTTCCTCACTTTATGACGGAAGGTTAAGATGCTCCTGTCCTCTCAAGCCTATTACGTATTTGGCTACTGCTGCTTTGATCTGTTTATGAAGAATGCATTATATAGCTGGCAGAGGGCAGCAGGATGCTCCCCAGTCCACAAGAACCAGCGCCTTGGAAATGAGCACGTGACCCTTCTAAGATGTTGCCATCAGAGTGGGCAGAGCTAGAGGCAAGAAAGTTGGCATCAGACAGTTGCTAGAGCCAACCCCCAGCATGGTTGAAGCTGACTTGGTGGTAGGGAGGAAGAAAATGCCTCCTGGCTCATCTAGAAGCTCATCTAGAACATGGTTCTTCTGAACTGCAACAGTTTCAATCCAAATTAGCTCAAAAGAACAATGAATTCCTGTCCTGTTCTCAGGCTTTCTCTTTTTGCTCACCATCACCTCCATTTTCTGTTGTGTATGTAACTTGAAGAGCAGGGAAATGATGTGTTGATTTCCATTGTAAACTTGGCTGAGCAGACGACCTGCTTAGATTGTCCTCATTGCTTAAACCAGTGTTTCCCAAACTTGGGCCTCCAGCTGTTTTTTGGACTATAGCTCCCGTTATCCCTAGCTGGCAGGACGAATGGTCAGGGATGATGGCGACTGTAGTCCCACGTTTGAGAAACACTGGTCCAGTTTCTGGCATTTGCTCCACAAGGAACTGGCCGTGGTGCTGATTTCCTGCAGTTAGGTCTGCCTTCCGCTGAGTTTCACCAGCACTCCTATAAGGTCCTGGTCTGAAATACAGATAGAGAAAAACACACATACAGTGGTACCTCGGGTTACATACGCTTCAGGTTACAGACACTTCAGGTTACAGACTCCGCTAACCCAGAAATACTACCTCGGGTTAAGAACTTTGCTTCAGGATGAGAACAGAAATCATGCTCCAGCGGTGCGGCAGCAGCAGGAGGCCCCATTAGCTAAAGTGGTGCTTCAGGTCAAGAACAGTTTCAGGTTAAGAACGGACCTCCAGAACAAATTAAGTTCTTAACCCGAGGTACCACTGTATCATCATCACCAGCACCACCAACACAGCAGTCCTTTTGCTAGTAATAATATAAAATAGATTCCCAACAGATGAGGCTGTTTGGTTCTGATGAGGTGGCTCCCGCCTTCTGACATGTCGTTTTCCACTGTCCTTTGCAATCGGCAGATATCTTTAACATTCTGGGGTTGCCATGCTCTGGCACACAGTTCCTGCCATGTTTTTTCCCCCCTCTGCCGACAAACAAATCATTCTGTGACTGAAATCACCGCTTGAGCATCCTTTCGAAAAACAAATTGCCGAGGAGACAGTAATCAATTCTGTGTCTCCATGTTATTACAGCTATAACCGACCCCTAAAAATTAACCTGTCTTTTGGGAATGCCCTTCAGCCAGAAGTGAGCAAATCTTATAAGAGGAGAAGATTCAGCCTTGTCCCAGTCAAAGCAAGGGATGAGGTTCTCCACTCTTCCTGCAAAACGAGGAGCTTGCAAATGGCTTGCGGTGCATCTAGCAACAAATCTATGCACGTCCAAATAAATCCACCTGAACTTTAAAAATGAGGAGGGGCCACCACTGAACAGGACAGCGCCTGCTTGCATGCAGAAGGCACTAGGTCCAATCCATGGCATTACCAGCATTAAGGGGCAAGGGAACCCGGCCACAGCATCTGAAATCATGCCTGAAACTATGGAGAGCTGCTATCAACCAGAATAGGCAGCACTTTTTAAATCACAATTCTATCCTGCCTTTGCTCCAAAAGGAGCCTAGGACAGCAAACAATCAAGCAGCGAAACAATGCAATAAAAAAAGTCAATTTTAAAAATATTGATGGCTTTTGATAAATATACTGCAATGGTGTGCAGAAATAAATAGTCCAACGAGACTGCTGTTTGAAAGAATAAAGAAAACTTGGGTATAGGTTTTACATGTGGTCAAGATGGAGCCAAGTAGTTAACACGAGCAGAAGCTGACTCATATTCATAACCAGGCATCCCCAAACTCGGCCCTCCAGCTGTTTTGGGACTACAATTCCCATCATCCCTAGCTAACAGGACCAGTGGTCGGAGATGATGGGAACTGTAGTCCCAAAACAGCTGGAGAGTTGAGTTTGGGGATGCCTGCTCATAACAGACCTTGGAGAAGAAGCAGAATGGAAGTAAGCCTGAGAGGATGTGATCTACTTTACCAACAAGCATACTAAAAGTGAGTGGATCAGTGAGCAACAGGTTGCCTGTCTGTCTATCACCCTCTACTGGCTCAGGTACCTAAGTGCAAGCATTGTTGCTTTCCTTGCCGCACCTAATAGATTTAGCTTTGGACAAGGCAGCAGAGGACAAGTCTTCAGTTATCTTCTCAGCAGCTGTGCAGGGATAGGCCAAATGCTGTGATGTGGAAGTACACAGGCAACTGCAAAGGAAAGCCAAAAGGCAAGTGCTCGATATGTAGCATTTCATATATGATAACGCAGGGGTGAGATGCTGGGTGTAGTTCTGAAGATGTCCACCACTATTACTGCCACCAGCATGGCACGCACACGCTTGCCTTCTTCCCCCAGGTCTCATGCAGGGGTGCTTGGGAAATCTGAATCATGTCCATCCCATTGCAAATGGATCTTACCTCTGCCTCCTGGACTAATGTGCGGATTGGAACATAATTATTCTTTGGATTTCACACTTCTCCAAAGGGTGCGTTGCTGCTCTTGATTCAGAAGAACATGCCAATGTGCATTTAAAATGGGTATTTTAGGATCAAACACATTTAGAAATGCATGCACTGAAACGCATTTATTCGTTCCTTCAACTTTGAAGTGTTTTACCGGAAAGAGAATGGAGTGATGTAGTGCGTGTTAAGGAGATTGGTGAGCAATTGCATACTCGGAGGTTGCGTGCTTAGTTTTGTGCAGTGCGGACGTGTGGTTCGGTGTGGTGTGAATATGCAGATGAGTGATTTTGGTGATCATACTTTGTTGCTTTAAAAATATATTTATGATATGTTTAGGGTGTTTCGTTGCCTGTTGATGTTCCCTGGACTGTTATGTTTTGCATATGGTTACATTGCTTTGAGGAATGTATTTAATGAAGTTACATAACATGTGGGATTGTCATGATTAATAGTGGCCATAGTAAGGTAAAGGGACCCCTGACCATTAGGTCCAGTTTTGACCGACTCTGGGGTTGTGGCGCTCGTCTCACTTTATTGGCCAAGGGAGCCGGCATACAGCTTCCAGGTCATGTGGCCAGCATGACTAAGCCGCTTCTGGCAAACCAGAGCAGCGCACGGAAACGCCGTTCAGTGGCCATAGTAGTTCTACCTTATTGTGTTTCAGTTAAAGGTTTTGTATTGCGTTTCTTATGTTGAATGCTTTTGGGTGGGTTTGTAAACTTGTGAGATTTCTGCTGAGAGATTTCTGTTGAAATATGAAGCGGTGTATATAAAAGACATACATACCTATTTAAATAGCATGCTATAAAAAAAATTCAATTTAAATACAATTTGTGTGCATGTTTTTCCACCCTTTTTGGTAGATTATTGCAGAAATAGGATGGAACAAATATATGAATAAACAGAGAAATAAATAGACTGGTTCATCCATTCCAAGTCCCTGGAATACAGGCCATAGAAGTTCACCATCAAATTGAACCACCTGCTCAACAATTTAAAGAACAACTCTTCCTTCATATGTGTGCTTGACATTTGCCCCCCTTTTCCAGCTTTTCCTCCTGCTGTTGTATCTCCTCATCTAACCAAAATATTCTTCTGAGTAGAATGAGCCAAATAAAGTTGACAAAACTGGGGTAAATGTATATATTAGGGGAAATAGCATACCAAAAAAAAGGTGTACAGTACAAAAAATGCACACTAAAATGCTGGCACATTTTCATTTGGACTTTTTAAAATAAATAAAATAAACCAGCATTGGTGTGAAAATATGCAGAACCAAACTTCAGATTGGAAAAGAGAGAGAGAAACTGAGAGAAACCAAAAGTGACCCATTTGCCCATCCTGAATCACAGCAAGCACCACCTGGACCTCTTGAGGAGTAAGTGCCATATTTTCAAGAAGTGAGAGATGCTTTCCAGTTTAGATTACGGTGCTGGCTCAGTGGGTAGTGATGCACAACTATTTCATTTGCACTTCATTTTTAAGCAAACCAGCCTGAATCACACTTTCTGGACTAATACACTAATACACTGATGAGGGGGAAAATGTATTTTAGGGCAAAAGATGTATCCAAAAATGCTAATTTTATGCAATATAAATATATTAAAGCTCAAAGTCTGCACCTTAATAAATGTAAAATACATGATTTAAAATAATAATAATAATGGCATAATGATGAGGCAAAATAGTTTACGTATTATCTTTATATCCTGCCTTTCCTCCAAGGAACTGAAGGTTGTGTGTGCATTTCTTTCCCTCTCCATTTTAACCTCACAACAACCTTGCGAGCAAGGTCAGGCCGAGAGATACTGACTGGCCCTCATTCAGCCATGAAGCCCAAGGTCACCCAGTGGGCTTCATGTCTGAGTGAGGATTTGAACCCTGGTCTCCCAGGTCATAGTCTGGCACTCTATCCATTACACCACACTGGCCCTTAGGAATGAACACGTGTGAAACTAACAAGAACTAGGAAGAGACTGGCCTGCCCATCATCACTTGTGTTCAGTGAGTCCTTGGCACCATACGCAGAGCTGTTCAGGCAGCCTAACTTTACAAGGATCGCATCCCACCTGAGTCACTGTGCAGTGGCTCTAACAAGGTCACCTGAATGGTGCTTCAGATTGTCACCACAGTGCACGGAGCCTTCCTACCTTTTCTTTTTAATAGGCACACTTGTAGGAGAAATTAACAAAAATGTGGCCGATTGGGGAGGGGGTGGGGAAGAGAGAGATGAGTAAAGGTGCTATTTCATTAGATGTCAGGTTTCCTTGCTCTGAAAGCACTTTTGCTCTGGCACTTTTTTCCTGCAGGCGATGATAAAGCTACTGATTAAATTTTAAAGAAACTGTCTTTGAACAAGTCAAGAGCTGGAACTGTAGGGGAATACATTATTTAAAGGAGAGGCCACGTGACTTCCAGGCTCCAGCACAGATAGCACTTGTCCTGAAAGTCCCGGGCTGCAGAGTCTCTCCACCACATAACGGCACTACCTCCAAGTAACGAAAAAGAGCCCTGAACTCTGATATATGTTGAAATAACTCATTTATTGCACCCTCTGACTGTAACTTTAACAAGGCTCCGTTTTTATAGCTAATACTCTGGAAAACTATAACTCCCGCTCTTCACGACAAAGCACAAAACTCTGCAGGAAAATGGGGGCAGGGTGTGTGTCACATGAGTTCATCTTGCCTTATCCATCAGGGCCCTAAACAGATTTTCCACATAAAAATATATATCGCATGATGCCTGTAAAAACAAACAAACCCAGCTGTAAATGGCTAAATGCCAGCTCAATGGTATGACGCATTTGTGTGTGTGCAGATTTACGCAGCAAGATGACCGACGGTGTCACAGTGATTGATAAAACTCTTTTGGAAAGTTAAAATTGTGGCTGACGTTGCATCTCTTGTTAGCTGTGTTTGACCGTGGATTTGGATTGTTTGAGCCAAAGGAAAGTAAGCCTAGGTGAGTTTTTAGGTGCGTGCTGGACCAGGCCAAGATCTGGACTGGGTGGAGATTTGTCAAGGTTGAAAGCCTATAGCACCGGGCCTCAGTGAAGTCTGGAGCTCATTGGGATTGGTAGGGTGGAAGGTAGGGAGGTCCAACAGTAGGTGGCGCAAGAGCAAATGTTAGGCAGAGCCAAGGAATTCTGGTTTTGTTCCTTTCCTCAGTGAATTCAAAGAGGAGGAAGCTGGCAGCCATTACCACTCCTTAGATTGTTTGTAAGTATAAGGATGTAGATCGGCTGGCTGAGGGCAGGCTGAGTTCAGTGCAGAAGTGACCCATATGACCCTAATGGACTCAACTCCCCCAGCCAGCGCTACCATTAAGCAATTTGAGGCAGCCAGCTCAAAGTGGTGGTAACTGAGCTGTGTGTGTCCTCTGGCTTGCCCCATCCCCTCAACTCCCCTGAGGTGTGGTGGTGGTTGGTATCCCATCGCCAGTGCTGAAAAAAAATTCTCAGCCACCAGCCTAGTTGGCCTCTGTTTCTAGAATTGAGCAGTCACATCTTGTCTTTCATTCCAGGTAGCAAATAACAAGCCCTGCCAGTAAAGCAAGGGTGGGGACCATGTGGCCCTCCAGGTGTTGCTGGACTCCAAATCTCATCACCCACAGCCAGCTTGGAAATGGTCCGGGATGACGGGTGTTCAAGTTCAGCATCATTTGTCGTTCCACAGGCTTCGCATCCCTGTTGTTAAAGGTGCTGGATGTAGCCTTATACTCTCTCTATCCAGGGGAGAAATAATCCCTGACAGTTGCCTGTCAGGAATTTGCTCCCTCAAGACGTAGTGGTGGCCACCAACGTGCACAACTTTAAAAGAGAATTAAACAAATTCGAGGAGGAAAAGGCTATGAATGGCTACGAACTTTGATGAATATGTTCCACCTCCACTGTCAGAGGAGTATGAACACCAGTTGCTGGGAGGGAACTGCACTTGGAGAACGTGGTTGCACTTGTGTGCTTCTCATAGGCATCTGGCTAGGTTCTGTGAAGATAGCACTGGACTACGTAGACTTTTGTCTTGTACTCTTCTTACGTTCTTATTCCTTGTGGTCACCTGGCATGCTCCCCAAATTTGGGAGGGTAAGTCCACCTTCACCAGCACAGCCAAGTCAACAACATGAAGCCCAAGTCTCATAAAGCAGACCTGCTCAAGATGTGACCCACCAACCACACCAGACATGTTCAGCGGTCGCACCCAGGCGGTTAATAAACATCCCAGGCTACACCTTCATCAGAAGCTGTAAAATCAAGAAGTTAATTGAGCTACTGATGGATTGCATACATGACTAGTGGTGGGTAGTGTTCAATTTGGTGGGTCATAAGCTATGGATGCCCACTGTAAAATCCCTGCATACCATAAAACCCTATGAATAGAATGGGGATGGGAAGGAAAGAAGGAAGGAAGGAAGGAAGCCTTCAGTGGGACTGAATGGGTTAGCAGTATCCTTGCTTCCATTGCATTTCCCCCACCAGTTCAGACTTTTAAATCTGGATTCCAAAACTGGAAAGACACTTCACAAAATTACTGTCACCTTGATTATTTTCAATCTCTTTAAAGAGTGTCTACAGAACAGCAGGGTTCCGCTATCATTTTTCTGGTGCCAACCTCTACTAATTTTCCCCCCTTCAGATTTTTCAGGAAAATGTATTTTCCTTCCCAGAAATTGGATCAGATTGAAACTGCAGAGTGAGAAAGCAAAGCGGGCTTCTCAAAATGCTGTCGGCATCTCACAGGACTTTATTTATTTGTTTTGCATTTGGAAAGACTTCAAGGCATATTATGGCTTGCCTTAGCCTCTTCTTCCTTTTAATTTGAAGTTACATTAAGGTGAAAAAATAATGTGATGTTTACATTTTTATTATTGTTGGCACCCTGCAGTGTGTAAAATAATCATAATCAGGGGGAATGATTACATCTGTAACATTTTGGTCAGAAAAGTAATGAGTTTCTTTTAAACCAATGAAATGGCTGCTTGATGTAGCTGGTTATTATGGAGTGGAGTGTAAAGCATGAATCAGTGCAAATCCCACGGATTAAAGGGGGTGCTTGTTCCTACTGTGGACCAATGGGGAGAGGGGAAGGATCATGCCAAAATTCAGTTTTTTTCTTGTGACTGTGAATGTGCTTTAAATGTATAGCATGGTTCTGACATGTGTGGTGCTGATTCAGCATCACCTAGTCTGTGCAATCCACCAGAAAACCATGGCATGAATCTCTTTGAACATCCCAGTCTCTGCACATTACAGGTTGCAGAAATTCCAGGGGCAGACACAGAGAACACAGTCCGTGCTGGGAGATGTTGCCATGTGTATCATGATTTGTGAATCTTGGTAAGGTTAAAAAAAAGGTAAAGGACCCTTGGGCAGTTAAGTCCAGTCAAAGGTGACTATGAGGTTGTGGCACTCATCTCGCTTTCAGGCTGGCGTTTGTCCACAGACAGCTTTCCGGGTCATGTGGCCAGCATGACTAAACCACTTCTGGTGCAACGGAACACCACGATGGAAACCAGAGCGCATGGAAATGCTGATTACCTTCCCGCCACAGCGGTACCTATTTATCTACCTGCACTGGTATGCTTTCAAACTGCTAGGTTGGCAGGAGCTGGGACAGAGCAACGGGAGCTCACTCCGTCGCGGGGATTCGAACCACTGACCTTCTTATCAGCAAGCCCAAGTGGCTCAGTGGTTTAGACCACAGTGCCACCTGCATCTGGCCCAACACTTTAGGAAGCTTCGGCCCTGCTGATGGACAAAAGGGATATTGACAAACATTGCTGGGAATGATTTGCCTGGTGCTTGAGAGCCAGTGTGGTGTAGTGGTTAAGAGCGGTGGACTCGTAATCTGGTGAACTTGGTTCGATTCCCCGCTCCTCCACATGCAGCTGCTGGGTGACCTTGGGCCAGTCACACTTCTCGGAAGTCTCTCAGCCTCACTCACCTCACAGAGTGTTTGTTGTGGGGGAGGAAGGGAAAGGAGATTGTTAGCCACTTTGAGACTCCTTCGGGTAGTGATAAAGCGGGATATCAAATCCAAACTCTTCTTCTTCTTTCAGCTGAACAACAGCTATACTAACAGCAGTAAATAATAATAACAATTTCAATTACAGCAGCATACATTGCTTTATTGTGTTTAAAGCACTTCACATATTTCACCTATTTGTAATACTTACAACAATCCTAAAAGGTAGATTACTTAACTGTTTTCCCGATATAGCAGAAGGGGCTAAGGCCAGCTAATGGGTTCATGGCATGCGTTCAGACCAGGATCCATCTCTTATTCCCTCTGCTTCTTTAGCATCTCCAAGGTGCTGGAGGGGAGCCCAAGCTCCCTGAAAGCCCAAAATAAGCAGAGTTACCGCAGAACAGAACAAATGGATTTGGAAACACTTTTGCTTTCGGCTCAGCAAAATGACATGGTTGAATATGCGACTCCTGTCTCATCTTCTGCAGGCGTGGAATGGATTTATTAAGAAGATTTTACCCCTTTCCTCCCCTCCAACCGCATCTGCGCATCATAACTTTGGTATGTTGCTTTCCAAGGCAAAATATAAATGTGGTCTCTGCCTCTGCACCCCTGCCCCCAGTTCCACATCATCCCTCCATGCAATCTTGGAGCTCCTTCATGCAAGGATTCTCTCTGCCCATCTTGATATTGTTAACTCTTAAACTGCCTTCAGGTGTTACAATAAGGTAAATTTAAGCATGTGAGGGGGAGGGGAGGCAAGCATGATAAATTCAAACCTGCTGCAGCAGCCATTCCCATTTGCCTTCCTTCTCAGGGTAGGCAAACATCTGCAACAGGGATCCTTTTGTGTCTGTGGAGGCTCCCTGCTTATTTTAGAAAGCTAGAGAATTGGGAAAGGAATGATGATGATGATGATTTTACTTTTTATACCCCATCCATCTGGCTGGGTTTTCCCAGCCTCTCTGGGCAGCTTACAGCACATATAAAATTGTAAAATGTACATAGCTGTCATACACAGGTGACTGCAATTATTGATTACACATATATATATATGTATATCAGGGCTCATCCACACTTTCGCATGTGCTGTGCCTAGAAAGCACAAGTCCTGGCCATTTCCTGCTTGACCCACGCTTTCTAAGCATGGGTCCAAGTCTTCCCCTTGCCCAGCTCCTTTCCAAGGGAAAACCTGCTCTTTAGTGATATATCAGAATAAATGGCAATCTGGTCAAAACCAAATTCCTGTTAGCTCTGATTGAGCACTAAAGAGCAGCTTTTCCCCAGGAGGGTGACGGAAGCAGCAGAACAAGGGGAGGTGTGGATAACCCAGTCTGTATATACATATGTCTTTATTGTGAAATCACTTTGGGAATTGGGGCAAAAGCTTTAAATATGCTGTAAATATATGCTATAAATATATACACAGCCTCAGCATATGGGAGTTTCCTATGTTCCTGTCCCGCGTGATGTGATTATGTTAGGCTCTTCTTCTGTTTTCATAAGTTCTGCTGAACTTTGAAAATATTTGTAAAACTGCACAAAGTCCATGAACTGCAAGCACAGGGCATTTCATACTATGTGCTGGTTTACTGGCTAAGGGTGAGCTGGGCAGAGGAGATGGCAAGGAAACGAGAGGAATTAGTAAATGAACAGATTGAAGCAACTGATGTTCAGTTAAGGGTTGAAATGAAAATGAAGTGCTTTTACTGCCTTGACTCCGAAGAGCCAATATTCTTAAATAACGCTGGTGCCTGGCTGCTGTATAGGTCCACTAAATCAACTTCATTTGTTTTAAGCAAAGCTGTATCTATCTACTTACTTAACCAAAATCTACCCTAAGCACAACTCATCATGCAGGCAGGGAGACGCTGCAGTGAGCTGAAAAACAGCTAAGCTGCAAATCTTGCAGGAGAAGGAATGGCGCGGCTGATCGAAAAGAAATGAAAGTTTCTGCAGGCAATGGAATCAAAACAAAATAAATGAGGTACAGGACACATTCACACTACCAAATTTCAATGTTGTTCCCGCTGGGGGAGAAGTCTGGGGGTGTGAAAATCTTCGGCAAAGAATTCTTGTAGTAGCAGCAATCCCCAGATTTGCAAAAATCTGACACTGGTTTTGAGGGGCATTTTGTTTATCCAGTAGGGTACTGGATACTACTGCAGCTGGAGGTGAAGCAAATGGATGAGGAGCTGAAGTATGAGATTAATTAGGCCATATGCACACTACCCCAGTGTAGTGTAGTTGTTAGGGTTTTGGACTAGGGCCTGAGAGGCCAGGGTTCAAACCCCACAGTCACAGTCTCCCAGCTTAACCTACCTCACAGGACTGTTGTGAGGATGAAATGAGATGGGGGAGAACCATGTGTGCCTCTTTAAGCTCCTTGGGAAACTGATCTGCTTTCCCCTCTACTCTGTCTTTCCTTCAGTGTTTTGTCTAGTTTGTAAGCCTGATGTAAGCAGGGCCTACCTTTCCTGTTTTTATTGAATTGAAGTGAGCTGCTTTGGCAACTGCAATTCTAATGTGGCAACTGCAATTCCAAAAAACTGGTTCAGTGGCAAAAGTGGACTCAGCCAGCAGGCAAGCCCATTCCTCATGGGCAACATTTGACAGGTGTGTGGGTCCACTCACCTGATGTCACAATGGCATCAGGTGACCCATTTTTCCCTGAGCAGTGCACTCTGAAGCCTGTTTGGTCAGATGTTTGGCAGGGCTTCAAAGCACCACACACAGATCTATGCAAGCGCTGACTATCAGCTGGTCAAAGGGACTTCAGAACGCATTGCCACTGTGAGCACTGGGGAAATATTAGCCCTCAGAGCAGTAGGTTAAGTTTCAGGCCAGCACAGCCTGTTGTCTATCATCACCACTATTTAGGCACATTTGTTTAAAAAGTCACAAGTCTGTTGCATGTTTCTGCACTAAATTAAAACATGAAAGAAAGGGGAAAGAAGGGAAATTTTAACTGAGCAAGTTTAATTGAGTAACACTCCTTGACATAAGCTGAATTTGCACATAACAATAAGCCATGCTTTGTTTGTGTCATCTAAGCCATGTTTTAACCATGTAACTATGATTTGCTCATGTCATTTTGCAGAACAGCAAATAAGCCCCATCTTCTTCCACCAAATCATGGCTTGCTCTTGCCCCATGGTGAGTGTCTGGGATGGTCATACAAACCATGATTAAGAAAGACAGTTGGGTTCAAACACAATGCGAAATCATAATTAAAACAAGCTGCAAATTGTAAGCTGCCAACAAACCTTGCCTTCACATGATGGTTTTATTATTTATTGACAGAAAGAAAACCATAGTTAGTATGCTGGGCTAGGTACACACGCTCAAACCAACCATGGTTTGGTTTAACAAACCATGACTTAGCGTTGTGTGAACCAAGCTGATGCAAATCAAGACTAATCTGTGTCATGAGAACGTAAGGAATGAATAAAGTATACAACAATGAGAAACAAGAAGGTACAAAGTTATAAAAAGCTATAGTCACAAAACAATAGTGAAGGAGGCACCATAACAATGGCCAACAGGGCTTGAATGGTTTGCTGCTATGGAACAAAGTTTTGTGTCAATTGTATTCCAACCCATTGTCTGCTGGGGGAAATCAATGTCATTCAAAGACTCGCCCTTCAGTTTCCTGTACTCCCCCATTCCCAAAGGGTTCTTCTGAGCTGTGACCTTCCATGTCAGGAATTAGAAATATGCCACTCATCACTCTCGGCCCAGAAAGGAAACAAACACGTTATGTGCTAGTCTACTTCTCACCCACTCTGTGGGTGAGCACATCTGACTTCCCAGGCAACTGCAGGGGGTGCCCTGCTGGATTGTGACAGCGCAGCAGAGAGCCGTAAACTCCTTTACACCAAATCCTCTTCCACTTTAGAAATGCGCTGCAATGGACCACAAAACCTGGAGGGATGACAACGGCTAGGAAATGTCACAATCTTCTTTGTAAATGTGACACAAGCTGACTTGTGGGCGAAATTAACACAACTGGAAGAATTTGCTCAGCCTTGTCAGTGTAATGAAATGTGATCTGTGCTGCCAAATGCTGTGGCGTGGGCAAGTTTGGACCATGTTAGAGCAGCCGTGCCCTTTGGACAAGTGACTTCCTTGCAAAATTTAGAATAACCTTTAGAATACCATATGCCTCATAAACCGAGCCATATTATTATTTATTAAATTTCTATAAACGGTATGAATAAACTGTATGAATCTCATATCCATGCGAGGGAACACATTTTCTTTCTTTCTTTCCCAGTTTCTCCGCTGCCTGTCCTTAATGCTCGAGGCAGCTTGTAGTCTGCAGTTTAATGACATCTCCGTTTAAAACAAATTAAAAGGTATTTTATAACAGGAGAAACATAATCAAGCTAGGACTTCACCAAATGTTTTGTTCTTTGAGAATGTTCACCTTTTCTCTGTTGCCAGGGCTCACTGCCATTGTTCCAATATGCTGTGATGTTGGTGCTATTCCTCAACTCTTCCAATTATTGCATATTTTCTTGCTCAATTGATCACATTGGCAAACTCAACCAACTGGAGATCACATAGCAGGGGTCTGAGCGAGCACCAACACTTTGAGGAGCACAGCAGAAGTGGGGTGGTGAAATGGGCTGGTCCACCCCAATCATGGTGGTAAATAGCCAAATGGATTTGAGTATGTTACCAAATAATCGAGGGCAAATGAAGTCAACTCAGAGTGAGGGCAATGTCTCCTAGGCCGGGCTGCAATCCTATGCACTTAAGTGCATTCTTTCTACCGGATAACCCAAACTGTTAGTAACACAACTTAGGACTGTGGTGTCCTTGTTGTTATAATGTATGGATTTTTACCTCAGGCGTGTCTCTTTAAAAAGAATTCCACTTATACCGTCCCAGCACAACGTCTCCAGAAATCTCCTAGATTTACTATTTAATCAGAAGGAAATAACAGCAGGAGAAAGTCTGTGGGAAATTAAACATACACAAACATTAAGAAAGACAGTAAGTGATGTATACTGCCCAATGAAACTTTATAGTTTGTGACCGATAGCTGTATCTGGAAGTGTGATTTACGAGTTTGCATTAAGAGCTGGAATCTTTGTCTAAGCCCTATAAATAACACGTGCCAGTAACTCTTAAGGAAAATTTTTCAGCTGGGCGCTAAACAGGCTAGGTAAATATTTTGAGGCAAAAGAGGAAAATAAGCATACATTTAAGGCACAGCCAACACATATTTAAACCATCTGACTTCCTCCAAAAGGATCCTGGCAAGTGTAGTTTGTTAGGGGCACTGGGAATTGTAGATCTGTGGTGAGGAAACTACAGTCCTCAGGACTTGGGGTGAGGTTGGGGGAAGAGTCATGTGTTTTAAATACGCATTGGATGTGCTTTGACTGTATCTGCTGAACTTTCCATTGGCAAAATACTTAATGGGCCTGATATCCTCCCCAGCCCTCCCCGCCTTTTGCAACTTGCATGCGTCTGGCAGAAATTCAGTAGCTGCCTTTCGGCCTGTACTGCTGCAGTTAATGGCCACCAGAAAAGAGATGACAGCCTTGATATCTAAGCAGAAGAACAATCATGCTCGGGAATCAGGAATTGTTACCCTGGGAACCCCACTGTGTTTTGCTTGTACAAAGAGACAGCAATTAAATGTTCGTGGCAAACAGAAAAACCTCTTCCACCGCAAGGACCTCTAGGAGTGGCTAGTTTGTCTTTCTTACGGTTGCGCTAAGCCAGGAGAGAAAAAACAACCCCTCAAGTTTCAAGGTCACTTCCTTAAGACGCTCTGGGATGGTTCGCCACTCTTATTCCTCAAGGCGCATGAGAAGGCGGCATTCTCTGCCGCTGCAGCGTCACCCACGCCGACGAGTCTCTTTGTCCTTCTGGCTCTGGGGACATGATGGCACAAAGACTGGAGCCCGGTCGAAAGGACAGCTCTTCATCCAGTGAGCTGTGTAAAACTTGGAGTGGAAGACGGGGAGATATTTCTGCCAGTCTCAGAATGAGAGCCTATTTCACTGCACGGCCATAAAATGCGGCAGTTCCTACCCTGCCCTTCTGGGACTTTGTGCGCATGAGTCCTGAGGTCTACAGGGTTATTTCCCAAGTGAGTTCTGCTAAGCAAGTGGGGAAGTCAATTTTTAGTCTGGGAGAATAGTAATTCAGATATCAATGAATATTGATCTCCCTTCTTGACCTAGGAAGGCATTCTCAGATTACTTCCAAAATGAAGGAAACTATACATTATTTATCCGCCTCTTAAAAGGCTCACTGTCCATTCTCTTCCTCAAGCCGCACACAGAAATCTGGCCAGAAGGAGCGTTAGAGATGGGGAGGGAAGGAGGCACAATAATGACCTTTCCGCCTCCCTCTTTAATAATAATAATAAACTCCTGCATTTATATTGGATATGTTTCTCATATACCGACATAGGAAACTATGCCCTATGCCAAGTCAAAGAATTGGTGCATCTAGTTCAGAATTCTCTGCGCACACTGAGTGGCAGTAACTCTCCAGGAATTCAGACCAGGGGCTTCGCCAGAGTCCCAAACCTGCATATCTGGAGAAACTGGGGATTGAACCAGAGACCTTCTGCATGCAGATGATCTGCTACCGAGCTTCAGCCCTTCCTTTCCAAAAGTCAGATTCGCAATCTCTATTCTGTTCCTCCCCACTACTCTTCATTTCTTTCTTCTCTTAGAAACCCCCCCCCAAAAAAAAAACCAGAATCCCAAACTTTAAACCAGCTGCTACATACAAGCAGCTGAAGAACCTGATGGAAAGGGAGATTAGGGGGTTGTTGGCGATCCTAATTAATTTAGAAACGACACATTATGTACCAAAAAAAAACACACTAAAAAAACAACCAAGTTGTTCATAGGAAGATGAATAGAAAGGGGAGGAGCCCAGGGAAGAATCTCCCCAATTGGCATTGGCCAGTCATGGGGTTCTGAGAGTTAATGAAGACAGATGAGCCCATCTACACTGCTGGCCTCTCGTTGCTAATGAAAATTATTTAATAGTAAAGCGCTGTCACTGGGAGGGCTGATTAATTAGCAAAGGAAGTAAGGAGAGGAGCTCTAATGGCATATCAGCTGCTAATAATAGAGATCCAATCAAGTCTGGTAGCCTATGTGTTAAAAGAGGAAGATAGGACAGCGCAGCTTTGCAGCTCACCTTCTGCACCAGCAACAACGGTGGCAGCAGGTGTCCTCGTCACCACCAGCGAGCAGCTCTGACCTCCGAATGAGAGGGGCACGGCCAAGATAAATTGCTGTCTTCTCTGCAATTAACTTTGGCCTTGGATCCAAAAATCCATATGGCTCAGCACTTGAATGAAAGCGCCGGGAAAGGCGCAAGGGTGCCTAGAAGACTTTGCGTTGGATGGGGCCCAACTGCATGGGAAGTCTGTCGTTTCAGGTGGGTCCCTCCAGCACGTTTCCTTTGCCGATGGAAAACAACGGACTGCTTCAGGAGATGGTGCACTCTCCTTCACAGGGGATTTTTTTTCAACGTAAAGGCTGGTGGGTAGCCATCTGCCACAGATATTGTAGACGCACCCTGCATTGCAAGTGCTACATTGAGCGGTGTGGACACTGGATCAGATGTTCTCTATGGGATCTTCCAGCTCTTGATGATTTTATGAAAACATCACTATGAGAGGAAACAGTATCTGGAGGATTCATTGACACAGCACAATTTTTCTTGGCCGTTCTCAATAGGATGCAACCTAGCCCAAAGCCTATGGATTTGATTGGGATTTAAATATCGATGACACCTCTAGGATCCCCAAAATGCGGTGAGATATTCCAAAAATTGTCTAGCTTAAAATCCAGTATTATGATGGATCTCAATGGAAATATGAAAAGCCACAGAACAGATTGTTGGTCCGCATTGCATATAACCAGGAGCGGTAAACTGGAAGAATGAAACAGCAGATGAGAACAGATCAAGAATCTCGCTTCTAATTTTATAGGCTGCTTTTATAAGAACATATGGAGAGCGCTGCTGGATCATGACAAAGGCTGTTCTTGTCTAGCACTCTGTCCCCTCAGGGCCATCAAAGTGCCTCTAGTGAGCCCACAAGCAGGACATGAATGCAATAGCCCTTTTCCCCTCTTGTGATTCTCAGGGACTTTCCAGGCTGCCATGAAGGCATGGCAAGCCCCAGACTCCTTCCCATTGGCCTGCTGGTAAAGTCTGCTTTGAACTGGATAACTTGAAGCTGGGATGGGGAAGCTGTGGCCCTCCAGAAGTTGCTGGACTACAAGTCCTACTATCCCTGACCCTTCACCACACTGCCTGGGGTTGATGGGAAATGGAGTCCAACGCCATCTGCCAGGCCACAGGTTCACCACCCCTGATCCCATACAGGGTTAAGGTGTGCTTAAGTGGCACGAGCAAGTCAGCAGTAAATCACAAGTTGGAGTTAACGCTTTATTAGCAAAAACACATTCTGTGCAGGAGTGTCAGGCCTAATGAGCACAAGAACTCATTTCTGGTAGTTCTGGCCCCCATGAAGCAGATGCTGAGACTGAAGGTTCCCGTCTCCCTAAATCACCTCCTCTCCAGGGTTTTTCCCAAGCAATCAAAGACTGTGTCTGTGTGTCACCAATCTCTCCTCTGCCTTTTTCATGCCTCTTCTGGTTCTGGGAGACCAATGGGGAGGGGAGCTTATTGCAGCTGGATGCCTCTTCACCAGTCTCTGGTTCTTCGCTTCCTCTGCTTCAGTTTCTTCCTCTAGTTCTGGACTCCTCTCTGCCACAGACTCTCCTAGCTCACTCAGCCCTGTTACCTCTTCAGCTTCCGACGCCTCCTCTTCACAGTCATCTCCCTCTGATCACTCATTGTTGTCCCACCACCAAACCCCGGGCTCTGAACCTTCTTGGGGGTTCCCCAGCAGCTTCCTCCCACCATTCCTCTGTGTCCAATTAGTCCATGATACTAAGCCTACTGAAATAATGCAACTGATATTTTCTTCTTGATTTCTCAAAATAAAGATAATAGGTCAAATTTTGACTTATTTTCATTCAGTTCACCACTTTCATAACCATCCATTTTTCTTTTCCTAGACCCAGAGAACTATGGAAGAAGAACAAGCGGGGGAGGGGGCAAGAAGAGAAAATATATTGTATTTTCTTCTGTTTTCATTGAGGCATTTTCACCCTTGTTGACTGTGGGGAGAGTTTTGTGGCAACGCTGAGAAGTGTTTAAATCTTCCGAGGAAAATGTCATCCACTTCTAGGATATGCTGGGACCAATACATCACCGCAGCCTCAAAATACTTAAAAATAGGTTTTTAATAAGCTATGCATCGCCTGCGCTTTTAGAAGTCATCAGTTCAGCAAAGCAGTAAACCTTTCAGTTAATCCATATGGATTCCAGATTTTATTTGTATTTACTTGATTACTCGGGGGATAGCTCTCTCCAATTGTATGTGAGGCTCCCTTCAAATATCACAAAAGCAGCTGGTTAATGAAACTTCTGGATTTTAGGCCTGCTGCTAATTCATATGAACAGTTGTCTCAAGCTGTTTTGAGCACTGTGTTTTAATTGCCGTAACCTGCCCAGTGACTTTAGGGTGAAGGGCAGGCGAAGAAGGATTTTAAAATCCTGCACATGATTTCTGGCTAGGATTCATCCTTAGCAACTGCTATAAATGCTTCTTTCTTGCTAATGCATCAGTAAGGCAAGGATAGGGAGTATTCGTGCCAGCTCCTAGGGAGTTTCAGACCCTCCCCAATTTATCCAAGCCTATCAGTTAGCATTGCCAATGGTAGGAGGTCAAGGATGAAAGAAACCTATGAGGGCAGGTCTTGTCTAGAACTGCTGGCATAGGTAGTTTGCTGCCATGGGTCCAATGGCAAATCTACACTGGTTGCTTATAATGTTAAAAATGAGTTATAAAAATGTGACACCAGAGGGCGCTGCAGAGCAGCATGGAGAGCTATATAACTTTTTTAAAAATAGCCTTTCATAGCGTTTTTACAAATCAAATGTAGATCCAACTCAGGTCAAGGGGCAGCAGATTAAGAAGTTGGAAAACTGACACCCAATGGAGCAAAGAAAGATAAGCTAGGTCCCTTTTGCCCACAGCCCCAGCCCACTCTGGCCATGTCACTAAGAAGGAATCCTGAAGGGTCAAAAAAAATCTTGGAAATGACCATTCTAGAATTTCAAGGATGAAATGAGATTTGATCTGCCTCTTCCCCCCCCCCCCCCCAAGGCGCAGCAGAGAAATAGCGAAGCCTTTAGTGTTCCACTCGCTTAAACGTACCTTTTGATGCTGACAAAAGGAGAGGTCTGAAATATTTTCTCTGCGTGGTGGGGGACATGTCTATTCAGCCCGATTTCCCTTTTCTACAATCAACCTGCTGGGTGCTGCTCCACAGGTACATGCACAATATTCTGCAGAAACACAGTTACCCTCCAGCAGCAAGTGTACGATTTCTTAAAACGAGAGAAAGAAAGGACCTGAGGACAAAGCAGAATGGTAGCGGTCATAAACACAGCACAAATCATTACCTCTGACAGTTTTTTTTCTTTTATTTCCTTCCACTACCTCTTTCCAAAGCCATTTTCCCACAATTTTTTTTTTTTTTTTTATTTTGACCTATTTCGGCAGTTAATGAGCACACCACGCAGTGCGGCTGCAGGCGCAGATTTACGCACAAGTTAAGTAAACTACAGTTTAGGGCTTCCGATTATGAAAGGTCTCAACAATTTTCTTTTAAGAAAACACACTAAATTTCAGTGACGTCGCTCTTAAAAAAAAAAGCACAAAAGAATGTGCTTTTAAATGTTATGTCATGTGCAAAACACAGTTGTGTTTCTCTGTAACTGTTCCCAGGTTGCTGCCGTGAAAAGCTCCCATATATGCTAACTAAGAAATCATAAGGTGTTTTCATTTAAAGGCAGTGTTTTTCGGGGGGGGGGACACAGGGGGATGCATACTCCTAAACATTTCGTGAATCTGAGTTTGGCCTCATTCAGGAGCAGTATTTCAATATGGGTAGAAAAATGAGAGCACCCCTAAACATTTTTTTAGGGAAAAAAGCACGGTTTAAAGGCATTTCATGGCTTGTTGCAATATATAGGTTTTAATTAGATTGTAATGTTTTAGTTGTATCCCCACCTATGTGCAGGTATAAATGCAAATATAAAAGTATATTATTTCTATTTTCATTGCCTTCTCTGTTAGAATAATGCACATTTTGTTTTGCAATACAAACCTGACCAAGCTTAGGGCCTCAGCATGTCTTACTCCAGCCCTGGGGAGCTGCTTTCAACATATTACTTGGTTCTACTTTCCATGCAGGGTGGAGAATTCAGGGCAGACTTCACTATACATTGCAGCTGACCCAGTCTGCAGCTGCTACTTCCTGCAGTTTCCTCTCCTGAACCCCCCCCCCCAACAGATGGGATGAAAAGTTGGTGACTGGTTGCAAGGGAGCAGAATGCATTTGTACCTTTAGGAGTAATATAAGGGTAAAGGGACCCCTGACTATTAGGTCCAGTCGCGGACAACTCTGGGGTTGCAGCGCTCATCTCGCTTTATTGGCCAAGGGAGCCAGTGTACAGCTTCCGGGTCATGTGGCCAACATGACTAAGCTGCTTCTGGCGAACCAGAGTCATATAGAGCGACTTATTTCAATATACATCTATAACAATACAGTGGTAACTTGCAGATTAAGCTACATCGTGCAAGAGAGTGTATTGAGAAAGGACTTATTAAGGTGTCCTACATGGCAGGAAATGAAATTCCTGCTGATCTGTTGTCTAAAGTTGTTAACAGAGAACAACTTAAGGTTTATGTACAGAAGTTGCAATTGGGTTGAACCACAGGTACTACAGGTTACACGGAAAGGGGGAGGATGTTAGGATATTTCCGTTCCACCTTAAAAGGGAGCAGGCTGTGAGTCACAGAGTCTGCATATTTCCTGTTCACAGGAAGTTTATGTTTTCTATTTTTTTCGTGTCTCTCTCTCTCTGTGTCTGGAGACACTGATGCAGGCAGTCATGTTTTTCTTTGTTCTGATCAATGCTGAATAAAACTTGTAAATAATGCTCTCCTGAGTGTGACTTCTGCTGTGCATTATCTGCTGATAAAAGTGTGCATCGGCTCTAGAATGTTCTGGAGCTCATGTCGCTAATTGTTGATACTGTGTGTCTACGGGAGATCGATGGATCGTCCGGCAGCCGGCTTGGGGGCCATGATGGACTTTATCTCCCTGGCAGTATCCCAACAGTAACTCTGTTTAATCTGTTCCAGAAGACCGTTCTTAAACTGAATCCATTCTTAAACTGAGGCACGCTTTCCCTAATGAGGCTTCCCACTGCCAGTGTTCTTCCACTGTTTGGCTTCCATTTGTAAACCGAGGTAAATTTGCAAACCGGAACACTACTTCCGGTTTTGCAGAGTTCATAAACTGAATAGTTCTCAAACAGGACTGTTCATAAACTGAAGTACCGCTGTAATAGTAATAATAGTCATCCTTGCATGGCAAAATGACGGTGATGGCTCTTTTCTCCCTCCATTGCCTCTAAATACCAGCAGCTAGGACTCACAAGTGGAAAAGAATTCTTAGATCTTTATTGCAGGCTTCCCAGAGGTATCTGGTCAGCCATTGTGAAAACAAAATGCTGGACTAGGTGGGCATCTGACCTGATTCTTATAGACTCATATAACTGTAGAGTTGGAAAGGGACCCTGAGGGTCATCTAGTGCAATGCAAGAATCTCAGCTAAAGCACCCATGACAGATGGCTATCCAGCCTTAAAAACCTCCAATGTTCTGATGATGGTGGTATCATTCTTACTTTTGTTTTCCAGCTTTCTTCCAACATGGATCCCAAAGTATGATATATGTGGATTCCAAGGGGTCTCAAATCTGGACACTGACTAGACTAGACTCATATCTCCTTAAGCTTCAAGAAGGTGGTGGTCTCCTGTGCCTTAAGAACATCATCAGCATTTACACAAGACTTCTTCATTTATCCTTATCAAGATTATTCATAGCCAACCTTTCAGTCTAAAAGGTTCTCAAAGCAGGGTACATTTGACATTAAAAACGTGAAAGCTGCAGATAATATTTGCTATGTTGGCCTTTGGAAGCTTTGGATTATGAGCAACCCATCCATTTGTTGTGATGCTTAACCCTGTGGATTTTTGTAATCATTCACTGATGTGTGTTGTCATGCATTATTTGCCTAAATGAGATTATAATGCTACTGAGCATCTTGCAAAGTGCTTCCAAGTGTTTGAGGCACTTCACCAGCATTACCTCAGCGATGCTTGCTTACAACAGTAAGCATTATCAGATGGGATGAGGGGCTAAGGAAAAGTCACTTGCCTGAGACAGTAATCCCTGTGCACTCTTACCTGTGAGTGAATTCAGTGAGACCTACTTCTCAGTAAAGGGACGCGGGTGGCGCTGTGGGTTAAACCACAGAGCCTAGGACTTGCCGATCAGAAAGTCAGCAGTTCGAATCCCCGTGACAGGGTGAGCTCCCGTTGCTTGGTCCCTGCTCCTGCCAACCTAGCAGTTCAAAAGCACATCAAAGTGCAAATAGATAAATAGGTACCGCTCCGGCGAGAAGGTAAATGGCATTTCCATGCACTGCTCTGGTTCGCCAGCAGCGACTTAGTCATGCTGGCCATATGACCCGGAAGCTTACGTCGGCTCCCTTGGCCAATAAAGCAAGATGAGCACCGCAACCCCAGAGTCGTTCGCGACTGGACCTAATGGTCAGGGGTCCCTTTACCTTTTTACTTCTCAGTAGCTATGTATAAGATTGCCTGATCATACCTGTTGAATTCGTAATAGAAAAAGCCATTGCCTGATTCACTCTGTCCCTGAGAGACAAATCTGATCTGTTGCAAGTTCTGTCATTAAGATATCCCATAATGACGTTGGTTTTGTTGGAGGTAAAGATAATAGCAGCCACAGATGGGGGTGGGCAAATGTGACCAAGTTTATGTATGATGCAGAAGTGGGGGGGGCTGTTTGCATTCTGATCAGGTCTTTGATAATGGCATGGTGACTAACCTTTCTCCCACGCTATTTTCCCTAATTAACATTGCTACCCTCAAGCTGCAAGAGTGGTACCTTGGTTCTCAAACTTAATCTGTTCCGGAAGTCTGTTCCAAAACCAAAGCGTTCCAAAACCAAGGTGCGCTCTGCCATAGAAAGAAACGCAAAATGGATTAATCTGTTCCAGACTTTTAAAAACAACCCCTGATACAGCAATTTAACATGAATTTTACTATCTTAGAAAACCACTGATCCATAAAATGAAAGCAATAAACAAAGTACTGCAGTCACACAAGCAGTCAAGCAATCAGTAGCTGAACTGGGTTCCACACAGTCACAAAAACAAAAACAAAAGATGCAAAGACAAAAACTCAAAATAAATAGCAAAAACAGTGTCAATGTAACACTCAAAACGGAAGCGTGGCTCTCAAAACGGAAGTGCGGCACTCAAATCGGAAGTGTAACACTTGAAATGGAGCACATTTGGCTTCTGAAAAAAGTTCGCAAACTGGAACACTTACTTCTGGGTTTCCAGTGTTTGGGTTCCAAGTTGTTTGAGTACCAGGGTACCGCTGTATTTGCATCCTTATGGAGCAACACTTACAGCTATCATATGGGCACTTCTGTGTGAGGGGTAGGGAACTTGTGACCTTCCAGAAGCTGAATGACTCCAACGCCCATCTTCCTCAGCCAATGGAAATGGATTGTGGGAGTTGTAGTCCAGTCTGGTGGGCCACAGCTTCCCAATCCTTGCTCTATGTTTTGCCGTGGGAGCAAACAGTTTCAGGGAGGCTATTTTCATCAGGAATTGGGCACAGGAAGGGAAAATTAATCACCTATTCCCCTCCCTCCAGTGCCCTCGGCTCTCTCAGCTGGTGGTGTGTGAACTTTAGTTTAAACCTAGAGCAGTCCCAATTGCAGATCTCCGGCATCACATCCAATTTGCCCTACAACCTGCTATCTGCCTAGAGTCGGATGATGTCCAGACCCTGTGAGGGTGCCTGACAGCAATCTGCAAGATTAGTACAAACTGGGAATCTTTTCTGCCTCCCCTGTGCTTTTTGTACTTGGCAGGGGATTTCTTTCAAAGGTACAGTCTGCAGACACCCTGCTCTCCACATGACTGAAGGGTGGGAAAACGTGGATGCAATGCCAGGCCTGAAAGCCTAGCACAGCGAAGGACAGCGAGCCTGGCGCAACATTGGCAAGAAATGTCCAGTACAGAGCATTGATAACAACCCGGCAGCTCACGCCACCTCCACTGCAGGAGTAATATGATGTAACAGCCAGAACATGATGTTTCCTGGCTACTCACAGCAGGCAGGCAGAGCCTCCGAGACTCTGACTGCTGAGCAAATTAGAGCGTCTTGCAGCCTATGCTTACCTACTTGGCAGAACATCAAGGGCTTGAGGCTACACACACCTCTCCACTTTGCCATGTGTAATTTCTGCCATTCATCAAATCCAGTGGTTTACCTGAAAGGGTGCAATAACCACAAATAGACCCGTTTTCTAAAGTCTTTGTCTCACTTAAGATAGCCTGGCATTCCCCAAAGGCAACTTTTATATAATCTCTGAATCCAGCCTCTGTTATCCAACCAACTCTATGTTGGTTCACACAGCATAAAAAAACACAACAACAACAAAACTTGGAAATGAGGTTTTCAATATCCAGAGCAAGAGATTAGGGCTTATAACAATGCCCCCCTAGCAATCTAGCAATGCCCCCCCCCAATCCCACAAAAAATGCATGGGGGTAAAAGAGAAGCAAGCAGAGCACATGCATCTTTCTTCTTTCCACCGGAAACAGAAATCAGTGGATTTTATGCGCTGCTTATGAAAAGTTCATGAGCAGGGGCTCATGATCAATAGGCCCCTAGATGTGAAATACAAATTAGGCAGAACATGTGGTTTTGGCCAAACAAACTGCAAGAACAGCAAACAACCAGCACTGGTATGGAAGCATAGAGGATTACAATGCACAAAACTGATTTGGGAAACGTGGGTTTTCAAAAGATACGCTTGATCTTTTAGAAACTCTCACTAGAACATCCTCTCCAGTAGCTGTTCCCTGACCCCTAGTGGCAGGCAGAGAAGACTGCATTGCAACGTGTTCATAAATGGCGCAGCCAGTCTGCACAACTTGGGATTCAACCAGCCTCATGCAGACCGTCAGCTAAGACAGGCAGTCAAATCAGGAAGACTGAGACCTGGCTAGGCCACAATGCATATCAACATGCTGCATTTGGCATGGAGGGCTCCGATCTTGCAGGCCAGTGACAGAGAACCCTTTTTCACTAAGGATTTGTGGGCTGCTTCACATATCCTATTTTAACAAGAGTGGCTGGGGAAACCCAGCCAGATGAGCAGGACATTCATCATCATCAACAGTGCACCCGAAGTGTTTTGTGTGCCCATGTGTGGGCGCAACAGCATACATTTCAGAAAATGCATATTTGCAAAGTTACATGCACAGGGATTGGCTGTGTGTCCTGATCCACCGTGCAGGGTGTGAATAAGTTCTAAGCAGGGACATAGTGTGGGGGGAGCCAGGGGAGCCGTGACACAGGGGGCGCACACTTTTGAGGGGGCGCAAACCAAGGGTTTCTCTGGGCACCAGAGCCTGGCCTGGCCTTGACACCATGTCCCCAGGCCCCTCAGTGAATGGCCACCTGGCCAGCGCTCGCTCGCTCCTCGCTCAGATGGTGAGCAGGGATTTCCCCCCAAGGGCCGCATTGGTCAGGCCCACACAGGAGGTGCTGTGTGGCCCTGCTTGGCTCCCGTGGCAAGGGCTGTGCTGTGAATCCTCTGCACCCAACCCCAGGCACACCAGCAAACGATGCAACATCGCTGGTTCTAAGTTGCTGTCAGGTGCTGGGCAGAGCAGGAGGAAGAGGAAGACAGTATAGATTTACAACCGGGGTTTGAGGGAGGTTGCAGCTCAGAGGCAGGTGAGGGGGAAAGCTGGGGAATTATGGGAGAGCCAGAACAACACCCAGCTGACACGTTGTCATTAGAAAGCATTCCAGACCCTCCATCTCCCAGAACCCGGCGAGCATTAAAAGTAGGAGAGCAAAGAGCGTGAAGACAGAGGGCACGTAGCAGCAACCGTAAAGGAGACTATAAGAATGACGAATGAGGAAGTGGGGTGGAACGAGGGGTGGAGATTCACTCGGGACAATGCCGTTATCCAAGAGGCTGGGTTCTATGGCCTCTCTCTGTAAAGATTGAAATAAAAAAGGACTGTAATAAACTTTTCCTTAAATTTATAATTTCCTGGACGACTAACCAGGAGCCCTTAACAGCACCCTGACAGTTGCGAATACTGATTTCTATTTCAAGAAACAACCTAGCCACAAGGCAATCAGTCTTGTAGGGACAGTTCTACTAACGTCCATCTGACAGCGGCCAACCAGGTGCCCATGGGGAAAACCGGCAAGCCGGAGCCAAATGCAACCGTCTTCTCCTCACTTGCAATTTCCAGCAGCAGATATCCAAAGGCATACTGCCTTCATTGGTGGCACTCTCACTCCTCAGCAAGGCCCCTTTGTTTACCATCTCCATTCCTTGTTTTATCCTTGTCATGGTCATCATCCACATCAACCTCAACTCAAGCAACAACCCGGTTCCTCTTCCGAGTCCTATTCACAGAGAGGGACTCTATGCAAGTGTGTGTGGAAGTAAACCCCACTCTGCTCATAGGCCTTACTCATAGGTAGGTGTCAGGGATTTTTTTGGAAAGAAAACGTAGTACTGCCCAGTGGTATGTGATTATAATTCATGCACAAAGCACTACACACCTGTACATTTCCTTCATGCATGTGTGCACACTTTCCTGCTTACAGTCACATTCCATGACATTTAGACACCTGCAAAGAGTGGGAAAGACGCCTCAGAACTGGGAATTTGGCAGCACTAATGCAAAAGTGTTGCAAGCTCCACACGTGAAGTGTGGACTTTGGGGGAGGGGATGTTTGGTCAGAATGAGGGGTTCTAGGGGAACACAGACAACTGAATTTACTTTTCATGTTGTTTACTTTTTACGCCACCTAACATAATGCAATTTTTTGCATGGCTTGAATTTTTGAGCTGCCCAAATATTCTTTTTGTACTGCCCATTTGGGGTCAGGCTGCCCATTAAAAACAACGAGCCCTGGTAGGTGTGCACAGGATGATGGCCTTAACCTTTGTCTTGGTTCCTGCCTCCGCTCAAGGTATTTAAATTCATGTGCGCTTTCCGCAGTGATTTATTCCCTTTCTCTTAAAAAACAATTTGGACAGAGCATAAAAGATTATGACTATTCTCCAACCCTGTTACAACAGACTGTATGTCCTAGAATGTATTTTCAATGTCAAACTCCTATAAGTCCAGAGAAGTGAACTTGGGCTATTACCACCTATGGCAATGGGCCAGGACAGAAGATTTTCTGCCATTCAAACAGTTTAATATAAGAGGTAGTCAGGCTGCCTTAAGGGGCCTTAAGAACATGAGTAAGAGGAGTCCAGGACAGGGCTTCCATATGTCTGGAATTCCCACCCACCCACTTTTGTGTCAGGATTCTCACTTTTTGAAATATGGCAACCCTACCACAGGAAGAAAAGCTCCATCCCTGCGATGGCACCTCCAAGGAGTCCCTGGTCCACAAGAAGAAAGCTCTGGGACATAGATGTCCCATCTCACTGATAGTGAGATGGGGAGAGGGTCAAGGACAGCCTTGGCTCTGCAGGATGCAAAGCCCCCTCACTCCCAAACAAATACACCAGTAGCCAAGTTAATTTTCCTCCACTGGCATCAATGGGAGATAAAATAAATAAATAAGGAAAATAGGAGGAGGGGGAGGCATACAGGACCCCCCCCACACACACATACCTCAGCTGATCTCTGCAGATCTGTAGGAGAGCTATCACCCCCTCCTTGCTCATGAAATAATCCATCTGATTTGCATTCTCAACAGGAAGGGATGGAAAAATCTTGTCAATTTCAGTTTCTCGTTTCCCCCAGTTTTAAGCTCCCTTCTCCGCACTTCTATATCAATCTGTGACTTTCTCCTAATACACACGTTCATGCAGTTTTACCTAACGTACACATTTTCGTAAAGCAACGCATTTCTGCCGCGTTTCTGTTCTCGTATTGTTTCAGAAAATGCGAATCGGGGAGGTTCGCAGCCTTTGAATGCAAACTGAATTGAATTTTTCTCCCACCCCAACTGCAACACATGACCCAGTGAGAGTTGTTCTGCCCATTGCATTTGTGTGGGGGGGGGACCTTCGCTTGCCCTGACAGCCAACTGGCCGCGCACCTGCTTCCCCCCCAGTCCATTTTCCTCCTCCCTCTCAAGCGAATGAGTAAATGAGTCCTCCTCAATGACTTTGGCACGGCAACACAACAAGGCCGAGCCTTGCGCGGGGGATAATTAATACTTGTTAATAATTCATCCCTGTTTATCTGGCTCTTTAGTCAGTGTAAAGGTTGCCACAAATCCACTAAATCCAAAACACTAAACAAGGCTTTTAATTAAACCTTTTGTGTGTGAGAGACAGCGGCAATGTTATAAATACTGACGGAGCTGGAAGAACCTGCTGCAGTAGGGATTGCAGTGATGCCAGCAGAGCCCGGCAGAGTAGAGAGAGGCAGCTCTGGTAGGTGAGTTGGGTGGGGGAGGGAAGCAGGCACCTTTGCCACCCAAGCTATAACTTAATCCTGCTGGCTTTGAAACAGCTATTCTTAGCCTGATTATTCAAAATGTCCTCCCACAGAATTATGCATATGCACACACGTACATGCCAGTCTTTGAAATCACGAAGTCACTTTAATTGCCTTTCTTATAATTAAGCAAGCACGCCTTTTGCCAATGCCTCCCTACCCCCAACCAACCAACCACTCTTTACTAGTGGAACTCAAAGGGATATCTAAAGTACAACCTTTTCCCTCCGATGTAGAAATGGCTGTTGCCATTCCACCCTATACTGTTGCATTCCACCCCAATCTCCAAATGGTTTGAGATGACAGGGGTTCCGGGAGCTTATGCAAGGTTTCCATTTCCTTCAGGAATGAGGCACAGCGGAGACCGTGGAGTCTTTATGATATATGGTTTCTTTGCACAAATATACAACCTGAGCCTGCGATGGAGGGGTTTGCGGCATCACAGGAGCCAACTCCTAGGGGCCAATGGGTCTTCGTCCCCCCAATAAAATATTTGTGGGGGCCAGCCCCCCCCAAAAAAAGTTTATGGTTCTTGCCGTTCAAATGGTGTGTGTGCACCACGTTATGTGATTGATTATGCAGGGCGGGGCTTACTTGGGCCCCCCCAATATTTTAATTCCTGTTGGCACCCCTGCACAGCATGAACACCCAAAAAGCATCTCGTTTCTCCCATAGCTACAGCCTGGGATTCAAGTGGAAATCAAACTTTGCTCTGACTCTCTCTCTCTCTCTCCAGCTTGCTGCTTTACTTATCACTGTCCAAGCTCTCTGTTCTCAATGCTGACTTTTGTCCGCCTCGCTACTTGCGAGTTGAGCAAGCAGCCCCACACATTTGTCGTCTCCCACCGAAAACCCTTCCCTTGTTCCCCTTGCTTCCTGGCTATTCCCCTTGCTAGCCTGGCTATTCCAAGAATGAGAAGCCTTGGTTAAATTTTAACCTTTGCTGGATGCAGGGATTAGAGGAGTCTCTGCATACAGGCCGTTTTTCACCCTCTGCCAAACTTATAACAATTCTGTAATGAAATCTGGTGGGAGGGTGGGGGTGGTTGTATGATCTTTCAATGCTTCCCCTTCCCAGTCCTATGATTCTGATCGTAAAAGGGAACTGCTAAAGGGGTCAGACCATTTGGAAGTGGTAGAGTATCTGAGGTCTCAGGTTCAATCCCCGGCATCTCCAGGGATGTCCCGTCTGAAACCCTGACGAGCTGCCAGTCGTGTTGACAACGCTGCGCTAGATAAGCCAATGGTCTGTGCAAGGCAGCTTCCTGTGTTCCTAGGACAAGCTTAACCTGGCAGAATTGTTGGGAAGAAAGACCTTTGCATGACTAAAGCAGATCTGGCCAAGTACAGGTGGAGGCAAACAAGCAGTTGGGATTTTGGAAACAGAATAGAATTGCCCTTAATCCTTCCTGCAAACGCTGGAACTTTTGGAGCCAGCTTCGCAAGCAGTCCCACAAGGGCCCCTGTCTGTCCTTTCTCTGGCAGAATCTCTAAATTCCCTACTGGAAAGACGGGAAACCTGTGGCCCTCCAGATTTTGTGGGACTCCAGCCCCCATCAGCTGCTGCCAGCCTGGTCAATGGTCAGGCATTATGGGAGTTGTAGTCTAATTAACATCTGGAAGGTCACAGGCTCCCCATCCCTGCCTATTGCTTTTGTGTAACAGGTTGGGCATATTCAGATCAGCTGGAAAACACTTGTGCCATGGTACCTCTGCAGGCAGCAATCAACTCTCGTTATGGAGATTTGCAAAGCACAGGCTGTTCCATAGCTTGCGCAATGCAAGCAATTATCACAGCTCTTAAGTAAGTTAGGCCTGATGCAACCAATAGATTTGCCAAACGGTGCTCCAGCAGTGTGTGGCAAGGCAATGTTAATCTCTTGAGAATGGTACGAGTCGTCCAGTAAATCTTTTATTAACTCTGTAGCCTATGTGCCTATTTCCATTGCCAGACTCACGCATACACACGTCCCTGCCATCATATTTCTTTCAAATTTAATTTTGATTTGTGAAAGATCTATTTTAGCAAACTGCTGACAAATGGCAGCTGAAGGGAACCATATATTATTGAAAAGTTATCCGGCAATATAATGAAGTGCTTTCCTCGGATCAGCATTACTCCAGGAATGATTGCTCTGATCAAAAAAAAAAAACCCAAACACCATTCTAATGAACCAAGATATATGCAGTGTGCTAGTTCACAAAGGCCTCGCTGTTAGTGGTCAGAAGAAATGGAAATCAAACATGGACAATCACTGCAACAACAACAGCCAAGGAAGACCCCCAGAAGTGTTGCCAGAGACTCAGAGTTATGGATCCCAAAGGACTCATATAAACAAGTGAATCTCACCAGAAGGCGGCAATTGCTAGACTTGCTGTTAAATATCAGGGAGTGTGGGACGTGCTGGGAGTTGGGTCAAATATTGCGGTTGTGCTCCTTCTGACTCCTGATCTTAGCGTTCTGACAGACATTCCAAAATCTTTCAGGCTTGTGATGAATCGACTTATGTGAGTCACACAAGCATTTTCTTTATTATCGTAAGAGCTGCACTCTTGCAAACTTTTCCCTCCAGAGTTACAATTCCCAGAGTTCCCTGGGATGAGGGATTGCCTGTTAAACCACTCTGGGAATTGGAGCTCCATGAGGGGTACAGGGTCTTCTAGCATCTCACAGCATCCTTAACAAACCACAGTGAATCAACTGCAATCTAGGAGGCAGGCAAATGTTGTCCCTATCTTCAAAAAAGGGAGACAGGGAGACCCAGGTAACTACCAAAAGGTGATCTTGACATCGATACCAGAGAAGGTCCTTAAACAGATAATTCAACAGTCAGACTGTGAGCATTTAGAAAAGGATGCTGTGATTATTAAGACCCAGCATGGGTTTCTGAAAAATAAGTTGTGCCAGACCAATCTGATTTCTTTTTTGATGGAATTACAAACTTGGTGGATCAGGAAAATGCTGTGGACACAGTGTATCTTGATGTAAGGCTTTTGACAAAGTCCCCCATGATATTCTCGCGAGGAAGCTGGTAAAATGTAGGTTAAATGGGGTAACTGTTAGGTGGATTTGTACCTGGTTAACTGACCAAACCCAAAAAGTATTCATTAATGGTTCCTTGTCATCCTGGAACAAAGTGACAAGTGGGGTGTTGCAGGGTTCTGTCCTGGGCCCATTGTTGTTCAACATCTTTATCCTTGGATGAAGGAATTGAAATCAAATTTGCAGAGGACACCAAACTGGGAGGGGTAGCTAATGTCGCAGAAGACAGAATCAGAATTTAAAATGACCTTAACAGATTGGAGAACTGGGTGCAAGCTAGCAAAGTGAATTTCAATAGGGACAGATGTAAGGTTCTGCACTTAGGCAGGAAGAACCAGATGCACAAATATAGGATGGGCAAACACCTGGTTTACTAGAAGTACATGTGAAAAGGATCTAGGGGTCTTGGTGGACCACAAGCTTAACATGAGTCAACAGTGTGATGCAGCAGCAAAAAAGCTAATAGCCATCTGTGGATGCTTTAGCTCAGATTCATGCATTGCAGGGGGTCGGACTAGATGACCCTACATGGGTCCCTTCCAACTCTGATTCTGTGATCTAAGGGCTACCCAGAGAATGTTGTTTATAATGCCCCGCCCCCCAGCATAAGACGTACTCAGAGGAACTCTCCTTCAGGTAAGAGACAGGCAAAAGTCAGACCGGCTCACCTGCCCTTTTGAATTTTCTACTTTATCTAGGAGCATACAGAGGATAATTAAGAAGCACTGGCAACTTATGTGAGCTACCAGGATGTGAGGAACCCCCCTCTGGTGGTTTTAGAAGGACAAATTCACTGGGACATACTAGTCCATAGAGATGTATATTCATGGCATCCATCTGTCTTGGGAGCCAGTGGAGGAGTACGCCTTTGGAAGTGAAGTCAAACCGTTGGAGAGTTACAGCGCCTGCTGTGGCTGTAGAGACAGATTCAGGAAACACATGCTTTATTGCAGCTGGGGCAGATGAAGGCATTCTGCTGCAGATGCACCATGGAGTTTCTTCTCTCTGCCATCCTCCCAGCCCAGAGGTCATTCCTCCTCTGGCCACTGCTATGGATAAACGACCTGGCCTGATCCAGCAGGCTCTTCTTAAGTCGTTATTGATAGATATATGTTGATACAGGCAAAATTCATGCAACTTTCATCATCTTTTTTGATGAGGTGGTCACACTGGCACACTGTTCTCATTTCTGTTCTCCCTGCTGCTAAGTCCTCCCTTCCCGTCCCTTTCTTCTTTCTAAAAACAACCCATCTGGTAGGTTTCCTTATTACTTCTGCCTCTTGAGGCAGTCACAGGCAAGCATCTCGGTATCCAGACCCTTCTGGTAACATCTCACTGGCACTCTGTGCTGCAACCGTTTCATTCATTCAAGGCTGTCTCTACCACTGACTCAATATTTTTGGTACCCTGAAGACCTTTTCCGTTCTGTTTTCCAAGCTGAAAACAATCAGGTCATCAGTCCAAACCACAAATAAAATGGTATTTGTTGTCCTATGTCATTTTTTCAGATCTCCACATCCTGTTTTAATGGATTGTAAGCAGGGCTGCAATCCTGACCCCACTTATCTGGGATTTCACTTCTATGTGCATTTGAATGCAATGGAACCTTGGAATGGGAGCAAAGCTCTGCTCCCATCAGCAGTTGCTGCCCATCTTGTTGTCGTTTAGTCGTTTAGTCGTGTCCAACTCTTCGTGACCCCATGGACCAGAGCACGCCAGGCACTCCTGTCTTCCACTGCCTCCTGCAGTTTGGTCAAACTCATGCTGGTAGCTTCGAGAACACTGTCCGACCATCTCGTCCTCTGTCGTCCCCTTCTCCTTGTGCCCTCCATCTTTCCCAATATAAGGGTCTTTTCCAGGGAGTCTTCTCTTCTCATGAGGTGGCCAAAGTATTGGAGTCTCAGTTTCAGGATCTGTCCTTCCAGTGAGCACTCAGGGCTGATTTCCTTAAGAAAAGATAGGTTTGATCTTCTTGCAGTCCATGGGACTCTCAAGAGTCTCCTCCAGCACTATAATTCAAAAGCATCAATTCTTTGGCGATCAGCCTTCTTTATGGTCCAGCTCTCACTTCCATACATCACTACTTTAACTAGCCAGTGTGGTGTAGTGGTTAAGAGCGGTAGTCTCCTAATCTGGGGAACCGGGTTCGCGTCTCCGCTCTTCCACATGCAGCTGCTGGGTGACCTTGGGCCAGTCACACTTCTTTGAAGTCTCTCAGCCCCACTCACCTCACAGAGTGTTTGTTGTGGGGGAGGAAGGGAAATGAGAATGTTAGCCGCTTTGAGACTCCTGAAGGGGAGTGAAAGGCGGGATATCAAATCCAAACTCTTCTTCTTCTTCTTCTTCTACCTATGGACCTTTGTTGGCAAGGTGATGTCTCTGCTTTTTAAGATGCTGTCTAGGTTTGTCATCGCTTTTCTCCCAAGAAGCAGGTGTCTTTTTAATTTCGTGGCTGCTGTCACCATCTGCAGTGATCATGGAGCCCAAGAAAGTAAAATCTCTCACTGCCTCCATTTCTTCCCCTTCCATTTGCCAGGAGGTAATGAGACCAGTGGCCATGATCTTTGTTTTTTTGTGTTTGTTTGTTTTTTGATGTTGAGCTTCAGACCATATTTTGCACTCTCCTCTTTCACCCTCATTAAAAGGTTCTTTAATACCTCCTCACTTTCTGCCATCAAGGTTGTGTCATCTGCATATCTGAGGTTGTTAATATTTCTTCCGGCAATCTTAATGCTGGCTTGGGATTCATCCAGCCCAGCCTTTCGCATGATGAATTGTGCATATAAGTTAAATAAGCAGGGAGACAATATACAGCCTTGTCATACTCCTTGATTTTGAACCAACTGATTTTGAACCAATCAGTTGTTCCATATCCAGTTCTAACTATAGCTTCTTGTCCCACATAGAGATTTCTGCCCATCTTAGAATCATGGAATTGTAGAGTCGGAAGCGACCCACACGGTAATCTAGCCCAACCCGCCTGGCAATGCAGGAATCACCGCTGGAGAATCTCTGGCAAATCACTCAGCATCCTCTTGCATTGGCGGAGTATTCCCTCCCCCACTTCGCTCACCCTTAATCCGGCCCGCCCCGCCCCCTCGCGCGAACCCTTGTTCCATTCAGGATCAAAGGGCCGCTTCCGAGCCTTGCGCGCCTCGAGATTCCACCTCCGCTGATACGTCACTGGTTAATCATTGAAAAAGCTACTCCCGCTCCTAGGGAGCAGCCTGTGGACAGAGGCCCCGCCCTCTTCCGCCAACGCAAGGCCGAGAGCAGGACATCTGCGAAGCGCCCGGGCGGTGCTATGAGCGCCCGCCCGCCCTCCTGTTGCTTGCACAACCCGGCTGCTAGTTAACCGGCTGCAAGCATGGTAAGTTAGAGAAGGTGCTTTCTTGTTGCAGGTTCTTTGCACGGTGGCTTGCAAAGCTAGCTTAAGAGATCCCTCCTGGTGCAAAAGCGGCGGAGGCACTGAGGGAGGTGGAGCCGCTCAAGTGAAATAGGTGGACGAGTTAATGCATAAGCCAAGTTAAACGCCCTGCCCTTCTTTAAAGGAGGGGTGGGGCGGGAGGAAGGGTTTTTTGTGTGTGTGCTTAGGCTCAAGACTCGAAGATGGGGAGAATCCCAATGTCTTAAGGTGATACTCTCTTTTGCATTTCAACGGATCTCTCTGAAAGCTGTAGTATTTCTACGGCTACGACGGTTGTACTCTTGTTAGGCACACGGCCAGTCATAAAATACGGTGGTTTGGTGTCCTATAAGAACCGTGGCACCTTTGAACCCAGCAGAGCAAGGGGGTGGGCAGTGGGGGGAGGGATGGAGAGACCGTCTGGCATTTTCTGTTTTTAGTTAGGGGGTGAGGAGGGACTAGCCAGGTTTTTTCCCCCAGGTGAAGCCTCCAGAGGGGCACCATTGAGGTTCCCAGCATGTGTGTATATGCACGCACAAATGCATGGGTGAAATAAAGCCTAATTTTGTCCCTGGCTAGGTGTAAATATTGCTTTAAGAGCCTTCAGCCTTGAGATTGCTGCTCCTGTTTTTGGGAGGGACTGAAGCAGACAGGTGAAAGAGGCATTGAAATCAGCCTTTCCCAGCTTTGGGTCCCCAGATGTTGTGGGATTCTGTTGTTGTTTAGTCATTTAGTCGTGTCCGACTCTTCGTGACCCCATGGACCAGAGCATGCCAGGCCCTCCTGTCTTCCACTGCCTCCCGCAGTTTGGTCAAACTCATGCTGGTAGCTTCGAGAACACTGTCCAACCATCTCGTCCTCTGTCGTCCCCTTCTCCTTGTGCCCTTAATCTTTCCCAACATCAGGGTCTTTTCCAGGGAGTCTTCTCTTCTCATGAGGAGGCCAAAGTATTGGAGCCTTAGCTTCAGGATCTGTCCTTCCAGTGAGCACTCAGGGATGATTTCCTTAAGAATCCTGACCACTGGTCTTGCTAGCTAGTTGGGATGTTGGGAGTTGTAGTAAAAAAAAGCTAGGTACCCAAGCTTGGAAAGGACTCTGGGAACTGTTGTTTGCCCCTTAATAGAGCTTCAATTCCCTGTATCTTTAAACTACAGTTCCCAGGATTCTTGGGGGGATGTGTGCTTTAAATGGATGGTGCATACACAGTCAATGTTTCATGTGCGAGTTTTGGGGGAGTGGAGGATGTTGTTGCCTTTTGGGTAATACATTTTGCAACTTTTGCCATCCCCAGCTGAAGCTTGAAAGGGAGTTGCTATACCTTTTTAAGTTCCAAGTAAGTAGACAAAGTAACTTCTGTTGTATGCCTGAATTAGCTTTTCATGCATCTGTTGTTTATAACTGGGTCCAGGAAGTTAGAAAATTGCATTTGTTGGTGTGACGTTCCCCCTTAAATGCTTTCGGCAGTCTGCTGTAATGAGAAGCATGTGGACTTTAATGGTTTGTGGAAAGCATGTGGAAAGCGTTTTTTGTTTCCTATGTTGGAGAGGAAAGGGGGGAAAGCACATCAGATCTGTGAGGCATTAAACATACACACCCACAGCCTAGGACTCATGGTCAGAAGCATTAGATAGGGGAAGCAAGCTGACAAGAGGCATGATACTCAGTGGGTAAGGAAATGGTTAAAGCTAGTGGCTGTCAACACCAAGGATGAAGAATCCTAGTAACAGGTTTACTCATAAGCCTGCAAACTAAAGTAAAACATCATAGGTTGGGACCAGTTGTGTTGATGTTCCACTGCAATCAACAGGGCTTGAGTTAGTCATGACTAACTTAAGCTCTACTGACAGCAGTGGGACCTAAATGCAACTCATGCAGTTTGGAATCAACCCTTTGTGACCTTTATAAATAGACCATTGCCAAATGAATTGGAAGCTGTTTACTTTAGGACCTAATTACAAGCAGCAAAGGGATTGCTAGTGGATACCTTGTTCAGACTTACCACAAATGCATGCTATCCAGATATTCTGGACCTTGGCTGCTCTCTCCGTTCCTAACTGTTGGCCAAACTGGCTAGGGGTAATGGGAAGAGGTGTCCCACCAGCATCTGCAGACTTAAGGTTGAAGGACACTGTTCTCTACCCATCATTTGTGTCTTCTGAATGTCTTCATGCTGGATGCCTGCCATTTTTAACAGCGGCACAACCTCACAGACCCTGCACAGGGATGGGGAACTTGCTGAACTCCAGCTCCCATCAGCCCCAGTCAACATGGCCAGTGATCAAGGATGATGGGAGATGGGGTCCAACAAGATGCTGCAGGTTCTCCATCCCTGCCTTAGCAGGTGAGGCCTTCTCTAGGCTTGTCTATATGACTTCTGTATGCATCCTTGATGGATGTAATCTCTCTCCATTTCTGGGCAGCATCTGAAAGTTGGGCAAAGCCTGCCAAATTAAGTGTGCTAGGAAGAGAATGTTGTCTTCAAACTGAATAGATGAAATCAAGGAGTGTCACTTTAAAATCCCATTCTTGCATTGTATGGCGAGGTTGCGTAATCAAAGTGTTGATTTGTTTAACCTATAAAAGGGTGGTTCAATCCCTCTTTTTCCCCCATGGAAAGAAGTGTTTTTCTCCATAAGACTGAAAAGAATTGATTTATCCTTGCTTAGTCATCACTACCTTATCTTGTTGTTTTTTTGTCATGGCCCGGGATTTGCAAGAGTTGTGGCACAATCCCACTCCCAGAGACTTATCCCTTTCAGGAGTGGAGAGTGCTTTTTGCAGTTGCCTTACCTGAATTTGTTTTTAGCCTTCCATTAATTGCAGGAGTACTAACCACTTCCAAGGATAAAGTGGAAGAACCGCACCAGTGTGTGCTGCCTTGACAGCACCGACATCCATCTTAAAACTGAATGCGAGCTCTTGAAACATCCATTCACATGATAGAGGTGAACCCCTGTTTTCCTTTTCTCTGGTCAGTTGCCTCCTCCCTTCTAGCAGGCGGTTATTGGAAGAGCAAAAAGCAGTGGGCTCCGGCAGCCTCCCTTCCTCCTGTCCCTTCTCCTTTATTGTTGCTAAGATACCTTGTGCCAGCTTATCTACTGATCTCACTCAAAGGGCAAAGGCTGGAGCTTTATTGCACTGAGCAGTGTTTACTCAGTGCAGCTGCACTTCAGCAAAACAATTGGCTGAGATGAAAATGGGAAGAAACCCTTTGAGTGACTCCCTGAATATTCCCTGCGGGGTGTAGGGGTGAGGGTCCTGAGACCCTGCAGATACTGTTGGACTGGAAACTCCCATCATACCTGACTGGTTGGGGCTGGCAGGAGTTGGTAGTCCGAAACATCTGGAGGGTGCCAGATTGGGGGAAGGCTGTTCATAGTCCTCCGTGAGCTTGCTGTTTTACAGTAGGGTGGCTCTCTAATGGTTGCTGAAGTGAATCTCCAACCATACCTGACCACTGGTCATCCTGGTGGGAGCTAAGGGGAATAAAACAACATCTGGAGGATCAAAGGAAAGCCCCCCCCCCTCTTTTGGGGATTCCAGCCTTGTGAAGGTTTCTCTTCCTCAAACTCAGCCCTCCATATGTTTTGAGACTACAGTTCCCATCATCCCTGACCACTGGTCCTGCTAGCTAGGGATCATGGGAGTTGTAGGCCAAAAACATCTGGAGGGCCGAGGTTGAGGAAGCCTGCTCTACACACTAGCAGTGTGAGTTACCTCATACACAACAGAAGCCTCAAGAACCACATATACATGTATGTGTGTGTGTTTATATATGACCAGAGTCTTGAACAATCCACATCTTCAGCTGGTTTGTAAGATGGTCAAAGCAGGAACCTACCAGGCACCGCCTTAGTGATGCTTCCCTGATCTAATATGAATACTGTTTTCATAGAATTGCAAAGTTGGAAGGGTCCCTGAGGTTCATCTGGTCCAACCCCCTGCAATTCAGTAATATGAAGCTGTCCCATATGGGGATCAAACCTGTGACCATCATCAGTCATCAGAACCATGCTCTAACCAACTGAGCTATTCACAAAAGCTTCTTTGTTGTCCTTTTAAGAAACCACAGTGGCGTCTAGTCCAAGCAAATTGCCCTAACGGGAAAGGCAGGCTAATTACACAAATAGTTGATATTCAGTTATAAAACAATGTAGAGTAAGCCCACAACTTACGCAAGTTTAACTTGTGCACATTCAGCCTTGGGTGCTTGGCAGAAACAAATTCTTTTCTGTGTTTTAGTTGTTGAAAAGCACAACCCACCAGCATAGTGCTGTCAACTCATGGATACTGGTACTTTAGGGCAAGTGGGCACTGCCCTGCCAACCTCAGTTGGTCCAAAGCCAGCCCCCAGCCCCACCCTCTTAACTGCCTTCCTACTTGCAGGGATGAAATTGCCTGCCAGCTTCCTCCACCTCAGCATCCGTCTTGCCCTTAGAGAACTCTGCAGAGATGAGGATGTGGTCCAAGCTAGAACGTGTTGACTCTGCCTGTCCTAGGCACCAGCCCCACCCCCACCCCCTTTGGTGCTCTGCTAGCCCCTGTTCTAGAACGGAGCCCATCAATGCATGGGGGGACGGACGACAAAAAAACGAAAAGGCTTTACAAAAGGAAACAGGTTGGCAAGGCTTCTACAGCCTTGTTAAATGTTCCAAAATGTATAAAAGTTTATTAGAATGGTCAGTTAAAGACGAGGAGGTAAAATCCGTCATGATAAAGTGGGCAAGAGATCTAGTTCACAACATGTTATACTATTAAGGAAAACTATATGAAGATCTTCTACCATTGGTACATAACACCGAGTAAATTAGCAATAATGGACAAAAATAATTCAGACCAGTGTTGGAAACACAAGGAGGTGGGATCAATGTATCCTGTTTGGGGGACCTGTAAAAGAATGAGGGAATTTTAATTTATAATGAGTTGAAAAAGATGTTCAAAATTTCAATTTCCCCAAAACCTTAGGCATTTCTTTTAGGGATAATTGGGAGGGAGATTCCAAGAGACTTAAAGAAACTATTCATGTATGCCACCACAGCGGTGAGCGTTTTGATTGCACAGAATGGGAAAGTGAAACCATACCATTAAAAAAAAAAGATTGGCTGATTAAACTGATAGAATATGCTGAGATGGACAAACTGACACGGCAGATAAGGGATCAAGTGAAACAAAAAATTAGTAAAGATTGGAATATATTTCAACAATACCTGATAGACCACTGCGGAGCACTAAAAATTTTGACTGGTTTAGATTAACTCTTGTAATGGGAAACATTAAATAGTAATGAAAAAGTTTGTTACCAACAACCTAGCTTTATTATGATACGCACTCAACCAAGAACTTTAAAAGACCCAAGTAAGGACCCAAGTAAGAAGGGCAGGGAAGTCAGAGGTAATTAGAATATCAATGAATCAAAGGAACAAGAATATATTCTTTATTTTTCTTTATTATGATTTAGAATTACATGTTTATCAATAAGAAAACTGAAATTTTTCATTGTGATTTCATGTTGAGAAAGCATTTCTGTTGTAAAAAAAACCTAATAAAGATGAATTAGAAAAAAATAAAAGTTCCCTAGCTAGCATCCCTCCTCTTCTGCAAAAATAAAACATAAAAAATGGAGACTACTTTTGAGTAGGTGCCTTGTGGATCTACAGTCCCACCAGCAATTAGCACAGGATGGGAATAGCTGGCAAGCAGCAAGTATGATACAAATAGTAGGCAGTGGGCTGTGTTGGGACACACAGTCTCATGACCTTATAAAAGACCTTGCAAGGCCATGGCTTGGCAAAGGCTGATTGTGCCTCCTGCTGACGACACTGCCTTACATAAGCCAGCCTATCCTTGGATCGCCATGGATTGGGAAGCTTGTTCTTGCATGATAATGGTGTGGTTTTTCTCCACCTTCCCTCCACCCCAGCAGTAATAGCAGTTACATAAAATATTACCCAAAGTGTTTCAATTTATTATCCAAATTCTGGTTCAAACAAAATCTGCTGCAGACTGGGGAGGGGTTCATTGCATTAGAGAGCCTGCTTCCAATAAGTTACTGTGCTATGGACAACAGTCCTGGCTGTTCCCGATTTGCCGCTCTCTGTCCCTCCCAATATCCAGGCAGTTTAAACGGCAGAAAAAAGTAATGCAATAGCTTTTAACCATTAACCACAAACAGGCTGGTTAATGTGTAGCAGTGTTTCTCTCCCCCCATCCCCCTTCACTGGGAGCCAGCGTGGTGTAGTGGTTAAGGGCGGTGGACTTGTAATCTGGTGAACCGGGTTTGATTCCCCGCTCCTCCACATGCAGCTGCTGGGTGACCTTGGGCTAGTCACACTTCTCTGAAGTCTCTCAGTCCCACTCACCTCACAGAGCGTTTGTTGTGGGGGAGGAAGGGAAAGGAGATTGTTAACCACTTTGAGACTCCTCAGGGTAGTGATAAATTAGCAGGATATCAAATCCAAAGTCGTCGTCTTCTCTCTTCATATAAACATGGGTGCTTCCTATTTCCCAGAGAATAGCCACATGCTTTAAGAAAAGCTTTCCCAAAGACAGAAAATGCACTGCACCTCAACAGCGCACATGATGTGACGTTGGAGGCATGCGTTGTGGTGCAATTTAGGAGAGCGTCTAATCAAAGACACCAACTTCATGACGCAAAAAACCAAATTGATAGCAACTTGTTGACAGTGAAAACGCCTAAAATCAGGATTCTGTTGCTAGTGTTGCTCTTTTCTCTAGATTCCAGGTAAAGTTGCCAAGCAGTGTGTACCGTTGTGTCTTCGAATCGGTGGTGCTCTTGTTCATAAGCCCTAGGTGTATAGCCTAGTGTAGCTGCCAAGACAGAGCCCAGTGAGTAGGGGATACAGAAGGGCTTGCAATTTAGCCTGTTGGCCAAAGGATGGGTTCAAACACCTGGACTTCAGCTCCTATAAGTACTAGAGAGCATGGCCACTGGCCAGGGGTGACGGGAGCTTTGTCCAACAACACCTGGAGAGCTCCATTCCTCACCTCTACTGTAGGTAACATATACACTGGGCTGTTCCTAATGGCATATTACAATTTTTTTGTGGGGTTTCCCACAAAGAAAGAAAAAAAATGTAGCAAGACCCAAACGTTGTGAGTGGTAGTTGAAAGTGGGGCAAACATCTTGTCAGATGTTCTCACCCAGATGGTTCAATTGATCCAAAAGAACTCGGAAACAAGTGAAGTATGAACACCTTACCCCAGGCATGGCCACACTTGGCCCTCCAGATGTTTTAGGACTACAACTCCCATCATCCCTAGCTAACAGGACCAGCGGTCAGGGATGATGGGAATTGTAGTCCCAAAACATCTGGAGGGCCAAGTGTGGCCATGCCTGCCTTACCCTATCAAACGGCTCGTGGACAAATCCCTTCCCACACCTGACCTGCTCCGACGGACGTTCTTTGGTTCCTCATCTGTTGCTCAGCTGCAAGTTAAAGTTTACTTGCATGCATGGAACAAACCACCCTCTGAGCTTTCGGTCCGAATTACTTTTTCAAAATGGAGAGTTCAGATGTTTTGCTTTGTCGTTCGCTGATGTGCGCACTAGTTTGTTTCTTCTTCCAAGACCGATTGTCCTGCTTTCCGCCCCAGTTGAGAGTGTGCATTCCAAATGAAGCTTGTATTACAAAGTTCTGAAGGTGATCTTAAAGCTCTTGTGGCAGTTCCATTTTCTCTCTCTCTTGTTGTTTTTCCTAGGCGGGAAAAGCCCACAGACTAAGCGGTGAAGAGAGAGAACAACTGCTGCCCAATCTCAGAGCTGTTGGATGGAATGAGGTGGAGGGTAGAGATGCCATTTACAAGGAGTTCCACTTCAAGGACTTCAATCGGGTACAAAGAATAATAATATCCCCGCAGTTCTTTTGTCTGCATTTTATTCCAGGGAAGCTCAAGCAGGTTTATCTTCCCGCTGGAGCGGTACCTATTTATCTACTTGCACTTTGATGTGCTTTTGAACTGCTAGGTGGGCAGGAGCATGGACCGAACAACGGGAGCTCACCCCATCATGGGGATTCGAACCGCCAACCTATCGGCAAGTCCTAGGCTCTGTGGTTTAACCCACAGTGCCACCCGCGTCCTCACCCCTCAGGGTAATAGCTTAACTTAAATGCAGTTTAAGCCTCCCCTTCTCTACCAAATTATTACATTGTGTACAGTACTGTGGTATCAATGACTGTCCATTCTTTTAAACTCTGTAAGAGTCAATGACAAGCTTGTGCAGAGAGAAATGAGTATTGGTTGATATTTATGAAGTTCATCATGTGCAAACTTCCATGTGTGTGTTTTCCTAACTCACTCTTTGCATCTCGTGAGCAGGCCTTTGGATTTATGACCAGAGTTGCTCTGCAGGCAGAAAAACTGGACCACCACCCTGAATGGTTCAATGTCTACAACAAGGTAAGAGAGAACAGTTGGCTGTCCAAGCTTAGACAAAGCGGTCTGCGGCTGCAATCTTATAATATACACCCTTCACCTGGGAGTAAGCCCCGCTGAGCTCAACGAGGCTAACATTTTGAGTAGACATGAGAAGGATTGAGCTGCATGTGATTAAATGCTACTGGCTTAAGATCAAGATAACCAAATGTGCTTTCCATCTCCCCAATTCCCATTGTGTTTCCCTCCCCCCTTAAGCATGTACCATTGAGGAGCCTAGGAGAGGGGTGTTAACCCTCCCTCCAAAATGTCACCTACCAGCTACATTTTACCCCTGCCAGCCAACTTGGGCCTGTCCTCTTCCTTTCAAAGGTATGGTATTCTGCAGCGGCTTGACAGGGGGCAGTTAGAAATCCAGGAAGCTGCCTTAGACAGAGCCAGAAGATGGGTGCAACTTAGCTCAGTATAGTCTACCCTTGACTGGCAGCAGCTGTCCAGGTGTCAGGCATGGGGCCTTCCCAGCCCCAGCTGCAAATGCCAGGGACTTACGCTGCAAACAAGTCAGATTCTCTACTACTGAACTACAGTCCTCTGCCTGGGTAAACAACTCTTCCTTTTCCAATGCAAAAGAAGGGGAAGGAACCACTAGGGCTTTGCTATATATGCCTATAGCGTACTGTAATTCATAGTCTTCCTCATAGGCTGCATAAAGGGAGGATCGTGTCTCTTGGCCAGGGCATCAGTATTTCTTTTTTCCACTTTAAAATCAGTGTTTCGCCAGCAGTTAAGAAGCAACAGAGCTCTTTAGAATTCCCCTAGATCCAAAGTGGATCCTTCTAATGTATGTGGCATAGATGAAGCCAGAGCTTTCCAAACACTGTGTTGGCTGCAGTGTGTAGGTGTGTTGCGCCAACGCTCCCCACGCTCCTCCCGGGGCCGGAAAGGGGTTAGTTCACTAGTAAAAACTGAACTACTGTGTCACAAAATGATGCAAAACTGAATTATACCGTGCTGTGAAATGATGCACGTCTAAAAAGCGTGTCACCAACATCGAAAGTTCTGGATTAAGCCTTAAGTTGTGCTGGTGTACTCTCTGGGGCCGAAAGTAAGAGATACTTCGTACAGCGGTACTAAACTTTTAAAATGTGCCCTACTGCTCTAGGGTGCTTGCAAACTTGACGTGCTTCCTGTATTCCCACTCAGCATGATGACTACATTTTTATTTTATTTTTTGTATTTGTAGGTTCACATAACCTTGAGCACCCATGAGTGTGGAGGCTTATCGGAGCGGGATATCAACTTGGCCAGCTTCATAGAGCAAGTGGCAAACACACTGGCTTAGAATCGGCCACCCTTGCCATCTACAGTCTTCGGTTGACCAAGGCAATGCCAAGGGAGAAGTGTGAGATGTTGATGCAAATAATTGTTTTTATCCAGTTGCTGACAAAGCCTTAGTATTAGCCCAGTGCATGATGGTACCCTGTCATTTTAAAAATCCATGCCATTGCATTATTTTGCCTCTTAGAATTCAGTGTTGCTACTCCGTAGTCTGTTCAAGCAGTATTATACCAGCACAGTAAAAAGCTACCTTTGGGGTAGGCGAGATACCGTCCAAAACTGGTTTGAAGTCCATATCGTGATATCCGTTTCATAATTTTTGACCTGCCGATATATCGTGAATCATGGTGTATGTTTGTGCTATGCAAAAATCACATTGTGGGGACAACCGTGAAGCCAGCCAGTGCCTCTACATAGCTCCATCCTTTATTTCAGACATTGTGATATATCGGTCTATTGCAGTGTTTTTAGCTGGTGATAAAACCAGGTATCACCCAGCCCTGCCTGGGATACAGTTACAGTCAACCTGGCTTGTGACTTAAGCAGTTTACAATAAACCTAACATCTGTCCCGTTACCCGAGTCTTACCTTCTTTCTGCTGAAGGGCATATTCTAGAACACCAATGAGCAGACTGAACTCAAACCAGGCATTTTCTCTACCAGGGCACGATAAATGATTGCATGCTTTTTGAGAAAAGAAAGGGATGTGGGGGGGGGGGATTTTGAGGCAAGCCTGCCACCTTATCCAGCATCCTATTGGGTGGAGGAAGGGCACAGGACTGCCCTCCATTGCCATGTCCTCTTTTCAGCTTTACAGTTACTTCAATGAGCATAATTAAATGGTTAGAGTGTCGACCTGGGAGAGCAGGGTTCAATTCTCTACTCGGCCATGATGCTCACTGGATGACCTTGGACCAGCTACCATCTCTTAGCCTAACTTATCTCACAGGGTGGTTGTGAGGGTGAAATGGGAAGGAGGAACCATGTACACCACGTCGAGATCCTTGGAAGAAAAAGCTGGCATATAAATGTAATAAAAATGTCTCTCAAGTTTGAGGTGGGTGGGGTAGGGAACTAGGATGACTTTCGGATCCAAACCATTTCCTAGAATGTCCCATTTCTAGTTGTACCATGAGAGAAGGGAGAGAAGTCCCTTGAGAGGTCCAAGCTGTGATGTCAGGAGAACAGATCTAGTCTATGCTCTGGCCCCTGGGACCATAGGATTGCACCCTTTAGTAAACATCATCTATGAGTGTTTGTCTCAAATACAGTGGTACCTTGGTTCCCAAACGGCTTAGTTGTCGAACAAATTGACTCTCAAACCCAGAAATGTTTCGGTTTGCGAACGTTTTTCGGAAGCTGAACGTCCTCTGCAGCCTATTGAAAGCCACGCCTTGGTTGCTGAATGGTTTCAGGAGCCGAATGGACTGCCTGAATGGATTAAGTTTGAGAACCAAGATACCACTATACAGTGGTACCTCGGGTTAACTACTTAATTCGTTCCGGAGGTCCGTTCTTAACATGAAGCACCACTTTAGCTAATGGGGCCTCCCACTGCTGCCGCGCCACCGCTGCACGATTTCTGTTCTCATCCTGAAGCAAAGTTCTTAACCCGAGGTAATATTTCTGGGTTAGCGGAGTCTGTAACCTGAAGCATCTGTAACCTGAAACATATTTAACTCGAGGTACCACTGTACCTGAAAAGGAAAATGGAATGTACTCTTACATTTTACATTTTACACTTTTGTAAAACCAAGTTAAAAACAAATTTGGCAGCAGACCTGCATTTGTAATAATACTTGATAATTTGTGGAAGGCTGTACAATACTTTGGAAGGAAAGGCCCCAATAGGTGAGTACTTACTCTCTTAATTTGAAAAAAGTTTACTGGTGAATGCAGCTCTACATTTAAAAATCTTATCTGCTAAATGGAAAAGTCATCCCAACAATATGAAAAACACAACTATTTTTTTCTGCCCTAGAAATTTTTTATTTTAAACCTGGAATTGTATACATGATGCATGATAAAGTAAACATGGATTATGCGTTCAAAATAAAATAGTACCGAGACAGTATCCTACAGGATAATTTTTTTAAAAAGTGGTATGCAAACACATGTTCGACTTCCTGATTGGACTGCAAAACCCAACTCATTTCTTGCAGAAACTGACAAGAGTTTCATTCCACTCTAAAACATAATCAGAACTACTTGAAACACATTTCTGGGTGAATTATGCACAAGGATGTTATGGTCAAATGTTTCCCTTTCTTAAACAATGCAGAACTGTCAACTTGGTGAACAGCACACAGTAATAAGTTATCATGAGTTCTGTACAAGTCCAAGTTGTATGCAAAGCATTCTGGTTGGACTGGCTAGATTTAAAACTAATTCAGAAAGATGGCTATGGAGGGCTAAGCCAATATTCCCAATAGTCAAAAGGGAACATGTCCCGCGGAACAAATCAAGCCACAAAAAGGATTCTGTCATAATGGCGGAAAACAATGTGCTTCACAAATCTACAATTCTGTAAATTCACATTTGTGCTTCCTTCAAAGGAAGCACTGCTACCAAGTAGGAGGTAATGAAATATTTCGTGAGACTGACCCAGTGAAGTACTTAGTGCTGTATCAAAATGGCTCAAGTCCCAACTGAAAACTCTGCTTTCAGCCTCACTTCAAGCCTTGGAAGAAGCTACTGGTGCCTGCTTTTCTCAGCTTTGCGCAGGAATTATAGCTGTTTTCTAAAAGCAAACTGTATACAATCAGAATACAAGTTACCACTCCTCCTAGTCAGCAGGTAGCCCAAAACACAGTTGTGAAGTCCTGTTCTACCTATTAACAGGAACGGGGAGAGGAATGTTTTCATTATACCTGAGGCTGATTCACCACTGAGGTTGCTTTCAGTGTACTACCACAAAAGAGTTGATCACCTGTTGACTGACGGTATTCAGCTCCCTTCCTGGGCTTCCCAGGGGGGATGCTATCAACATTAAGGCAAACCTGTGAGTGCTCTTTTTAGAAATGTGCCTTACAGTCAACGCAGCACAAACAAAGCCAAACGGAGTCCGCTATTGTAAGATTACATTTAAAACGAAACAAAAAGTTGATGTTAGTGCTCTCCACTTTTATAAAAGCTCACAACCAGTTGCAGGAAGGAGAGCAGAGCTCTGGACTTCTCAAAATCCAATTCTGGCACCTAGGAATCGCAAAATCGCTTTCTAACACTGCTGAGAGTGCATTATTTTAAGCCAGAGCAAAACATTCAGATAACTGAATAAGTGTGTTGCCCTTGAAGCTGTTCCACAGATACGCCACAACTCAATAGGGCTGTGGGTGGCACTGTAAAAAAATCCAGGGAAAGAGGAAAGCAGCAAGATTGTACCATGGGAGAAATGAACAGTTAAGTACCTCATATCTCCCTTTCAGAGCAAATCCCACACTTGGTGAATTGGAAAAAACAAACAAACGAGTTTCTCCTTTCTCCTCTTCCAACACTTTCAGTTCTTTTCCCATGGCTCATCATTCAGCACAAACGGACAAAGAAGCCAAGCAGGAGGAAGGAAAGGAATGTATAGATTCTGAACACCTGAGAATGAGGGGAGTAGAATGGAGTCACAGTGGCCATAAATATAGCTGTTCTGTTGAAGACTAGTAGTAGCAGCAGTGAGCAAGTGTGAAGAAACACAAGGAGTTAGTATTAGAAAGAAAGTGGGGAGGCAAGCCACTTGACTCTGAAAACTCACATAAACAAAATGGTGAACAGAGCCGATGCTTATCAGAAAGAGAGATGGGACAAGAACAGAGATCAAGCTGCCATATGATCTGCAGGAGGACCAACATTCCCTTCCCCTGGAATTCTTTAGAATACCATCCATCAGCGGACAAGGCACACAGAATCAGTGGTGGCCTGGAGACCCATTCACATGTGCTTCAGACGAAGGAGACATTTCCGTGCTGTACAGGCAGTCCAAGTAAGCACCAGCAATCTCTGAAATCATATTCCTGTCGGGGATGGCTTGGGCCATGCCATAGATAGCACCCTATAAAAGTCAAAACAAAAAGAAAAGTCAGTAAATGCGTCCAAGCTTTTTTTTTTTTTTTTTTGCAAACGTAAGATGCTCCTGCTGAAATTCAAACCAAAGCATCCCCTTTGAATTTGAGGGTCGTCTTACCAGGCCAGTGGTCTTGCCCTTGGGGAACTTCATGAGATCATGGACACATTCTTTGATGTCGCTCAGCAGCCGTTCAACCACCCCAGGCTTCGTGTGCACTTGGGTTAAGCAAAAATGAATACTAGGGAAGGAGATAAAAAGAAAAAAATTAGCTTTGTTCCCAATGGTGCTGTTCTGTTTCGCAGGCATTTGTACATATCCTTTCTTTTAATTCTAGAAAACTGCTGGTAGATCCAAAGAGCATCTTTCATCCATACACGATGCTCACCTGTGTGGAATACAGCAGCTGCTTTGGGTTTCAAACACAGATTGGAGCTGGCTGTAAATTTACATGAATGCAACAGGAAGCGTTGCTTCTCTGTGCTTCCTCTTTTTTTTTAAGAATAATTTTTTATTAACCGACCAATCACATCAAATCAAACCAAATTACATAAATTCCAAATTACACAGCCGAATTTTAAATTTTTGTTGGGGGTACCCATATTTCAAGTTCCGAAGGGATCCAATCAACTTCTTGCTTCTTACTGCTGTTTTAATGTCCACAAATCTAACCTTATGGTGTTCACAGTACTATCCAGTCCTTTCTTATTATTTTTCCACATCTCTTGTTGTTATTTTAATATATTTTTCCTTTCTCTTTGTGACCTCTGATAGTCTCCGCAAGCTGGTTAGAACAGTTTGTAATCCTGCGTGGATATTATTTTTTTTATCCAGTAGCCATATCCAGACGTTTTCCATATAACATCACTTCCATACATCAAAACAGTCTTAGCGTCATTAATCTTCACCAATCTGCTTCCTTTCTCAAAACCTCTGAGGAGATTCACTAGGAATGCAGTCTGAAAAAAAATCCGTTCTTCCTCCCGGCTATAAATCCTTTGGCAAGATGGCGACTCCGAATTAATTGCTGCGCCATTCCCAAAAGCTCTTATTGCTTCTTGGTCTCCATAAAGCATACTTTTGGTTAAAGTTTATCTCCACACAGACCTTAAACATCCTGCTTGGGTCAGTTCAACTGACGGTTCTAATGAGGAGGGGTTCTTGTAAATCACATAGAAGGAAAGTAAAAAAGGTTCCCCCCCCCCCATTCAGCCCCGTTGTCAACATACCCCGCCTTTGGTGTATCTTATCGTAAAATATTCCTGTTTCTCCAGCCCGTTGTCTTCTTTCGCAGAGGTCACTTAAATTAGCAGACTTCACTCCCCTTCTTCACTTGAAATATGTGCATTTGCTTCTTTTGTAATTAATTATTCCAAATTGCTGCAACTAGTGCGCGATCAGAGACAGCGTCCAGGAGAGCCGAGGTCCACACGGGGGCATTCTGCCTAGGGCCCTCACCCCCTTCTTTCGAATTAGGGGGTGATTTATGGGCACAGCAGGCAAGGGCAGTGTTCCCCATTTCCTTGGGGCAACAAGGGAGGCTGCCTACTCCCGTAACAGCCTCTTAATTACCCCGTGTGGGTCGGAGAGATGGTATTGTCGGCCATCTTCCAATGTGCCCCCAGTGGCCCCGCTTCTCTGTGCTTCCTGTTCCTCTTGAGAAACCAAGCTATTTGTTCGGAGCGTTGTGAAGTCACAGAACACCCAACGAATCAATACCTTTTTCGCTCTGCTATTGAAATGCAGAAGCCATCTGTGTCAACACTTTTTTGGTTTAAAAAAATAGTTTAAAAAGAAAGTGTCTTTGCGAGATCAAATGCAGGAGAAGCTTCCCGTCCTCTTCGCATCGTAGCACAATGGCATGTGAATTCCTTTGCCCTTCCTCGCCATGCCCTCTCACTCCAGACGCTTTGAGTACTTGGGCTCACGTAAAATGTAGTAATTTCTAATGTGGCTATTGCGGTAAATAAATTTTCCTTGGGAGTGGTGCAAGCACCAAAACAGCTCAACTTGCTCATTCTCCTTCTCAAAGCACTCAGCCCACAGAGCCCAGGATTACGACGAGCTCACCTTGGAGGAAACTGCAGAATGTTCAGATTCCATCCTCTTGTTATTAACATGTTTGACAACCGATATATGTCAAATGTGTCCGACCCCAAAGCAAGTGCAGACACCTCGGGATTTCCAAAGATGAAGATGTTGTCAATTTTCCGCAGCCTTAAAAAGATGCAAGTTTAAAAAGTTTACACTATTATTCTTTATTGAATTTATATACCGCCCTATACCCAGAGGTCTCAGGGTGGTTCACAGAACAAAATCAAAATATTCCTATTGCCTTTTGATACTGATGGGGGGGAATGATGCATACACCCTAATTACATTTAATTCTGATAATATTGTTCAGATTTTTATTATTGTCAAAGGCTGGCTTCCCTACCTCTAAATTCAGGGAAACCCTCCATCTCTCCCTAAAAGAGCACAGAAAGCGGTTACTGATCAGTGTCACCCTTCTTCCCCTCCAGAACAGCTGCAAGGAGCAGTTTGGTTTCAAGTTGGCTCATTTCACACAAACAGAAGGTTGACAAATACGCTGCTGTTAAAAGAAAATGTAAGCAAACACTTCCAAACTCCTTGCAGCCATGCTGTGTGGAGGAGGAGAGGGCAGCATGTGAGCTTTAGGCTTGCATAGGCCTGTACATATCACACTAAACAATGGTTTGTCTCAGTGGTGGGGAACCTGTGGCTCATGGTCAGGGATGATGGGAGTTGTAGTTCAACAACATCTGGAAGGCCATAGCTTCCCCATCCCGTCTAGCATGACATCTTAATGAGGCCAATGTTTTCTTAAGTTTTCATAGAGTAAGTCTGTTCGCCTCTCTTCTTCAAGGAGCTGCCACCACCTGCTATCCCAAGGATGGGGGGCTCTTTTAGCTTCATGGGCCATGTCCTTATCAGGATCAGCCTCATGGGCCAAATTTGGCAGGTGGACAAATTTAAACAACATTATGATGTCATGATTGGCAGATGGGTGGCCCCGACCAAATCTCAAAATCTCTATTTGAAGCATCTGGCTTTGTCCCCTTTAAACCCTGCACGTACTCTGCTTCGAGGAAGCGCGCAGCTGCAATTATCTTCCTGGTGTATTCCACGTATCCGTCTTCTCCTATGTGCATCATGGTCGCCCAGCAAGCTGCGATGAGGCCACCTGGCCTGGAACCAGACATGGTAGGGGAGGCGTAGATACCTCCTGGCCAGTCAGGGGCAATGAAGAACTGATACTGCCGATATCTCTCGCTGCTGTACAGGATCACGGAGGAGCCCTTTGGCGCATAGCCGTACTGCAGAGGAAGAGATGGGAGTCCAAGTTGCAAAGCAATAAGCAGCAAGCATTTAATACAAATCCCCACACACAAGAATCTGATGGAGACTGAATTCCACAGACAGGGAATTGCAGGTAGAACCGGCAACTTAATGATTCCACACTGGCTTCAGTGATTTTTAAAATGTTAAGTGTGGATTTTCTTTTTTCTTATAAAGCATTGCAGCTGCTGAAAGTCTATGGGCAGGTGAGAGCTCTGCCAGATGAGGCCAAAGACCCACCTGCACCGGGATCTCGCTCTCTCCAAGGCCAACCAGATGCCTATGGGAAGCCTGCAAGCTATTTAGAGTGTCTCGTTCAAAGACTGGACGTAACAAGGGGACAGGTGTCAACTTGCTAAAAAGACAGAGGATCACATCTGAACCCAGTTCCAAACATTCTGAAGATTAATGTATTAATGCATTTAGTCTTCTATTCAATTCCACTCCTTTCTTGCAAAGGTAAATTCTCCTGCAGTGTACACATCTGCCATCATGCTTATATACCCTGAACCTAAACAAGTTTACTCAGAAGTGCAGTGAGATTTATTTGCAAGGACTTATGTTTAGGATTAAGAGACGTGGGTGGCGCCTTTAAGTTTGGATTGCAGTTTAGGGCAAATGTCCAGTGGCAATGATCACAAAAGTCTTTCCGTACAAATGAACCAGAAGCAGAATTAAAGGAAGCATGCCTGACCCAGTTTGGAGAGTGGACAATCGACTCAAGCTAGATTTCCTCCATTAAACCTGCTTAAACTCACCTTGTGGGTATCTGCAGAAATGCTGGTGACACCTTTCACTCGGAAATCAAAACCCCCCTTCAGAGGGTACCCTGCCTTCTCCATGAAGACAATGAGAAAGCCTCCCAGGCAAGCGTCCACGTGGAAGGGAATCTTGTATTTCAATGCAAGCTGTGCCAAAGGGGGAAATCAACTTAGTTTCTCCAGCTAAACCAAAAGCAACGAGACGGAAACTTCCTGCCAAGTGTGAACCTCAAAAGTATCAAACCTATTTACATTGTTTGAAAAGACGATTGAGCATTCTTCCCCAAAAAGATGCAAAATTCACCATTCTACAAGCAAGGAGGCCCTGACCAGTGGCTTCAGATTCTGGTAGTGTCTACCAAAAGTCCTTCTATTTGTAATTTCCAAACTGTTATCCTCCCTTTGATCCTCATGAAGTCAAGGAACGGGGAGATCTGTATCAATACAAGGTTGCTTCAAATCCAAAACTGATCCCAAGGAATGGACCTTGTGAGGGACGTGTTTTGATCATGTCTTCTTTTGCTGGCAAAGTCAAGGTCGCTCCAACTTCCAACTAAATGCTTGAACAGCTCATGCTGGGTATTCGCACTACAGGATACTTAAGCAGTATGAAATGTAGGGCACAGCCTTATACCAAGTCAGATCTAGCTCTATATAGACTGGCAGAGGTTCTCCAGAATTTGATGCAAAAATCATTGCCGTTCCTACCTAGATGCCAGGAGGCTGAAGCAGGGATATTTGGCATGCAAAACATGTTCACCACCACTGAGCTGAAGCCCCTCTCTTAAGGTACAGCCTGACTCCCACCCCAATGCCCAGGGCAGGATTTGGAGCATAAATTGGCTACATAAATTTGCATGTACAATGTAAATGTATGCTTCTAACCAAGAGCTACAGCTGACACACATGCCAGAACACACAGCGCTCTCTCTCCTGGGCTGAGCCCACACAGGTATCTGCTCAGCAAGTCATAAATTTTGCTAGTGCGGGTGACACTTGGTGAAAACTTCCATTGCAGCAAGGAGGAGGGAGCAGTTGAAATGCCTAAGCCAGGGGCCAGTAAAGTTTTTGTGGCTTCGGCCGTTTCACGGTCCCGCAGACGCCACAGTGGGCTGGAGTGCGCGTGCATGCATGTGCAAACGCTATTTCCAGTGCTCCTTCCAGAGCGGAGGAGGTGTGCACAGCTTCCCATTGGCTGCAGGGGCTTCCTGCAGCCAATGGGAAGCCGGCCAGCGTCACGGAAGGCGGTCCCTCTTGGGAAACTGTGTACGTGCAGCTACTCGCACAGAGTCAGTTAAGGTTTGGCAGACAGCCAGAAGATCATGTGAAGGAGTACGTCTGCCTGGTGATAACAGAGACATGGAGACAGCTCCCTGATTTGTCAAGCTATCTCAAGGGAGTGATAATTAATGGCCTCCTAACTGGAATGTGTTAGTTCAGAGTTTGGAGTTCAGAGTTCTGTGTGCCAGTGTAGGAGTTGTGAGTCGTGTCAGAGAGAGCTAGCAAAAGATCCGTGTTCTGTTCCTGTAAATAGTCCACTGTATATAATAAACACCTAACTACAAGTTCCTGGTTCCTTCTTCGTCTATCCTGTCTGCAGCCAAGTCGCCAATTGCTTCCGTGGATTCTGCGTTTACTCTGCTAGGTCTGGCTAAGGTCCTGCAACTAGTCAGAAAGTTGCGAAACACCAACAGGTTTTGCCAACAGTCCCACTCTGCTCAGCGGGAGTGGGGGTCCCTGAGTGGGCGGTGGGGGTCCATGGGCCGCTTAAACGACCCCCATGGGCTGCTTGTGGCCTGCAGGCCTTAGGTTGCCGATCCCTGGCCTAAGACCACAGAAGGTATGGTAACAGAACCGTTTGCTATCTTCCAAAGATGTGGAGCTGCACTCAGTTACATCAGGATATTGCAGTCACTTTGCAAGTGATGCGAGTTTGTATTTATGGACACATGATGCCCTGCAGGAGGCCAGATCCGTACATGCAGCTGGGTTTTCCATTCATCAGCTATGGATCAGGGGGCTGGAGGGATAAACGTTGTGTGTTGAAAACAACTCTTCCCTCCCCCCCCCCACAGGAAGCAATGTATATCTCAGGTTGAAGTGGCACAAAGGTAGTTACCTCTGCGACCTCCTCAATTGGGTCCATGACTCCATGAGGAAACTGCGGTGCTGAGCAGACCAGCATGGCTGTATTCTTGGAAATGGCTCTCTTCATTGCCTGAAAAAAATCAAGAGGAAACGATCAGGCAGTCAAGATGCTCTATTAGATACCAGTCTTCAGAATGGCACATCAGGCCTGCAACTATGATTGGGATACAGGGCCTTTTGATGAACCCTGTCCTAGGAAGCCCAACGATGTTCAATACTTTACAGAGTCACTATTGATAAGAGGTCTGAGAATATCTGAGCAATACCTTAACATCCACTTGCATCGTCTTGGTCAATGGAATGTGCACAATCTTCATCCCAAAATAATGAGCTGCTTTATCAAATGCTGCATGGACACTCACTGGAACCAGCCTGGGGAAGACAGATATAGCAAGATATCTCAGAAAACGTTTGTAGTTGCCTGTGATTTGTATCTTTCCTGTTTCATCCCCTCCTTGTCTGCACAAAAATAAACTGATATATACCTGAAAGCCTGGGAGATGTGGGGGACTTAAAGAAATACATGGATCGCATGGACCTCTGATAAGTTGTTTTTGCTATTAAAAAAACAGCAACCACACAAGACCACAGTTTGGAAAACTGCACAAGTTATTCTGTATGCCCAGTGGGGCATTTGGCTTGTCACAAACAACAGTCACCACCCTCTGCATGGCAGGCAGCTTTTGAAATGGAAGGGCTCGGGGTCGTGGATTCTAGGCCTTACATTGGGCAAAAGATTCCCGCATTGCAGGGGGAGCTGGACTAGATGATCCTCGTGGTCCCTTCCAACTTTGTGATCCTATTATTCTGCCTCCACTGAGAGTTTATTCTTCCATGAACAACAACCGAACTCCAAAGTGCTCCTAGATAAGCAAAAGTCTTTGGGGGGGGGTGCATTTAGAAGAGATTTCAAAGTTGTGCTTTTTGAATTCTTGCCATTCTGCAGTGAATTCAGAGTTTAATTCAGAGTATGACTATTGGCCATAGGGGATGGGACTGATGGGAGTTGGGAGTCCGAAAAACATCTGCAGGGAACCATGTTTGGTTACCCCTCCCGTTTAGTTTTTGATTCCATTTTCTTCGGTATAAAGTATTTGTCAGTACGTCTTTCAACCGATGTCAGCGACTGGGCTCAATAACTGGTTCTGCCCTGATGGGACTAGGAAACTGGAGCACTTTCAGAGACCTTCCAGTCCTGGAAAGCAGGTCCCAGTGCACTGGACCCACAACTGTGCATTGTGAGCACCAGACTCAGCAGAGTATAAATAACGCAGAAGCTAGCTGTGAAGCATAACTCCTTTTATTTCTAATAGCTACTACAAACTAAAGAACTACTGGCTTGCATGAGTGTTACATCTCCCAGTCAGCCATCTAGTCACTACATAGATAAGACTGTCTCCACACACAGGCAGGCAGTCAGGAGCGGAAGAGTAGAAGAGCAGTTTCCGCCCCCTCCTTTCTCAAAACATCAGATCAGGAGATTCTTGCAATGGGAGGGGGTGAAAATATCAACAGTATTGGCCCAGCATATGAAAAGCTAAAGTAGTGACCGGTCTAAAAAGATGCTTAATGAAAATAACCTCCTATATTAAGGGTGTGATTAGTTACTTTGTGGGGGGGGGGGGATAATGGGCTAATGGGCTACATACATTTCTGGATGCTTGATTCCTTTCTCGTAAGCCAAATTCCTGTAAGCTTTACAGACCATCAGGATGCTCTCAGTCCCACCAGAGGTCATCTGTTAAGAAGGAATTAAAAACAGCAGACACACTTAAATGACCATATACAAATGGAAGTACCGTCTTATACTGGAAAGTGAATTTTAGTCCCTAGTTATTAAAAACCTTGAAAGAGTGTGAAGTGCACACGCACACACACACAAATATAGACACCCACGCACGCACGCACATACACACATCACAGGAGAGGATGTAAGTGCCACAGCAACACCAAAATCAAGCCAAGGAGATGCAACGCCCTGTCCTAACAACGGAAGAATTCCACACACACAAATTGCACTAACAGAACAAAGGGACTATCAGCATGTTAACTACAAAAGCTCCTGTAGGCAGCAGGTCTTTTCCAACTACAGGGATATATATATTCCTATATATATATATATATATATATATATATATATATATATAGAATATATATATATATATATATATATATATATATATAGAATACATACATATATATATATATATTCAACAATGAAACCCTTTCCAGTAAAGAGGAACGGATGACAGCAGTTGTGGCAAGGACTTTTCTGCATCCAGACTTGTTGGTACACATAAACCCAAAGAGACATTGAAGTAATCTGAGAAAGGGAGACAGATGAATGAGAAATCTGCTTAAGAGACTCGGCTGTTGTTGTTGTTGGTGGTGGTGGCCTGGTGTTATGGGATCCAGCGTCCAAGCCACTCTTTCTTAACTTCTTTGTGCAAAAGCGTCTCCAAACATTCCAGCTACTGTGCATATCAGAAAAGAGCAGAGTTGTGGTATTTTGAAGATTATGACCACTCTTCATGGGACAATCCAAAATTTATAAGCAGTAGAAATGTAAATGAGAGTCTAGTCCATTACTGAGCACAATTGCAGAACTGCCACGTTCAGACCCCTGCTTAAAGCTTTGATGTCAACTTTAGCCTATATAACACTGTCTTGGTTACCTTCCAGTGTAGACTATTATCTCCTTAAGACTGTATGAATCACTGTCACACGACATTTATTCTGGTTTTTGCAATATATTGGGCAGCTGGCCAATGCCAGGTGACTCAGCAACAGCTGACAGCCTTTTCAAGCATGTATAGCTGGCTGACTTCCTCTAATACAGGGGGGAAGCTCAGAACGTGACGAGCAAAAAATGAAGCAGACAACGTCTGGGAATATCTTTCTAATTCTGTCTGCAAAAAAGAAAGAAAGTTGAATGCATTATCTCAAGAATCTGACTATTTTAAGGGAAAAGGAGAGATGTCTTATCACATATATTTATATATATATACACACACTCTCTCTCGAAGGAAGTTTAGAGGGTATAACTCTTCCTTGCTAATCTGTCAGTTCCACTACATATAACATTGGCATTCCACAGCAAAACAACAGCCTATTATGATTATTTTTAAGCACCTCTAGAGTACATGGCATATGAATAAACAAGAACCATTTCTATGAAAGGAGAGGGAGAAAAAGCCTCATGCAGCAAATCTCAAATTCACTGCTTATGGCACTTGGGCAACAGCGGGTATATTTACACTACAAACCAGTTTAATATTAATATTCCTCTGCCAGGAATCCTGGGGTGTGTAGTTCTGTGTGGGAATTCTCAACATCCTCAACAAACTACACGTCCCAAGATTCTTCAGGGGAGGTTATTACAGTTGAACTACCCACAACTATGCCTCAGCTGTGGAAACTTCATGAGAACACAATGCCAGTACTGAAGGTCAATGTAATAGATTTAGTGCATTTACTATAGGGAAAGGCGAATGATATGTTTTTTTTAAAAATAAATGACAAATAATAAAGGCACATATATTGTGGGCGTATGAAAAAAAGGGTGTGCGCCAGAAGTAATAACTCACACTATAAAAAATTACTTGCAAGATGAAACCACAAAGTCCAACTGAACAAGTACAAATTTAAATCAGCTCCCTGCCATAGAATTGTAGAATTGGAAGGGACCCTGAGGATCATCTAGTCCAACGCCCTGAAATGCAGGAATATGCAGCTGCCCCATGCAGGGATCGAACCTGCAACCTTAGCATTATCAGCACCACTCTCTAACCAACTGAGCTATCCACCTATGGCTTATCTGTGAAACCTGTAATTCCCTACTAATTCTCAGAATCACTGTAACCCCCTTGGAATATATAGCTCACAATTTGTCAATGTAAGAGCCCTCATCCTTTTGATTCCTCTCCCTTTAAAAAAACACAAGCCAAGAAAGCAAACTGTCATTGCACAAGTCAATACCTCACTCCCGACCCTATCCCTCTAACAAAGAAAGAACAGATGATGCACTGTTTGTTTTTAGCAGAAGCCGGACAGCTGTGAAAACACCAACAAGGAATTGTATGCTGCTCAGCAAGATTCTTATCCCAGTGCTGTTGTTCTTCCCAAGTGGGATTTGGGTAAAGCACTGGCGAATTTCAGCATGGCATGTGTCTGGGGAGAAAAGGCTGGGCTTATTTGCAAGTGAGGGAAGCATGGGGTGTCATCTCCCCCCCCCAAAAAAAAACACACACACCAAAGATAGCATTTCCTATACAATAAACTCCTCTTTTATTCTGTCCTGTTCTGTGTAGGGAAATTACTTGACAGGAAATCTTCATACTAACCTTCCCCAACCTGGTGCCCCTCCATATGTTGTACTACAACTCCCATCAGCACCTGCCAGCACAGCCACTGATGGAAGCTATAGCACATACATCAACATTTGGGAGGCAGAGGAGCGAGGGAGAGAAGGAAGTTCTGCTTCCAGTGCATATCTAGTTATTAAACCCCCCAGAACAGCTGGGCAAAAAAATTGGCCTTACTCATTTTTCCTTTTCACTTTGTTTCTTGACAAGATTATTCTGAATGTTGCCAGTTTGAGCAGGTAAGAGCACATTTAAGATGTGCATTTCTGAACTCTGCAGAAGACAGAAAGGGTGCGTGAGAGACCAAGAGGAATATCATTTGGTTCTGGGATTAAAGATCATGGATAGTTTCCTGGTAATAGTGGGAATGGTTTGGCAAGCACAAGAGGCAATGTCAAGTTTGTTACAATGGTAGAGCAGTACAACAGAAGCATGTAATCCTCTTAGTTTGGTTGGAAACCCACAAGACGGCAGCACATCTATGCCCACAGACACAGCAAAACTGGAGCGACACATAGCCTGAACCTCTGGTAAAAACAAAATGCCGCCACTGGCAATTAATTCTTTATGGGTAAGAACAGTGGGACTGCTCTTATGACTTGGCAGGCTTTCAGTTTTCACCAGAGGTTCAGACTGTGCGTTGTCCCTAATCTTTTTCTCACTGTTGCAATATATTTTGCATTTGAAAGTCACGTGGAAAATTGGCTCCATTACAGGCTGGAAATGCCAATAAGGCCTACGTGCATGGCCTCTGAAAATAAATCAGAGGTGGCAGGTCATATGTTGCAAGGGAGGAGACTAAAAATGAAAGCTCCCCATTTCTCAATGTAAAATATGCCCAGGCGCAGTAGATGTGGCAAAGTCACCCTGGAATTCCTTGGGTCAGGCAATAAGAATATTGCTACAGTTCTTCACCACATTTAGTTTCTTTGTTTAGCATAACAGCTCAAGAACCTTCTTTGAAGAGTAGTAATAGGTAGAAGATGCTTGGGCTCAGTGACTTTTGATGAGTGGCGGGTGCTAGCAGATTGCAAAGGCAGCAGAGATTTGCAAGTTTTAATTTCAGGAAATTAATTACAAAGGGTTGGGATCATATTGCATCTCTCCCTGTTCCTCCTGCTCTTGCACTGACACACTTCTGCAAACATTCCATGCCTCTTACAAACATTTCATGGCAAAATCTCTGGCATGTCTTCTCTCTTTAGATTAACAACTAGAGTAAGTGTGTCAGTGAAGGACACAGAAGTATGGGAGCTTGCAGCTGGCTTGCAGCGGCAGGGGGAGATCTAAGGGTAAGTTGTTTGGTTTTGCGGGGGTTGGCTGAGGTAGGTTTCTATGATGCACCTCCCAAGGGGAGGAATCATAAAAAGGTTGTTGTGTAAACTTGCTGTGAAGTGAAACTCCGTGGGCTTAAAAAAATTCTGAAGCAACTACAAAGGAAGTAGCAAAGAAGGAGCTCCACAGCATGCATGTATTAGGAGTACCAGAGTCTAAAGGTAAAAGGTAAAGGACCCCTAGACAATTAAGTCCAGTCAAAAGTGTTAGAATTCCTGCTCCATGATTGCAGTCATGGGATTGCTGTCTATCACATGACGGTGTACGTTTGACTCCACAAAGTGGGAAATGACGGAGACAGGATGTTTGTGTTACTGTGTTCCGTGACGTGGGACTATTGTCCTTTGTTCTTTCTCTTTGCTGTTTGATGCTAGAGAGAGAGGGAGCCATGCTGCGGTGTTCCATGTGTGTTTTATATGTAAATAAAGTAGATTAGCCAAAATGCTGAGTTGCTGAGGTCTGTTACACAAGCTGTGAAGACTCTGCAGATCCCTAAGTGTGCCGATGTCTGTTGGCATCGGTCGCTGTGATGTTCCGGCTGAAGAAAGCTTTTGAAGCTCCCAAACGATCAACCAGGAGGGAGAGAACATGCCAGTTGGGCATGTGTCTCTGCCAGGGTCCTACTCAAGTGTAGGATGAGCTCCTGACAAAAGGCGACTATGGGGTTGCGGCGCTCATCTCACTTTCAGGTCGAGGGAGCAGGTGTTTGTCCACAGACAGTTTTCCGGGTCATGTGGCCAGTATGACTAAACCGCTTCTGGCGCAACGGAACTTCGTGACAGAAACCAGAGCACACGGAAATGGCCTAATTATGTTTTCATTAATCAGGCATCATTATTAAGCCTCAGGATAAACATTTGCCATGCCCAAGCACTGAGGTAGGGCCTTGAAACTCAACAATTCTATACTGCGAGAAAATAGATCAAGAAAAACATTTTTTAAAAGATTAGGAAATGGAAGTATCCGTGCTCTACTCTCAAGTAAAAAACAAAACAAAAAATGGACACTCAGAATTCCAAAAACACATTTTTGCTTCCAGAAATTTACAGCAAGAATAGAGGAGGAAGAAGATATATTGACAGGCATGGCAATAATCAATTAACAAAGACTGTACCACTTTTAAAAAAAGAATTGTTAATTGTACGTAAGCCTTTTTCTCTCTATAGTGCAGAAGGACCCATTTTATGTTGCCAAAAGTCAAACAGAATTAACTAAGCAAATAAAGGCTGCACTGGTGAATCCAGCAAATTAAGTCTGCATGGATTCAGTTAAATGGTATTTAGGCTCTTTTGAAAGTGTGGTGTCAGTACGTTTGTGCAAAATGGAACTGTGGCTCCTAAGACCTAATGGGGCTTCGTGATTAAGAGAATGAGCTGTGATGATCCCACCAAGCTGCCGCATCACACACACACCTGTAACAAGAAGAAGGCTACTAGCCCGTCTTACAGGGTAGTTGTAAGCATTCATTGAGAATGTATGTGAAGACCTTTAACCCTTGAGAGGAAATGCGAAGTAAATGCTAACCACCAACAAATATGCAGCTATTCAAGCAACTATTCATATCATTGAAGAATTGTTTCTTATGCCACACAGCCTCCTCAAAACACCATGTCGTATTTTCTGCTCCAAGTGAGTTCTATTAACCTCTAGCCATACACCTCTAAGTCCTTTGAACTGTTAACCTCCTTCCTAAGTTTCACTGTCTGTGGGCAGCTCCTTCCCTACAGGATTGCAAGGCGATGCTAACCCTGCAAGACGAGTTTGCAAGAAATTAATTTTAATAAGGTCTCCGAGCACACGAAAGTACAACCCTCGCTTCCTTACATCACTGCCTGGGAGCCTGCTGCTTCTTTAGCAACAATGCCTTACCCAGTCTAGGTCACGGCCGGTGACTGGGCACCGAGAGCAGTGGTTTCAGTGTGCCGCTGCTTAGTTGGAAGCACTCTGCCTCAACTGGTGGGCAAGACTGCACAACAACAGTCTCCGGTTCAGCCCCACAGACATAAGAAGACCAGCCCTCCTCACAAATAAGCCTCTTTCAGAGAAGTCACTTGGCAATTTTCATCTGCTGTTGGACAAGAGCAGCTGCCTCAGTACTTAAAACTGGAATTTTATCCTTGATCTCCCATTCAGGTCCTGTATACCTGAAGAAGTGTCTCCACCCCCTGAGGTCCAGCGCCGAGGGCCTTCTGGCGGTTCCCCCACTGCAAGAAGTGAGGATACAGGGAACCACGCAGAGGGCCTTTTTGGTAGTGGCGCCTGCCCTGTGGAACACCCTTCAATCAGATGTCAAGGCAATAAGCAACTGTCTTACTTTTAAAAGACATCTGAAGTCAGCCCTGTTTAGGGAAGATTTTAATGTTCAATGCTGTATTGTGTTTTTAATATTCAGTTGGGAGCTGCCCAGAGTGTCTGGGGAAACCCAGCCAGATGGGCGGAGTATAAATATTAAATTATTATTATTATTATTATTATTCACCCCACACTCACATTCCTAAAAACGTACATGAGGCACAGAAGCACCTGCGAATACAGGCAATGTACAGAAGGTATTTTTGGATCAGCGCAGATGACTGTGAAAGGCAAACTTAGGGCATATCTACATTAATCACTAAGATGTATTGCATTTTATTCATCGTGGCTTCCTCAGTGATTCCTGGGAAATGTGGTATGGTGAGGGTGCTGGTTGCAAGAGACCCTTAGCCTTCTCTATCCCTCGTGAACTACAGTTCCCAGAGTTCCCTGGAGAAAGGGGATAACTATTGCATAAGTCTAAGTCCATAGCACAGATGAGCATCCTAGCAGTAGAACTCTAGAGGCTGGTTTCGTTGTTCATAAGGAACACAGTGGAGGCTAAAGAAGAACAGATTTTTTTATTCTTGGTAGTTTTTCTGATAGCTTTTATTTACATGGAGTTAGAAGATTAACACCATCCAGCATATTGAATGGCAATATTACATCTTGCAAGTTCATGTACGTCCAGGAACTGGAAACGGTATTGTGAACCCATCAAAAGGCAAGCCCTTGACCTAGTACAGATGTGTAGCCAAACAAATGTCCAGTTGGTTTCAAGTCCATCTATGGCATCCATTCTCCCCTCCCCATCACCTCTTGGCATAGGTGAGATACACGGTTTCACAGCTTTGAAAGCCAGGGTTCCCAGATCCTGGCCCACATACAATGCCTCTTGAATTTAACAGACTGACTGTATGCAGAGCTTGACTGTTGTTGGACTACAACACCCATCACCCCTAGCTAGCAGGACCAATGGTCAGGGATGATGGGAGCTGTAGTCCAATAACAGCTGGCGACCCAAGTTGGAGAAACACTGTTTATAGAATGGGACGCTGCATTGCTAGGGTCATAAACCCTAGGCTAACTGCGACACAAAGTTAAAATTAATGGGGTTAAGCATGCCTAAATCTCTGCTGGATTTAGGCCTCTCATCCCATATCTTCATTAGCAACATTGGGGAGGGGGGGTGTTTCCTGCCACCCCACCCCTTATTCTTGCAAACCTTGCAAGTGGCTGCAGGAGAGGGTCACTGAGTCAAACCACAGGGGGTGTTTTTCTAGATCTAAAGTGAAACTGTGACGCTCCCTTGTTCTTTTTGCTATTGAATGCTGCATGTCATTTAACCTTGTTTCATTTACAGTATTGAAATGTGGTTATTTTGTATATTATTTTTGTTTTGCTAGGTTGTTATGAAATTGCTATTGCATTATTTTGTTATGTTATGAAAGTTTTTGCAATGTTTGCTTGAAATGCATCTCTGTTTCTTTGTTGTAAGCAGCTTTAAGAAGTGTGTGTGTGTGTGTGTGTGTGTGTGTGTGTGGAAAAGCAGTATACAAATAAAGTGAATGAATGAATGAATCTTACTGACCCTAAACTGTTCCAGCAACAAACACCATCCACATTAGATCCAAAGGAACTCCTGCCTATTCACTCACCTTCTTGGCTACAGCATATAGAAGATGCTGCTACTAAACATATGAGTTGCTGAAATACCAACCACAATTTTCACCCAACATATTTATTACATACAACTTGCTCTGATAACACACACACACACACACACGGGTGGGGTGGAGAACACAATTCTCTTTCAATTTTGACTTTTTCAAAAACTGGACACCCACAATTCTTGGTGTTGTCCTCTTTAGAAATGACAAGGCTTTTTACATTTGCAAGCAAGTTCACTGCCTGCACAGGTCAACCATTGACATTATGTAAACTAACTAGCCAAGCAGCGTGTAACTTGGAAAAGAGGTTAATGAATAGGACTGCATAACTACCAAGGTATTTGGCAAGCTGTCCACAATTTCTTAATTACCTTTGGTGTCCACTGTGTCACCAGTTTGCCAGCACAGCTGTTAATTGTCAGGATAGCTTATATATGTTCTGCCTACACAGACATATAATTTAGCTACCTGTATTTTAGCTACGTAAAATTTGTTTTCAAACTTTAACAAAATTTAACGGTGTTTCGTTTCTCAACTGTTTTGTGGATTTCAGCTGCGGTTTGTCTACAATTTCATCTGTACACTGCTTAGGCAGCTCTTTCATCAAGCAGGTTATATACATATTCTAATAAATAAAATAACAATTTCATTAGAGTTGGCTAGACCCAAAGCAAATGCAGCTTCCCTTGGAAACAAGGCAAAAAGACACACACTTTTTTCTCTAGTGGATCTTTTAACAATTACACAAATACACTGGCTGAAGCTAGTGGGACTCATGTCGTGTTACTTACTGTTCCACAAGATTTGGGCCCTCCATGGAAAAGCGCACAAGCCATTCTCACGACCTCTGCTTCCATCTTCCTCACGCCCGGAAATATATCTGGATGAAGCGGGTTACTCCATGCAAATTCCTCATAAACCTTCAGGGAGAAAATTGGCTCAGGTGAGATAGCTCCTCCAAAGTAAACCCTGAAAAGGTGATGCTGCACTGTTTTCTTATGTACAGGAGAAAGTCACCTCGCTCCCCATCCACCAAAGGTGACTGGTTTCGGAGAAATCGCAGGAGGACACTGTGGAGTTTTCTCTGCTATAAAGTTAGTCCCAGAATGCTTTGCATACTCTCACCAATCTCATCATCCAAACACCGCAAAAGCTTTGAATACGAGTTACGTCTCACGTGATGGTAGCTGTGTGAAGTGCCGTGTGGAGCTATGCTCGGTGGCCTCAACGTCACAGACACTACCTGTTCCATGCATCCGCCAACATCCACACCTTGGCTGCAAAGTCTGAAGCAGGGACCCCTAGGCTAAATCATGTGAGAAGCCTACATGCACACACAGAGGAGGCTTCCCACCCAAGGCGTGGAGAGGGGTAGGACAAGGCGGCAAAATGCAGCAGAGGAGCAGAACCAATCAGAGGCAGGGCCAGGAAGACCACATGACCTGGGCTTCAAGCTCAAAGGTAGGCCCTTGCTATTTTTTTTGGAATTGTGGGTAAGTTTCACCACTTGCTCCTGAGCAAATCAGACCAAAACGTGACAAACATGCTCATCTTAGAGCTGCAAATGGAAGCAAAAAAATTATGTGATTTGACAAGAGACTGTTTTGTTTTGTTTTGCTACCTGATACAGATTTTATCAAATTTCGGAGTTTAAAATGTTCACAAATATTAAGACAAATATATCCGTTCCGATGGCACATGGCTTGACTACAGTGAACTCAGATTGGCCGATTATTATAAACAAAGCGCTACCACTCAGTGGCTGTTGTTGGATCGAGTGCATGTTGAAAGGTGGAGAACTGTAATATTTTCGTGCCTCCCTCTTCTTTTGGTGCCTTGTTTTATTTTCAGGTGTCGCCATCCATTCCTATCGTGGCTGGGGATTCTGGGGAAACCCAGAAGCAGCCCAGGGTCCCTCTGGACCTCTGAGGGGGGCCTGCAGAGGAGTAAGGGAGCAAGCACAGCCCTGCCCTTCTCCTGCAATTCTAATCACATGGGGCTCAGGTGCCTCTACAGAGCTAGCATGACATTTCTTCCTTCTTATTTTCTGTGACGGAAGGAAAACAAGTTTAAAAAGAGATACAGAGGACTGTTTGGGAGTCAAGAAGACTATTAAACACCTTTCTTTTTCAACAAGCCTTTTAAGCGGAGATTTTGTATCCCGGCCTGAAGCTTGAAAATGTTTTTATGCGTGCTCTCATTGCAGAATCGCGTCAGGTGTGTTTCACAGGAAGCGATTCATGATAAAATGATTTAAGCAAACTCATTGTAAACTGACTGTGGGAGAGGCAGGGAGAGTCTACCAAACTCTTCCACCTTTTCCATACAATTCCTGTCTCCATTGGGCATGGGGGGGAGGATAGGTTTAACTGAATTAATGCTTGGAAGTCACAGCATGTCATAGCTAAACCACATCTTACAATTATGAGCAAGACACATTAATACATTTGAAATGATTCACAGGGCATAAATTCAGGGGAATTTCTGCTTCCAATTCCAATGTGTGTGATCCCTAACCAGTACACCTACTTCACTGGCCTGCCTGAACCTCATTTACTCACAAGTGGGGGGGGGGTTTCCCCTGTCACAATTTGTTTTCCACTTCACATTCCTTCCTGTTCCTTCAAAATAGAACGCCTCATTACAGGGAGAATTAGTTATCCTTATTATTTAATTTGTATACCGCCCTTCACCCGAAGAGAGCACAGGGCAGTTCACAACATAAAAAATACAAAATGAGAAGTTGCTTCATTTAAAATAAGTCATTAAAAAAATAAAAAATTGCACACACGCATTCAGTGTAGTGTAGTGGTCAAGAGCGGTAGATTCGTAATCTGGGGAACCGGGTTTGTGTCCCTGCTCCTCCACATGCAGCTGCTGGGTGACCTTGGGCTAGTCACACTTCTCTGAAGTCTCTCAGCCCCACTCACCTCACCGGGTGTTTGTTGTGGGGGAGGAAGGGAAAGGAGAATGTTAGCCGCTTGTTACCTCCTTCAGGTAGTGATAAAGCTGGATATCAAATCCAAACTCCTCTTCTTCTTCTTCAACAAACCGAAGGATAAATATATAGCTATTACCACACTGAATTACCTTCACAAGCAGATCCGTGAGTTTCTGATCCCCACTGTACACTGTCCCAGACACTTTCCCGTCTTCCCAGTTTACTTCACCTGAAAGCACGGAGACAAGAAACCGCCCGTCATATTTAAAAGCACTTTGCCGATCAAAACTGCAGTTGATTGACTGTTCACACAACGGTGTATGGAGACAACATTAAAACTACAGTCTAGCACAGAGCTGGGGAACCTTTACTCTGCATGCAGAATTAGGCCCAGCAGGTCTCCCTTTCTGACCCACAAGGCTGTTTTTTTTTCTAAGTCACACCCACCTGCCGCTCGCCTGACCTCATATCAGACTTTGGGCAGGTAAAAACAAGGCAATGCGGGGTTTTAAGACACCCTTTGTCAGAGACAACTATCAGAAGATAGGCATGGGTGTTTTTAAGCATTTGCAAACAGCCTGACTCTTAAACTATTGTTAAAAAGCAATGATTAACCATGGAACTGTAAAGTTTTTATTTGCTGATTTTACTGTTTACTATTGGATTCAAATGGATTATTGACTATTGATTTACTTGATATATATGACCAGGAAAGCTGTTTGTAGACAAACGCTGGCTCTCTCGGCCTGAAGCGAGATGAGCACCACACCCCTTAGTCACCTTTGACTGGACTTAACTCTCCATGGGTCCTTTACCTTTTACCTATATGTGTTGGAAGCCACTCAGAGTGGCTGGGGCAACCCAACCAGATGAGCGGGGTATAACTCACAATATTATTATTATTAATATCCTTATTATTACTACTATTACAACAGCAGGTGGCAGGAATTCATGCTCCAGAATGGGACCCAAACTTATAATAACCTCTTTCTGGAAGAGAGAAATGTCCAACACTTGTGAAAAATACATGGCAAGGAGAAATCATGAAAATCAGGTTTTACACCCCTCCAAACAGGAGCTCTCCAAACTTTCTAAGTCAAGTTAGTATTTTCTCATATTCATGCAACTAACAACATTACTTCGTTTTTATGAGACAGTGGCAGGGTTTTTATTTTGTTCTCTTCTCCAAGAACTATGCTTCCATCATTAATTGAGAATGAAGGCTAAGTATTTGTAATACACAGCCATTTGCTGCTGCTTATTAATTAACATTGGCACTGGAGCAGAGCAGAGCAGATGCTGAAACTGATTGACACGTGCCAGTATGCATTCAGACTCATACCCATAGAGCTGTATTCTTTCATCTTCTTCAGCACATCTGGCTGGCTCAAGCCTTTTGCCGGCAGGATTTTGACATAACCTGTTTTTTCTTTCAAGAAACTTAAGGTGCTGGCCATATCTTCCATAGTCTTATTCATCTGTTTCTTTATCTATTAGGATAGACAAACACACATGCAAATATAATATGAACAGATTCTAATCATGGGGATAATTTAATTGCAAATTCCTTGCAAAAAAATAGTTCAAGCCTTGAGTTCAATTTTAAACAAGCTGACCTCTTTTCACAGGTATGCTTTTAATTCCCTCCCCCCCCCCCGAGCATCAAATGATAAAGAGCAATAAATATGTTTCCTCCTAGCAAATTAAATAGGTAAGTAGCTCAATGCTTAAAAACTTACAATAGTACCAATAAAGGGCAATTTGCGTAAATTTCTGAAGAACCACTTTTTAGATCGTGATGTTAAACCTAGAAAGAAAACATTAAAAAAATATATTATTATTCAGCCCCAAAATTTCCAAATGTAATTTTTTTTATTTGCCAGGGTAGAGAAGAATCCCTGCTTCTTGAGTACAGAAGGCTTCCTGCTTCAGAAAGCTGCCTTCTACCCCTCTTGCATGCTTACCTGCACTGCCCTCTAGCCATCAAAGTTCCCAGCAATTTGTTGCCAAGACCTTTGCACTGCCCCTACTGATCCCAAGCACATCCGTGTGCACATCTTTGGGAATTGTAAAACCCTGCATGTACACAGGAGAAGGCTGGCATGCACGAAATTTCTGAGCTGCGAAGCTTCCCCAGATGCTCTTAGACCAGAACGGGCAAGGATATAAATGAAATGCATATCTGCTTTGCGAAGCTGGAAATGCTCTGAAGCCTTCTGAATTCCTGTCTGTGCATAGCAATGGGGGTGGGGGGATAAACTCAATCCAAAAGCTTATGGATGGAATGAACACAGAAAGCAGCACGGATCACATTTGGACATGTGCTGTAGGAAAAAACACTAATACCAACTTTGGTATTGCCTGTGTTATCAAACATGTCTGTATTTAAAATGCTACCTTTCTTTTCTCCATCAAGGACACATGTGCTCACACACACACATGTATATCAAGACCTATCACACCCTACAACAGAGAGTATAACATTTCTTCAATACCATAACCCTGAACTGCAGAGGTGATGGCTAATTTATGAATTTGTTGCATTTGAGTACGTAACTTGTGCACACACTCTCTCTCTCTTGCCATGAACCCTATCAACATATAACTTTATTTGGTGGACCTATTCTACAATACCCAACTTTGAACATTTTCGAGCCAGCTGTTCAAAACGAAACCACAGTTTAGCCTTTTATTTCTAGAAGTATTTATATATGGCCCGGTCACGTTAAGTATCAAGGCAGTGGGCATCATAACAAAATATAACAATAAAAACAATAAAACAATAAAACAATGTGGGAGTCCCAAGGGCTATATAGGGAAGAAGCCCCTGCGTCTGTGGTCCCAATCCCTGGAATAAAGCATTACAGAAATGGACCTGAGTGAGCCTCAAGCTCACACACTCCCATCTCTCCTGGCTGAGCCACAGGAAATTTGAAAGCTTTCATTTCTGTTTTAGATCAGCTACAGCTTGCTCATGCATCTAAACCTGAGCAAACTGTGGTTATACTTAACTCTGATTATGTACACAAGCCAACTCCAAACCAGGCTGGGTTGTTTCCACTAATATTAAGGTTAAACACAGTTTAGGATTTGGACAACACACCAAACTGTGGTTAGTCTTAAAGAGAAATGGAAACTTCTGCTCTCCTCCTTGAAGCTGCACTGGAGGAGAAGCCAAGCTCTCACAAATTATAGTTTAGTCTTAGGGCCAAACACAGCCATAGACGTGGAAATAAAACAAGGTGAAGAGTTAGTTGGGACTTTCTAACCTCACCTCTTTGCTACCACGAAGGTCAGGGGCTTTTAAAAATGAAATCATGCTACGCAAATGGAGTGGACCCCCCAATTCCTCACATCGGAGACGCACACAGCACTTACTTTCTTGTTGGAAGAGGAACCTGTATAGCCAAACAACCAGGAGGGTAGCCCCAATTGTGGATGTTACCAGTTGCCAGGGCTCAGCCCCAGCACACTTTGCATTCACGGCATTTCTTGTTTCGTTTAAATATTGCAGAAGGATTTCTTTGTAGGGAACAACTGCATCCTAGAAAAGAAGAGAAAGCACCCATGAGGCAGAGGGCAAGGGCAAGGCCAAGGCAGAATGAACAAATGTGGCTATAAAGTGAGGTTGATTTATTTGCTATGAGTGTTTTAGCCCCACCTTACGATTCAAAGAAATGCCCAAGGCAGTTTTACCATGGAAGCAAAAGTAACACCAACAATAAAATACAAAAAATTAAATCGAGAAGAAAAGAGGCAGCAAATAAACACATCAATTAGCATGTCAGAGAGGTGGTACAGTGGTACCTAGGGTTAAGAACTTAAATCGTTCTGGAGGTCCGTTCTTAACCTGAAACGGTTCTTAACATGAGGTACCACTACGATTTCTGTTCTCATCCTGAAGCAAAGTTCTTAACCCGAGGTACTATTTCTGGGTTAGCAGAGTCTGTAACCTGAAGCGTCTGTAACCCGAGGTACCACTGTATTTAAAAACCGGGGAGGCAGCAAATTGAGTTACCAAGATCCAAAGGAAGAAGGATAATTTCATAACACTTTGGTTCAATTTTATCTTGTTTGTAGGTAAAGAGGGCTTTATGATTCTGCTTTTGATTTCAGTTACGATTACTGAATCCGGATTACAGCCCTAACAAACTATTATACACCTGTGGTTTCTTTGTGTTTAAAGAAATTGTTATTGTATGCTTTGCAGTTTCTTTTGTGTATAGATAAGAATGGCTGTTTGTTTGGCAATGCAGGATGCCTGCAGGATAGCTCAGTCAGTAGAGCATGAGACTCTTAATCTCAGGGACATGAGTTCGAGCCCCACATTGGGCAAAAAGATTCCCACATTGCCGGGGGTTGGACTAGATGAGCCTCGTGGTCGCTTCCAACTCTACAATACTACAGTGGTGCCCCGCAAGACGAACGCCTCGCAAGACGAAAAACTCACTAGACGAAAGGGTTTAGCGATTTTTGAGTCGTTCCGCAAGACAAATTTCCCTATGGGCTTGCTTCGCAAGACGAAACTTCTTGCGAGTTTGTTTCCTTTTTCTTAAAGCTGCTAAGCCGCTAAGCCGTTAATAGCCACTAAGCCGCTAAGCCGTTAATAGCCGCTAAGCCACTAAGCCGCTAATAGCCGCTAAGCCACTAAGCTGCTAATAGCCGTGCTTCGCAAGACGAAAAAACCGCAAGACAAAGAGACTCGCGGAACGGATTAATTTCGTCTTGCGAGGCACCACTGTATTGTTCTAAAGTTCTCAGCTACAATATTTGTGTATTGCGAAAACTAATAAAAATTATTTACCCCAAAAATGGACAGGCAAAATCCTTGCTCAGCAATAAGTGATGTTGCACAGAGGTGGAGAGTCATCAAAGAGGGATGAGGTGGGCTTTTCTCAGCAGGAGGTTCCAAGGTCAAGAAGTGTCCCAATCAAGTGTCCCAACCAAGCACAACTCAGTGTCCCAATCAAGTGTCCCAACCAAGCACAACTCAGATATTGAGGGAGATGCAAAAAAGAGCCTCCATGGGAAATCTTAGGGAGAATTTTGGCTCAAATGGGACGACAGCTCTGAAGGTAACTGTGTCCCAAACCATTTAGCGTAGGGTTGGGGAAACTGTGGTCTTCCAGATGTTGCTGGACTACAACTCCCATCATCCCTGACCGTGGGCTATGTTTGTTGCACAAGAGCACTAAACCAACCTCAATTGTGCCGCCTGACTTTGCTGGCATGTGAATGAATCCTATCTGAAAACAAAAACCCTCTCCATCAGTCCCCGTTAATCCAAAATAAGAACCACCAGCACACAGGGATAAATCCATGTTTAGTGTCTCCCACTAAAACCGGTGTTTGCTGTTCTTGAGACTGTGTATTTTGTAACTGCTTTCGTCATCAGCCAAGATTTCCTCAGGGTAAGTTCTCCCTGTGTAAGTTTAAAATTACAGCTCAACAGCAACACGGAACATCTTCCGTCAAAGTTAGCCTCCCATTCATTTCCACAGGGCTGTCTTGCACCGCGACTTTTGAATGGCATCAATGGACAATGCAGGATCTGCCGTATCAGCTTGAGGTTCCAGAACTTTAGCCCCACAAAGAACAACTCTGGAATGCGTAGCTCCTTAAACACAAGCTTCCTTTATTTTTCCTAACATCTTTTGTTGTAAGTAGAAGGTGGGGGAAGACCTCTGCTGCAGCAAATGCACTGAAGAAAGGAGCCTTTCCAGTCTCAATCTCAATACAGTGGTACCTCGGGTTACATACGCTTCAGGTTACATACGCTTCAGGTTACAGACTCCGCTAACCCAGAAATAGTACCTGGGTTTAAGAACTTTGCTTCAGGATGAAAACAGAAATCATGCGGCGGTAGCGCAGCGGCAGCGGGAGGCCCCATTAGCTAAAGTGGTGCTTCAGGTTAAGAACGGACCTCCAGAACGAATTAAGTACATAACCAGAGGTACCACTGTACTTGATGAGTGTTGCTTCCTACCATTTCCCCTTTCACACCTCACTGTGTAACCTTGAGCCCATACCCCTTAAAGAAACCAACCCTTGATATTTCAAATTCACAGTTGCGGTCCTTTGTCAACCATGTCTGTCATATCCAGCTCCCAATCTCTTAAAGCCACGCTGCAGAAAATACAAATTTTTACGGCTGCACTCTGCTCCTCAGACCTGTTCTTCCACATCCAACTTTTGAAACCTTCTTCTGAGCAAGGTCCCTACCAAGGTGTGGTGATTTTGCCTTAATTGAAATGCACAATAGCAGAATGCAGTGAGTAAGCCTGTGGAATCCTGCTTGTGGAATTTGCATAGGCCACTATGGGAAGCAAAATGCCAGGCTGGAGATGCCTCTGGTCTAATTCAAATGAGCTTTTGTTTTGCATTAATTAATTAATTAATTAATTAATTAGAATAGTTTTATTATTTGTACCCCGCTCATCTGACTGGGTTGCCCCAGCCACTCTGGGCAGCTTGCAACATATATAAAACATAATAAAACATTACACATTTTAGGGCCATCCACATCATGAATGCAATTAACATTTGCACCCCCAGAAGCGGAGAAGATGGGAAGTTATAGACAAGAAGGATCCCTTGACACCTTAGATGCCTGACACATTTATTGACTAGCAACTTCTGATAGTTGATGCCACAACAATACAGTGGCCCTACAAGGAGCCACAGAACGGTTTTATTCAAAGGGGAAATAATTTGAATTGTGGGAAGAGTACCCAACAATGGATAACTAATATGAGACACATCATGTGGGGGGGGGGGGAGAGACTCACTACTCTGCCGCACCAAACGTTATTGTAACCAGGTGTGCATGGATAGCTCCATTGGTTAGAGCGTGGTGCTGATACTGCCAAGGTTGCAGGTTCGATCCCTGTATGGGGCAGCTGCCTAGTCCTGCATTGCAGGAGGTTGGACTAGAATGATCCTCAGGGATCATTAATATGATACCATGAGCCATTATACATTCCAGCAGCTGTTCTTCATTCTCTACTCAACATATCCAGTTCCTGACATCACCAGCTGGCAAGATAAGGACCGTCCAAAGCTTTGGAGAGCCACCGGTAGTCAGTGTTGACCAGGGTCAGGGAACCTGTAGCCCTCCAGGTGTTGTTGGACTCCAACTCCCATCAGCCCCACCAACACGGCCAATGGTCGGGGAGAATGGGAATTGTATTCCAGTATCTGGAGGCTCACAGGTTCTCCACCTCTGGTGTAGACAATGCTCAGCAAGATGGGACAATGGTCTTGACTTGGCGGACAGCAGGTTCCTATGTTGCTAGCATGCCGAAATACAGAAGTTTCACAACTCCCCTCTTCCCCTGCCTGCCACTTCAATCCCTATGCATTTGTTTACTTGCAGATGCATATTTGACTTACCGTATATATTCGAGTATAAACCAACTTTTTCAGCACATTTTTGATGCTGAAAAAGCCCCCCTTGGCTTATACTTGAGTGAGGGTCCCTTTCGGGCTGCTCCTTCCTCCTCCTCCACTGCTGCCGCCACCAGCCTCTCGGCAGCCCCCTAGGTAGGCAGGGGGAAGGGAGGGGCTGGGGGGAGAGAGAAACCCCTTCTGCCGTGTGCGCATGCGCGTGCACACACACACGCACTCCGGCCCACCAGGAGGTTTGTGGTGTGGTGAACCAGCTTATACTCAATAAGTTTTCTCAGTTTATTGTGGTAAAATTAGGTGCCTCGGCTTATACTCGAGTATATACGGTAAGTAATTTCTACTTCCATATCAATGCATATATACATAAGCCTGCTTTATTAGGCAGCAGCAAGTAAGCCGCATGCATTTTTCATTATCCGAAGCCTTTCGAAAGAGGAACAAAGAAAGCCAGCCAAGCAATCCCTTTTTTGTCTTATGCAGAGGTGCTTTTTATCCAAGAGAGGTTCATGTTCCCTTTTTTTTACAGAGGTTTGAAGTTCAGCATGAACTGTTCTATCTGCTCTTTATCAGGATGCTTATATAATACGGATCTGAAGATTAGAACCTGCTAAGCTTGTGTCTTCTACCAGAGTACAAGAGATAACAAGCCTCTACTTTGCAGCTATGCTCCTTGACGGGACCCCCCTAGCTTTTATTGCTCCTTACACCACTATTACACAACAGAACTGCTGATGGCATGCAGAAAGCGAGGACACACTTCCACCTGTTTCTGGACAACCTCCCAAACCATCTCCCTGGGTATTCCAACTAGCAATCAAAAGTTAATCCTCTTTAACATTTGTATGAAATTGCTGGGATAAGCTACTCAGGGACACAGAACAAGGTGTCTCCATGTATGCTGACAACACTAAACACCCTCTCTCTATTGTTTTCAGGGCGTTCAGGTGAGGCAAAGCGAGTGTTGAACAAGTATGTGAAATCAGTAATGGTCTGCATGATAAAACAGGGGTCAGAAATGGGTTTGTTTGTATACCCAGAAAGGATCAAAACTGCAATCTGGGGGTACTCTTTGACTCAACTTTGTCACAGAGTCCCTGGTAGCCTCTGGGACAGTAAAGTGCCTTTCATCAGCTTATCAGTGCTGTGGCATCATCTAGATCAGGGGTCAGCAAACTTTTTCAGCAGGGGGCCGGTCCACTGTCCCTCAGACCTTGTGGGGGGCCAGACTATTTGCGGGGGGGTGAACAAATTCCTATGCCCCACAAATAACCCAGAGATGCATTTTAAATAAAAGCACACTTTCTACTTATGTAAAAACCCCAGGCAAGCCCCATAAATAACCCAGAGATGCTTTTTACATAAAAGGACACATTCTACTCATGTAAAAACACGCTGTTTCCCGGACCGTCCGCAGGCCTGATTTAGAAGGCAATTGGGCCAGATCCGGCCCCTGGGCCTTAGTCTGCCTACCCATGATCTAAGCAATATTGATGATTACGTACTCTCTTTACTAGTCTTCTAATTTGAGGACATCTTCTGTATCCCCTCATACCACTCCAACTCTTATTAAGAGCAACCTCAACTCCAACAGTTGCCTGTACTTTTGTAACAAAAAAAGAACTTGTCTAACAAGAGGTGTTTCAGTGGTTTGTGGAATTAGCAAGTTGGAAAGAATTAGAAGCAATGCCGTGGTTTAAGAATGCAGATACACCCTGAAGAACAAAGACAGCTTCTGAAGATCCAAAATTCCAGAGGCCATTAAAGTCCCTGCTCTTCAAATGCAGATTCTTCAGAGAAATGCAGTTCTCACCAAAACAGAAAACCTGCAGTCTGGGCTGTGCCATTTTATCACACTGTAAAGTATATTCACACAAGAAAGTTCAAAACAAAGAAAGCTGACCTGTCAGGGAGAAGATTTAAGTTAGAACTCTTCACCCTCATATGCTAGCATTCTTTGTGCAGGGAAATATATATGCAGCTCTGTGAGCCTCAACTTGAAGACTAAAGTAACACAGTCCATAAACAGGTTTGCTTTCTTAGTGACAACGAGATCACTGTAGATAAAATTCAGGGCATGGCTGCTTTCTTGCTCAATTCCTATAGACCCTAAGGAACCTTACTGCATTTTTGACCTACAGTATGAAAAATCAGCCCAGACTGGTAGGAGTCTGTGATAAAAGAATGTTGCAAACGTATAATTTGTTTTGTTTTTCAATGATATATAGGCAAGCTGAAGACCCGCAATTCTGTGTACATTGCGTGGTGCTCCTTGATCTAAACTGCAAGCTCATATATTCCTGAATAGATGAAGAAGCTATGTAAATTAACAACAAACCGCAGTGGGAAAGCTTTAAGACAGTCTGAAATAAAGACAAACCACATGAAAGATCCATGTATGTAGGCATCAGTGAACACTACAAATGAAAAGAACTGTAAATGAGGACTAATAAGAGAGGAGATCTCAGAAATGTATGTCTAGAATAGGATGGGGGGGGAGAGAAAGAAGGACACATGCTTGGAAACAACTCAGTCCTACTGATTTACAAAGCCTATTTGTGTGTTTTATCTCCCTTAGATCACAACTGAGTACTGAAAATATAGTCATTCTGGACCTGATCCCACATGCAGCCAACACAGATGCATGTCTGGATTCACACCACAACACTCATCCATGTCCCAATAAATTGGCTGGATGTGTATTTTGATACAGGTATGTTCTGCTTATCCACTAGTTGTTGCATATCCTTCACTGTGTGGGACTTCAGCTATATCCATGACTAGATGCTTAAAGTGACTTCTTTATCTAGTGTTAAGAAAAATCAGAATAATGAAAAACAACTGTTGCTTGTCCAAGATGTCTCAGTGTTCACTCTTTTTGAGGTTTACCCTGAACCTGAAAGGGAGGGCATTTTGATTTAGGGAAGATCAGTAAAGCGTGTTTTCCATGGGAAAATGGAGTAATCTGCATAGGGTAATATGCACAAGAGAGCAGAGGGTTTGTTGAGTCCATGGGTCCCTTGATCAACTACAGTGGTACCTCTGGATGCGAACGGGAACCGTTCCGGAGCCCCGTTCACAACCTGAGCAGAACGCAACCCGCGTCTGCACGTGCTGCGATTAGCCGCTTCTGTGCATACGCATGAAGTCATTTTGAGCGACTGCGCATGCGCGAGCGGCGAAACCCAGAAGTAACCCTTTCTGGTACTTCCGGGTCGCCGTGGAACGCAATCTGAAAAGATTTAACCTGAAGCGTCTTTAACCCAAGGTATGACTGTACATTCTTTCTGCAGTACCCCTGTGGGGCTCAGGAGCCCAGTTATGTCACCCCTTGCCTGCAGAGTTTTTTCAAACACGTTCCCTTGTGGAGTGCTTCCTCAGCCTCCTCTCCTCCAGGCAGCCACTGCTGCCCCCCTACTCCAAAGAGAGGTGACTCCTCACACTGCCGCACAGGGGCCTGGGACTTTGTCCATTCCCAACAGCAAGGCCTGGCAGGCAGGCAGGCTGAGCTCCCTTGCCTGCTTGCTTGCTTGCTTGCTTGCTTGCTTGCTCTGAGGCCGCCTCAGCTCCTGGCAACCAGAACCCCATGGCCAAGAGGCACCATTCATCTGGGAAGCTTGTAGCCAGGGCTGCTGCAACAAACAGCTCTGCAAGCCTTTGGGAGACACAAGAAGGCATCAGGAGGGAGGGAAGGAAAGAGGTATAGAGGCCAGGGTTGCCCGCAGCACCCCTGGCCATCATTCAAGGCAGCCCAGTTGAACTGGCTGAACACCACTGCTCTAGAGAGTAATCTAATTTCTCATGTTTATTCTACTTGCCTTTATTAATCAAAGCTAAAAGCACTGAAATGGCCAACTTACCTAATATCATAATTTCAATTAGTATCCATTAATTGTCACAAATTTATAAAGGGGGGGGGGTGTCAAATTTTCCACCTCACATCACTGCAGCAAATTCATGCAATTTGCACAGTCTTAAACTTTTAGGCACTATTAAAAACAGATGGTGAGTCTCATGAGCATGGATTGTATCAGGGTGGATTTGATTTAAATCACAATTTAAATTTAAATCACTAGTCAGTAAGACCTGATTTAAATCACTAGTCAGTAAGACTTGATTTAAATCATTTTTTTACAGACTCATTCTTGCTGGTATAATCTTAATATTTACAACCAGATGAAGGTTTCATTTTTGGAATAATAAATTTTCAGAGTAGTTTTTACAGTTATATCAAAAATTACTGATTTGGTTATACTATTAGAAATACATACAGATAATTATGAAATTATTGTGAGATTAAGTTAACTGTTTATATTTGGACAACTTTTCTGCTGTACTTTACTGGAAGGAGAAAAATAATAATTTCCTTAATAACAATTTAAACAATTTATTTAACTAGAACAATAGCATTATAGCATATGTATCTATGTTTGTTAACTGATGCGGTTAAACAATTTTTTAAAAAACAACTTAGGCTGAGTTTTAGCACACATGAAAAACTTAAAACAAATCCTTATTTCCTGATGAACAGCCTTTGGACTATAATGTAACTTAAACAGAAAACTATCTTTAGAAAGATTTTTCCTCCAAAAGCATTTTATTTTAAATATCCAATTTAAATTTAAAAAATATAAATCCGATTTCTTTGATTATTATTTTTTAAATCATTGATTTTTATCCACCCTGGATTGTATGCAACAGTTGGACATGCAGGGATGTGACAGGATGCAACTGCCACATCTGCAGTGTGGAATAATGTGATCACGCCTCTGCTCGACCATCCTTCGCCACAACATGTCAGGCTGCATTTTAAAAAGAAGGATTTCGACATATGACAAGGCCTGGATCATTTTTACCACATGCCCAAACTCAGCCCATATTCGAGAACTGCTTCACATATGGTCAGGGTCCTACACAGGTATCACCTCTGGACAAGAAAACCTGTGTACACGGTCACATGCACCAAATGCATGCAACTATTTCCCCCTGCGTACATGCAGCGGGAAGTTACAACTGGCAACATAAAACACCCAGCAGGACTTAGGATCAATGTTGTGTTTGTTTTTAAAAAATCAATCTATTCAAAAGTTACAGTACAGCTTTGTCCACTGCCATAATATCACATAATGATTAATGTTAATTCTCTATATTCACCTATGGACAACCTTTGGGCCTACAGGTGAGAGAAAAGACATTGCCACGCCCACTTTTAGTTCTGGCCCCACCCGCCATGAGCTCTGCCCACTGCCAGCATGTGAACCCTGACCAATGGCCCCCTAGGCTCTTTTGGGGGGGTTGCCTAATCCTGATGGATGCAATCCTCTTTGGGCACTCAGTCATCTGAGGAAAGAGCAGTGTGTTGTGCACAACAGAAATATATGGGTACACTCTGCAGTGATTTTTCTGGGAGGGGACAAAAGCAGGAATCACCAAAAGCGCAGCTGCCGTGCTACAACTTCACACAATAGACTTTGCTGTACAACTATGGAGAAAACAACCCCAAAATGAATATGAAAAGCAGCCTTTTTATTTTCTACCAAGTGCCAGGCTGGGCACAATAGCTGGTTTTCTGCCCATGCAAAAAGACCAGTTTCAACCATCAAGCCCTTAGCCTTTTCAGGGTAATAATCTCTGCCTTTCAGCCAAGCTTTTAGAATGGAGCAGGGAAACCAGTGTGGGCTAACTCAAGATATTCCCCAGAAAGACTCTCTTGGAAAGGATACATTTAAAGTATTCTGTTTTTTAAAGGATTTTTAGGGCAGGCCACTTTTATCTGCCCGCCCCCCCCCCTTCACTTCTTGTTTTGTAAACTCTCTACTGAGAAAGTAATCTCTGTTCCATTCCATTCTCCACTCACTAGCTTTTGTTTTATTACCAAACACAAGCAGGGTGGCCATCTAACCACTTCCCCAGTCTGGGTACTTTCCTATTTACCATTAGGTAAGGGGGAAGCAGATGGAGTGGGGAGAGGGAGGGAGGGAAAGAGAGAGAAAGAGTGAGAGAGTTGTGGGGAGAAAACAGGAAAGACAAACAGGGAAGTTATCCAGAGATCTAAGAGAGCAAAGCACAAAAGCATTACGGGGAGCGAGTTCAGCAAGGAAAAGCTAACGCCAGGCTTTGAGATCAATCTGGAAACAGGGAGATGAATAAGACCCATGGAGAAGTCCAGTACTTTGTTTTATAAGGGGAGAGGGTGGGCGGCGGGAGGAGACCAAGGATAGGGGAACCTGTGGCCTTCCACATGCGAGAGGACTACAAATCCCATCATCCATAAACACTGATGGCAAATGCAGCCCACCAAAGGACCACAGGTTCCCCACCCAAGGGGTAGACCGTCCCTCAGACTGATCTGCAAAACATAGTGATGGGGGTGGGGAGGGTAGGTCCTGAGACTGGCTGAGCTTATGAACAGATAAGACTGAAAGACCCCCAAGCAGAAAATCCGTACTGGTTCCCATTCGATTGGGGGGGGGGGGTATCCGACGACGTCTCGCTCACTTGCCCCACCATCCCAACCTGACCTTGGAAAAGTTGGTTCCTGGCTTGGCATTAATTATATCCCCCTACCTACCTACCTAGCGCCGTCACCTCGGCGCATTGTTTACAGGAGCCGGCCCAAGCGCCTAGTGGTTGGGCTCCTTCTCTCCCGACGCTCCCCTCGGCGCCCCACCACACGGGTCGATCCCCGCGGGCTACGCGTGTGCACACGAGAGGGTGCCCAAGTGCCGTGTCTACTACTCCCGGGAGCGAGAGGGGCTCCGGAGAAGTTTCCCCTGGAGTGGGGGAGCGCGGGGAACGGGGAAAGCGGAGCGAAAGTTTGACGAAACTGGAGCAGGGGACCCGAGAAGTGATGGAGAGGAAGGAGCCGCGCGCGCGCACACCACCCCCTCGTGCGGCGGGTCCCCCAAATAAGTGAAACAAAACCAGAGAGGAGCTGCGGGGACGACACAAACACTCACCATGATTCTCCACAGCCTCTCCGGGCAGCCTTTGCACGCGCGGGGTCAGCGAGGGACGCTGCTGTTGCTACTGCTGTTGTTTGTGTTGCTCAACTAAATCGGCCTGAGCGTCGGGCGGAGAGCTGGGCTTTGCAAAAAAAGAAGGAGGCGGAGAGCGGCCGCCCGCAGATCCACCCCAGCCTGCCTCTCTTTCTCTGCGCGTGACTGGACAGAAAGCGAGAGGTAGAAGGAGAGGGCGGGCAGGAGGGCAGGAGAGAGAGGAGTCGCCGCCGCCGCCGCCGCCCTCTTTCGCTCCGGCGCGGCTGTGATTGCAAGAAGCGCCACCGCGCGCCTCTCCGGGTGCCGGCCCGGAAGCAGGCCTAGGCGCCCTCGCAGCCTCCGCCTCGAGTAGCTCGCTCGCTCGCCACAGGCCTTGGCAATCACAGCGCCCTCTGCCGCAGACACGCTGGGTCCAAAGGCCGCGGAGCCGCACGCTCGCTTTGCCCCTCGCCCGGGCGAAAGCGAAGCGGGCAGGGGACGCAGCTGCAAGGGGAGCCTTTGGCGCGCGAGGGGAAGCGCTGGCTAGAGCAGGACGAAGACACATCTCACCGCGGCCTGCTAGAGCCAGGGTGGGGTAGGGGTTAGAGTGGGTCGGAGGGAGACCCGGGTTCAAAGGCTCACTCTGCCACGAAAGCTCACCCGTAGGCCGGTGGCTGCCTCTCTTCTCAGCCTACCCCTCATAGACTTGTCTTGTTTTGAGGATAATTTGGAGAGTAAAGGGAACTATGCTCCCTTGAACTTCTTGGAGGAAAAGTGGGGTCTAAATACAATAAAAGGATAATAAACAAACATGACCTGACAGCAACAGCGCTTGCCCCCACTCGTGAGCATGTTTTCCGATACTGGAGGTTGTGCTTGGCATAACCTTATCCTCCATGATTTGTCAATTTTCTGCTTAGGAAAGTGGGGAGAGGTGATGACCCGAAATGCTAAAGACCACACTGCATGCACCTGACAAAGTGGCCTCTCTGACCCAGGAGGACATGCTCAAATAAACGTGAGAGGGTTTAAGGTGTTAGCAGACACTTTGTGGGTTTGGCTGTTACAGGCTAACATGGCTACTACCATCATGAATGTTGTCTTAAGTACCACAGAGACTCCAAAATTACCACTACAGTACTATCCTTTTGCCCACTTCAGACTAACTACTGTATATAGTGTTTTTCAAATGCACCACCATTTCCCGCATTAAAAAAGGAAAAGAGAGGAAAAATCCACCATCACTCTAATGAAGTAAATACATTTCTGTTCTTTACTTCCAAACTCCCTGGAGTATGCCACTTATTCCTTGCTGACGACTTCATCCTCTTGCCCTGTTACTAACTAGCTTCCACCCCATGCAACTCCCCAGAAACTGCCCTACCAATGATTATGATCCATTGCAATCCACCTTCCACCCACTGCACCCCACAGAAACTGCCCTATTACCAATCACCTCACGTCCAACTCCTTTTTGTTTTGTAAGGAGTCTCTGCTCCAGAGATACTTTGACTGTCCCCTGCTGGTTCTTTTCCTACCTCTTTAATTGCTCAGTGATTACTGTCACCACAAGGTGAAACGTTTTGTAGTTTCATCCTTTCCATTAGGAACTCTTAGGATCTGTTCTTAATCCTCTTCTTTCTCTTCTCACTACACCTGGGGGACAACATCAGAGTTTGTGGCTTTCCATGCCACCTAGAGCTTTCCACCAAATCTCCATTTGTGTCTGACATTTTGTGTTCAGGTGTTTCATTGACACCTGAAATCCAGCTTGTCTCTGACCAAACTTCTCTTTCCTCCTAAGTTTTTCTCTGTTTTCATCAAAGACATCACAAATCACCCTGTTGATCAAGCGCAAAGCTTTGGATTCATGTCTGAGATTTCTTTTTCTCCCTGTATTCAGTGACACAAGGAAAAAACTCAATTTCTTGACACCAGCTGTATGCACAAATATTCTCTTGAACTGGAGGTTCTATACAATATTTGTTACTCAGGGGTCAGCAAACCTTCAGTAGGGGGCCGGTCCACTGTCCCTCAGACCTTGTGGGGGGCCGGACTATATTTTGGAAAAAAAATTGAATTCCTATGCCCCACAAATAACCCAGAGATGCATTTTAAATAAAAGGACACATTCTACTCATGTAAAAACACACTGATTCTCGGACCATCCACGGGCCAGATTTAGAAGGCAATTAGGCCGGATCCGGCTCCCGGGCCTTAATTTGCCTACCCATGTGTTACATGCTTACTCTTTGGTTGTTCAGAGGGTCCTCTATTACAAAGAATACATGCTGCAAAATCTTATGAGAAATGTTTTAATGCAATTGACGTTGCAGGAACTATGTTGCCTTTTCCCACTATTCCTATGCAAGAGTGCCTATGGTTTAAGGTTTTCAGTCATTCAGTGTAAATCAATAAGTTTTGCATGTGCAAAACTCCTTTTCTGTTGTAGGAAGCTAACTTGAAAGGAGTCCTACAGAGTTAAGCTTGTCTGTCAGTAATGCTACAGGTACCATAGGGCTAAGTGTAACCATATCTTCCCATTGCTTAGATGAAACAATTCAGAAGCAAGACATAAAACTAGAATTTCTAGTCCTGTGATGTTTATTTGGTTAACTGATCAGAAGATCAGTGTAAAAATTCTTCAGGATCTACAAAGCTGCACCTGATAAACAGGCCTGTAGACATGTTATTCTTATGTGCCAGTATAGAAAAACATTGGTTCTCTTTCCTCTTGCATTCTGGGAACTATTTCAAGCTTTTTATAATCAGACACGCTTCTCTCCTTCACGCACAAGGCGCAAGCCTGTCCCTGGCACACAAATCCCTACATTCCATTCCTTGCATACCACTTTTTTATTTTAGTTCACGTTAAGTTCACAATGATATGTTAATCCTCAATGTATAATTAATTATGTGAGTTTATATATGATCATAATATCAGTAATTGCATTAGTCATATTATAATCAATTTTAATCATAAGTGGATTAAGAGCTTATATACCTGTCTAAGTGCAGCTCTTGCATATTTTCTTTCATGTACCAAAGATTGATGAACCTATGTAAGCCCGCCTTACATATATGTAATCCAATAAGAATTCAGTTTCTTTGTTTACTTTTAACCAATCAGCCGCAAGCATATCGTGGCCATGCTTTTTAACTTTGAATAAAAGAGAGAAGCTGTGGGGCCAGAGAGAGACACACACACAGAGACGCACACTCTCTGATCTCATCTGGCTCAATCACACGCAAGCTCTGAAACAAACATCTCTTTGTCTGCCGTTATTTATCAACGCAACACAGGCCAATATATTTTAAATTATTATTATTACAATGAGTAATAAAACCTGCTGATGACATGCACTGCCTTCAAAGAGATGTTCCCTGTGTGAGAGAGAGAAATGAATTATTCTAAGCTGATACCTGTTGTAGCACATGAGTACATCATCTAAAAGTTACCTTTTTAAAAAATGCATAAAAGGTAAAGGGGACCCCTGACCATTAGGTCCAGTTGTGACCGACTCTGGGGTTGCGGCGCTCATCTCGCTTTATTGGCCAATGGAGCCAGCGTACAGCTTCCGGATCATGTGTCCAGCATGACTAAGCCGCTTCTGGCGAACCAGAGCAGCGCACAGAAACGCCGTTTACCTTCCCGCTGGAGCGGTACCTATTTATCTACTTGCACTATGATGTGCTTTCGAACTGCTAGGTTGGCAGGAGCAGGGACTGAGCAACGGGAGCTCACCCCGTCACGGGGATTCGAACCGCCGACCTTCTGATCGGCAAGTCCTAGGCTCTGTGGTTTAATCCACAGCACCACCCACGCCCCCCCCCATGCATATTTGTCTATATTTATGCAGATGGGCAGAACAGTCCTCCTAACTCACATTTAGAGGGAGAGGAAAGGAGATGCCGCTACAGGGCGGCTGCCAAATCCATTGCCCTGCAGTGATGCTGTCAGTGAGATGTGAAATGTTATGAGCAGCTATTTCTTTTACTACCAGAGCTACTATAAAGTGCCGTTTCTGTGGACATGCTGGGGGAATTAAGAGGTTCTGAATGTGGTGTAACAATGCACATCCCTGACATGCCCCATTTTTACTTGCTCCACCAGCAGGACATCACAAATAGAACATCCTCACTGGAGGAACTTTTCAGAGTCCCGCCAGTGGCATAAATGTTGCTCCACAATCAACTTTCAGCCCCGTCAGCAGAGCAACGCTTAATGCCCTTGAGGCTCCTCAGCTGGTTTTAAGCTGTGGTTAGAATTGCACCCTTAAGGGGTCATTTAATTAACTGATTAAAAATCCATGCAAGTAAGTAACTAAGATTTCTTTAACCAGCTGACAGCCCTAATAATTTCAGTTGAGTTGCAGAAGTACCAAACTGAGGCAGCAGACAACTGCCACAGGGACATACACAGAGGGCATATTCTTTCTTGCAAACTTAGGTAAAGGTAAAGGGACCCCTGACCATTAGGTCCAGTCGTGACCGACTCTGGGGATGCGGCGCTCATCTCGCTTTATTGGCCGAGGGAGCCGGCGTACAGCTTCCGGGTCATGTGGCCAGCATGACCAAGCCGCTTCTGGCGAACCAGAGCAGAGCACGGAAACGCCGTTTACCTTCCTGCCAGAGCGGTACTTATTTATCTACTTGCAAACTTACATGGCCTGTATTAGCTTATCTTTCAAGGTTTCCTCCAGGGAATTCTGGGAGCAATAGTTTGGTGTGAGATTGCTAGAGTTCTCAGTTAGACATCTCCATGCCTTCTCTGAGAGCAACAATTCTCAGAGTTCCCTGCAGAGAAAGAATGATTATCAAACTAGTTTTAAGTCTGAATAGGCCTGGGATCCATGTAAAACATTCCAGCCATGACTTCACTGACAACCATGGCGCTGGCCTTCAAACCTGCATGCAGTCAATATAAATAATACCAGTAGTACGTACAGTGGTACCTCTGGTTACGTACTTAATTCGTTCTGGAGGGCCGTCCTTAACCTGAAACTGTTCTTAATCTGAAGCACCACTTTAGCTAATGGGGCCTCAGGCTGCTGCCGCCGCGCGATTTCTGTTCTCATCCTGAAGCAAAGTTCTTAAACAGAGGTAATATTTCTGGGTTAGCGGAGTCTGTAACCTGAAGCGTATGTAACCTGAAGCGTATGTAACCCAATGTATGTATGTATGTAATGTATCTCAGAGTCTTCTCACTCGCATAAGTAACACTATACCATGCCCTAGGAAGTGATCCAGTGCTGTTTACAAAGACATTACTGATGTCAGCATGGAAGCCTGAAAATGCAAGCGTGTCAAAAGATCTTATCAAGCAGCAGCAGCTTGATGAGATACATGATCTCCAACTTCTTCTCTTCCACAAGGTGAGTGCCTGTCATAAACAAGTTACATGAACCCCAGTCTCTTGAGCGGTGAGACCTTTCAGGGACTTCAAGCTCACACCCGGGCTATTTCCCCTGGAGTGAAGGTCACTGGAGACCAATGGCATTTCTGTGCAATATGGCTTTATTGGCATATATGTACAGGCTGAGCCTAGCACTGGGTTCATCACAGAGTGCAAGACAAGTATGCGTGAGATTGTTAATGGAAAAGGATATAAATAAAATAGAAAAATATCTCTATCCTGTCTCGATCATGATGAATCCACGTCTCCTCCCACTGCTGAAACAAAATCGGATTTAAACAAAAAACTAAACTCAAGTGAATTTTCTTAACTGGAATTTGCCTCTGGAGGAAAGAAAACCAGGAGTTGACTATATGGTTGGGGGGGGGGGCGAAAAGAAAACAGAGCAGATGAAAGGGGAGAAGGGGTAGGAGGGACAATCGTTGGCTGTTGTCAAGAAAAAGTGTTACCTAGCAACTTTGACACAGTCGGGGGACAAAGAAGGCAGACTTTTGTTATGTACAGAAGTGAGATTATTTTTGCAGCCTTTGGCCAGACAGTAAGTCAAAAGGACACCCCACTCCCCACATGGATGTGGCAACAGCTTAAATGGTGAGTCGCTCCTTTATAAATATTGAATAAGAAGCACATCTGGGGTTTGTTGTTGTCTTTGTTCAAATGCCATAGCTGCAGGCCAAATTAGCTTATGCAGATCCTTTAAAAAACAATTGCTTTCTGAGAACTCAGCAAGGGGGGGCGGGCAGAGAAGAAAGGGAGTGAAAGCAATAAATATACTACCTCCTATATCAAATTTCCACAAGTATCCTGCAACGGCTTCAAAAACAGTTGAGAGACAAGAGGACTTTCTTTCTGCTTCTTACTAGGCATTTAAATTAATTGCATACGGCTGTTGACTACGGACCACCTTGATTTCCAAGCATATGCAGTATATTTTTTCTTGTTCTGTTTGACTAAGTGCTATAATTTCTTTTCACGTCTTGTCCCATATTCATCTCGGAGACTGGACATTTTATGTATTGGTTGCATATGTCTATTGGATGGTGGCTCAATTAGGGGCCCCTCCAGACCTGTTTTATCACAGGTGTATTCTGCAACGCTTTCTTGACACGACAATAGTGCATTAGTTGTGAACTTTTTCTGCTCTTCTCTGTTCTGGGATGCTGCCCCAACGCTACCACACTATTGCTGTCTGGAGGGGCTACAGTGCAACAAAAGTGGACAAAAACAAATGGGAACATGTATGTTTTAAAAGGTGGTGGGATTTCAGCAGGAATTTACAGGCTATGCCCTGACGGGAAGTGAAGCAGCTTGAGCACCCCAAAAGTTTTGCAGCTTCAAACACAGTATTCAAAGCAGTATAAAGTCTGACTGCCCCAAAAGCACCATGAGCAGAAATCATCATGAGTGTGGAATAAAAAGGAAGTGCCCACAGTTTCAACAGCCCCCCCTTTTTTGCAAAATATTTTTTTTGAGAAAGTTTTCAACATAAAATACAATAAAAACCTATCTAATCTAAAAAAAGAAAAAGAAAGAGAGAAAGAGAAGCGAAAAGAGAGAATAAAAAGAAATAAAAAGTACGGTAGTTGCATCATATCCTTTATCCATATACAGAAAAGTAGACCTTCCTAGCTCTCACCTGAGAACTTCTGTTTCTTACTCCAGCCTCCCACCCTAGGAGATCCTTTCTCCTCTGTCTCCCACACCAGCCAGTCATGTGACCCTTAACAAAGAAAAGGAAGTACAGTGGTACCTCGGGTTAAGTACTTAATTCTTTCCGGAGGTCCGTTCTTAACCTGAAACTGTTCTTAACCTGAAGCACCACTTTAGCTAATAGGGCCTCCTGCTGCCGCTGCCGCTGCCCCGCCGGAGCACAATTTCTGTTCTCATCCTGAAGCAAAATTCTTAACCCGAGGTAATATTTCTGGGTTAGCGGAGTCTGTAACCTGAAGCGTATGTAACCTGAAGCGTATGTAACCCGAGGTACCACTGTACAAACTTTCCATTATGGGTGAAATTGACTAGATCAGAAGCTGCTTAGGATTCGGTTGAGTCAGTTTCCCTATTCTTTTCACTTCCATAGGACATGAAGAAGCAACTCCAAATGCGAGAACCCTAACCCGTTCCCACAAATTACATTTATATATTGACCAGCCTACTGAAGCTGGATCAAGACCAGTGCCTCCACAGGAGATGGTGGCAAATAAAGATTTGTCAACACAGTCTGAATCAGACTGTGAGTGAAGTAGCTACCTCTTCACTGTGTCCATTCAGTCAACTCCCCTTCCTCCTTGCAAATTCTTCCTCAAAATCCATTCTCTCTTACAAGGACTTTCCTGGTCCACCACAGGCTCACCCGTGCTTTCTACCACTACGTAAGCATCCCTGGATGGTACGGGTCCATCTGCACAACGTAAACCCCTCTCCACGGTTGCTTTTTCTGTCAGAGGCGCAGGCAGAGAGTGATGAGAAATAGGACATTGTGTCAGTTCCTGGCATGGCCTTGAGACATTACACTGCATTGCACTAAAACTTTTGCAATGCCACAAAAGGAGACCAGCCTGTTCTCAGCACTAGGTGTACTACATGTGTACAAGCTCATCAGAACTGCTGGATCGGTTCCACATTGTATTTTCCACAGTGGCCAACCAGATCTTCTGGAAGGTCCATGAACAGAGTGTGAAGGCCAACCACTATGACTCACTCCCAGTAGCTGGTACACACTACCACACTACTTTTGAATCAGGATGTTGAATGTAGTCATCATGGCTACGAGCCATCGACAGACTTCTCCGTGAATTTCTCGAATTGCTTTTTAAAGCCACCTGAGCTGGCCATCATCAGAACCTGGCAGTAGCGAATAGTATTAATTGTGTCTTATACGGAGAAATCCTGTCTTTTGTCTCTGCTACCTCTACTTTTTTGAATCTGCTATCAACCAATTTCTGTGGCTGACTCCCAGATTCTAGTAGTATGAGAAAAGGGAATATATGTTTCTCCATTTTTCCCATCTATGCATAATTATATAAACCTCTATAACAGCCCCACTTAGTCATATATCTATTTTTCTAAGCCAAAAGGACTCTGGTGTTTTCACCTTGATCATTTGGGTTTCTCTTCTCTGCCTCTTTTCCTACTCTATTACATCCTCTTTGAGATGGGCAACCAGAACTGTACACAGTATTTAGAATGAAAGAAATGTGAAGGCATCTGCCCCATCCTTGCAAAGAATAAAAAACAAAAGCATCTACCTTTGTTGCTGAGACAGTTCGCTGTCATGATAGGATGGTGAAATTTGTTTTTGAACTGAAGGGTGGAGGGAAGTATTTACTTTCAGTAACAACGGCACAATCTAACCAAAGCATCATTGATTTCTATAGAAGAGTAGTAGAGCATGTGCTTAAGTCAGAGGTTTTCAACCTTTTTGAGCCCACGGCTCCCTTGACCAACTACATTCTTTCTGTGGCACTGTGATGCCTGGGACTTGGGCTCAGAACCAGAGGAGTCTTAGTCCGAACCGGATCCTTTGCCTCAGCTTGATTCTGAAGAGCCCCAGTCTGCACAGGTTCCCCTGCAACAAGCACCAGCTGAGCCAAGTCAGGGGCCTGAGCCTGCCCTGGCTCCAGATGCAGGGATTACCTTGCTGCCTTCAGCTGGGCAACCACTCACAGCTGCTCTGCTTCCAGTTGGGTCAGGAGAGGCTGAGGCGGCCTCTGGGTCTAGTAACCCACCAATATTTCCGGAGCTGCAGAGACTAAGGTCTGAGAGGAGAGACCCAAGTGCTCGCCTTCGGGCGAGACAGGGAGTTGAGTCACCAGGGGATCAGGACTGGCCGTTACCCCGACAAAGATAAAAGGCTGCCGGACCCCACCCCAGATTGCGGGACCATCATTGCTGTTTGCCAGAACCTGCCTGAGACCCTGTGCCTGACCTAGCCTTATTTCCTGGTGTCCTGCCTTGGCTCTGTCGGACTGACTCCTCGGGGAATCCTTGGATTCAGGACCGGACCTGGACCACGTTGCTCAGGTTAACCCCCGGGCCCAGCACAGACACCCCTGTGGGGTCAGGGGCCCAGTTATGTCACCCCTTGCCTGCAGAACTGGCAGTCTCTTACCCTTTTCCAAACAACCTCCCTTGTGGAGTGTTTCCTCAGCCTCCTTTCCTTGAGAGTCCTTCAGGCAGCCGCCACTGCTGCCCCTGGTCTCTGCGCTGCGTCCCCACCCCACTCCCACCAAAAAGAGATGCCTCCTCACACTGCCCCACAGGGGCCTGGGACTTGTCTGCCCATTTCCAACAGCAAAGGCTGGCAGACTGGCTGTCTGGACTTCCTTGCCCACTTCCTTCCTTGCTTGCTTGCTTGCTTGCTTGCTTAATCCGAGGCCGTCTCAGCTCATGGCAACTGCACCCCCTAGCCAGCCACAGAGGCACCATTCACCTGGGGAGCTTATACCCAGGGCTGCTGCAAGAAAGAGGTACACAAGCCTTTGGGAGGCAGAGATGTGAGAAGGCATCAGAGGAGGGAGGGAAGGAAAGAAGGACCGAGGCCAATGTTGCCTGTGGCACCCCTGGCCACCATTCAAGGCACTCCAGGGTGACATGGCACACTGGTTGACAACCACTGGCTTAAGTATATTCCATTGAAATGGGGGTTTCAAAGCTCTTCAGATGGATGATTGCATCTGTTTGTAAACCAAAAAGTGTGAGGGTTCAAGCCCACCTGGAAGCTGACTGAGGAATCCTTTCACCCAAAGTCAGAAATAGGAAGAGCAGCTGCAGGGAGTCACTGGTAAGAGGGGACAGACTTCAGAGATAACACTCTTTTCCATTTGGCTGGGAAACGGTGCTGGGTTACACTTGATATGGGAGAGCCAGGTCCCCAAACTGAACAACGGTTTCAACAATAAATTCCAGGCCTGGTGCTGCTCAAATCAAGACCCTAATTGGCAATCACATTTCCATGAGCCTAAATGGTACATGCAATATCTTTCCTTGAGTGAAAAACATATACCAGAGGTGGGGACACTACAGTAGCCCAGATGTTGATGGACCCCAACTCCCATCAGTAACATGTAGGGATGATGGGAGTTGTAGTTCAGCCATATCTAAAGGGCCACAGGTTCCCCACTCTTGCTATGTATCATCATTCATGTAGAATAGGAATATCCCTGCCCAGGAATGGTAGCAGCGTTTGAATAAACAGGACCTAGCAGGGGCTAGTTAATATTGCAATGCAAGTTGCATGATCACCATTTACAAATTCTGATTACTATCAATGAAGAAAGATTCCAGCATTCACCTCCAGTAATAGCTGTTGGCTGTGTTCACCTCCGTTGGGCAAACAAAACTTTGAAACCATAACATCTTAATGTAATTAGCTGCTTTCCATATAGCACATGCTGTACACAGGCCTAGGTGGAAACATCATCAAAGCCAACTTAGACAGCGCTGTGGGGCTTCAAGATAGCATCATTAAACTGAGCTGTGTTTCTGAGTTTCTGTTTTCGTTTTGATAAGATGCTTCAATGCTTCTTCACAATTGCATCTCTTTTATTGATGCTGACGGTGCAACATGTGTGTGTTGAACAGCACACAATCCTTTGAGACAAAGAGCTTGCTGGGTCTTCAGAATATGATCTCAGTGGCACGGCCAAGACTCCAGGTCACCTTTCAAAACTGTCAGAAGGGAGGGTGTCTTTAAATGGCCAGTTCTTTTGTTCTTCAGCAGACCTGTTGCAGACTCTGTTTCTCAAGTTCTCGTTCATCACATGACTCAGGCTCCCTGTCATAGAGTCTCTGGCATTAAAACCTTTCCTTCACACCTATGCGAGATTGTTCACATCATCCTTACTTGCGGCAGTCTGTTTAAGAGTGGCTTTTAAGGTTAGTAAAACATTTGGGATTATTGACTTCTTTATAGAGAGAAAAATACAAGAACTCGCCAGCGTTCATCTAGACATTGGATTCAATCAAGTTGGTTGGATTCCCTGGAGTGTAAAAGATAACGTGTAATAGTTAGGCCAGATCAGAGCAAAATCAATGTATTTTTAAAGGCATTCACTTCAGTGGGAGGGAATAGAAATGTTTTAAACTGTATTGGCTTCCAGACAATGTGTTTTTATTCAGAATTTATTCAGATTTGCTTGTTTATACAGCATCATGTCAAGCAATTGTTATCCCACGCTTTTTCACTGCTTTTCCATTGCCTTCCTTGCTGTAGAAAGTCAGGTTATTTTTGAACCAGGCTTAATGCATAAGAGCACCAGATCCAAAACCATTTTAATTGCACAAGCTGAATTTGCTGCAATTCTACTTGCAAACTCGCCACAGTCTAGAAGCGCCCTGTCTCACTAGAAACGGGGGTGTTTGCAATTATTTAAAGTTGTTTGTCAAACTATTTTTGCACGCCTTTGTGGATTTGGAACAAGGAGCCTGGGTACTATGTAAGCAGCCAAGGGAACCAAATTTCACTGTTCTCCTAGAAGAGACATCCTTTAGGCATCCATTGCTCTGCAAGCTGTAAAATTGTTTTTTATAACTTTGCCTGTTCTCTTTTTACTCAGGAACATCTACGAAAGAGGAAATGGGGGATCTGAAGAGTCCATCTGCCAGCCCCTTCACAGGCAAAGACATCACTGTTTTGGCAGGGAAGCTTAAACACATGGCCCTGAATACCCCACTCCGTTTCAGCGCTCAGGCCTTGAGACCCCATTCCAAGAACAGCGCTCGGTTTGGCTGCCTCAGCCATCACTCTTTCTTCTCACGGCACAATCCCCACCCTCACAGAGTCACTCATATTCAAGGTAAACACACAGCAGTGCCATCCTGTACGAGTCTGTTCAGAAGTAAAGTTCAGGCATGCTTTTGTTAGATAATGAAAATCCGAAAGCGCTTAAATAAATAAATAAAAATGTGCAAAAGTTGCAGCACAAAATTGCTGCTTATAGCTGTAAATTACAGTGGCATATTTATGAGCTTTGCATGCAATAGAATGCAAAAAGTACAATGTGTGACAATTCAATTAGCTCTTTAAGGCATGCAACAACTACAAAAATTCCTCCAGTAATTAATACCCTAATGTAGGCTCACCACGCCACAGAAAGAGGCTGTGCATACACCATACATTGAAAGCACATGACCTCCCCCAAATAACACTGGGAATTGTAGTTTGCCAAGGGTGATGGGAACTACAGTTCCCAGGATTCTTTGAGGGGCGTTGGGTGCTTTCATTGTATGGTGTGTACATAGCTGGAGTCTCACCTTTCAGTAAGTTTGAAGGCAGAATTGGAGCCTTCAAAATCCGAAATGGATTCCAGAAGGGAGTTCTAAAGACTCAGAAGGCACACAGGAGTCTAGGAAATCCTTTCTGAAGCAGAACCAGGTAGCTCCTCCAATCTCTAGTTTAAGCCAGTTTTCTTCTATAATGTGGTTCTTTCCTGTGCAACTTACCCATGGATGCCTTCTTCTGTTGCAGGGTTGAACGGTGCTCCTGTTTGCACAGTTAATGACGAGTGGTGCGAGCAGACCATTCTGCCACCTCACCCAATGATAAAGAGTCAGATTCGTGCTTCTATTTTGGGGGCGCCTGGGGCTCAGATACCCATCGGAGACCCACAACCTGTTCCAGTCCCCTGGCTATCGACAGGTTAGTACGCAACAGGAATATTTCCAACGCAAGCGCCACACTCACACATGCACAACTTTCCAGGGGTGCACACTGGCAATTTGCAAAACAAGAGTTTTTTTGGGGGGACACCTCCCATTCACTTCAAAATGAGCTTTCCCCCACCATGCAAATAGCCCACAGGGGCCTTGATCTGGATTGGGGCTAATAGTTAAACCTTCTACACACACACACACACACACACACACACACATATAGGTAAAGGTAAAAGACCCCTGGCCAGTTAAGTCCAGTCAAAGGCGACTATGGGGTTGCAGTGCTCATCTCACTTTCAAGCTAAAGGAGCCAGCATTTGTCCACAGACAGCTTGCTGGGTCTCGTGGCCATCATGACTAAACCACTTCTGGCGCAACGGAACACCATGATGGAAACCAGAGCACGCAGAAATGCTGTGTACCTTCCCGCCACAGCGGTACCTATTTATCTACTTGCACCAGCATGCTTTCAAACTGCTAGGCAGGCAGGAGCTGGGACAGAGCAACAGGAGCTCATCCCGTTGTGTGGATTTGAACCGCCAAACTTCTGATCGGCAAGCCCAAGAGGCTCAGTGATTTAGACTACAGCACGACCCGCATCCAAATATCTGTGCATAAGGGCACAGATCTGGAGCTGGTGTATTTTGTAGCTTGGTGCTTAGATCAGATACTGATAAGAGTCTCCGGGTGAAGACTTTTTCCTGCCTGTTTGGACAATTACAAGGAAGCCTGCCTCCAAAGGAGAGAGAGCTGTTCGCACAGTCCTGATAGTCGTATGAAGCAGGTTTTGGTGTGTGTATGATTTGTTGCCCCGTCTTACGATACCACAGAGAGCACTACTGTCAAAAAGCTCAGCTTAGCTTCCTTCCAAGATCCACTTCACCACCTGCAATCTATCCTAATCAACAAGGGTTGTCAATGCTATTATATCACAGACTGTGCCATTAAATATCATCATGATGAATATGCCTCCTGAGGACACGGTGATTAATAGCACCCGCATTAAAGCAGAAATGGGGTGTGTGTGTGTGCCTGTTTCTTGAGCTGCCTCGCGTGATCTCAGCAGGCTGTAATGTGGTTCTCAGCTGTTTCTGAATCTGCATCAAATTATTGCCAGGGGTTTAACACATTCCACTTGGGTTCACATCCATACCAATATATACAAAGCATTCTTATACCACTTTCTTATACCATTTTCAACAGCCATGCCGTTTGTTAAGGGTGCTGGGAATTGTAGCCCCGTGAGGTCAGCACCCTTAACAAACAACACTTCCAAGGTTTATTTGGGGAAATCCATGGCAATTACAGTGGTAAAAGAGTGCTTCGTCTGTATGGCGTGAATGTGGCCTCGTTTCCGATCTGTTCCCGAATGTTCATCAAGTTGCTGCTGAATGTTCAACAGCATTTGAAACAATGATCTTCGGTCGTAACCCAAAGGCCAGGATGCCTCTGTCAAAACTAGCATATAAGAAATAATAGAATGAGCATGCTAGTTTTGAATGCGCAAGGGGTTTTTGTGTAGTGGAACGTTCAGTCTGCCTTCTGAAGTGGTACAGTCCAACTGCCTGCTATCAATATATCACACAAGACTGCCAGTCATGTGTTTTGCCTATAAGACTGTTCCACACATTACGCACAGAGGCAAGCTCAGGGAGGGAAGCTGCAGCCGATCCTGGCTCCCGCATGACCGCATCCCAGCCGCTTTTGTTTTTATTTCGAATTTGCCATCTTCCTCATTCCTCCCCTCTCTCAAGCAGGTTCTTTGTCCAATGCCTGGCGAGAAGAATTGAGGGAACTTGCTGCAAGAGTCAGAGCCACCTCGTCCACTGAGAAAAAGGAGGCAGTGAGTAGGAAAGGGTGGCACATTGTGATCCCATACCTTGGGGCTGATTTGCTAAGGAAGGGGGTGAGCCCAACACTGGGAATGAAAGTAACCAAGTACAGTGGATGGGAGCAAAAACAGTCCAGCACAATTATTTGTCCAGATAATGAGGAAAAATAGCACTGCTGTTTTCCATTTTGTAACCCTGCTGAGACTTGGGCCGTCTTCCTTAGTGATTCTTTCAGAAGATGACAACTCCTCATTTTGTTCATATCAGAATAAATTACTTCTCATTCAAAGAATACCCAAAGACGAGTTAGTGGGATACTTAACATACAGGTAGGGGGTGATAAGCCCATGGTACAGTGGATTGGTGTGTCTGACTGTTAACCAGAAGGTTGGTGGTTTGAGCCCACCCAGGGATGCAGTGCAGGGGATTGGATGAGATGGTCCTCGAGGTCCCTTCCAACTTTACAATTCTATGATTTTATGATATAGTTACATGATGGACTTCTGTTGAAATGAATAAGCATGCATAACACTCCCCTGCAGGGGGCAAGGAACCTGCAACTTCTAGATGTTATTGGACTCCCATCATCTCTGTTGGCTAGAACTGATGGGAGCTGGAGCCATCATCTGGAAGGGAACAGGTTCCCAAACTCAGCTCCACCATGGGCTGGGCTGAGACTGAAACTCCAAGACGATAAGAAGAGCCTGCTGGATCAGGCCAATGGCCCTTCTAGTCTAACTCCCATAGTGACCAACCAGGTGCCCATGGAAAACCCATGAGATCTAAGCAACCTCCAGATTTAGGGATGTCAATACTCTAATCCAGCTTACTTCTCTGAACTCTGAGGCTAAGGTCCAATATCAGAGGGCAGGGCACTGTGGAAAGACTGGGGTGGTTCCTAGGCAAAGAATGGCATGCAGTTGCTAGCCTTCCCATTGTTAAAACTTTGGCTCCAACTGACTTTCTGGAGCAGCTGCCTGGGCCAATTCTCAATTAAATATTTGTGGCCGGTTACACAAGGCCAACCAACTACACGCCACCACCACCACCTCTAGTTTTGTAAGGGTTGGTGCTGAAACTCTACCGGAGGTCAGAATTATGAAGCAGCAGAAGACTAGCACAACCAAAATTTGAGCTTTTCCTCAAATACAGACAATACTGGGAGCAGCTTGTTCCAACCTAACCTGGATGATGGCTCAAAAATGAAGTGCTGCCCTTTCTGGGAGGAGTTTTGTTCACCCAGCTCAGATTCACTGAGTGCTACAAACCACTCATATTTAGAAACACAAGATTCAAGGCTCTGTCTTTCCATATCAATCATTTAAAGCCGCAGCTCAGTGGTTCATTCACACACACACACACACACACACACATAGATATAGATATAGATATATACAGAAAAGTTGGGTGTCTCCCCCTCTCTCTGCCGAGCAGTAGCAAAAGTCCATAAGGTTCCAGGCACTCGCCCAGGGTTTGGGCTCCTTTGGAGAACTGAAAGCAGCGGAGACCATTGTAGCTTTAAGAAATATGATCCCCACACACACACACACCTATTTAGTCTGCATGGAGGGAGTCCAAATTTTATAGCATGGTCATCTCAAGAGGATCAGTGCGGCACTCAGTCCAAGGCATCTCTCCTAATTATACCTTCCTAAAAACTAAGCCTCCTCTATTCAGTTTCGTTCTTTTGATGCTTTGAAGTACTCATGGTTAGGTTTCACCTAACAAAGGAGTTCCCCTGCCTTCATCAACACATGTTGATTGACTAGGATTAAAGATTGGTAAGCACTTAGAACATTTACCTCTTTCCATGCTAATTGCTGATGCTCAGAAGTAGGTACACACATTCCAATACACATGGATCTTGATTATATTCTCGACATTGGACACAGTCTTTACAAATAACCTCTGATTAAACCTCTTGCATAACCCCTTTCTAATGCACATTGAGACAGTCTTGCAACATAACCCAGTTATAACATACAAGTTCTAATTACATTCTTTTCATTCAACCTAAACATTTAGCACCACAGATCTATCTAGATCCATCCATCCATCCAACTATACACACACACACTCTCACATGTACACATCAATCAATCAACCAACCAACCAACCAACCAACCACTCAATCGTGTTTAACTTTAAGTCATTACAAATCTTTCACACACATATACACTGTTGGCCACCAGTAGATGGCTCACAAGCCTCAGCTATAAATAAGGATGGCTTATTTTGATTTCAACATCTAGTACTTTCCCCATGTCATATTTTGGAGTCTTACGTAAATTTTCTTGATACTGAAAGGCCACACCTTTAAATCACTATTACAACATTTAACAGTTGTGGCTTCCCCTAAGGAATCCTGGGGGACCCCTATTCCCCTCTCAGACTGATTTAACAGTGCATCTCTCTTTCCAGGAGACTCTGGGAACTATAGTTCTGTAAGTGGAATAGAAGTCTCTTAAGGACTTTCAGCACCCTTAACAATCTACAGTTCCCAGGATTCTTTGGGGGAATCAGTGACTGTTAAAGTGGTATGAGGGCACTTTAAATGGGTCCAAAATGCATTCACAATGGTTTCTTAAGAAATGTGTTTCCTTTACTGGAGCAAAAATAGGCTCCTGAGTTTATGTCTAAGTTAAAGGTTCTTTATCAGATCCATAATCAGAGAATTAATTTGCTGTAATATATGCTAATAGTGAATATGGAGCAGACTGCAAACTCAACTCAGCAAGATCAGAGCATGCTCAGTAGACATGGAATGCTGATTGACAGATGAGAGCAGGTGGGAAAGGAGAACCTGGGCAGGAGGGGAGGGGAAGGGAATGGAATGGAATGGAATGGAATGGAATGGCGTATCCTGAAAGAGGGTATGGCTAGCTTACTACAACTCTGGACAGGAGCACTCTACATTGCAATATTTTGTGTCTGACTTGTTCTTCCATGTCCAGTTCCTCTACTGTAGCTTGTTGTTGTATTTTAAGGCAGAAAAGTCTCGGAGGGAGACGCAATACTCAGAAGAAACAGGACGTCTCATCCCACCTCCCTCTCGAGCTACGGCTTGCCATTCATCCCGCCGTTTGCACAGGAACAATGCCAGGAATAAAGGCAAGGATGCGACCCTGCTCTTCCGGGACCAAGAACTTATAGTAAGCCATGCATGGGGGGGGGGGGGAAAGGGGGCAAACAGACCCTTCTTTTCTTTTCTTTTAACCTGTACCACAAACCAATTACAACTATTTTCCTGGAAATTAATTGATGGAGTAATAAGAAAAGTTTCTGCTCAAAGCTGATTATAAATTAAATTTGATAATTGATGGAATAATAAGAACAGTTTCTGCTCAGAATGGATTAGAAATTAAATCTGATAAAGCAGATAATTATCACACAGAATTGTTATGTTTCATTTGCTTTGGGGAAAAAGTTAGGAAAGCAGCAAAGTGCCTGGAGATGTTTATCTTTTTATATACCATTTGGTTGTAAGAAATCTAAGTGGATTACAAAACTATCAGGTAAAACATTAATAAAAACCCCCCCGTTAAAAACAGGTATTTAAAAACATTCAAAAGATGATTAAAATGAACAGTAACCAAAAAAGAGATAAGTACATGTAGTTTGCCTAAACAACAATGTTTTAAACAAGTTCTGAAGAGAGTACAGCAAAGGAACCTGCCTGGTGTCAATAGGTGAGGGGGTCCAAAGTGTAGATGCTGCTGAACTAAAGGATTGATTTCTTACAATTGTGGAACGAGCATTATATGGCATCAGTAACAGCGCCAGTTTCACAAATTCAAGCAGCTGCATGTGCTTATATGGATTAAGGTGATACTTCAGGTAAACTGGTCCCAAGCTGTTAAGGGCCAATAGTAACACACTGAACTTGGCCCAGCCCAGCAGCAAATGGGCAACTAGTGCAGAACTCTTTGAAAAGAATAAAACCTGGTTCTAAATAGCTGCTGTCTGAATGCCCAAGTAGAGTGAGTGCCCAAAGAGACCGGAGATTCATATGACACAACTGTTGCTAGGCTGTGTAACTCAGGCCTGCTGCATGCTAACCTGCCTGTTTAAGATCTTATTCTCAACCCCCACCCCCCAGAGAGTTCATGTCTCTCCTCTTGAATACACAAATCGATTTTGTCTGGTAGAACTGGGGGAAACTGGCCTTAGTCAACTTTTCCATAGCCCATCTCCCAACTTCCAAAAGATGTTGAGGCATCTCCCTGATGGACCTGACTGACTAGTTATTGGCAGGCCACAACCACCTGTCAACCAAGGCCCTCCTGGATCAGAAACTCTTTCAAAGATTACTGTTGCCAGTCCCTCAGCATTACTGCTACCTTATACCTTATATTGGTATTAGGGTCCTGGGCATACTTCTGGCCAGACTCAAAAGGGATATTTCCCCTTAACATGCCTAGATCCACTTGGCTCATGCTGCATGTGTGCAGGGTTTGACAGAGAAAAGCAAGCTATACCTTGGGCTCTGGGCTAGCTCTGTCCCCTCATAAGTGTTGGACTCTCAGAAAGCACACCTGTCTACAGATTGAGGGGTCCTAAGGGGAGTGTGGTGGCAACGGGGAAGATCTCACACTGCCCATGGCATTAGGTTTCTCTCCAACACCAAGTAAAAGTTCCCAGGACCTTTCCTGGAATTCCTAAGCATTCTAGCATTGCCATATTTTGAAGAGCAAAAAAGAGGAGACTATGACGGCCATTCAAAGCAAATAAATGCAATGTGACTCAAATTATACCCCTGAAAAACAGGGAAGCGGGTGGCGCTGTGGGTTAAACCACAGAGCCTAGGACTTGCCAATCAGAAGGTTGGTGATTCGAATCCCTGCAACGGGGTGAGCTCCCATTGCTCGGTCCCAGCTCCTGCCCACCTAGCAGTTTGAAAGCATGTCAAAGTGCAAGTAGATAAATAGGTACCTTCCGGCGGGAAGGTAAATGGCGTTTCCGTGCGCTGCTCTGGTTCGCCAGAAGCGGCTTAGTCATGCTGGCCACATGACCCGGAAGCTGTACGCCAGCTCCCCTCGGCCAATAAAGCGAGATTAGCGCTGCAACCCCAGAGTTGGCCGCGACTGGACCTAATGGTCAGGGGTCCCTTTACCTTTACCTTATACCCCTGAAAAAGAGGGTGTGTCTTGGAAAAAGAGGACACAAGGCAACCCTAATTACCCTAAGATAGGTCTCCATACCTTGCTGCCTGCAAGCTACTAGGTATAAATGGAAGCCCACCAAGGGTTTGACCAGCGTCCTCATTCTGACCCCTGCCTGGGACTGCGGGAAGAGGCGTGGGGAGATTGCACCATAGGAACAACGAATGGTAAGGTAGGGCAAAGTTCTCACCAGCATAAAAATTACCGAGATAAGCCTGTGTGTATACCCTCTTGACCCTGTTGTTTCAATGTCACTCCGACCCCGGTTGTGCTGACACTTTCCCACTGTACTCTTCTGCCAACAGATTTTGGAGCTGCTCTGTCAGATCCTGCAGACAGATTCCTTGACTGCGATCCAGCAATGGCTGCTCATGGCTGCGCAGAGGGGTAAGGTGTATGCAGAGCCTGCAAGGAGCAAAAGCCTTTGGAAATTTGAATTAACTCTACTTTGTTATCAGCTATCTCCCCCTATTAACACCTGTTGCAGCTCAGTGGGTTGTTGTCTAATGCATCGAAACACTCAGGGCACGCAGCACGTTTGCAATGCCACCTTGAAGCATAGGCCTTTCCACACATTACAACACAGCAGCACGCGGATGCAGAATGTGCAGCCGACAAGTCAGTGCTGATTTTCTGGTCATTGTTTCCAGCTATGTCTCATTTGCATATAGCCCAGCCAATGTGGTCCATGAGTTGGTACCCTGCATTACTGCAATGCGCTCTGTGTGGTGCCACCCTTAGAACTGGCCTGGGAGCTGCAGCTAGTGCAGAATTTAGCAGCTCAGCTGTTGAGTGGGCTGGGTCCAGTGGCAGAGCAAGCCGATGGGGCAGCCTGGGGATGGGGCCAGCCACCCACAGGGGCGGGGCCATCTGGAGCAGGATGCTCCACAGGGCCTCAGAGGAGTCTGCCTGCCTCCTCCCACTCAGCTGCCCTACAGCAGCTGTGGGCGGACTGTTTGGGACAGCATGGAGCCTGAGGGCACTTAAGCCACCGCATCACTCCCAGGAGAGACGCGTGGCTCAGGCATGCTGCAGGCCCCGCGGTGAGTGCCACCTGGCAGTTTGTCACACACACACCCTCAGTGGCGACACCCAGGGCAGGGCAGCCTGCCCTCACCGCCCTCCCCTTCCTCCACCCCTGGCTGGGCCATCGAGACCGCACACATCACCTCTGCTGAAATATCTGCCCTGGCTGCCAATATGCCAGCAGGCCAAATACTTTAACTGCTGGACCACCTCACTCCATATAGCCTTGCCAGACCATTATATCATTAGGAACAACACTTTTGCCAGTGGTGCATGGTGGAACTACCAGGAATAGGTCCTTAATAGTGGCAGTGCCAAAAGCATGGAACTCCCAACTGATATTAAGCAGACACCTCACTATTAAGCATCGGATACTTAAAGCTTTTTTATTCATTCAGGTATTGTGACTCAGCTGTGTTCAATCTGCATATTATGAACAGTTTTCTTTGTTTTATTAAGTTTATGTTGTTTTATTAGTGTCTTAGGCACATCACCCTTTTTGTGACTTAGCAGTATATGAACCTGCATGATGAATAAACATAATAAATTAGATTCCTAGATATGCACCTAAATTAGCAACATAGGAATAATTCCTAAGTGTGGTTCAGGCATGTTAACACCTGTACAACGCCTTCCTCTAAGGAAGTCCCCAAGTGACTTTACAGCCAAAGTGAAAATGCAATAATAAAATCACATAAACGTTATTAAGCACAGTCCTATCACCAGGGTTGCCCAAATGCCTGGGGAAACAAGTATGTCTTTGCCGGATGCTGAAATGATGACAAAGTTTGTGCCAGTCAGGCCTCCCTGAGGAGAGCACTCCATCAACAAGAGGCTACTACAAAGAAGGCCTGTTCTCTCATCACCAACCCTCAGAATTTCCAAAACTTGGATCTCCAGCTGTGAATAAAGACTGGGCCCTATTTGTATCTCATATGCATAAAATGTTTCTTGGATAATATTTTCACAATGCGCCCTTTATTTGCATCAGTGTGTCCCAAGCTTGTGTCTCCAGCTGCTTTTGGACTACAGTTCCCATCATTGCATACCACTGGTCCTGCTAGTTAGGGAAGATGGGAGTTGTAGTCCAAAAACAGCTGGAGACCCAAGTTTGGGAAACCCTGCTCTATCTAGATCCCCCTCAAATATCTCAAGGTCTGGGCAGGTTCATTTGGTTATTTACAAACTGATAGTTTTATATGGGAATGATAACTTGTGGGCTAATTCTTATTTATATGTGAAATTGCATGCAGAAAAAAAAGAAGGGCAGCTGGAACAAACCTATTTATTTTACCTTAAAACTGTGCAGGTGAGATCTTTTGATTCCTAAACATGTCCTCTCCTCTCCCTGCAGAAAAGGACCTTGTCATGGGATTGTTGCAGACGGCCACTGCCAATTTACATCTTGATCCTCAGGAGCTGACCACAAGCATGGAAAGTGATGGAAAGCATCCATCACAGTTGCCCCCAGATACTTCAGGATTTGACCCCAAACAACGCAGCCTTGGGAGAAATCACGTGTCCAGGTGCCCTCTTTGCAAGTCCTTTGAATGTTTGCTAAAATGAATTTCTGTTGCATATTACAGAAAATAACTAGACACGTTATGGGGGAAAGTACTTCTTGACACAGCACAGACTTAAATCATGGAATTTGTGCCCACAAGAGGTAGTGGTAGCAAGCAACATGGATGGTTTTAAAAGAAGTCTAGACAAATTCATGCAGGGTAAAGCTATCAATGGCTACTAGCTGCCCAGAGCGGCTGGGACAAGTGGCTAGGATGGACTACAATTAATACATTCTCATTATTGTTATCACCTTCTACTTCCAGTAGAGCGTCAAACCCACTGGTTATATGTTATATAAACACAGGGCTGAATTTAGGTTTGATGAGGCCCTAAGCTACTGAAGGTCATGGGGCCCTTTATATGTCCAGCTGTCCTTTGTCAACAACCAATTGTCACTGTTTTTCGTGTTGAATATATGCTATACGGTAATTTATGGGCCTAATAGGTATCTAAAGCCATTTGCACAAACCAAAATATGTATTTTATCAAAGTAATGGTTGAACTGAAATACAATTAAGAAGTATATTAATAGTGAAATGGGGGGGGGGGCAAGAGAGTGGGGCCCTAAGCTATAGCTTGTTTAGCTCATATGTAAATGTGGCACTGCATGAACATTAGGGACACAGCCAGCGGACTGCTAAAGTCTCCCCAGCATCATTCCTGCTGGAAAGAAACCATTTAAAGGGCTATGCAAATGCTGAAGATGAACAGATTGTCCAAGATGATCGCAAAATGACAAAAGTAGTTTTCATGCCAGAAATGTTGGTCAAGGTGCGTAGCTTCTCTTATAATCATGTTGGCCCTGGTTTATTTTGTTGCAGGCTGTCTGTTATGAGACAAAAACAAGAACCTATCCCAGAAGAAGAAAAGCCAGGTAAAAACAAAAACAAAAAAACCCTGTAGAAAATGCTGTGTTTTCATTGGAAAATGCAAGGCATTAAGTAGGTGTCCCTGTAGCAACCAGTGGAAATGTCCTGTGTAGGGATCTTAAGCAGGAAATTAGCTGCTGGATGTGCTTCAGGTGGGTTGAGACTCAGACTCTAGACGCAGAATAAGCCAAGGGCAGTGCCCGATTACACAGCTCAGCTTCCAACATGTTCCCATCAAACTATTTCATATGAGGCCATCTGCGCAGGGTATGCTTGCTCCTTAGGCTCAGTGAACTACCCTAAGGTGGAGGAGCAGGGCTGCATATGTATTGTGTAAGCACTTAATGTGGAATTATGCTTCATCCCTGCTTTGTGCATGCTGAACCACACAGAGAGCCAACATTGTGCCCTCCTGACATATAATTACAGCAGGAATTATATAATTACAAAATGGATGGCACAATCGTTTCCTGTATTTCTAAAGAAGAAAGGTGTTCTCACCTGGGGCCTATGTGAAGTCAAGCCTTTGGTGAGCTGCATCCAGAAAAGCGAAAGATGCTGGCACTTCCTCAAAAAGCTTCAGGTTTATCAAAGTGATCTTTGACTTAAGCAAGGTTTTTCTGTTTGCGTTTTCTGTCGTGGCAGTGGGCCCAGTCCAAATCAGCAACGCTCCTACACATAGGAGATGACTTGATATTTCGTAACCAGCAACTGGAGAAAGAAAATTAGCCATGTATGCTTCCCATGGGACTTGATAGATATTTGTAATTAACATTCCTTACTGGATGACCAGTGAATGTGACCTGTTTTTAAATAACAGGCTCCCTGGTCCTTCATTGAAACGGATTGATACTTTACTGTTCTGTGGCTAACAAAATTTCTCCTGCAGATTACTTTTCATGAGCGCTTCCCAGCATTTTGGTCTCAAGTTTAGGTTTTAGTCCGTTCCGGCCTTACTCTTAGACAGTTTGAGGGGACTCCTTCATACTTCATATATATTTTTGAATACCATTAAAGGGGTGAAAAATTCTCTATTACTATTTCCCCATCCCCACACACAACTGAGTGGGCCTTTTTGATCTTTGACCTCAGGCACCAAGTTAACTTGGATTATCTTTCCACTTTATATTTGTATAACCCTATTGAATTCTCTGCTGATTCTGGCTTACTTCGGTGGATGCAAGCAATCAGCCATCATTCATACCTATGCTACCTAGTTGCCCAAAGGAGGTTTGGAAGTCTGGTGGTATGCCTTTATAGTGTTTAGGGGAGCATATCTGGGCAGGGGGTTTACAAAAATGTGGCCATAATCTCTGGTTCTCATTGTTAAGTTGTGGGTGAACATATCAGACGACACAGCGATTCTTCAAACAGCTCTTGTTTATTCACAGGCCAGAACAGAACTGAACTGAAGGGTTCAGTCAGCCTGCTTATATAGAGCTCCAGTACATCGTAACTGTAACAACTTTTCTAAAACTATCCAATCACTGAACGTCACTTTTGATCCCTTATTTGCATAACTATCTACAGTATCCCCCTGCTGGCCCAGGGTGAGAACTTCAGTACATAACACTCATATCCACTGGAAACACATTAACCAATCCATCTCATTTGTGCTTTCCATTTTCAGTGCACATTGGCTCTGCAGAGGTTCTCCAGTTTCACCCCTCTGCAGATGAAAAGCAAAACCAATCAGACCAAACCAATTAGAAAGAAACCTTCCTCCTGATGTGACTACTCTTGCTTCTCCAGCTTGTAGTGTTACCGCTCCTGCTACTCACCCAATGGCAACAATGCTGCAAGAAAAAGGGCTTCTTTAGAAAAACCCGGCATCTCAGAACGTGCCTCTTGGATTGAGGCACCGCATTCTTCAAGGGGGAAGATATTTTGAGATATTGTTCAATGAGACTCTGCACAATTCTGAAACCGTTGGAAAGACCCATTCCGCTGTGTCCTCCTGTGTTCCAGCTTGGTATTCAGCATGATTCAAGAGAGGAGCTCCAAGAAGTTGCAGAATGATGAACATGGAAGGTGCACCTTTAATGGCATGGTGCCTATTGTAGGACGATTCTGAACTTTGAGACAAGGACTCAGAGCCTTTCATTCCTTCTTTGATAGCTGGTAGTATGTCAATTAATTATTTCCTCTCTTGGAACTATTTGCATTCCATCCCCACTTCTGTTTGCTTGCTTGCTTTTTAATGGCCATAGTAGGAGTGCAATTAAGGTGTTACAAAATTCTGCAGCTTTGTTTTAAAAAAATAAAAAGCTAGTTGTTTGAGGCTGCTGCTTAGTGCTCTGAATTGTCCTGGGTGTGGAGGAGCTGAAACTTTTCCTAAAGAGCTAGGCTCTAGTTACCTGTTTGGGCTGTGAAACCGACTAGAGTGAAGGGGAGAGGACAGGGAGAAAGATTCCTCCTGCTCAGGAATTTGCTGATGAAAGTCATGTATATTACGTGAAACAAGGATTTAATCATACAGAATTGTTTTGTTGTTGCTGCTGTTGGGTTTCTAAAGGCAGCCTGTAGAATTCTCTTTAACAATAAATCTACGATGAGCAAAAACATTCAACATGTGTCCCTGCCTGCCTCCAGAAGCCATTCGGTTCTTGAGGCGAAACAAGGATGCAAAGTGCATGCGGTTTGCACATTCCTCTGCGATGGAAAGCCTGTTCTGCAAAGGGACTGTTCCTCCAGTGTCAGGGAAACACCTAAACTTTCTGTGCCGCCATGTGATCCCTATCAGTGATGCCAAATTTCATCCAAGCAAAGGCAGTATCGGGTCTGCCTTTCATTCACTATGAATAATTTCCTCCCAAACAATTCAATTCAGCGTGAGGAAAGCCTTCATACAAGCTAGAACGGATCTCGTCTGGCTGTGTTTGCGCATGCATATGCATGTGTGTGCTCGTTCCCCCAGAAGCGCATTCACAAAGCCAAGCTTCTTCCTCCCTCCCAGCCTGCCCTTGAAGTAACTTGATCTTAGAGGCTGGAACACTGAGCCCCTTGAAGTTGGTAAAGAGGAGAGAGAGAGGTCTGCTTCTTAGTGCTATGCCTGCTTCCTCCAGTTTCCCTCTGGAGGAGGAAGGTGAAGGGGGCCCCTTTGCAGAACTTTCTTACAGATGGGGGCTGATGGGTAGGGAATAGAAGGACTGCAAAACAGGAATGCAGATTCCAAAGGCTCCGCTTCAAAAGTCCATTGCAGCATTCATCCTCAGAGCTTTGGTAAATGTTGATCCATCACATTCCAGGCCCTGAGTATCTGTACCTTTTGCTGCTGCTGATTAATCATTTGCCTTCCCGGTGATGTGTAATTTGGGGATAGGAAGCAAGTCAGGGCTGGCTGCAATATATTGTGAATCTCGGCTCGAGGGGTCTTTCCCCACCCCCTTTTTGGATTCGCTGCCCATCCATGCATTTTGATTTGCGCACACAATCTGCACCATGAACTCGCCGGCAGCTTCAAGATACTGCTGGCTGCTTCTCTTTTTCTTTCCCTCTGCAGCAAAAGGTAAGAGAGACAAGGCACTGGAAAGCTCAGGGGGAGGGCATGAAATCTGAAAAATATCTCACTGAGGTGAGTCCTGGTTAACTTATTTGCTCGTTGGGATTCTCAAGCTCAAAGGAGGGAAGCTGTGAAAAGGATCCCCTTCTCAGTCCCATGTACAATTTATTGGCATGGCAACTATCAACCAGTGGATCCTGAGGGGCAGCTCTTTGTGACTCAGATTCAGGCTCCCGGATCCCAGAGCCTTGCCTGCAAATTTCCCTGAGCACCTGTTGTTTTCCACATGTTCGTGGGAAATATAAAATTAAGTGGCACGGAAAGTATTTAAACGTGACTTAGCTTTCATAGCTACCAAACGGTCAGTGGAAAGCTGATCATGCTCCCCCCCCCAACCCATAGCTGTCAACCTTTCCCTTTTATTGTGAGGAATCCTATTCAGAATAAGGGAATTTCCCTTAAAAAAAGGGAAACGTTGACAGCTATGCCCCAACCCCATCCTGGGATCTGCTATGGACTTTTTGCAGAATTAAGGATGCCAAATCAAAATGGGTTATGAAATGTAACTACTTGGTTGCTATGAGCATTCAAATGGTGTGTTATATAAAACAACAATCATTTTAATAACACAACATATTGGACCATCCTAGCGTTTGACAAGAAGGATCTTTAAACCCTACAATTTACGGTGGCTTAAATTGGAGAGAATCCATATTAAGACGATTCAGATGTGGTACACCTCAACCAAAATTAAATACATTTTTAAAGCTATTGGCAACAGGGGGATTGAAAATGATCAACTCTAACTGGACTGGGCTGATTTCCCCCCACCCCCCATTAAGCTCTATGGCTGAAATTCTAAATATATTTTATGGAAGTCTCATCCTATTCAAATCATTGGAACTTACTTACCCGGTGTGGATCAGGAATAACAAATGTCCATTAATATCTGTAATAGTGTCTAAGAGCATCTTCCTGCAGACATGGTAATATCTCAGCAATGATTGTTACCTCTTCTATTTAAAATAGGGGTGGGGAACCTGTGACCCTCTAGAGCCTGCTTGACTACAATTGCCATTATCTTTAACCACTGGCCATGCTGGCTGGGGCTGATAGGAGTTGGAGTCCATAAAAACAGAGGGCCACAGGCTCCCCACACTCTATAGGAGTGAGCATAATAATTGCACTGCCCCTCCAGAATATTATGATACTAATCAAAGCCTATGACAGATAATTACACAGAACTATACTGATCTAGCTGTTCCATTTTCTGCCATCCAGCGTGACTTTCTCCTACCTCTGTCCAGCTGTTCATGGCATGAGAAGGAATTACAGTGCACATGATAAGAGCTTGATATTCCATCCTTGGGGTGACATAGGACCAAGCCACATTGCCTTAGCAAAGGGGGGTTGTGAGGTTGGTGGGGAAACTCAACTGGTCAGTATTCTTGGCGTCCAGCACCTCCAACAAATTCATCCCTTCCTTCTCACATGGACCAGCTGAGACTCAGCATCTTATTTAAAAGTGTTCAAGTGACTTCAGTGTAGGACTCTTTTATAGAGAACCTGGAGGCACCATCTTTCAAGTCAGGAATCCTATACCAGTACCGCTACTCACTGGGTGGCCAGCTAAGATATCTGTCAAGGCAATCTTTGCAAGGAAGCAAGCTGCAGGCTGAAGCTCTGGTTGATGTGCATCTCGTGTGGAGAAATCCCAGCAATGCCGGGGAGCACCTTCTCCAAGTCCAAGTTGGTGACGTCTTCATCCTACAATGGGTTTTAAACGATTGAGAGGGGAAACACTAACCAAAGCCGGAGATTTCATTAAGCATGTTCAGATTGTATGTTTCTCCTGCTACTGCTGGGCTTCTATTCAGCACTAGAACTGACATTGCTCACTTAGAATGTTCACCTAGTCTGACCAATAACTCAGGTTGATCTGGAAATGATCATCCTCAGCTAACAACCCTCCCCGTTCCCTGCCAACACTATCTGCACAGACGTCGAGCAAAAGAACGTTGCATATTATTTTATACACTGCAAGCACATAGTTGAACTATGGGATTCTTTGCCAGAAGGGGAGCTCATTTCCACTAACTTAGATGGCTTTAGAAAGGGATTGGACAAATAATTAGCATTGTTATTAAAAGGGGAGTAGAGAAATGCAGGTCTTTTTCCTCAGGCTAGCCCTGAGTACATAGAATAACCAATGGATACTTCTCTTGGAGACCTGTTCTGTTTATAGACACTTAGCCCCACTACTTTCAGCTGGGAGAAGAGAGGGACATCACTGTGTGGTGCATTTACAAATAACTTGTGGGATAGGAAAGCAAGAGAGAGAATGAGAAGGGGTGCCATCTTGTCCCCTTCAGACCACCTGGCCCAAAGGTGTAACTCTGAAGGACTGGGGAGGTGGGCAAAAGTCTTAATTTTCTTCTGCTCATTTTGGGAACTTAGATGCATGGCCTACAACTCCATCATGATCCGGAACAAAGTAAGAGTCAGACGGATAACAACAATCAACCTGCCCAAGTTTCACTGAACACTACAGAACTGGAGCAGCCCGTTTTCCTGCATTGGAAAAATGGGAAGGTATGTTAATATGAGGCAGACCTTTTGAGGTAAAGGCTTGCTCACTTTTCTCTCCAATTTCAGCTTCATGCAAGGTAGCCAGCATCGCCAACAAGGATGTTTATACTTTTCATTGTCATTAGAAAGCAATTAGTGGCGGACAATTGTCTACGTTTGCCTAAGAGGAAGCTCCCTTCAGAAACCACAAGCACAGCTTTCTATGGACTAGTGGCAGTGCCCAAGTAGTATCAGGTAGTATGCCAGGTATTAATACCACTAATAATGCAATTGTGCAAGCCAAGGAGGAGATGGGAGTGACTGTACTACCCAGCCTGCTTCAGCCAGATATATTTCACAATAAATATAGGATAGAACTAATATTGCGTAAGGATACAACAGAAGCCTATGCTTTCATATTCCGGTGTACATTTTAAAATGTTCCAGTTCTCAAATAACTTTTAATCTATTTGTCTACCTTTTCTGAATCTTACCGAATTTCTGTGTTCCGGGGTACAGTGTCCCATACCTATGCATAATGTAACGATTTTATGCGTAGTGTTGCTTGTTGAGACTCATGGAATTGGAAGGCACCTCAAACATAATTTAAACCCTCTGCCAATGCCAGGTGCAGAGGTGATGCAAGCTTATTTTGTAAAAGGGGAATAAAATATAACATGAAATGTAAACCTATTTTTCTTTCCCACAAAAAGAAAATTAAAAGTATAGGATAGGGCTAATGGTGACTACAACACATTGATATTGACTAGAGGCTTGTAAAGGATGGTGCTCTTTTAGTGCCGTAAATTAAGTTAATAGAACATCTCAGCTTCACCCTTACTTTACATACAACTAGAATGTTCAGCAGCGTGAACAACACTTTCTGGAAGACATGCAGCTGGCTAGATCTGCTTTTGCAGATATTGAATAATTGGCCTTATCACCCAGCCCATTATAAATGTACTGTATTGGCTTTATAGCCATGTATCCTTGGCTCGACAACCACCACGCTGATGGGAAGGAGAGAGAAACCAGATTATAAGGTTTGAAGCCAACGAAACACATGAAACCATGAGATGCACAAGGCCATGATGTCTTTTTCAAATGACACAGGTTCACATTAAACCAACCACACTATGGGAAGGTTCACACCTGCATTTAATGGAACTAGAGCTGAGCCAAAAATGGTCAGACTGCATTTTTCTAAAAGCATTTGAGACTCTCTCTCTCTCTCTCTCTCTCTCTCTCTCTCTCTCTCACACACACACACACACACTCATTCACATCCACAACACAGAAAAAGAATGGTACTCTGGAGAATTTTCTTCAAACACTTTTCACTATTTTCTTTTGGGCATGAAGTTAGGTCACTAACCTTTCTTCACAATCCCTTGGAATGATACTAGGTTCAGGGAGTTCAAAATGGTGACTAAGTTGCCACTGCTGAAACTTGAAGTGGGAAACACCGGGGTTGGGGGGGGGGGTAGATAGGAAAAAATAAGTTGTTCTACTGCCACTGCAGGTAGAAAACCTCCCTCTTGAGAAACCACTGGAGAATTTCTCCTCACCCTGGAGAAATTTGGTGGAGTACTTAGCCCACCTACCGTACTCACAAATTTCAAGAGGTCGTCTCCACACAGCTCTGACTTAAATGCTTGATAATTAGCAGCTGAAGTGTGTGGATTGAGTTTGCTGGAAAAGCATTCTGTTTTGAGGAGGTGCGTAATTTCTATCCGTGGTGTTGAACCTGGGATGGCCTGTTCACCTCTGAGAGTCACAATTCATCCTTCTGTTGTCTGAAACGTTGTCTGGGATACTCCAAAGGTTCCCGTCATTGCTTTGAGTTTGGGGCAAGTTTCATGGAACCAGATTTTCCTACCATTCTTATGGGTGCCAAAAGAAGCAGCAGCAGCAGATTTTCCTACCTCATGCTGCTGTTACTCATTATCAAACTACTGATAGCCCACGAGGAAGAGAAATGATGACCATTTAGTTCATGCACCTCTTTCTGCTATCCTTGGTCACTTTTTTCCTCAGATTCCCTCTCACCATGGCCTTGCTTTCACTTTGCAGGTTGAAGGCATCTATGAAGACCAAGCTGGAAGCCCCTTAACTTTGGAGCTGAAGAGAGGCCTGGTCAGCCTTCTCCAGTTTCAGACCCACCCTGGGACAGTGACTGAGGTAAAACAAGGCTCTTTCTTTCTTTCTTTCTTTCTTTCTTTCTTTCTTTCTTTCTTGCCACTGCAGCAGCAAATATCCTTTTACTCTTATATAGTGTAGTACCTAGCACCTTTTACGTCTTCTAAAAAGTGCTCTCACCCGCCACAAAATAAGGCCAATGATTAAGGAAGCGCCATGAGGGTTTATTTCATTGTGCCTCAACTTCATAATCGGCCAGTTCTGCTCATGTAGCCACTCCACTTTTTACGTTTGCAAAAAATCAAACACTAAGTGCTTTCAGCATCGATAAAGAGCGTTTGTGCATCTTGTGTAAGAATCATGGAATTTGGAAAACATTCTCCTTGCCCTTTTGCAATGGTGGATGGGAGCTGGAGGGCCACAGATCCCCCACCATTGTTACAGATGAGTCAACCCACCAGAATCCCATTTATTGCATTGTCTGGATGGAGTCTGCAGCATAGTCAGAAAACATCTGTTCCAGCCAACTCCATCACTGGAATAGTAAAAAAGACATTTGAACCAAACACAGGACTAATTTAGCATCCACTATTCTACTCCTAATTTTCCCATCTATGTTGTTTAGGATGACATTTCTGGGAGCTGCCCAGTGACCTACACAGTCTCCAAGGATTCTGTTCTGAAGACAAAAGACCTACATGGCTGCAAAAGAACAAAGTTTGGATTCAGCTCTGTTAACAAGGCAAGTTTGATAATTGCATCTCTATCCATTTTCCAGCTTTCTCTAACCACTTTCAAAATACCAGTCTATCCTGCGCCTGAAAATTAGTGGGTTTTGATTTCAAAGTCCATGTAGAACTACTTTTCTTAGGCTGATTCACTGTGCAATATTTGATGAATGCCATACATAGAGTGCACATTAAGTTCTCTCTCTCCCTCCCACATGTTTGACATTTTATCAGGTTTTTATATGTGTTGGAAGCCACCCAGAGTGGCTGGAGCAACTCATCCAGATGGGCGGGGTATTATTATTATTATTATTATTATTTGCACTGAGGCAGCAACATTATTTTCCCATAGGCAACCACTTACTGGGGTCTGACTTCTCTTTGGAGGAAAACCATTGGAGGCTAATGACACTTTATAATATTTAATAGCAAATGGTTGATTTTAGTTATCTAGTTACCTGAAGAGGTGGAGCCAGGGTCTAGTGAGGAAATATTCATCTTCTTTTTACAGATGTTTGGAGTCCTGTGGCAACCTGTAAGTAAAAGTCTTTATTCCATGGAAGGACAGCTCCTCAAGTCCGCATTGTCCGAAGAAAGTCATACAATCTCTCTAAACCTGAAGTCTTCCGTTGGAGTCGATATCACCTCCAGGTTGGTTCTGCGCTGCTACATTCAGTTGGCCTGGCACACTGGGGGTGGCAAATGGTGCCTTCTTTGGTCAGAATTAGAAAATGGAGTCCTGTGGAATCTTGATTTCCTTGGAGTTGAGGCCAGAGTATGAGGAGAAACCTATAAGCCCCAAACAAGTGGCAACAACGTAGTATTAATGGCCTCCTCACCGTTTATATCCCATGTTTCCTTCAAGGATCTTAAGGTGAGCATACACAGTTCCCCCTCCCTGTTTTATCCTCACAAACTTGTGAGGGAGGTGAGGCTGGGAGACTGATTGTCCCAAGACCGCCCAATGTTATTCAAGGCTGAGTGGGACTTCAACCCTACTCTTTCAGGCCCTGGTCCAGCACCCTAACAGCACTGTCTCTCCCATTTGCACAACCTGCAAAAAACACCAAGGAGTTCACCTGAATTCATATCTGTTTCATTCAACCACAGTAGACCACTGTGTGTCTGGTGGAGCTGCTAGGAGGTCATGGGAGTGTGGCCAATGAGTGTTAATGAGGACGTGCCCAAGTTGTTCTGGTTTTCTCCTCTTGCAAGGATACTGTGGACACTTGAGTGTTGCATTTTTACCAATACTTTGCACCTAACTAAACTTAAAAGTGCCTTACTTTGGTTCAGAAGGGGTCCCCGCTGTCATAATTTCAAATGTGAGTCCATGCCACACAGTAAGTTATGTTTGTGATATTTAAAGATGGAGGCCCTTATCAACAAGTGTCTTTTCACTCCCCAGGCAACACCTTGAACTTGTGACTCAAGTGCCTGGATCAAAAGAATTACCTGGGGAAAGTCCTCAGGAAGCCCTGGCGGCTGTGCTGAGGAAACCGCAACCCATTAACATAGTGAGCGACCCTGTCAAAAGGACCAACACCCAGTACCCATCTGTGAGTGGAACAGAAAACTATTGCTTTTGTCTGGATTTACCCATTTTCTGTTTAAACTTCAGTGTAGAGGAGGCCCGATCAGGAATTATTTAGAGCTTTGAGACCTCATCCCTTGGTTTCTTGGTTCACAAGGTGTGAAAATAGCACATAGCTTGTGGAGACTGTTTGTCAGGAAGGAGTTCTGCAAATTTCCGTTTTTGGAATCTATATCAGCATACACTGCTGATATATATTGTTATGAAGGAGGATGTTTGTGTGTTTTAATTTCTTTCTTTCTCTCTCTCTCTCTCCTCCTCTCTCCCTTTTAGCTCAAAACCTACTTGAAAACACTGGCTAAAAAGAAACGCAGACTGGACCTCTCTGAGGCATCAACCACTTGGCATTTTTGCAAAGTTGTCCAGATGTTGCGTGATGCCAAGAAGAAAGACATCCTGCTGTTGTTGAAGAAAGCACCAGAAGAGATGGCGTAAGGAAAGAGATGGCAGTGCAAATGAAGAATTACTCTTTCTCAAGAGTAATTATTTGTGGAAATTATTTGTGTATTTATTTTAAAAATGAATTTTTTACTCAGAACCTTCTAAAGGGATGAGTCAGGGTGGTCTGCAACAATTAAAATCAGATGACCTGTTTGCTAAGCACCTTTCCTGATTTGTTTGCACACAGTTTGTGGGGAGATTCAAGGACACCTGCTATTCGTTGAGCATTTGTTCTGATCAGTTTGCAGGAGGAATTTTGTGGTACATTTCTCTATCCAAGCAATGGATACAAAAAAATGCATTTTATTAGGGTAAAGTGTGCATAAAAGTGAATATAGTAACGAAAGTAATATACAATTGCATTATATTAGAGAAAATGGCTTTGCAGAAAAATAAATTGTTGGGCAAAACTGCATGCAAGAACATTTATGTTAGGAGACATTTGAATGAAAGTGATTGTTTTTTCAATTAAAAAGCCCAGAAAATTCACAAACAAACCAACAACAATAACAACAAACTGATGTGAAAATATGGAGAATGGAGAATATGGAGAAAATATGGAGAACTGAAGAATGGAAGGATGAGAAACTGAGTAAAACAAAAATTGATAGATTTGCCCATCCCTTGCTGTCACACAGTGTGTGGCGCTGATATTAAATTTTGGGTCACCTGATGTCAGATGCCCATCTAATTTATATACCGTATCTATAATTTGCACCTGTCCTGTTAATCCTGGGTTCTCTGCAGGTCTCTTCCTTTTCTTCCAGCACACCTGATCCTTTCTATCCACCCCTTCCCACCTTTTAGGTCCTTCTACGTTGAAGCTGCAGTGGCTGCCCATTCTACAGCTTCCTTGATGGCCCTGTCCGAATTTCTCAGTTTCGGGAGCAAAAAGAACGCCGCCTTGCTGGAGAAGTTTTTCTACGCTGCAGCCTTCTCCCCTCGCCCTTCAAAGGAGCTCTTGCGTCTGGTGGTAGTAAGTAGAAGGCACTGTGGCTTATTTCTCTGGGCCTTTTCTTGCGCTTTACTTCACCCCTTTTATTTATGAATGGATGTCCCTGTGACGTAGGATGGACAGAGATTTAGATCTGGACGTAGTTTGACCTACCTACCTCACAGGGCTTTTGTGAAATTAAAGGGGGCAGACTGCTCCCTTTTTTTGCTGCCCTGAGGAAGGAAGGAATTTGAAAATGTGAAATGCATGAATGTGACATTCTGGAAACCTAGAATTCACTAGTGATTTTCTTGGGCTTGTTCACACACCTGTGCACTGTACTTGAGTGCTCAGCTCATGACAACTCTCAGGTGAATGTTTAAGCTGGCTCCATTGAAACAAGTGATGTTTGAGTCGATATCCATTGGTAGCAAATATTGGCAGTGATTCATCAGTGGTGGCTTCTTCATATTTGCAGGTTAACACTCAAGCTAGGGGTGGGGGCATCTCTGTTCCAGGAGCTGAATACAAGACTCTCTATCTAGCCCATAGGACTTTCCCCAGACCACACCCCCTCTCCCTAAGCCACACCCCCTCACGCATCCTGCTTTGTACCCTCCTTAAGTGATTATGCCTAGCTGAAAGGTATCCTTGAACCTAGATAAGGACTCTTGCTTGTCTGGATGGAGGATACAGAGAGATGTGTGAGTGTGTAGAAACTGGTGCACAAAAGAAAACAATCATATTCGTTGCTCTACCTACTTTTGCTTCTGGCCTTGCCAACCAACGTTTCTCACGCACGTGTGAAAAACCTGCATGGAAGTCCGTGTTCGCATAGGTATTTTTGAACACGTTTTCTCACAAAATATGCATCTCAAGCCATCTTCCGATACATTTTTTCTTAAAGCGGCAGCTCAAAAGGCTTGTACAGTGCCAAGGAAGGCTGTGTTCTGATCCTCCCAGCACTCCCAAGAGGTGTGGATCAGGTCATTCCCGACTGGAATTTGCAAAAACAAATAAATCAAATCAAATTTCTCAGGCAACTCTATGCTATGACCGGTCTTCATTCCTCTTCCAGGATAAGCTGAATGGAAAGAAACTAGAAGCAGCCACCTGGGAAACGGGGAATATTGTAATCGGCAGCCTGATTGGCAAGCTGTGCCAAATGAAACTGTGTGGTCTTCAAGTGAGTTGACGCCCGTCCAGTGCCGTGTTCTACTCCCACCCACCCACACCGAGGAAAGCTCAGGTTGCGGATGTTGTCGATTTAGTGCCCACCTCCCTTTTTCTTGTGTCTCCCATGTCAAACAAACAGGAAGTAAGACTTGAAGTAGACTCCATCGTGCAAAGGCTCAAGAACACCAAGAAGGACTCTGAGAGGGTGATTTATCTGTTGTCCCTGAAAAGTGCTCTGCTCCCAGAATCCATCCCCATCTTCCTGCATTATGCAGAAGAGGGCTCTGCCACGGTCTCAGCCACAGCCCTGAATGCACTACAGAGGTATTCTGCACAGCACATCTCAAGCACGGTATGGCACAGTCTCCGTTACTTAAAGAGCATTTCCCAAAAATATATCTTCTTTTTTTTCTATGTAAGCTTTCATCAGTGAAACATTCTAGGTCCTCTTGTGCCAAGAAGGGCTGGGTTTATAATTTGTCCACTGCCTGATATCCAACAGAAAATAATTTCACCAATCCTCTGTGGTTTTTGGAAGTTCCTCCACTTCTGCTTGGAAGGTCATATTCCTCCTTCTTCTCCATCTCCCCCTACTGGTGGGACCTGGAGATATTCTGAGGCTGGACTTTGAGACAGACTCCCCTTATTTAGTGAGAGTCAAGGGTCACTTCCATACCATACATTGCGAGCACTCTTATAATACTTTAGCAGTCATGGCTTCCCCCAAAGAATCCTGGGAACTGTAGTTTGTTATGGCTAGGAGACCCCTTAAAGGTAAAGGTAAAGGGACCCCTGACCGTTAGGTCCAGTCGCGGACAACTCTGGGGTTGCGGTGCTCATCTCGCTTTATTGTCCGAGGGAGCCAGCGTACAGCTTCCAGGTCATGTGGCCAGCATGACTAAGCCGCTTCTGGCGAACCAGAGCAGCACACGGAAACGCCGTTTACCTTCCCGCCAGAGTGGTACCTATTTATCTACTTGCACTTATGACAGGCTTTCAAACTGCTAGGTTGGCAAGAGCTGGGACTGAGCAACGGGAGCTCACCCCATCACAGGGATTCAAACCACCAACCTTCTGATTGGCAAGCCCTAGGCTCTGTGGTTTAACCCACAGCGCCACCTGTGAGGGGACCCCTTACAGGCCTACAATTCCCATGATTCTATGGGTGAAGCCATGACTGTTAAAGTGGTATAAGAATGCTCTCAATGTATGGGTGTGAAGGTGACCACAATTGATATAAACATATCACCCTTTCAAAAAAAAAAAGTGCATATGGAATAATCCTCTTGTGACTGTACCACTTCACAATGCAATTAAGGAATTACATGACTAAGAGCATGGGGGAGACCCCTACACATAGAAAACTAGCATGTCAGGGATAAAATTGTAGCTTGGGAAGGTATTTGGTTTCATGAATGACCTCTGTACAAACCTAGTTGGTGAATGTCATGCTAAAAACAAACAGACTGTGTTCAATTTCTGCGTTGCCAGGTTAAAATGGCAATGAAACGCATATTCCATGAAGTGCACAGACGCTATCCAAAAATTTCAAGGCTGGCTGCTGCAGAAATCCTGTTGAACAATGATCCCTTGCCAGAGGACTTCACCAATATCCTGTTGGCCATCAGAGAACTTGAACCAGAAATGTCAAGATTTCTGCTGTCAAAAATCCAAAGCATCGTACACTCTGGTCATCATCCAACCAGGTAAAAATATCCTTATATGATAATATTCAGTTTGGGCTTGGGGAGAGATCAGAACAACCCCACTTTCAAACTGGCTTTTAGGAACATGGCAGACATAGGCATTCACAGGGTGTGGGGCAAGGGGAGGCAGCACCATCCCAATGAATCATAATCCCCAGATTCTCAGCTTTCATTTTTAGGAAAGTGTAAGGGTAGGACTCAGTGTAGCACTAAGTGAATGTTTCTGTCAGTGAAAGGATTTCTGCTTCTCCCCCTCTTCTTCCCCAGTGTACCTCATAAATATATTTTAGGGGTTCCCCTAACAATCTGGAGCAAGTTGGGAGAGTGTGGGCGCATGCACGAGAGGAAGTCCCATTGCACAAGCGGAAATCCTTGTGCTGACAGGATGCAGTCATTTCTAGCATTTGTAGCACCTGAACTACAAGGCAAAATGTACTAGCACTGTTCTTTTTTTTTTAGTGAGAAATTAACCTCTCTGCCCACCCCCACCCCCACGTTGTGGGTGTCCATGGTCACAGATTTTCTATATTATTCTAAGGAATGCACTCCTCCTTCTCTGGATTTACCATATATTTCACAAATGAATTTAACCTCTTCCAAAATGGCAGCCAGGTTCCCCAAACACAAGTTTACTCTCCTTTGCAGATATAGTCCATATCACACACACCTTCCTGGTTTTGTTTTGTTTTCCCCACAGGAAGGTTGCTAAAGAGGTTCTTAATGATCCGCAGATAAATAATTACTACTTCCTCTCCTCTGAAGCTGGCAGCTCCATCTCCTTCTCAGGACCAGTGACAGGTAACTTTTTCCCCTCATGCACTAGGCAGCCATATTTTCTTGCATATTCTGGGGCGCCACTGAAGGAGGGGCCAGACCACATGTTCAGGCAGTTACTTCCCATGTTGCCACGCTTTTATTAAAACCTTTGGAAAGCTGTTTGCTCTCTTCATGCAATATCCCTTGACCGTGATGTGAAGCTATGTGTCTCTTTCTCGGATCTCCCTTTCAGCAACCAATGACACTCTCTCTACCATTGGCCTGGATCTCCTGTTCTCAGACATTGGCATTCTGAGGAAGAGCACCACCAGTTTCAATATCCTAAGCCATGGCTACCAGCTCCAAGCAGCTCAGGTATGGTGCTTCCTATTGCGCCATTGTGGACTTGGCTACATTAGTAAAGAAAAAACGTTTTATATGCGTTATGACACTGCGACACCATGTGGCACTGTGAAGTCCCATCTTTCGCCAATGTGGCTTGGTATTTTCCTCACACCAGCCCAAATCCTGAAGATAGCTGCTGAGTGATAATTGGCTCAATGTCATAGTAGGAGACCTGCTTTAGGATGAGGGGCTGAGGCCTTGCTGTGTGGTGTATAGAAACATCATTACTCTTTTCCTCCCTTTATTTAGGAAAAGGGAGCTCTCTTGTTGGGAACTAGGGCAGGGTGGGGAGTACACATCTTTAAATATCTGAAAGACCAACTCTTTCCCTAAGATAAGCGGGGGGAGGGGACCCTCTTGGTGGTTCCACCACCCTTAGAGGTTTAGGTGGGTGGTGGTCCAGGAGAGGGTATTCTTTGTGACAGCCCCTAAATTGTGGAACTGCCTCTCCATGGAGGCACAACTGGCAACTTAATCATACAGACTTTGGGGGATGCTGAAGATGCTCCTGGCCTTTACTCTAGCCTTTGACACCTGAGACGTGCATTTTCAGGGCCCGTCCTTTTTCAAGTGTGATATTCTTCACCCTAAGGTTTCAGGGCATACAATAAGTAATAAATCAAAATAATAGTAGTAGCAGCGTTAATAATAACAACTACAACAACAACATAGAAAGAGGAGTATGTTCTGAAGTGGTGGTCTAGTGCTGCAGAAAAAGGAGTAGTCCTGAACATCACACAGACTTTCCCATCTCATGTATCCTAGGTGGCCATAGAAGCAAAAGGATATGAGGGCATCCTGGGAGGCAGCGCAGCCGACGGAGAAGACGAATTAATGGCCGGCATGTCTGCTGCTCTGCTTGATGTCCAGTTACGGCCAATCACTTTCTTTGAAGGATACACAGATCTGATGTCAAAGTTCTTCACGAGCTCAGGAGAACCCACAAATGTGGTCAAAGGGAACGTATTGCTGATGGACCATCTACAGGTACCAGCCCCTGCATACCCATGTACACTGATGGCATAGAAGGAATTGTCATGGTGGGACCAGCCCCCCCCCACTCACACCCACACACACCACGCTGCATTTGTTTAAGCCATGTTGGAACCAAAGCACCAAGAACAGGTCCTCCCATGACAGTTGGTGCCTTCAGGTAGAACACCAAACGTTCCCAGTGCCTGAAGTTTGATATATTAGCCTAAGGACATCCACCCTTCAACTGACAACATTGTACATCTGCATTAGCTTTCCAGTCACCCATGTGCATCAAGAGTACTGCTTATGGGAAGAGGTGAAGAGCTGCACCCATAAGAACATCCCATTGCTCCTGGTGCCACCACCTTTGGAGGCTAGCTTGGTGAGCTACAGGAAGCAGGACTTCTTTGTGTAGGGCTATTTAGCGGGGCTCCTTGATCAAGGGCTCTTATTCAGTCCAGTCTTTGACCATTTGCCATGTTGGTTGGGGCTGATGGAAGCAGCAGCCCAACCCCTGCTGGAGAGCACTACATTTAAATCCCTGATTTAGAGAAAGATGGGCTAGGAATGTGATTGCAGTTATTACTGTTTTGAAGCAATGAGCACCAATTGTCCCCTGCAGACTAGCTGGGGGGGGGGGGGGACACCTGTACAGACAAGATGTACCTTACTCAATAGTAAGCCCCATTGATAAGCCCATGATAAGCGCTTGAACAATCCAGTAAGTGAATGTTACTGTGCTGCATAGGCAATCCCACTTCAGTCTGGTTTGCAAACTGTGATCACTCTCCGAGGAGGACTTGGGTTAGATGTTTCAGCTGACATCAATGTGAATTTGTGGGAGCAGGAGTTCAAATCAGGCGTCGAAACCAGGTACGTGTGAGTAAGAAGTGGATTCATCTCTTAAGTATGATAGACCCTTACCCAATACTCTGTCAAACACTGGAAAATTCGTAGTGTTATCCCAACTCAATAAAGCCCATAAAATGACTATTTGATTGTCCAGCATTGCTCTCTGCATTTCAATCTCCATCCCCGCATGCAAATTGCTGGACATGCTTTCTATGCTGGGACAAAGGTACAATTCGGAGTCTGCATTGCCCCTTATATCAACCATGCTAAACATGCACTGTTTCAGACACATCCCAGTTTACTTCCATGTCCAAAATGGCACCTCTGGTCTTCAAGCCAAAGCAGCCAGATATGTGTGTCCTTTGTTTTCTGGGGCCAAGCAGTTGCATCAATGCTATTCAAGAGTCATAGCACTTCAGATGATGACTCTTGCTAAGAAGTAGCAGACATCAACTGTTTCATTGTGGGGGGTACACCTGAAATAACTGATCAGAGACGGCAGGACTTGGTGCAAATCAAGGTTAAAACCAGCTTTCCATTGCCAACAATAGTTAGCCAACTTCCTTGAAAAACAGTGCTCATTTTCCCTCTCCAATTACAGGGGCGCACTGACCATTGATTTTCAAGCAGAACTGGATGCGCCATTTTTTCAAGCCACAGTCAAAACCCAAACAGAAGTCGAAATGGCCACAAACTTCAATACAGCTGGAAGTGTTTCTACCATGCCCGTGCTCATGTGTCTGCAGCTTACAGAAGAAGAAGTTGCTTACAGGTGAGCTGTAGATCTCAAGCACCTTCCATAGCTATGGAATCCAAACCAAGGATAATGTCAAATGTTCTCCAATTTTACAACACCTAACTTTCTCCCAAGTCACAATGGCTTCTCCATAAGGGGCACTGGAGCAGGTGGTGTTCTTGACTCCCATATATCCACACAACCAGAGCCCTGTCCAAGAATGCAAAACTCAACGACCTCAACATTAAGGAATCGCTTGCATGGATAACAACCACCATAACAGGTCAAATACAGAGAAAAGTTCAACTCAGCATATCACACTTTTTGTGCTAACCATTTTTCAGAGTCCACCTCATAGTCTGAGCTTCCAAACATATAACATACCAACCACAGTTTGGAGCAAGGGACATTTTTCAGTCCAAAGGCTGCATTCCCTTTGGATTACCCTTGAGAGCCACATGGCCAGTCGTGCGTGGGGCCAGAGCAGTTAATGTTGATTAAGGCAGCTTTCTACACACATAAGAGGCATTGTCAGGGTTCAAGGAGACATTCCAACCAGGCAAAAACACTCAAGGGGAAGTGTTGCTGGAGAGAATCCAGAGAAGTCGGGGGGGGGCTGCATCTAGCCCTCAGCCTGTGGTTTCCCATCCCTGAATTATAAAGTATGAGTTGGGCACAGTAGTCCTCCATGTCTGTTGGCCATCATTGCTGTTGATGGATATTGCCTAGATTCTGTTGGTCAACATTGCTGCTGGTTAATACTGGAGTCTCTACCAAATCCCTGGCCAAAGGCATACCTAGGGTCCCTTGCACCCCCAGTAAATCTGCCCCCCAAATCACTTTACTGTGGTGCAAGAAGGACAGGAAGCTCCTCCCACATTGCATCTCGCTGTGAATGCGGTATTGTGTCACCACACGCATATATATCATATCCTCCATAGTCTGATAGGCATCTGTCCTGAACCCCTGGCCTACCTGGCAGCAAGTCAGTTATGTCAAGTCCCAAGGTCAAAGTCCGGGGGCCAATCCACACAAACAGAGTCCAAAGGTCAGGAAACACAGTCCAAGTAAGCCAAGTCTGAAGTCCAGCAGTCAGAATACAATCCAGAGTCAACCCTGGAGGACCAGGAGCCTCCAAGCCAGGGCCCAACCAACATGAGCAGTTGAGCAGACACAACACCTCAGCTCTGCTTCTCTTTTGTAGTTTGCCTGCTGATTGCAATATCTGAGCTTGACGAGGCAGGTGACCCTCACCTGTTCCAAGCCTACTCCAGCTGAGGAATCACAACCCTCCTCCCAGAACTAGCAAGCCCCACCTGGCCACCTAGGGAGCTGGGCTGTGGGCCCTTGCCTGCCTCAGCGTCTGGGAGTGTCCCTCCTGCTGCTCGCTACACCTCAGAGCCTGCCGTGTTGAGTCCTGCTACTCTCGTTCCTGTGCATGGACCCCCATCCCCATGCTATCCTCCATCACCCTGCAAGTACTTCCTTCCCCATCTGCTGCTTGCCCTGGTGTGCCCCAGTCCCGGCTACACACCTTGCCAGGGTTCTCTTCCTCCTTCCCATCGCCCTGCCAGTTCATGAGAGTGCCTGTGGCGGGGACTAGTTTCACCAACCCCTAGGTATGCCTCTGTCCCTGGCTACTGCAGCGCTTTGGTTCAACTATGCCATGAGCTTAGCTGCCACTTGGGCTTTGTAAAAATGCAGAAGCAACAGGCCGAGGGAAGCTGGGATAGCCTCTCCTTTTAGAGAGCCAAATATTTATCGCCCTTGTCTTCAGCAACAAGCGATAATGAGTTCCGTACCCACCGTTTGAGCTGAAGCTGGTTCTCTTAAAATAAATCCACCATCTAGGAAGGTTGCCGGGAGGTTAATGGAAGCCTTGGGCAATGCCAGACTAAGGAGCTTTAAGAGGTGCTGCCCAAATACAAAGAATGCAGGCTTATCTTTTACAGTGTTATGGCGATAAATCCCTTCCTTAGGACCATAACTACCGCATCTTGTGCCAAGATTGATTTCCCACCAGACATAACATCACTGCTCTCTTGTGCTCTCGTCGATAAATCTTTCATGGCTGCCTCTTGACATAAATAGACCCAGAGCAGGTTTCGGGTGCTGTGTATGACATCCAGCACAGATGCACTTGGCAATGTTCCCAGGCTTCATCCAAGCTTGTGAGACAGAGCCTTTGCTTGTGTAGAAGAGAATGGTCTTGGCATATCCGTCTAGTTCGGGGACATGAGACAAACTTTGGGACAAACAGGTTTGGAATTGGCACTAGGGAGAAATCAGAACTATGTCACGTCTTCCGCCTCTTCCATGGAGGTCATATGCTCTCAGGTTTTGATATTGTAGAACTCATTTGTAGAACTTCCCCAAGGGCCAAACCTTCAGCCTCTTTGCCTGACATGCTCCTACAAAAGGCAAAGTGCAGATAGGTTCCAATCCTATATACACTAATGGCAAGCTCATTCTCCAATTGCGGATCTTTGGGCAGAGAAGGTAAATGCGATGCCATCCACATTGAGAGGAGAGCTTTCCTAATTCACGCTTTTTAAACAATACAGAACCTGAAACACAGCATCCCATACAAAAAGAAAAAAACTTCAGTGATTTTTGCAAGGCACTTCTTCAGCCAAGTAATATGTACAAATCTGTGTAAAAAATTTTTAGGGAAAATAACATTTACAAGTGCCTTGCCAATTTGAGTGTGAAAGGCAAAATTTCAGACAAATGTGGGTATATTTTTTTTTTAAAAAAGCACTGATGAATTTTCAGGAGGAGTTTTTGCAAAATTGTAGAAATATGTAGATTTGAATCTGGGAAAATGAGAACCTGAAAAGAACCAAAATAGACACTCCTAGCCCTATCCTGGAGTAGCCAAAACATCATCACTCATGCACAAGAGAGTAAAATCAGCAGGCATGGAGGAACTCCCAAAGTTTGCAGAAATACAACAAATATTTAGCGCAGAAACTTGGGGGGGGGCATAAACTGTTCGGTAAGGAATGAGCAATGCTCAGTAGGAATGGAATATTAACTGGGAGGATAGAATGCAAGGGGAGGGGGAAATGGAATGGAATATCCTGGGAGAGGGCATGCACCTCTTGAACATGTGCTTTCTAGGCACAGGGGAAGTGGAAGTGTCTATGACCCCTTAAGCTGGTTGGCTAGGATCCTGAACAAGAGCACATTTTGTTGCAGGTCCCATATGTTGTAAATTACTGGGAGTTCTTGAGAGTTTTCAAAGATTCTACTTTTCCTAGTATATTTGCAGAGGAGGAAGGGAAACTGGGAAGGCTGTGTGTGTGTGTGTGTGTGTGTGTGTGTCCTGTCTAAAGGCTTATTGAGGCTGCATTCACCATCTGAGGTGGGAAAAGTACATTTTTAAGAATCCCTCCAAAAACTATTTCGTAAAGATGTTAAGAACCAGCTATTTTTACATACAATGAATGTCTCCCAAAGCAAGTCTTCCGGGAGCGTATAACGTGAAAATAGTTTACCTGAATATGTTTTCTTCAGTACCAGTTGGTTTAGGTAATATTGTGGAAAGGTGGTATTTTCAGGCCATAGGGACATATCTAAAGTTACCGTAGTTGCATGGATGACTTGTCCTAGAGAAATGTGGGGTTCTTTTGTATGTCTGTACATGCACTCATTGAAATCCCAGAAGCCATCCTACAGATACTAAATGCTAGGTCAGATTGATTTCACTGTTTGTTGGTTGTGGTTTTATTTCCTCACAGAGAAATCTTCTCGGTCTCAGAATCCTCTGCAAATCACAGCACCACTGTCCGCAAAGGGAGATGGACCACCATCCCTGGGCGTGAGCTTTCCTTTCACAGAGCCAACTCTGAAATGTGCAGGATCCTGCTTGCAGAGACAACGGAACAATAAAAAGCAGCATCCATATGTTGTCACCTTGTACTTGCTGTTCCTCTTTTCCCACGCACATCTTATACCTAGGCCAAAGTTTAAAGTGTGCAAGTTCCTGGTCCCTTTTTTCCACTTACATTCTTATTCTGACAGAAGTTTTGGATGGACCAAAACAGTACATCACAGACAACCAGGTTGCAAATCCTCCACATTTCCAATCTCAACGAATGCTGTTTTGTGCCATATTGAGTTGCTAAGGTGGTAGTTCAAACGCGAGAGTCAAGGAAGGAACTCTCGCCAACATTTTTGATCATTTCACAGCTTCTTTCATATCAGCCCCTTTACATGGGATAGCTCAAGTTTGGCTCACCCTGCTAGCCCATTCTTTGAAATGTTCCCCTTTGTTCTTTTCCAGCTTCTGCTGCAGGGCATTGGGGGAGAAAAGATTGTGCTTTACTGTTTGCTATCGGATCACCTTTCTGCAACAACTGCTGGTCCTCTGCTTTTGCTTCTGAATAAAAAGGGCTGAATAAGCTTTCAGATAATATGGGGGGGTGATTCCGAGGTTTTCAGAAGTATAAACAAGAATTAATTAAGGAAGGGGAGAAAATTTCAATTTTTAATGCTGTTCCCACTAGAAAGACACCTCCATATTAGAGCCCTATTTACCGTATTTTTTGCTCTACAAGACGCACCAGACCACAAGACGCACCTAGTTTTTGGAGGAGGAAAACAAGAAAAAAAATATTCTGAATCTCAGAAGCCAGAACAGCAAGAGGGATCGCTGCACAGTGAAAGCAGCAATCCCTCTTGATGTTTTGGCTTCTGGGATAGCTGCGCAGCCTGCATTCGCTCCATAAGATGCGCACACATTTCCCCTTACTTTTTAGGAGGGAAAAAGTGAGTCTTATAGAGCAAAAAATACGGTAATTGCTAAGGCTGCAGTTGACAACCATTTGAATCACTGGGAGACTTTGCCACTGACTTTGCCAGGACCTGGTCTGTATCCCGTTGCATGATCATCAAACAACGTTGTGTCTCAATTCCTAAAGGAGCCTGGCCATTAGATCTTTCCAAACTGCTGACATTGAACTCAGAAATAATAAGTCCAGCAGTGACCTCTAGTGGTTGCAAAGTGTATGCAACTGAACGAGTGCCTATGAACTAAAACAAAAGCCCTTGTACCCAAAGGAAGGATGTCAACTTCTTTTAGCAATGAGCAGGGGGGAAATCTCAGTAAACCGTGTGGACATGAAACCCCTGCTCACTCACCAACAATTTTCAATGGAAGCAAAAATGGTGAAGGAGCGAATGCTAATGTTTTTTAAAATAAACCACACAGCTTTAGAGAATGGCTGACTCCTGTCCGCAAAATTCCAGTATCTACTATGATGGAAGCATCATATTAATATCTAACCTGCTACTTAAGTTTTGGTCTTTCTCATGCAACAGTACCTGGCTCCTTTTATTATAAGGATAGGGGAAATATGTTCAAATTCTTGAACTGGCTATACGTTGCCTAATATCTCCCATCCACCAGAGGAAGCAGCCCAAAGGACTCAGTGTGCAGAGGTGTACAATACTGTATTCACTAAGGCCCAGAGTAAAAATGACCTGTGACTGTTTTACCACCATTTAGAGAGGCAGAAAATGTAGACTGAACATGTAGAATGCATGTGCTACTTCTATGAACATTATTGGGGGGGGGGGGTGTTAGGCTGAGGCCCAAGTCCCACTGACCTGGGATTAAGCCCCATTAAATTCAGTAGGACGTGCTTCTGAACATGGACTGTGCCATTAGTCAAGTTACAATATAGTTACTGTGACATAAACTTTAGTAGATTAGAGCCCTAGATCAGATGCACGATGTATGATCCTCAGTTACATGCACATTCATTGGCAGATATAACTGGGTATAGAGGGAAGAAACTGAAAAATATGGGGGGTTAGCAAATGGCTGCGAAATGTACCAGGGTAGTGTTTAGTGCCCCAACACTTCAGTCATCTGAGGAAGTTCTACTCCCAACATGTGATGACACAATTCTGTTCTTCTTTTAAGATGCCACGAGACTGTTTGTTTTCATAAAAAACACTGCTGCCCAGTCAACCCTCACACCGTTGTCCATGGCCGCTTATTCATCACTACAGAGCGGAGTCATGCCTCGCAATCCTGAGCAATGTTTGCTAACTTCTGTTTGCTCAGAGGTCCTACTGAGTTTAGCGGGACCAGTTCCCAGGGACATGTCCTTTGGATTGCGGCCTGAGGGTCAAGGTACATAATTATGCAGCGGATCCATGGATTCATCTCCTTGCTTGACCTTTTCACTGAAATACAGTCACACATGGTGGGTGGTCAGTTTGGTGAGGGGGGCAGCAGTAGAGATGGAGGGAGGAGCCATTAACTTTCCTTCCTCGTTCCATTTTCCAGATGTGCCTTTACATGCAAACTGAATTAATTTCTCCCCCCAGCTGAGCAGATGCTCAGAAGCACCGTTCTGTAGCCTTTCTGAGCCACTGTTTGACTTGCAGCACCATGTTCCCCAAACCATGCCCATCTGATGTCAGGTATGGGGCAGGTAGAGGCAGCTGCCAATGCACAATTGGGAGTCTTAAACTGAGCTGCCGATGATGCCTTTGCAGGGGAAAACAGGCTTTGGCCCTGCCACCCAGCAGCTGATGAGCAGGAAAGCTGAAGCCTCAGGAACTTTGCAAGACCTACCCAGTGCCCTGAAGCCCCAACTTGAGGACTTCAAAGCACCCAAACACTTTGTGTCATTCTGACATCAGCTGATTGACCCACCTGCCACATTTGATATGTTTGGGCCATGATCAGATAAGGTTCTGACCCACAGAATCAAGACGTTCCCCATGCCTGTTCTAAAGGGATTAGGACATAGTCTCCCGCCCGCTGTTTTTAGACTCCCAATCCCACCAGCCCCTTCCAGCATGGCCAATGAGGATGGGAGTTGCAGGTTAGCCATATCTGGAGGAACACAGGTCCCCCAGTTCTGATGTACGTCAGAGATGCTTGGTGGATGGAGAGAGTAATACACCTATATGCATTCTGTGATGAGTTCATCATTGCAGGCTAAGAAGGCCCTGTATTAAGGACAAATTGTGATTATTTGGAGAGCAGTTTCAGGAGCAGTGGCATGTAATATAGGTGATTAAAGCGAGCCGTTCTGTATCATGGGAAACAAAACAGGAAGCCTCCGGTAGACAATTAGTTAAGGTGTTCAAATACATTGAAAAACTAGGCAGCTCTTACAATCTTAGAGGGAAAATGGTTGTCCATCAACACATTAGAGGAAGCTATGCTGTAAGAACTGACCATCACCAAATCATTGCAATGTTCTGACTTCATTATTTATGTGCTTATTCCAGCTTAGCTGCATTTAATTAGAAGTAAAAGTAAAGGTAAAGGTACCCCTGTCCATACGGGCCAGTAGTGTCCGACTCTAGGGTTGTGCGCCCATCTCACTTAAGAGGCCGGGGGCCAGCGCTGTCCGGAGACACTTCCGGGTCACATGGCCAGCGTGACGAAGCTGCTCTGGTGAGCCAGCACCAGCGCAGCACACGGAAACGCCGTTTACCTTCCCGCTATAAAGCGGTACCTATTTATCTACTTGCACTTAGGGGTGCTTTCGAACTGCTAGGTGGGCAGGAGCTGGGACCGAAAGACGGGAGCTCACCCCGCCGCGGGGATTCGAACCGCCGACCATGCGATCGGCAAGCCCTAGGCACTGAGGTTTTACCCACAGCGCCACCCGCGTCCCACCCATTTAATTAGAAGGAAGACAGCAAATCCAGAAGCAGCTTCTGGTGGTGTTTGTTAGATTTGTTTTTGTTTTTTCTTGGTAGGAAAAATCTAGTTTCAGTGACATGATTTGTATAAAATGGCTTTCTAGTATAAAGCAAATGGTGATTTAAAAAACGAAGTACCTTAATTTATTAGAAAAGACTGTCACATCAGTGACAGATGAAGCAAACCCCTGTGAATGAACTTTCAGCAGGAGACGAGAACGTGATAGCTATATTTATCATACTGCAAAACTGTGATGGGCTTCAGAAAAGCAGCTATTGTATTACCAAAGGTACAGTCCCCTTGCATTTGATCAACACTTTCATATTTCCTTGAATTCAACTGGAGAAATTTAACTTGCTCAACAGACTGGACAGCTGAGCACCCGTCTCTCAGTGGAGGATTTCCAAGTAGAGCTACACAAATCCTATGAGTAAATCAGTGTCTAGAGCAAGGAGGAAAGCTAGCAGTGCCTCTGCTCAGCCTTGAGCCTGTCAACTGGAATTACCTGCTGCATCAAGCCAATGGCCCATCTTGACTGCTGCTCTCAAACACTGTATACATATGTTTCTCACAACAGCCGTTTCTGCACAGTCCCATGAAAACATGCAACGTGGAAAGTATAATTTGAGGGTGTGTTTTTATAAACAATGAACTTCAAAACATGCAAGTCTCTTTCTGCAAATGCAAACATGCAGGTGCTGAATCTGTCCCCTATACTTTCCAGATATTTGCCCTGCTTTCCTTCATCTCCCTTTTGCCATGGCCTGATGTGTTTTTGTCTGGATACTAAAATGGTAGGACTTTTGTCTTTTCAGAGTAACATAGGAAACATCTCCCAGACACAAAAAGCAGCACGAGTGATCAATGCGGTTCAGTGGGCACCATCCAAAGCTGTCCTGATCCCTGAGACTACGCTTGTGGCATTTGCAAGGTTCTAGAAAGGACAGATAACATGGTGCAAACACGATTAAAAAGAAAAGAAAAGGGGTTGCCAAAACAAACCCACAAGCAAACCAAAATAATAATAAAAAAACAACCCACCACCACCAAACCAAAATCCCAGAAAAGAGAGACTCAAGTGTGTTGTGTGTAGGGGTGGAATGGGGTGTCCATTTAATATTAAACCAGCCTTTCTCCCCAAAAGGCAATTCAATTATTTGCATAACCTTACATCACCTCGATCTTATTTAGCATCCACCATTGGCAAAACACAGCTCGTATCAGACAGTTTCAAAGCTGCCTATTGCTGCCTATGTTGTTGTTCTTGGGTAAAAGTCACTCCAGAGTGGTTGTTTTTAAAAACGCACCTGTTACCTAACTTATTCAGAATTCCTGTGGTGGGCATATTTTATTAAAACTGGTGTCACCTCCCATCACAAGCAGAGTTCCAGAACAGCAACCTGCCAATGCAAGAGAACATCTTCAAACTCAGAAGTGACATAAACTGCATTGTGAGGAACAAAAGTGGCTTTTCAGAGGGAGAAGAGAGAGAGAGGGAGGTGTGGGGAGAGAGAACTAGGAAGCCCACATCATCCTTGCAGTAATAACATTGTTTTAAAACACAAAGCATTTGGTAACATGCTTGGGTATCTGGTTCCCTGGTTTGCTCTGAAAATCTACTCATTCTGAGGGCAGCACACCGCTGACGACCAGATCGCTGGGGGCAGACAAAGAATGGCTGAAAAGCAATCATTAATTGCTTGCGGGTGTCTAGCTGGCCACTGGCACAAGCAAAGTGCTCGAACAAATGGACACTGGGCCCAGTTAGCAAGGCAATCCTCATGTTCTCGTATTCTCCCTGATTTTGACTGAGAATTGTCATTGCCATGGTGAACAAAAAGGTCATAAAAATGGTTTTTAAAGACAAGGCGTTCATTGCTCATACCCTGTTCAAGGGACACTCCAAGTGAGCTGGGGGGGTGTTTCAACACCCCTGTCCCAGGACTCTCAGCACACCTGCTCAGCATTGCAAGGAGGCAGCTGGCTTGCTGGCTCATTAGTCCAAACCACACACACTTTCCTGGGACTGGTGCTCCTCGTGCATGCAAGGTTTTTGCAGCATCTACACGGTGCCATCATCATCATCAACAACAAAAAAAGCCAGCCTGCATTCTCTCCCCACCACCACTTTTAATCTAGATTTGCCCTTGCCAAAGTACAAAACAACAACAATAGCCTGTTGCCAACAACCCGTTTGCGCTACCTGTAAGACCCGTTTGCAGTATTAAGCCCTCCACCTGGAAGCACCCCAGGTCTCCTCCTCTCTCCTGACACAATTTCAGTCCACATAGTGTGCAGTTATGGAGACACATCAGGCTCGCTGTCCACAGTAACTTGGACTAAAACCATGTCCCTTGCAGCACCATTTCAAGGCTCCATCGGATGGCTGGGATAGCAGCAGCAATGAGTGGAAACTGAGGAGGGGAAACAAGGTCCTTGAGCTGGCTTGGCTCTGTCTTGCCTTGTTGATTGAGAAATCTCTTGTTAGCAACCTTGTCGGAAAAGCCCTCGGAGGCGACCTAACCTGGGCTACAGAAGCACTGTGTGTTTGTGTGTTTGTGTGTGTGTGTGTGTCCAACCTCAGCTGTCTCAATTTGTTTCCTTCACTGGGTTTTTCTTAAATATATATATATATACACATATATATTTCTAAAAAGTGCCACAGAACAACGGCGAAATCACCGCCATTGCTAAAACGAACATGGTTGCGTTGGAAATGGTTACTCCTTCCATTTTGGAAAAGGGGCCCAGATAAAAACAAGAACAACGTGCTGGCTTTGCCGCTCCGCTCCTCTGCATGTAAACGGTGTAGAGAGACGTAATGAAACCCCCCAAAAAATAAGAGAGGGGTTTCTGGGGGGGAAAGAAAGCACCACCCCCACTCATGTCACAACAGGGGAGGAGGTCCTGAGAGTGGCAGCTGACTGTTTGGGCCCCACGCTGTCTTTTCTCCACCCTCCTCCATCTTGAGGAGGAGATGGACCTCCTTTCTGTGAAACAACTGAAGGCTTGTCCAAGGCGGCAGGGAGCCATTGGGACAGCGAGCTGCTCCGATGCTCCTCAGGGTCCCACCCTGCTGGAGCCTGCCGAAGAGGAGGAGGAGGAAGAGGAGGAGGTAGTAGCATTGACGTGCCCACTTTCGAAGTGCTATTGTCAGGGCTGCCCTGAGGCTGTGAAGCAGCGTTAACCTGGCAGGTGCCAATGGCCGTGGAGCCAGCGAGAGTAGCCAGGAGGCCACGGGATGCCTCTGTCTCTTTCGGAGAAGTGCCCTTCATCCTTCGCAGCTGGCTCGTGGCAGTGGGATGGGGAGACAGTTGTGGGAGAGGGCCGGGAAGGGCAGCGCCTCCGCGGGTGCCAGTCTCAGAAGCTCCTTGGTCAATGGCGGGAGGCTGGCTGGTGGGGACTTTTTTGCCGCAGGATTCACAGCAGAGCTTGTTATAGCCAGGGATGGAGCAGTAGCGAGCCAGGACTTCCATCTGGCAGAATATGGACTTGTCTCCAAGGCACGGCTCCTCTGCAATGAAGGGAAATTACGGAAAGTTGGTGTGAAAGTGACCGTGACTTCAGACAACCGGACACAAGAGAACAGTGCTACAATGCAGTCTAAGACTGTTATCCCAAAAGGCTCATGTGTGTGGTTAAGCCATGTCGACCTAGGCTACAGCACTCTTCTCGCCATATAACAGCATCTGTGGCTGCCCAGATGTGCCTGGGCTCCAACTCCCATCATCCTTGAAGTTTGGGCCACGCTGGGTGGGTCTTGTTGGGGTTGGGAGTTCAACTTCTGGACAGCCACGGGCTTCCCCACCCCACCCCGTGCCATAGAAGGAATGCTCCATACCAGTTACACAAACAATACATAGCAGTGATACCAGAAGCGGCATCAAGCAAAGAGAGAAACAGAAATAGGAATAGACAAAAAGAAGGAGGAGAAAGAATCACAGACCCCAGTAGAGAATTTGGGATTGTGGGTGTGTCACACTACCTTTCCTTCTATGGGAAAATCCCAGCCCCTATGATACAAAGACTAAAGAACTGCAAGACTCAAATCATATTTCTGAAGAGAAACAGTGCTGAGTGGAGGGGACTTGGGGGGGGGGGAGAAACAACCATAGGTGGTGGGGTGTGTCTGAAGATTCAAGATGATACATATATAGAGACAACCACTGTATTATTTACTCTTTACAGGAATCAAGTTGCAGAAAAGCATGTACCCAAACGCCATTAGGCCTATGGATATGTCAGCAACTGCAGAATGTCAGCAGGGGAGCCTAAGAGGAGAAGACAAAGAGAGGAACGTAAAAGTCAGTGAGATGCAAGTGTACAGACAGCTGAAAGAGAAACAGTCAGACAAACAGACAGGCAGGCAGAAGCACCTACACAGGAATTTGTATAAACATCCCAGAGAGTCAACACTAGCGAGAAACACCTGCAGATGAACGCTAGAGGGCAGTGATTCATTTTCAAACAATGATCTCAAGTGTCTGCAATTACTTACCTGTGAGTAAGCCCCAATAAATTCAATGGGACCTGCTTCTGAGTTGAGCTTGCACTGTAAGGCTCTCGAATGAGCATTAATCCAAAATTAATTCTGAACTGGGATCATGCATCTAGGGATCCATATAAAGGGAAGCCTTTCCACTTTATTTGGTGTATTTTAAGGTGCAGAAGATTCTACTGGGCCTCTAAGCTAAATAAGGTTGGCCTCTTCCTCCCAGTGATTGCTTAGAATTATAAGCACTCTCAGCTTAGGCTATATAGTCACACTGGCAACAACAGCAGCAGATCCACTTGCAGTTAACCTTTTCTGCAAATTATTTATGTTTCACCATGTGTAATGTTACAGCAGGCCTGCACAACGTGAGAACCAAACTGTGGCATGGTGGCCCACCGAGAACTCAGTAAATATGCTTCCAGCTGGAGCTGGTCCAGAAACCTGGCAGATGGGCTGTACTCAGCTTGGTGGGTCCCCAGTTGAGTAGACCTGATCTACAGAGTACAACAGAAATCTGAACTGGGATGCATCGACTTCCATGTAATGGCCCATGGCAGGGGTGGAAAACCTTTCTGGAGCCCAAAGGCCACATTCCCTAATGGGCAGCTGTCCAGGGGCCTGAGGTGGGTGAGGCCAGAGGTCAGAGTGTGTAGACCAATGAAGGTACTCTTTACCTCTGTGCCATAGGCTAGTTTCTACATACTCACCCATCCAATGCAGGCAAGCAAGAGTCATCGGATTTCAAGGCTACGTTCCAGCAAGGCAAAAATACTCTAGAAGTTGTGGAACAAGGCCAGGGAGGGTTTACAGCCTGGGGAAAGTCCCAAAGGCTAGGAGGAGAGACCTGGCGGCAGTGGTGGGGAGACATCTGGTCTCCAGGACTGAGCTTCCTCACCGATGGCCTCTGACTTCAGAATTGCAGGACTAGACAGAGAACATCTAAAGTTTTCATTCTTCTCAATTCCCCAAGGGTAAGGGGAGATCCCAGATGGCAGCTTCCCGTTCTCAAGCACACAACAGCTGCCCAAGAAGGATTCCAGGCAAAGGAAGGTTTCTTTTTCCTTGGATTACGCCCCTACACCAACTTCCCACCCATTAAAGTCACAGGAAGTCAGCTGCTTGACCTGTACAACCTGGCAAAGCCTCAACAACTGTTGTAATATTCTACAAAGCCCATCTTTTCTGAGCAGTATCCAGCGTTTTTTATTTTTTTTAAAGAAATCGAGAGGGGAACAGGTGATGATCCAAACTGCCGAACTCAGAAGCAGAAGGGCACTTACTTGATGATATCTTGGTAACAGGATTTTTGGCGCTCTCCTGAGGCACCCATTGGACCTTAGGAGTCACATGATCCATGGTGCCTGAGTTTGTTGTGACGCTTGGTAGGTTTCCTGGGGGAACGAAAAGGAAGGCAGGTTAAAGTATCTAGATCACAACAGCGAGTCAAGTTTTTGCTTTGTTTTTCCGGGGCAGGTGGGACACCAGAGACTTTCCTATAATAATGGATTCAAATGGTTCGAAGAAAATAAAGTGCACTCTGGCATTCTAGAGACTAACAGGATGCCAGAGTACCTGAGTGAGGGGGTCATTAGCTGTCATGGCTCCTTAGGATTCTACACATATGTATAATACATGGTGCAAACCACCCTGTGATCTTGGGATGAAAGATGGTATAGAAATTCAATAAATAACAACAACAACAACCAAATGACCCAACCCCTATGTGTAAACAAGCACGATGCCACACACCCATGGGCATCACCATGTTTCGCTTGCGTGTGTGTGTTTTAATGCTGCATCTATTTCATTCACTTTGCATGCATTTTTTCTTTCTTTCCTTCTGCAACTGCAGCTCTTCTCTTACCTGGGCATGCTGCCATTTTGCAAACCTGGATGGTCTCTGGCTTCTCGCTCTCGCACTGGCCGAGGTGGTTGTCGTTGGACTTGCAGACCACCTGGCGCTGCTGGATGCCTTCTCCGCAGCTGACAGAGCACTGCCACAAGAGGAGGAAGAAGGAGAAAAACACATCTATGAAGGCTAAGGGGAACCGAAGGGCTGGAGCTATTCCAATGCACTACAATGAAAAAAGGGCTGAGCCAGCAAGGAGGATCTGCAGGAAGTACGTGTCACTGGGGCAGGGCAGGTGGTTCCTCTGTCTGGATTCATACACCCAAAACAAATGCGATTTCAGTCACCGCATTGGGATGACCGCAAACACATAATGTCCTCTCCCCTCCAACAAGTGGCTGACTATCAAAGCTGCCGTCAGAGGTTCTGGATGAGGACTGGTACGCGTTTGAGAAATACAAATAAAATGATTCTTTTGACTGCAGTCAACCTTGAGGGCAAGAGAGAATGTCAATATTTTACATTCTACAACACTTCACTTAATCCATCTATCTTCACAAACTTGGCTGCTCCCAAACTGTTATAACAAAGAAAGAAAGAAAGAAAGAAAGAAAGAAAGAAAGAAAGAAAGAAAGAAAGAAAAGGACCCCCTCATAACAATGCCAGTTTGTGTCTTGATACACAGATTTAGAAAAGCACTAAAAAGAATGGGACAACTTCAGTAATTACATCCTTTAGCAGTTTTTGCCAGAGATATTTTCGAACTTCTCTATAGCTGCAAGGTCTAGGATGTTCAGGATTCCGACAAGATCTCCCAGGCAGCTCAAAAGTGTCTAAAAAGCTGAATCATAACCAAAATTCATTTATTTGCAGGCAGCAAATGTCATTGCTCCGACACCATTCTCAAGCCATGTTTTTCCTCACCCGATAATACCAGTGGCACTGCTCTGTGCTCGCTTTTCTTTTCTTTTCTTTTCTTTTCTTTTCTTTTCTTTTCTTTTCTTTTCTTTTCTTTTCTTTCTTTCTTTCAGAAGCATCCTCCTGGCACAGCTAAGGGTTCTCAAATCCAGCCCAAATAAGAAAAATAATATTGCCATGTAGTCTGAGCTATTTGGCTAGGCTCTTCCTTAACAGCAAACCCAGTAAGACAGGCTCTGTTAAGGAGAGGGCTGTGGTCAAAGGAAGGACAGGTGTCTACTGGTATCTTTAAAAAAATAACTCCTAGCAACAAGTATCATCATTGGGGATCCTGGCTCCCAAGCTTACTGTCACCGAGCGAAGGGAATATGAGACTGTGGATTAAGGTAGGGCAGTGGCTTTCTGGTAGAACACTCTATGCAGAAGGATCCAGGAACAACTATAAAGACTCCTGTCCAAAACCCTGGAGAGCAGCTGTTCATCAGTGCAGACAACATCAAGCTAGATGGACAACTGTTCTGCCTTGGCATTAGGCAGCTGCTCTGACACATCATAGGGCTGCTGGTCAAATCAAGGTGCTCCGTGATGTACTGCAGAAGTGCAAAGGGTCGATATTTCCCTTGCTTTGCTTAGGGCACCGAAATGCTGGCTGTGGCACAGTAGTCAAGTCCCCTTACCTGAGACCAGGCACCTGTCCTCCACTGGGCAGGACATGGGACGCGACTGCAGGGCCGGCGTGCGTCTGGCTTGTCTCCTGTGCAGTACTTTGTGTGCACAGTCCTGTTTGTGCCATTGTGTAGGTGCTGGGTGCACTGCACCACTCTGACTTGGACTCCCAGCTTGCCGCAGGACTTGCTGCAGGCCCCCCACTCCTCAGCCCCCCAGCTGAAAAGAGAACAGCAAAACCAGACACTCTTAACAGAAAGACTCCTCAGCTCGGTTCCCACTGAACGGGATAAATCTGGGCTGGGCCACTTCAGCCTGCAGGAACAAGCTCACAAAACAAATTCCCTTTGCAGAAAAAACCAAGATATCAAGGGTAGGGAGGAATGTAGCCTAGCGTCCAACCTTGACATGTAAGTTTTCTATAGGAAGGGATGAGGGTAGTTAGCCCAGATGCATATTTACCATCTCAGTGAGAACTAAGCCACCTAGGTTGAAAATATGAAGGCTGTTGAGAATTCAGATTATGGGAGTCTGGCTCTGCACAGATCAAAATCAAAGGCTGAACTACATAGTTGCTCTGATCTTGCAGGGAACTTCTTAAGTTCTCGCACTAAAATAGTATGATCCTTAACCAAAAAACATTGCCAAATAACCACAGAATAAGCATCTGTCAAAAGCAAGAGCACCAGAGTGGGTTTCATATGACTGTTATGCAGTGATAGCCACGTGGTGGCTTTTTTGTTTCAATGTTCATAATAATAACAGTTTAATAATTATTTCTTATTTATACCCCGCCCATCTGGCTGGGTTTCCCTAACAACTCTGGGCGGCTCCCAACAGATTAAAAACAGAACAAAAAAATCAAACATTAAAAACTTCCCTAAACAGGGCTGCCTTCAGGTGTCTTCTAAAACTCAGATAGTTGTTTATTTCCTTGACATCTGATGGGAGGGCGTTTCACAGGGCGGGTGCATAGCTGTCAAATTTCGGATTTGAAAATAAGGGATCAGCAGCCTCACCTGTCCCGGAGACAGATATCTAACAATCCGGGATAGCAGTGGGAAACAGCAGGAAACAGCACTGAAATAAGAGAATTTCCCACCAAAAAAGGGAAGGTTGACAGCTATGGGCGGGTGCCACCACTGAGAAGGCCGTCGGCCTGGTTCCCTGCAACCTCACTTCTCGCAGCAAGGGAACCGCCAGAAGGCTCTTGGAGGTGGACCTCAGCGTCCGGGCAGAACAATGGGGGTGGAGACACTCCTTCAGGTATACTGGACTGAGGCCGTTTAGGGCTTTAAAGGTCAGCACCAACACTTTGAATTGTGCTTGGAAATGTACTGGGAGCCAACGTAGGTTTTTCAGGACCGGTGTTATATGGTCTCTGCAGCCGCTCCCAGTCACCAGTCTAGCTGCCGCATTCTGGTTAAATAGAGCGATCTCAATGGTTTTCACTCACTTGAGATTTTATTACATACGGCTATTTCACAAGACCACGATACCGTGGTAATATTGAGGTGAGTTCTGCACCTCAAAAATGGTTGTGTGAACTGGCCCCTGGACCTTTAAGACAATGAAAAAATGACTCACAAAGGCTGAGTGCATTCCTGCATGTTGCATCTCCTACGGATGGGTTTTGGTTTCTTCCCGTTATCGCAGAAGTTCCGGTGCACCATCCGGTTATCGCTCTTCCTCCGGCAACCATACTTGGTATACTGTATTCCTGCAAAACAGCAGAATCAAAACTACAGCTATGAAGGAACCAGCAAGTCTAGGTTGTTCAAGGCACACAGATGTGTGGGCCTCCTCCTGACAGGCACTAATGCTTTTGGGGGGTCCAGGAAATGGTCTGAAGGCACCTGATGTACTCTACTCTTGTCAACTAAGTGGAAAATAGGTCCAGACAATATATGGAGATAGCCTGGGAGTCCTATGTAAAGACACTGAAAAAGAAGGGGGGGAAAATTTAAAATATTAACAGATGCAAAGGAAAGAGGTGGATTTGCCCTGCCAGACTTTAAACTTTACTATGAATCAGCAGCCTTTTGCTGGTTGCTTCTTGAATGGCTGCTTCTTGAAAACACTGACATTTTGGATCTAGAAGGTTTTAACAATGTATTTGGATGGCATGCATATCTGTGGTATGATAAGGTCAAAGCACATAAAGCATTTAAAAACCATATTGTCAGGAAAGCATTGTTTAATGTTTGGATAAGATACAAGGACTTATTGGAAAATAAAACCCCAAGATGGCTGTCACCGATGGAAGCGAAAGCTCTGAAAAAGCTCAATATGGAGGCCAAATGGCCAAAATATTGGGAAACTTTGGAACAAGATGGAGATAGACTGAAATTACAGAGTTTTGAGAAATTAAAAAATGAAGTGCGAGACTGGCTTCATTATTATCAGATAATGGAGGCATATAATTTGGACAAGAAAATTGGCTTCCAGTGGAAAAATCAAAATTGGAAACAGAACTGTTAGAACCCAAAACTAAGAATTTGTCAAGAATGTATAACTTGCTGTTGAAATGGAATACTCAGGATGAAACGGTGAAATCTGCTATGATTAAATGGGCACAAGATGTTGGACATAACATAATGATGGCTGACTGGGAACAGTTATGGACCACAAGTATGAAGTTTACGGCATGTAATGCCTTAAGAGAGAATATTATGAAAATGATATACAGGTGGTACATGACACCAGTCAAGCTTGCAAAAATCTATCATTTGCCCGATAATAAATGTTGGAAATGTAAAGAAACCGAAGGTACATTCTTTCACCTTTGGTGGACGTGCCCAAGGATTAAGGCTTTCTGGGAGATGATTTATAATGAAATGAAAAGGGTATTTAAATATACCTTTCTGAAGAAACCAGAGGCCTTTCTCCTGGGCATGGTCGGCCAAATGGTGCCAAAGAAGGACAGAACTTTCTTTATGTATGCCACAACAGCAGCAAGAATACTTATTGCAAAGTATTGGAAGACACAAGACCTACCCACTCTGGAAGAATGGCAGATGAAGGTGATGGACTACATGGAATTGGCAGAAATGACTGGCAGAATCCGAGACCAGGGAGAAGAGTCGGAAGAAGATTGGAAGAAATTTAAAGACTATTTACAGAAATATTGCAAAATTAATGAATGTTAGAATGATGTTGGAATGAAGCTAGGTGGTTTAAGCAGTAATGCTATAAAGGTGTATGTAAAAAAGGATTGATAACAGATGAAAATTTAAAGTTATAGTATATTAAGTTAAAGGATCATGAGAAAACAAAGAGGGAAAGAAATTGCTGACTTAACTAATTGAACTGGAATACAAAAAAGGGAGGTATGAGGAGGTCAGGGAAACAAGGATATGAATGTAAGCTATGGAAAGATTGATCTATTATTCTTTTTTTTTTTTTAGTGTCTTTTATTCTTTTATTCTGTAGTTTGTATTTTGTATTTTTCTTGTATTTTTACTTTTTGTTTTTGTGTAATTCTTTTTTTCCTCTGAAATTTTAATAAATATCATTTAAAAAGAAAAAAGAAAAAGTGTCATGATGCAACAAATACGTTAAAAAATAGTGCAAGTGAATCCTGGTGTCACAGTGCCCAGCAGGGACAGATAGGCAACTTCCATGCAGCATAAGAAACTACTTTTGGATGTATGCCACCTGATAAAAATCACTTCTTTCTTTTCCCACCTCTGTCTCTGGCTAACACAGGCTCATTGAGGCAGCTGAAATCCTCCCCCTTCCCCTCCCCATTCTTGTTTCTGCTTTCACACCATGCTCATTTGCATAGTAGGGCACTTCACTGAACAGCCATATTACACAGATAGCACAGCCATACAGAAAACGTGCCCATTGAAAAACGGACTTCAATATACTACAGTATTAGTGTGTATGACTTCTGCTTCCCATTCACATCTTTGAATCACATGAATGAATGAATGAATGAATGAATGAATGAATGGATACTACACAGCTGCTGCCACCATTAGCTCCTTACTGCTCTGAGGAAGCAAAGGTGCAGGAAGCACTCTGCATCGCAAACACAGTACAAAACGGACGATGGGTCTTGGTGTAATCGGGAGCTTTGGTCTTTCAGGCTTGGCTTTCACTTCGTAGGACGGCCCACAAAAGACAGCCTACTGTGATTGCTTGGCAACCCCAAGGCAGCACAGTGATTACTTATAAAACACCCTGTCTATGATACAAGGGTCTACAGATCGGAGTACCTTCTCTCAAGTATTTCCATTCGTTTGGACAGATGCAGGCTGCAACCCTCGCCTTGTGCAGGGAATTTCTAGCCTAGCCAGTTTTCCTAGTGCAATCCCTCCTTGTAAGGTGCGGAGCTGATCCCTCACCCTGGACTCAAGCACAACTGAACAAGGTCAGAATCCAACAGCTCCACACATGGGGGACTGCTGTGAGTGGGTGGGCATGGGTGGGGCAATATTTCTGGTGTAATATCTGCTGAGACAAACATAGATAGGGGAGTACCAAGGCAGCTGCTTTGATGTGCTACTCACCTTCCCAGTAAAGAACAACACAGATATCAAACCCTAGTCACCAACACCACTTGGGGTGTGTAGGGTGGATGCCATCAGCTGCTCCCAGAACATATCCCTGGAAATGCAGTTTATGCCTCTCCAATGTTAGCAGGGCAGTCTTGAGCCAGCAAGTTCTGACCTGGCTTTTCAAAACCTGCTTTGTGTATTTAAATGCTATGAACAGAAGCTTGTGTTGATCTGCTCAATATTTATTATTTCACTTCCTTTCAAAAGGGGCACTGAGAAGAACTGTGACCCCCATCTAAAGTTTGAATTCAAGCTCTCTTAAAAGCAGCTTACTTGCCTCACAAACGCAAGAATATTAATATTGCCAAGGGTTTTCCTTTGGTAACATCAAGAAACTATAGGGCGCAATCCCAGTATATGACTGATGCCAAGATTTAGGAAGTGGGAGCACTTAAATGTGCACCAGGGGATGTCCTGATTTTCCCTGCAGTGCCAGTAACAGTGTGCAAAAAATATTGCTCCTTTTAAAGCGGACTGATTTGGGCTTTGCCTGAAGTGATACTCAACATGCCATTCCTAGACTGGAACCAGAATGTCCACTCTCGTAGACATTCATTTTTAAAGAATTCGTGTTTAACACTAAGCAGTTGAAATAAATACCTAAATGAAACCTGTCGAAATCTTGCGACAAAGAAGGCACTCTTATTTTCCCCAAGGTTTCCAAACACAGCAGCTAACAGCTAGTTTCACACATGCAGGTTCATTATTTAAAAGACTGACTGCAAAATCAAAAGTGATGAATGAAGTACCATAGAGTGAACACCTCAAAAACGCTGTTTTTCAAGAATCGGTTCATGCATGCAGTCCTGGGATAGACATTCATACATGAACCAGACCTCTGCAAGCAAGGAACATTCCATACACTGGAAGTGCATCCAAGACACTTAAACCAAGAAATGCAGGGCAGGGAAAATACCTCCTCCACAAGCTTTGGAACACTGAGACCAGCTTTTAAGGGCCCACTCATAGGTGTCCATTTCTTCCAGGAGGACATTGTTGTTTCCGATGACAGGAAGGAGATCTTCGTGGATTATGTACTTGTACATCAAGCTACTCTTGGATTCGTCTTCTTGCGGGATGACCTAGGATGCAGGGAAAGGGAAGAAAGAGCAATGTGAGATGAAAAGCCCTCTCCCCTTGTTACACAAGTCTTCACAAATGTATAGTTGTGCGTACAGTTCTTCAGTTTTCTGCTGAGTCCACCAGATCCAAGGGCTAAAGCCAAACTAAAGTCTTTTATAAGATGCTAAATTTCATAAGGGGAAATATAATAGGGCTATTTTTTCCCTCTGAAACTCCAGCAGAAATTTTTAAAAGGCACAGGTGTGGCCCAGTGAATGGAAAGCGAAGGGGGAAAGGACAGCTGTGTTTCAACCTGAACCTAGCCTCTCTCTCTCATTCTCATGTACAAAAGAGGAAAATGCCAACTTTCCTGTTTTTTTCCATGGATTCTGCAAACAACACTGGTTGTGTGAAGTGCTCTTGAATTAGTTTATGCATTGAAATAGTTTTGTCTGGTGCAGTTAAGCAAAAGGCTTAAAGGGCAAAAGGAAAAGGGGGGGGGAGAGACTGCACATGTGTTGTTGAGCATACATATGCATGCATCTAGCTCTCTCCAGGACTCACCAGGACGCTGATGGCTTCATGCAGGGGCCCGCTGGTTTTCAAGCTTTCCTTGCCGTTCTCAATGGCGTACTCCCATTCCAAGCCCATCTCCAGGAAAGTGCTGCTCTTGGCATCTTTGCCCTTGGGATTAAGGATGATGTTGCCAGAGGCTTGGTTCTTAACAGCTGTGGGGGAAAGTAGTGCTCAGGGTCATCTCCGCTCATCAACGTCCTTTTACATGCAGCAGAATTTGGGCATTAGGCAATCAAGAGTGTTCAAGGCTTTTCTTTTCTTTTCTTGTATGTATGGGGGTTTTTGTGTCAGTGTCAGCTGGGTAGGTTCTCTTTCTGTTCCAGGGCAAGAAGCATGACACTTCGCCCCTTCCCAAGGGGATCAAGTTCCCCTGTAGTGTGCATACTTGATTTATGTTTACGTTTTTACTATATTGTGTTTTAATTATGTTATGGAACCATTTGGAGAAAAGCAGGCTATACATTTTACTAATCAGTAAAATAATTTGGCACGGATGACGTTTTCTGAGATGGTTTAAGATAACTTTTAAAATTGGATCCATTTGCTAAATCACGCTGAGTGCCTAGGGGCTGAGAAGTCTTCCAAGACTCCGTCCTGCACCAAGAAACAAGCCCCAGGGTGCAGAGAAAGGGAGGCAACTGGGGCAATCATGAACCAAGCTTTGTTCCCATTCCAGTGGTGTCCCCTCCAGCTCTACAGGTCTATGATTCTACGACTCTCCCATTTGCTCCTATGGAGGGAGGAGGGGTGCTGTGCTTGGGATACTGACACAATGAAAGCAAAACCTGCTGCTGCACACATATGCATACATACAGACATGCAAAACACCCACACACAAGCCAAAACCTCTTGCAATATAACGGCTCTCCTTCTGCACACTTCCTCATCCATCAGTATGACGGACATTTTGCTGCAATGTAAAAACAGTACTCTTTAAAGCTAGACCTTCTGCAATACATTTGCCTCTCTTCTTGGGCAAAGGTAGAAAATAAAACCCCAATCTATCTCCCCTCCGTCTTCTTTATTGTTCATTTTCATTTTGCTTGGCTGGTTTGTAATCAGCTGGAACACTTAAATCATGCCTGGCATTCCAAGTCGTCCTCTGAATTAACAGAGCTTGTAAACAGAAAGGGGGGGAAATACACTCTCTCTTCCCCTTCCTCTCCCCCTATGAGCACGAGAGATTTGGCTTCTAGTCTGGACCTCTCCAAGTTTGTACAGCGCATAGAGGAGCATTGTGTGAGCAGCAATAAAGGATCACAGCCAATTCCACCAGAAGTCTCACAGATTTTACAGACAGCAGGACGTGAGCTGCAGACAGACGCACAAGAGGGAGGGAAACCACTGCTTCACATTATCTACCAATTGATCAATTCCTGCCACCCACACTTCCTTGCATAATAATAATAATAATAATAATAATAATAATAATAATAATAATAAAGGTTTGATATCACGTTACTAAGCACATTGGTGGAATGCAATTTAAAATGTCTACTGTGATGCTGCAAAGTGTTAGAAAAGCTGTCAGGTTCAGATGGGCTAATAAGGGGCTTAATAGTTGTATAATGAAACAGGGAAGAAAGGTGAAGGACAAGAGAAACGAAGATAAATATGAGGGAATCTGTTTTAGTTTAGTTTCAGACCAGGGTATGGACTAGCCTGCCGTTTACTCCAGATTAAGCACTTATCACGTGCAGTACTTTGTGGAACAGCCCTTCAAAACGCTTATATCTTATGGTGGGTATTATGTCAATTGATCTAGAATAGGCTTACTTTGTAAAGTTTTGCACCTCAATATTTTGAGTTCGGTGAAGAATTGTTTGTTAGGAGATACTCCCACGTAGTCCTTTTCTCAGAGTACGCAACATATACAAACACACAAACCAAGCCTGTGATGCTTATTTACAACACACACACACACAAACACACATATATAATGATTAATGAAGCTGGCACAGGATGAGAAAGAGGAAAAACAACTTTATAAATACTAATGTGCATCTGACATGTGGTGTTAGCAATGTGTTGCCTAATACCCAAAGTTAGCTCGCTGGGGATGGGGATGGGGGGTAGTGAGAGCCAGCCAAAATTTAAAATCCAACTTATTTCATTGAGAGAGTTAAACATCTTTAGTTTGTTTCCTCCCGTTCAGATGAGCTTTAATGCTGACGGGACTGAACCCTGCAAATGTCTTTAACAAGCTCTTCTTGAGAACTAAACTGTTAAAAAGACCTTTGTATAAAGAGTGTCAGGCAAAATCGACCCTGTCTACCTAAACCCATTTTCGGTTCTTACCAATTGTATGGGTTGCTGGCTCCACCTCTTCAATCTGCACATGCCTGGCGCCGGCTGGAATCTCAAACATTTTCAAAGCACCCACTGAAAATCGTGAAGAAAAGAAACCATTCTTAAAATGGGTAGAGCTACAGTCAGAGATAAGTTCCACGAAACATTCGCTTTTAGACTCTCTGAAGCTGCAGGAAATAACAGGCTTTGAAAAACACACACAAGTATTTTTCTCTTTTGACTTTTGCTACAGCTATGTTTATTTAAGTATGTGTTTGACACCCTAGGGACACCTCCGGCACAAAACCACATTGAAAGTGAATGGAGATGTCCCCCATGGACTGAGTAATCCAATCCAGTTCTGCGGATCTTGAGTACAGGAAGCCAATTATATCATTTTTTTGAATAAGGAAATTTGTACTTGTGTATAAGAAATGCGCACACACCAGAATATGCCCAGATGGAGAGCATAAACAGGAAATTTCAACCCATGTAGCTTTCAAATGACATTGGAGAATATACACAAAATTAGAGAACAAACAGGATGTTCTGCGCATTGCCTGGTCAATATATACAAATGGATGGAATCCCTCGGATGAGTTCATATCCTCAGTCACTCAGAGACTATGGCTACTGGGAAGGCAACATCCAGAAATTCCCTGCTGATCGTGTTCATTGGTGCACACTCTGCATGTCGTCCTACAGATAACACTCCATCACCAGTGTTTATCACACTAGATACAGCTCACATTAACTCCAATATAAATAGTTTTCCCCTCCAATAATAGAGGCGGGGAAAGGGCTGCTGCTAATTCTGGCAGCCTATATAGCTTGTAAGGAAAATTTAAAAAGAAACTCTGTCTTAGAAGCACTCTAAGTCTTGCCTCCCCCCCCTTTTAGAGAAGTTTGTCTTCGTACTCTCACCTGCCTGCTTTGGGGATTTGACCAAAGTCCCCTTCACCGTCCGGCAGTGGGAATTGTCACCCCCACAAACACCACACTTGTCGTCCTGTTTGAGGGAGCCGATTTCTTTGTCGCACCCAACGTGCTGTCATAAGAAGAAGAAAAACACAAACACAGAGAAAATACATACACAGATAGAGTTTTGCTTCAGATTAGATAGATAGAGTCTATGTATCTCCAGTATCATTAAAACAAAGTTATGACCCCAAGTGTTTTTAGAAAATGTTTGGTGCGGGTGTGTGGGTGTAATGGTATTCAAATTGCTTTGGATCTTGCAACACCACACTCAACCAAAATCTTCCTATTATCCTGGAAGCAATCAGCATTGTCCAGTGTTTTATTCTATATCTAGCAAGCTCAGCTTCGGCGACTGAACAGCGTGCTATAAATACTGAAATAGTAAGCCAGAGGATTTATTGCAATCACCACAATTACAGCCCTGTGTGTGGTGCGAATGAATAGCAGCAACACACAAAAAGCCAGTGCGGTCGTCTGGTGAGGAGTTCTGGGTTTGTGGGAGCAAAGTTCAAGCCACTTGCTCAGTTAGGAACTTGCTGGGTGGCCTCAAGCAAGTACAATCTCTCGTGGATTGTTTCCCCGTCTGCAAAATGGCAAGGCATAGGCCTGCTTTGCAAGGCTGTAGGAATAAAGAAGGATGGATGAGATCCTATGCCTGTGTACTTAGAAGCAAACTCCCTACACATCCACTGGACTACTCTCTAAATGAATGCATTATAAAAGGGTGTGTGCAAAATTCAAATACACACCCAGGGTGGGGATATTCCCTTCCATGCAACCCAAATAACAGTGAGGAAATTTGGCTAAAGACCCAAACCACAAAGACTTGTTAATATGTCTTCAAACAAAAATGACAACATGAAAGGAATTTTAAACTAAGACTGAGCTGAAATTACTCATGTTTCCTATTTTGTGAGCATCAAAAAAAACCCAACCCTATCACTTTTGGAGAGTTTTCTGCACTTGTCACAAACACATTTGCCTTGTTCTGATGCTTTCCTTGTTGCCCCCTTTTCCATTATTCTCAACCTCACAAAGTCCCCAGTCTCATTTATGTATGATTCTGGTTATAAAACTATCCTATGGGTTATGACTGCCCATGTGATTTGTCAATGCCGTTACGGACACTCAAGACAAAATCACGTGCATCAACTCAAGTGATGAGATTCGAAGCTGCGTTGGTAAATGAATCTCAGGATTACATGGGCAAAGGAGAAGGAAAATGGCACCTAGAAGCTGGAGAATTGAAAGGATGCTGAAATTGCTGTAAGGTGGGTATTTGTGGGAGACAGTTTGCTTTGGTGCACTAAATGTGCTACTTTGGAAACAAATATGAAAACTACAGGACATCTGGCAAAGCCCTGTTCAATCCCATTCCAGAAAAATCTACCAAAATCTGTGAAAGTTCAACCAACAATAAATAGCTGTCCTCTGCTCTTCCTTTTGACACAAAACGTATAGGAAAACAGATGAACCAGCAAGTTCAATTACGTACCACACACTCTCCCCTCACACAGACACTGTATGGGTCTCTATAGCTGCACCTTGTGCCATCATGAACAACTTGATTCATGAATACCACGTCTCCAGTTTCCTCAGACTGGCAAATCAGCTCACACTTCTGGGCATCTGCAGTAAAACAAACACACAGAGGCATTTGGTACTATGTGTGTGGATTTCAGACAAAAGTGAAACAACAGTATTTGGAGGGCTGATCCAATGTTCTCAGAAGAGATTTATTTTTTATTTTCCTTACCCTCCTAGAAAATGGAGGATTTGCAGAACTTTTCTCTAGATATTCTCCACCATTTCCCCCACATAATGCACCAGAATGAGGCTGGGTGCAGACCTTGTGGAGGATGCAAAATGGCACCCAGGCTACACACGCAGTTGCTGCCGTTGTCACTTGCAACAGTGGCAAAACACACACAACACCCTTTGCTTCAGGGAGTGGAGGGGGATAAAATCTGCTGCCACCACTGTCAATGGTGAGCCCCCCCCCCCAAAAAAAAAACTGCTGGAAGGGGTGGTGTGAGCTGGAGTTCAACACCATCTGGATAGCACCACATTAACTACTCTTGAGTTGAAGTCCACCTTGCCTTCTGCTCCTGGAAAGCGTTTTTTCCACCCATCCAAATGGGATTCAAGTGCCCCTGGAAGCCCAACATTCTGTAGTACCATATGTGAACTTTCTTGCTCTGTACTGGTCAAACATCCCTATCCTAAAGGTTTTCCCGTAGGGCATCTAAATCAGGAGGTCACAGAACACATGTGTACCATATTTTAGCCTGTGAAAGAGCTTAGCAGGTTTGGGGTACATTTCATATCCTCCATTTTGAAACAGATTTTAAAAAATGCCCCCACTTAAGACTTTTCTTGATACCCTTATAGGAGGACCTTAGCTCTGGCTTAAAGAGTAAAAAGGTAAAGGGACCCCTGACCATTAGGTCCAGTCACGGATGACTCTGGGGTTGAAGCGCTCAACTCTGGGGTTGAAGCGCTCATCTCGCTTTATTGGCCAAGGGAATCGGAGTACCGCTTCTGAGTCATGTGACCAGTATGACTAAGCTACTTCTGGCGAACCAGAGCAGCACACGGAAACGCTGTTTACCTTCCCGACAGAGCGGTACCTATTTATCTACTTGCACTTTGACATGCTTTCGAACTGCTAGGTTAGCAGGAGAAGGGACAGCTTAAAGAGTACCTCACGCTGAATCATTGTTTAGCATAGCATGCACAAGCAAGAACAAGCCTTGGGTCCACATGCTGCCCATTGCCTCCTGGCCAAGAGGAAGAATCCAAAAGCTTTTGCCTTGATTTCCCCTTAACCATGAAATGCGCTGCATTGCCCGATGGCGGTGAACAACCCCAACTATGGTTAACTTCAAAAGCCAACATCAAACTGTGGAGTTGGTGAAACTAACAGCAAAAATAAGAAAAAATAAGAAACCAAAGTGACAGACTATTCACGGAAGAATGGAAGCCCTTTTTGGAACAGCTGAAAGGATATTATAATCAGGTGAAATCGCAAACAGGATTTGAAATATGAGAAATATGAGAAGATTGATAATATATGAAATAGAAGAAAATATCTTAGGTGAAATGTTTACTAGAATGCAGTATATAAATGGGATGGGATTAAGAACAGCATGGAGGGAAAGGCAGGAAGCCAAAATTTAAAGAGAAACGTATAACAAATTTGAAATCTGGATTATATATGTTAAGATTCTGAAGTTTAATAAAAACTTGACTATGAAAATTGGGGGGGAGGGCAGGAGGCAACATCAAACTGTGGTTACTGAAGCTGGCTTGCTGAAGCTAACCGTAGTTTGCAATAACCACAGTTCCAGGTTCAAATGACATGGTAAACTGTAGCCAACTAAAAGCAGAAGCTTTCAAACTGCTCCTTTCAGCCACTTGGGAGGATAGGGAGCACATAAAGTGGAGGCACCTGCACATGAATCACATCTAAAATATTCAGCTAGTGTGGAAACAACAGTGATGATAAGAGTGAGTCGATCTCTCTCCTAGCGTATGAAGTCAGACCAGTTCGGTAAACTCTCGATTCAGGGTGGATCAGCAGTGTCTCAATGCCTTACCATCATGGTGTTCATAGGGAAGCCAAGTGTGCTTGGAGTTCTGGTGGGTGTAATAAGAGTTCCTCTTGGAGCACTGCTGGGCACGGAAATCCTCATAGGGACCACGGCACTCTTCTGTATTGCAGACTTGGTACTCGTACGTGGCACCTGGGCAATGGCGCCCTCCATAGGCTGGGCTGGAAAACAAGCAAATTGCTGTTTAGGGAGCCTTGTATTCATGTCACCCCCAAAAAAAACTTAAAGAGAGATCGCATTCACTTCCATGCTTTCTAATCTTAGCGCTTTCTTTTCTTTGCCCCAAAATTTTTGCATCAGAAGCTCAGGCAAACCCAAGGGAGCATCTCCACCCACATTGTTCAGCCCAGACACTGAGGTCCTGAGCTGAGGGCCTTCTGGCAGTTCCCTTGGTACGAGAAGTGAGGTTGCAGGGAACCAGGAAGGGCCTTCTCGGTGGCGGCGTCCACCCTGTGGAACACCCTCCCATCAGATGTCAAGGAAATAAACAACTATCAGACTTTTAGAAGACATTGGAAGGCAGTCCTGTTTAGGGAAGTTTTTAATGTCTGATTCTATTTTTAATATTCTGTTGGGAGCCGCCCAAAGTGGCTGGAGAAACCCAGCCAGATGGGCAGGGTATAAATAATAGATGTTGATGATGATGATGATGATGATGATGTTGATGATGATGATTGGTAAAACAGAGTGCAGTCCCTGAAAACTGCCAGAATCTCAGTCCAACTAACAATGCATTTAGTTTTAAATATAGAAACATGCATATGAGATAGCTCATATCTGTGGCATAAAATGGTAAACCCAGCAACTGTATCAAGGATACAGAGCACATGTTTCAGTTGTTACTAGATGAATTTATGCTTTATTTTCTTGGAATTCATTTATGACTTGTTCTACTGTTCCTTGCCCTACGATTTCCCACAAACTCTCCTCCTGCCTTTTTTGTTTTTCGGTGACCCAGATGCATTAGAAGGAAGAGAGGCCCCTTCTGTCCCCTGCCAGATGCAATTTCCCCAAACGACGCTCCTAGTGGAAGGGCCAAACTTACGGTGGGTTGTTGCAGTTCCTGCTGCGGGAGCGCACCCCACCCCCACAAGTCCTGGAGCAGGAACCAAATTTGGACCAGGAACTCCAGCTGCCATCTTGGCTGTACGGTTGTTCTGAAGTCTTCCAGATGCAGTGACCCTTGAAACACCACTGGAACAGGAGAAGAAACAGGGGTTACCTGAACACCTGCCTCTTCATTACTGTCCAGTGTTAGTGAGGAGATCAGTTCTACAGCCACGGAAGCACCCGGCTTTACAATAGGGTTCGGAATCTGTTTCTCCCACTCTCATTGGTCAGGCGGACAGTGACGGCTGTGAAGTCACGAAACCTTAAAGTAATAAAGAAAGGTCTCAGGGGGCCTGGGTGGCACAGTGTATTCACGAAAAAAAGCCTGTCACCTCTGCAGCACCAAGCTAATCTCCTGGCACAGATTGCAAACTTGAAACCACACTGAGGTCGGCGTTCCTGTCCTAGCCCTTGATTTTTCCACTTAAGAACTTCGCAGTATTTACACTGGAACAGCTCAAAAGACCGGAATGGGAAGGGGTGGAACGAACCTCCTGTTTTCCATGACTGCGCTTGAAGACAAAGCACAAACACCCAATGCTTGTTGCTAAAAATGCAGTGGGCATACACCAGAGCGCTGCTGGTAGTGAGGATTTCCTGATGTGCGGCTCTGAGTATTTAAGGATGCACAGCTAACCATCGTACTCTACTGTGGAGACCACCAGAGTAAGGCCAGCATAGCCTTGGCAAACACAAGTTACCAAGTGGAGCAATGCAGACCTAAGTAACAGTCGGCGCTGGACCAAGTTCCAGTACTCTTAGACGTATGCATTTATTCTTTATTTAAATTTAGGAGTTTGCTTTTCCACCAAAAGATGCTCAAAGCAGCTTACATCAGAATTAAAGCAAGAATCATGAAACTTATAAAATAGCTTGATTTTTAAAGCCAGCAGTTGACAGCACTGGAAGATAACAGAACCAAATTTAGAAACATATGGGCAGGCAGAACAAATGCTTCTTCGCACTAGGTGTCAAATGACTGCAATGGGACGTGTCCGGGTGGGCTCACCTGGGGAGGGAGTTTCATGATCCAAGAGCCATCACTGTTAAAAGATTGCTTTCTGGTGGCATTTAACTTAATGCCCAATGTTGGTGGACTCAAGAGCATCATCTCTTTTAGAGATCTCAACTAGTCTCTGTGTTGCAGAGGGTGGGGTATTCCCTGAGACAGCAGTAACCAACATGGTGCCCTCCAGATACTGTGAGGCTGCAACTCTCATCAGCCACAGCCAGTATGGCCAATAGTCTGGGATTATGGGAACGGTAGTCCAGCAATATCTGGAGTGCACAACATTGCTCTAGATTATTTCTAAGCTGGTCATAATAGGGCTTTGGCAGCACCAAGAATTTCGCCTGTAAATAAACCAGCAACAACAGTTGCTGGTGCTTCCAGGAGCTAGCTCCTGACACAAGTCTTGTGTCTGGGCTGTCTTTTTCTCGGGAGGAAAGATGACAGAAAGAGCGGCAACACAGTCTGCATGGAAACAACCACATCAGCATAACAGAAGTGAAGTACTTTTCTGCTAAGTTAACATGGGAGTAAATGAGTGGCATGTAGGTACAAACATAATGGTTTTCACGGTGGAGGATGGAGAGGTGAAAGATTCCTGATCAATGCCTCCATTCACCTTTTTCTATAAGTCCATGGTAAAAAGGTAAAGGTAAAGGACCCCTGACAGTTAAGTCCAGTCGCGAACGACTCTGGGGTTGCAGCGCTCATCTTGCTTTACTGGCCGAGGGAGCCGGCGTACAGCTTCCGGGTCATGTGGCCAGCATGACTAAGCCGCTTCTGGCGAAACAGAGCAGCGCACGGAAACGCCGTTTACCTTCCTGCCAGAGTGGTACCTATTTATCTACTTGCGCTTTGACCTGCTTTCGAACTGCTAGGTTGGCAGGAGCTGGGATCAAACAATGGGCGCTCACCCCGTCGTGGGGATTCTAACCGCCGACCTTCCGATCGGCAAGCCCTAGGCTCAGTGGTTTAGACCACAGCACCACTCACATCCCTTCAAGTATATGGTACTTTTGCACTAATCTTAGAAGCTATTCTCCAAGGTGCAGAATGTTACCGACATCTTAGGCTTGGTTGTTGTTTTCAACCACTGCCAATTTTGGGGAAAGGTGTGGACATACACAAAGCATTTTAATGTTCTAGATGAATAAAAGGTGCCTGTGTAATGCTGCCCAAAGAGATACACACAGTCCCTATATATTCCTATAACAAGGCATGGTCTGGGTGCCCGCATGCATTGTGCAAAAGGGTTAGGGCAGGGGTGGAACACACCAGCCTTCTGCCAAGGATGAAACCGTCCAATATCAGATTCAACAGCATGGGTACCTTGCCTGATGCACACTCAGTTCCATCTAAGGGAGGTCCTTTCTTTGTCTTACAGAAGTAGGGGTTGTCAGGATGGCTGCACCACAGTTGTTTGCATGGGTCAAAGGTTCTGAACTGTGAAGAAGGAAAATACAATGCAGACAAAGAAAGGACTCACTTTGTACATTTAATCCAACAGGAAGTGCAAGTAGCTTGTTCCCACCAATACTTCAGCTTATGATCTAGTGAAGATCGTGTATTATTGTATTATAACACCATGAGAACCATCTATTTAAATGAGGAAACTTTGAGATTAGGATGCCGCTTTTTGCACTGCTCCTGCTGAAAATACAGAATTTAAGGCAAGTGAAGTTTTTTTTCCCCCATCACATTATTCTTTTACACAAGGAAAAGCTTCACCTGCTAAATTATGTATGTCAAAGGACTTTCAAAGCCACATTAAAAAGGCTGGATTTTCTCTGTTTTTGAAGGAATCCAAGCCTACATGGGTCTAAGACACACACACCCTTTATTTTATCTTATTTCAAATATTTTTATGCCACCCTGCTGGATTTCAGGACAGTTTTCAACAGCACCAGCTGTGCTGACACCATTACCATCAGTGCAGAGACTGCTCCTGCTTCACTCCTTCCTAGCAGAAGGAGCAACAAATGACAATCTCTGGCTTAGCTTTATGTCCAAACAACTTTCAATGAGAATCCAAGGTTTTGTTCTTGGCTTACCAATCGTGGTTTGTTTGGAGGCTAATGCTACTAAGCCAGAGGTTGCAGAGTGTTGCTTCTTCACTTGTTAGGGGAGAAGTGAAGCTGGGGCAAAACATGGTAAACCATGAACTATGATTTATTTATCACAGGGGTGGCCTAACCCTTTATTCACCCAAGGCCAACTTTCCAGGGGCCACACGGCAGCCCAAAAGCAGGTATGTGGGACATCCCTTTCATTTACACAAGAGCAGGATGGGGAAAGTAGCAGCAGACCGCCTACCAACAGGGTTCCTATACTCACAGCTGTGCATGTTTTGTAGCCCACACCAAAGTCAAAGCGGCATTGCTCATCCATGGAGTAATTGATTCCTGGCAGCTCAGGCAACTTAGGCCAGTTGTGCTCAAAAGGGTCGTCCAAGAGGCAGTCGTAAGAACTGCAATGCAAGACAATAAAGAAAGCTCAAAGTTATTAGGTTCCTTGCCACTTTAGCATTTTTCTTCAGATACCCCACAGGTTCTTGTTCTCCTAAACAGCTGGGCATTCTAGATTGGATTTCACCGTCTTAATTCAACACGGAATTATCAATATCTGTTCATTCAGTGTGCATCCCTCCTCACCCATTCATTCTCTCAATAGAAGACAAAAACAAAATTTCAGAATAGCGTAAGAGCCCATGACGACGACAACAACAACAACAACAACAACAACAACAACAACGTAGACCTACTGTATGTATCGGTTCAGCTCTTGCTTGCTGCATCGCGACCAGTGGTAACGGTGGAAGGCAGCTTGCACCAGTGGCGCCATAATGCTTCCCATGCTGGTTTCATCGGCACATCGGTTACCTTGGCCGTCGTGTTCCATACCTAACCTGTTTAAAAAGTCTGTAAGTGGTGTTCCCAAGCACTAAGGTATATGAAACAGTGAATAATGGAACAGCAGAAGTTTGAGTGCCACTGCTTCAGTTCCTATTTGTTTATTTGCCACATGTACAAAACTGACGTTAAAGCAATCCTAACTATGTTAAAACTGCTCCGACTTACTTACCATTTCCAACCCACCCACCCCCCTTGCTCCCATGGCTAGAAACAGACCTGGTGGGAGCCAGTGTCCCTCATCAAAGTGACCCACACCTTTCTAGGTCACAGAAATTAAATAACAACATGGGAGCACCTCACTCAACACCATGTTTGCAGTAGCACAAATATATGCGCTGAACTGGACTTGTGACCAGAATTTGCAGAAGTCCATAGAGAGACCTTCTGACCATATGGTGGATGACATCTCATGAGTTCTCTCTGTGATTACCCTTACAGGAATGAGTTCCACAAGGGCCTATCAGGTTCCATAGCTGAGTCATCAGCCATCAGTGTCAGTGGCATTAGAAGCTACTGAATGGTCTCCGGGGATCAGGAGTGTACCATTTCCCTTACCTTGCCAGCAATTGGCTGGCCCAGGCCCAGGCTATCTAATGTCCTCTAACGAGGCTGCAGGATGATGAGCACTTCCACAACCTTACCCAAAAAGGGAAGGTTGAAAGACTCGTCGGAGAATCAACACCAAAAGATGTGGGGGATGTTTCTGCCCAGAGCATGGCATTAAAATTTCTCATTAAGCCAGCAAACTTTTAAGAGCAGCTGAAACAAAGGGCACCCAGGCATCAATCACTGCAGAGATACCAGTGAGAAACCTGCCCCGACGACTTACACATGTCCAGTCTCATGAGCCACCACAAATGCCGACGAGAAGCCATCTTCGTGATTGAGGGTGCAACTGCGCAGAGGGTGACACATGCCTGTGACAGGAGCATATCCTGGAACAAAGCAGAGGAATAAGGGAGAGGAAACGAACCACAGCAGGGATGGGGGGCATGTAGGAAAGGGGGGGGAATCAAGTACTAGAGATGTTTCCATCAAATTTCACACCCAGCTCTCTCTGGAGGGAGGTGAGCTTCACTGGGAATGCAAATGAATCATTTTAGGATGTTCCGCCACTCAGATCTCATGAAAGCATATATGCTTGGAAGGTCCTAAAATCAAAAATTGTTGTTTTTTAAAAAAAGTTTAAAATTTTTATTTTTTACCAACAACCAAAACAGTGAAAGCCCCCAGGCAGCTGATACATTGGGTATACATAATCAATAATAACATATTCAAATCAACCATATGTACAATTTTATATATGTTAACACTCCTCCATCCACAAGGTTTATTTAAATTTCAACATTTTAATTCCCCCAAATTGTTCAAACCTACGCAAATAATCCAATATCTTCTCAAACCAATCCTCCTCTTTCTCACTAACCTTAAACCCTTTCATTCTGTGTATCTTCACAGTTAGATATTCTAAAATTATAATATTATTCAGTTTTTTCCTCCATTGGTTCACTCCTAGCTCTTCTGCATTTTTCCAATTACTTGCTATAATCTGTCTGACTGCAGTTACCATCAGTTTTACCCATTTACATTCCTCTTTTGTTTTTAACTCGGTGCTACTTAGACTAATAAAAACCATTAATTTAGATATTCTCACCTTCCTACGCACAATTCCCGATATTTCTATACCAATCTGTTTCCAAAAATTCATTAACTAACGCAAAAATTGTTTTAAATCTCAGCACGCACACATACAGTAATTTACCCACCACCACATACATTCCCGATCGGCATTGTGGCAATGACACAGCAGGGAAAGCATTCAGACAAACTAACAGAAACTAAATGCCAAGGCAAATGCAGCCCACTAAGGATGTGCTGTGGGGGCCTTCCCCATGCTTGACAAGGCCTGTTTCTGCAGCCTGAGGCAGGTAGCAAAAGCAGGGCATTGGTTGACTCTCCGGTGGGCCACTTTAAATGTATGACCATGAGCTGCCTTTGGTTTGACGAGCCACAGGTTGTGCAGGCTTGCAATGGGGACTATTAGTAAGCAGCAGAGTCGGAGGTAAAGTGATATGCACCTCATAGCCATACGACGATTCTGTGGATCTTTAGGCTTGTACACCAGCCATCCCTGAAATAGGCTAGTGGGAAATAGGGTCAAACTCTCAATAGATCTGTCATCAAATGCCATAAGGTCCAGTTCCTGGAATTTAGCACCTAGTGACTGGTTAGATCGGAGTGGTGAGGGCTGCGATTCTCCTCCTGGCTGTTGCTGGGCTTCAAACTCCTCTCACAGCCCCAGTCAACATGCCCAGTGATCAGGCCAGCAGCAAATGTAAAGCCACAGGTTCTCTGTCTCTGGCTTAGATGTTTATTGTGCAGTGCATTATTTGTATATGGCATGGCATGCAGTGGTGCTGCTAAGTTTATTTGTTCATTTTTTAAAAAATAGCTATAAAAATTATGTCCTCGATACAGATTTTTCTCCATTTAGATACTTTTGAGATGCTGAATACAGGCATTTAATTCTCTTTCCCACAGCTCTTTATGTGACTGGCTCCATCCCAAACAACAATCTTGCAAATGCCTCAGACAGGTAGATTTGGGAGCTCTGGTGTTTTGTTTTGTTTTGTTTTGTTTTGTTTTGTTTTGTTTTGTTTTGTTTTGTTTTGTTTAAGAATAGATCCCACAATCCTGAAATTTGCTGCCGCCTGAGGAAAGTGGTTTGACTCTCATTTAGTGATGTTACAGCTTCTCTCAAGAGGCAACAGCTACATTCACAGAATCTGTGCTTTTTTTAAAAAATATTAATAATCAGTGGCAAGCCATTATCCTCTTATTCTGCACTGGATCACATAGTCAAGAGACAGGAAAAACTCAACAGAAATGCCAGCTGTTCTACAGCACAAAGAGGGTGAAATAAACACTACCAAGGAAGAAGCAGAAACCAAAAAGACTTTGCCACATACCTCAGCTGGCCAAGTGTTTGGAGAGCAGCCAGCAGGGTACAGACTTCATTTCCAGTGAAGTCATCTCGGCTTCTATTGCCAAGGACTGAATTTAACATATCTCTGTGTGTGTGTGACACTTTACATTCCTCACTCTTTCCATGGTTTAATGGCAATGCTCCTTGACCAATCAGATTGTGCTTTCAGGTAGCACCGCCATTCACTTTTGTCCTGTTTCTTTCTGGAGGCAGGAGGAGAAGTTATACCTTTTTTCCTGCCCAACCCTGTGTCAAGTGGGCTATTATCCCATAAATAGATTCAATGCAGAATGGAGGCAAAAGGAATAGCACCGGCGCAATGCAGAGCATTGATATGATCCAATTATAACATTTAGCAACGCTGGTCAAGCATGAGACTCTTAAATCTCAGGGTTGTGGGGTTGATCCTCAAGTTGGGCAAAAAGTTTCCTGCATTGCAGGGGCTGGACTAGATGACCCTTGGGGTTCCTTCCAATGCTACAGTTATAATATTCTATGAGCCTATGATTTCCACTGCGGCATGCAAAAAACAACAACACAAAACCAACACAAAACGCTTCCACAGGGTGGCTGTTATCAAACTACTTTTGCCATAGAAACTTCACATAAACAGCTATGGAAGGGTGGGGGCAGAAATGTCTCTTTCCCATGATTTAAAAAAACAACAAACTACCACACACAACCCCGAGCACTACTTTCTGCACAAACAGAGGCCTCAGCATTTTAAAGCAGGCACGCTTGCCAAATGGAACTGGAAAGTCAGGGACCCCTGCCAAAGTCATGAATGGCCACCTTTGTAACTTTGATCTTTCGTTTACAATGCACTGCATAGCTATTGGGTTTAAAGGCCCAGAGCAGCTTCCATTAAAGCAAATGGTTTTAGCAGGATCAACGTTAGACCCCTTTTGAGAAGGCGGGCCACCAGCGTGCGCACTTTAATTACCGTTTCAGTTTTGCTGACTACCTCTCTTGGCTTGTATCCCTGTGCTGAGCCGAAACATTATGGAGTTGCTGCGTCCACCCGTCCACCCCATCCCCAAGGAGCTTGAGACTTGCCCTGACCTCAATGCGCTGGGCGAGATCTTCTCATGGTGTTCATTCCAGAGATAGCCAGCGGAAGCAGAAGAATTAAAATGAATGAATGAGGCACCGGGCTTTATAAGTGCAAATGTGACCATGCTGAAATGTATTTATAAACTAAACAGTTGGGTGGAACTGTACTAAGGGTAATAAAACGAGAGGAAAATATAAGAGGAAAATATAAGTCACACTCTCATTTAAGAATCCCTCACACTCTCCATCACAACAATAGCTGTCATGCTTAGGAAAGCGTTTTATTGAAAACCATGTACATCCCCTGGGCTTTCTCATCTAAAAGCATGTCCTACCATATTGCCCCAAATATCTCTAACTCCCCCCGCCCCTTAGACAGAAGTGAATGAAGCCTGTCAGATTACAGACCAATTAGTCTAGGTTTATTTGCCTTTTTAAGGGATGTGGGTGGTGCTGTGGGTTAAACCACAGAGCCTAGGGATTGCCGATCAGAAGGTCGGCGGTTCGAATCCCCGCGATGGGGTGAGCTCCTGTTGCTTGGTCCCTGCTCCTGCCAACCTAGCAGTTCGAAAGCACGTCAAAGTGCAAGTAGATCAATAGGTACCGCTCTGGCGGGAAGGTAAATGGCGTTTCCGTGCACTGCTCTGGTTCGCCCGAAGTGGCTTAGTCATATTGGCCACATGACCCAGAAGCTGTACGCCGGCTCCCTCAGCCAATAAAGCGAGATGAGTGCCACAACCCCTAATGGTCGGGATCCCTTTACCTTTACTATTTGCCTTTTAAGCGGATTGGAGAGGGAGAACTAAAAGGGGTTCATTACCCTCTCTGCAATTTGGCAGGCAACTATTTTATTATGAAAGCAGAAGTGGCTCTAGCAAAGCAAACTTGCAAAATATCCCAAAATCCTGTGTGGGAGATGTACAGGAGGAGTAAGGAGGAATGCTTCAGCTTTGGCTATCCTGCACTGAACACGGGGTTGCACTTCGTGACTTTTAAGGTCCCTTTCAGCCCTATAATTCTATGTGGGTGGTACTGGTTGCCAGTTGGGTACTTCTAATATGGAACAGTAGTTTCAATTTCAGAGGTTTGACATCACAACAACCTTGACACAGAACTCCAAGGTCATTTCCACTGCAAATAAGGATTTGAGACAAAGTGCATCTAAAGGATCATTTTCTAATCACTATTCAGTTATATTTCATGATGACAAAACAAAGACCTGCCTTCATATAAATTTGGAGGGGAAGATGTAACACTGTAGAATTTATTTTTTAAAATATTCGCATTCGTGAATTCCGCTTAAAACACTTGAAAGGCAACCGTTGGTTGTTGGAAATTATTTTGTCGGAATGCTTTTTAAGATCTGAGCATAACTCGATTCATTTTGATTCATTAATTTTATCGTTCTAATGTTTTGGAGTTCGCTCATGCTAAATGTTAATGAACCTGAAGATAAAGACTGCAACGGACACAGTGAACTAATTGCAATTTCCTCTATTTCTTAAAGTCTATTTCTCAAACAACTATCTGAATTGGATCCAACTGAATTTAATAGTCTTCTTGAAGGAACTAAAATAAACCCTTCAATGAGTAAGAACTTCTGTGGAAGAAGTTCCTCCAAAGACAGGAGAGTTAGAAGTCCAAGTTAGGTGATGTTTACTGGACTCAAATGCATTGCAGACAAGGAACAAATGTTGACTTGTCACAGTTGCAGAAACTTTGTTCTTGGGATGGGGAAAGCAGCAACATAGGCTAATACTTAAGATTCTTTTCAAATACCTCACTTCTTTTGCTTACAGCAAAAACACCAGCCAAATACGAACACATATTTTTAGGCCAAGTTTCAGTCGCTTTGCTATTCCAAATTATTTTTCTTCTCCAAAAAAAAATCTCAGATTGCACAAGCACAAATACAAAGGCATGGAGTTAAAACAGTCTATAGTTTTACCTTGCCTTACAGGAACCTAGAATTTGTAAATCACACGCTGAACTCTTATCAAACCCAATGATGTGTTTTGTATGCAAAATCCTTCCCCCTTTCCCTCCACCCTCTAGGGCAGGCATAGACAAAATCGGCCCTCTAGATGTTTTGGGACTACAATTCCCATCATCCCTGACCACTGGTCCTGCTATCTAGGGACCATGTGAGTTGTAGGCCAAAAACATCTGGAGGGCCGATTTTGCCTATGCCTGCTCTAGGGCATAGCCACATGTTAGAAGGGGGCAAATGAGCTTCCCAACACACCTACCTCTCATCATGCCAATGCAGGGCAGATTGAATTTGTAGAGGAGAAACAGCAAGGGAAGTAATCCCCTTCCTCAACCACCAGTTTCCTCCTTGAAATCCCCCATTAAAAAAAACACTATTCCCCCTCCCACTATAAGACAGACTCCAGGACCAGACTGCAGAGCAGACCAACTTGTGGGAGTGGCACTGCCAGAGAAGAACTCTGGAATGGCAGTCACAAAAACTGGATTAAGCATCCCCTCTGGGGCTCCTCCTCTGCAAGCCCCCCCCCCCCAATTCAATTCCAGGCTCTACATTCACGTGATTTTGGAAACCTCTTTGCAGATATAGTTTGCTGCACTGCCCTTCCTTTAAGTGCTCTCTTAAGACTGCAGTTTGAGCTTGTTGTTCTAAATTCTTGAATGTAGTGCAGACGGGTGCAGCTTGTCACCAGCCAAGTCACGTAAAATCCAATAGCCAATAGAGGCTCAATAAACCCACTTTTGATCGCTGACCAAGAATACAAAAATTGGGTGGCAAGGGGTTAATCAAGCACCCAGGAGGTCACACTGCATAACTAAGGGGTTGCATTTAGCTCAGTTGGTTAGAGAATGGTGCAAGTGTGAATTAGCGCCACCTCTATGCATGCATGGAAACATGCACAAGCAATTCAAAAGGATGAACTATACATATGTCTGTCTTCCATCTTTCCTCTTAAAATCCCAACTTTCATAAGCCTTTTTAAAAACTTTAAGGGCAATCAGTAAAGGAAAAGCTCTTCAGAAGGTCATCAGACAATGCTTTTGAACTGGAAGGCTCTCTCCTGTGTCCACCAAACTGCACATACCTGATCGAGATAAATACAGTACCTTGCATACCTGCGGGACCAAAGTCTTGCCTGGTGAGGAACACCGCATGGTCGTGGTATTCTGCGTGTTCTGGGTCCGAGCGCTGCTGAGAATGGGCCCAGCGGCAGACCTGCTCCAGGCTCCGAGATGGGTTCCCTCGCTCTATTAAACTAATCGACTACAGGAAATGAGGAAATGAGAAATTCATTCAGGATGAGTGAGCCTGGCCAGAATTTAAAGTGGGGCTTTATAAAGTCTGTTTCAGAAACTCTAGTTCAAAAATCATACTCTTGAGTCAGAAATATGGCATGAGGCTTGCAGCTGATTGGAAATTTGCCTTCTCATAATGAGTCAGCAGCTCAAAAATAAATGGAAACCTAAAAAGGCATTCTTCTGAGTGACAAAAGCCCGTAAAACAACTCAAAACATGCTGTTCCGTGGAGACAACTCCCTATAACATTTAGGCAGCTATCCTGTGGGCCGAATCCTGGAAGCCACAGCATTATCTCTCAACGTCAGTGCTATAGCTCTCGAAGCTGAGATGGGGAGATAAAAACTATCAGCCTGTGACGACCAAAAAGCAACTGACCATTGTCATTCCAGGGCTGCAGTGCAGAGAGGCAGTAACTGCTTTTTACTCAGGAAAGCCCTCAGCTGCAAATATGATGTGTGTGTGTTTTGAGTTCTTCATGGGTGATGCGTGTGCTGTAGGTGGCCTGTAGGTGTGATGCGTGAACAAGTGAGCAGATGTGTGTGCGTGTGCACGAGTGTGCATGTGCACACGCATGAACTCATGTGCAAGTATGCATTGGCCACACCCATATGACCCTCAAAGAGGGGGCTGACCATCTATGCAGCCCTTGGCCTAAAAAGGACTGCCCAACCTTGACTTAGATGGATGAACAGAAAATGAAGGAGATCAGTTAAAAGACTGACAAGCAATCTCCACATTTATCAAGCCTTTCTCTAGCATCTGAGCCCTACGTTTGCTCAGTCCTCTCCTCTACTTTTTATTTTTAAGAATATGGATAACAGCCAACACATTAGATCTCCTATATGTGGCCTGAAGTGATAAGTTCCCCCAAGGCTACATCATGCCAGTTCTCTGAAAGTACAGATTTCCATTAAATCTGTTGTTGTTCTCTCTACTGCCCTCTCTCTACCACCTCCCCAATGCCCACAGTCTCTTATAATCCACCCAGCAGAGCAGGACTAGGGAAACTTTGGCCCTCCAGAAGTTGTTGGACTACATCTCCCATCATCTTTGACCACTGGCCATGCTGGATGAAGCTGATGGGTACTGCAGTCCAATAACACCTGTATGGCCAAAGGTTCAGCACCCATTATTTCTGGCATGAGGGATGTTAACGCTTGGCCAATTAGAGAACAGCTAGTACAGAAAAACCATGTAAACTGGTTTGCAAACTTCTTACTTCCTCTGCCTAAAGCACAGGCCTGCATATATCTTACATTAGAAAGAAAAGCTACTATTATCTTACCTGTCTGTATCCCACCATGATCATTCTAACCAGCACAATGTTGATGTGGACCCCCAATGATTCATCGTGGTAAATTTCATCTACCTAGGGAGCCAGGGGGAGGGGGAGGGAATACAAAAAAAAAGCCACAGGTTAAAAAGTATGCATCACGTTCTGAGTATGAAGCATGGTTCAACCCTCACCTTGTTCATCCTCAAAGCAGCACAGTGATTATTACTTACAACCTCAGCTCTACTTTTGTAGAAAGTAACCCCCATTTCTACCTGAGGACTTCAAGAGGAGTTGCTGTTTTGACCTGGTTTCCCTTGGTCTGAATCTAGTTGTAAGGAGGGTGACTGGGGCCTTTGTGAGAGAAACTAATAGAACAAATGAAGCATCAGCAAAGAGGCCACCCTAGGCTGAAAAGATATTAAGTGTGTTTCCCTCTCAGGACACGGTAGCTTGGTATCTTGCTACGCAAAGACACATAAGGCTGCTTTGGCACATAAATACCAATAAAGAAATCACCCTATAATGGGCTCGTGTGGGAAGAAGGGCAGGTTATAAATTTATTTCTACTACTACTCATAATAATAATAATAATAATGGCTTATCCACCAATGGTGTCACGCAAAGTGGAATCTTGCACAGCAGAAAGGCTAATGTAGACCAGTGTTTCCCAAGCTTAGGTCTCCAGCTGTTTCTGGCCTACAGCTCCCATCACCCCTAGCTAGCAAGACCAGTGATTGAGGATGATGGGAATTGTAGTCCAAAAGCAGCTGGAGACACAAGCTTGGGACACACTGATGCAAATAAAGGGCGCATTGTGAAAATATTATCCAAGAAACATTTTATGCATATGAGATACAAATAGGGCCCAGTCTTTATTCACTTACTTACACAAACACAAATTTTTGTATCACCTTCCAATAGAAACTTATGTGGTGGTTTACATCTTTCCACTTTTCACACTCACACACATGCAAACAAATTCCTGCCATCGATCCTGGATCAAATGCTGAATAAACACGGAATGACTTGTATGCCGTCTCACCAAAGCTCTTTCCTCTTTCTGCTTCTTTCACTGCCCTCCCTGCCTCTTCTTCCCTGACCTGATACACATTTAGTATGTCTCTATAGGAGTCCTCCATTTGTAAGCAGGAACCTAGCATGCGCTGTGGGAATTGCGAAGGGAGAAAGGTGAGAATAACCTTCTATTAACATCACTGGAAGAGGGAAAACCTGTTATATTAGAGCAGAGATAGTCAAGGCTGTGCCCTCCCCAAAGATTGTTGGATTCCAGCTCTGACCAGACCCATCCAGCATGGTCAATGGTCAGGGCTGATGTCTGGAGGACAACACATTGGCTACTCCCGAGTTGAAAGAGAACTTGCCCCGACTACCCTTGCATTAAGAATTTGTGCAATAAAGATTAGCCCTCCCTGTGCTAGACTTCATTCCCTTGTTGCCTATCTCAAAACACCCATGAAAATGTTTCTGAAAGATTACAGGAGGCATTGCAGTCTTCTACAGAAAAGGAAGTCGAGATGTAGCAGGAGATAAATATTTAACAAACAAATACATTGGGGGGAAATATTCTCAGTAGCAACGTGTAAACTTTGCTAATAATTTCCCCTCTTTTCCTGTTCTGCCCCTCTGCTACAGTGCCAGGTGCTGAAGGAACATCTTCTTCTACCATAAAAGACCAATCTTGAATAAACAAAATGTTCAAATAAAGACAGAAAGCTAGATGGTGGTGATGATATCACCCAGTGGAACTGAGAACAGCTGGATTTCCCACTAGGAGTTCATCAGCCATGAAACATCCTGCAAACATTCAGCAGATTCAAACGAATGGCCAAAGAGTGGGTGGAATTCATCCAGCTAAAAGGAAAATGTTCACATCCGGACACATTTGCACCTCACAGAGAAACTGGATGTCTACTAGTCATTTTGGAGGGAAAAGTCGAAAGGAACATGAATCAGGTTCCCGAACCGCCCCTCAACCCCATCACTGGTGGAGCGGATGAGAAAGAGGCTAAATCTTTCCCTCTCTTCTCACACACATGTATGTAAATTATTTCCCTACATCAATTATTACCCTGTTGCCCTACTCTTTGCCACACAGAGGGGCATAGATCAGTTGCTCCTACAGTAATGCTGGCTAATCCACCCACCCCATAAAATGTTTCCATGTGAACTCCTCAAACCCCCATCCCCCTTCACCACTACTGGCCTTAAAAATGTTCTGGGGCCTACAGCCATGGCAGAGGGGAAAGCAACACACACTGGGCAAATGAAGCCTACACTTCAGTTGCTGAGCACAGATTAGGCCCTCCTTAGACAACACTGAGGTAAAACACATGCCCTGTAGGACCTCCTCCCAGTCTGTTCCCTTAGCTGTCTAAATGCAAACAGACAACAGAGAGTTCTAAACTGGCCCAATTTAGTAGGGTTTTTTTCCTTCCAAGACTACATGATATCATTATTTACTACCATATCATATGTAAAACAGAAATGGGGTTTTCCATTTTTGGGAAAGGAGTCACGATTAATAACCAGCAAGCAAACAAGATGATTTAAATATTTTCCAAGTATCTGAGACAGAGATATTTTCCCTGTACACTATCATAATTTCCCAAACTATGAATAAATATGTGAACTGGATGCATTTTGATGGTTGAAAAAGTATTCACAAAGCAGAAACCCAGAACCACAATCTTCCACACCCCCTCAGTACGTATCAATATAAAAAAATCTAGAATAAAGTTCAGGCTCTAGCAGTCCTCTTGCTGAAAGGTCTTCCAAACCTAGGAAGGGCTCCATTTCCTATGCTACCTTAGCCAAACTCATCCATATCAAAGGGAGTGCCTCTGAGTACATAAATGGTGTAACAACCACTACCTCGGTACAATTCTGTAAGCTGTCCAGAGTGGCTGGGGAATAATAATAGCAATAATAATAATAATAATAATAATAATAATAATAATGTAAAGGTACCCCTGCCCGTACGGGCCAGTCGTGTCCGACTCTAGGGTTGTGCGCCCATCTCACTTAAGAGGCCGGGGGCCAGCGCTGTCCGGAGACACTTCCAGGTCACGTGGCCAGCGTGACGAAGCTGCTCTGGCGAGCCAGACCAGCGCAGCACACGGAAACGCCGTTTACCTTCCCGCTATAAAGTGGTACCTATTTATCTACTTGCACTTAGGGGTGCTTTCGAACTGCTAGGTGGGCAGGAGCTGGCACCGAAAGACGGGAGCTCACCCCGCCGCAGGGATTCGAACCGCCGACCATGCGATCGGCAAGCCCTAGGCGCTGAGGTTTTACCCACAGCGCCACCTGCGTCCCTTGAATAATAATAATACAGATGCACAAATAATAATACAGATGCACAGATCCAGAGAAGATGATGCATATGCACTCCTTGCTTCCTAGAATGGAAAATGCACGGACAAAAAAGGTGCATGAGTCCCACTGCTGGATCACTGCATCAGAAACTGGGACTGCACACACTGTTCCTGCAAAAACTGTTCCTGGCACTGGATTGGGAACTGTGTGTGCAACTCCGAGCAGATCGCCAGCTGTATCGGCTGAGACAGGACCAATTGTGATTTGGAGGGAGGGACGGAATGTAGACTCTCCATCTCTTCTTCCTCCAAAGGACTAGTAATGACAAAGCTGGCATTAAGCAGCCAACTGCTGTCTGTACCTAGATGCTAACAGGTGCGCCTTAAAGCAGCATGCGGGTAGTTGACAGCTCTGCTGACATCTTTCTGGGTTAGGGTTGGAGGCTACAGCAGAAGATAGGCAGGAAGCAGTTCCTAAGGCATGTGAATCCTTCAGTAGCTACCCTGCAGCAGATGTTGTCGGACTCCAGTTCCCATCAGCCCCAGCCATATGGCAAATTGTCCGGGAAGAGAAGAGTTGTAGTCTAGCAACATCAGAAGGGCATCGCATTGCCTACCCCTTGCACATAGTTATAGAGAGAGAGTTAAGATACTTAGCAATAGAAAGCGTTAGCACAATGAGTCTGGCTACAATCAGTAATAACTATTAGCAGAAAAAGCATACGAGCAACCTCCTTGCCTTTGAGATACAAATTTATTGTCTGTATGTGGAGCGGGAATGTCACTACCAAATATTTCACTAGCAGTGAGCATGCCAGCTCGTCTCTGAACCAGGCAGAGCTGACCTGAAGTGGCTTCAGCATGACTTTGGCAGCTCACAAACAAAACCTCAAGAAAATGGGTTGGCCTCAGCCCAAGCCAAGGAAAGGGGGAAAGAATGAGGACTGAATGAGAGGGAAGACAGGAGAGAGAGAGTGCAAAACTATGTGCCTTTAAACATTAAGCAAAGCAAACACAAGTCAACTGCCAAGTGGAAGAACTCTGTCTTGCTCAGAATTGTTAAGCAAATTTCTTTCCTCACCTCTCCAAGGGGTTAAGTCATTTGTTGTACATGCACACCATCTGAATTCAGCCTGAAGCGGAGTTGGATGGGCGAAACCAATCTATGCCTATTCTTCTCCCAGTTAATCGGAGAGATAGTTACGCACAGAGAGAGAGATCGCAAAGTGTTCTGGAGTGTGGTCAAGCCAGCTCTAAGTGGAAGAGCAGAGCTGTTTGTGCTGGCAGCAACAAGTTGTACACTTGTTCCTATTCCACCCAGATGAGATTTTTTACTGCTTGGAGGGGAGATTTAATATATCTGCTGCTATATGTAGACGCAGGTAGCAAGGCAACATCTGCGTGTAACAAAGAACTGCTCCGTTCAAGCTTTTTTTAAACTTTTATTTTTAAAAGGGCCAGACAGCATGGAAACAGATGGCGTGGAAACATCACTCTCGGGACTTTTGAGACAGTTTGTGCATCCAACGCTTCCAAGCTCCTGACAACGGAAGTGAGGTTTCTCAAAAGCAAGGGAAAGCCCTTTCTCATTCTAATTCTGAGTCACGGTTTCAGCAACATGAGAGAGAAACAAATTGATCTACACACAAAGAGGTGGACAGAGAACCACCAGTGAGTCTCCTAAGGTTGTAGTCTGCCAAGGACCAAAAGGAAGTTTCGTTTCGGAGGCAAGGACTGGAACTTGCAGGTGGTCCTCAAGGAATGAAGTCATACCACTGATGGGTCTCTGCATTAGTCAAAATCCTCACATGGCATGTAGGTGTTGGGTAAGCAGGATCGGTGCAATGGACACACGGAAAGAGGGACATTAAGAAGGTCTCTAAGAGACATTCATCAGAAGGACACACCAATGTTATTAACCCCACCATTATCATGGGCACTGTCCATCTGTTCTGAAAATATGTTTCTAATCAGGTTCCACTGAGAAACAACGCTTAACATATAGATTAACTACCTAAATCATGATTACAGATTGCCTTCAAAGCAGGACAAGCTTGGTTTGAACTGGCTTTCTTATTAACCACGTTTAAGTTTCCTCTTGCAAAACAGCAAGTTGGAAGCCAGATATTGCTTGGAACCATGACAAGGGCAAATGGTTAAAACAATGGCATAGAATAAATATGGAGGGTTGTTTTTTGTTTTTGTTTTTTTAAAAAATGGTTGAGGGTACTGCCAAATTCTACCCCAGATGTGATCTAGCATTATCTGGGGGTTACTGGCCATTTGGGGTCCTGATTTTGACAAGGACTGTCTGGAAACTGCAGTGGGTCCCATCAAGTCCCCCTCTGCACCAGGTCCCACCAGGTCTGGGCTGAGCATTGAGCAGTTGAAACAAGGGAGAAAACAGTACCTCTGAAAACAGTGCAACCAAGCATCAAAATGCAAATTACGTTAACTGTGTGGCTAGCAACCACATCAGGAGGTTTGGAAATTTAATCCCAGGTACAAGTAAAAATAATAAGAATAATTTATTATTTATACCCCGCCCATCTGGCTGGGTTTCCCCAGCCAACCTGGGCAGCTTGCAACAGAATATTAAAAACATGATAAAACATCAAACATTAAAAACCTCCCTGAACAGGACTGCCTTCAGATGTCTTCTAAAAGCCAGATAGTTGTTTATTTCCTTGACACCTGGTGGGAGGGCATTCCACAGGGTGGGCACCACCACCGAGAAGGCCCTCTGCCTGGTTCCCTGTATCCTCACTTTTCACAGTGAGGGAACCACAAGAAGGCCCCTGGAGCTAGACCTCAGTGTCCGGGCTGAACGATGGGGGTGGAGATGCTCCTTCAAGTATACTGGGCCAAGACCGTTTAGGGCTTTAAAGGTCAGCACCAACACTTTGAATTGTGCTCAGAAACATACTGGGAGCCAATGTAGGTCTTTCAGGATCGGTGTTATATGGTCACCGGTCTAGCTGCTCGGTTTAGGGCCCAATTTTCCTAGAAACAGTAGCATATGTGGAGGTGAGCTTTACCCCTTTCCTTCCCAACTGTGATCCTGGGGGTGGGGTGGGGTGTGGACCTTGATGAAAATTTCCCCTCACTTCAAAACACTGCAGTTGGATTTAGGGGGGAAAGCTAACTGCATTGGCACCAGTGGGGAGCAGGACTTTCATCAGGTTTGTGACTGGAGGGGGAGGATATAAACCTGCCCTCTTTCCATGGTCCCAATGAAAATTGGAGGGGGTTGCACCTAGGTTAATGTTTTTATTTAAAAAAAATATATCCCACGGTATGGCTTTGAGCCACACAATTTATGTAATGTGTAGCTTAGTCCTGAGCGAATTACATCTGTGCAAAGATATTCAGACCTGTGAAAAGCTTCACGTGTTGTTTCACGGGGGCAATTCATCACTCCAAGGTAAGGGAAAACTTTGCGCTACATAAAGGGGGTAAAGTGGAGGTCACACAAGTAAGGTTGGAGGGGAAGTTGCACTCCAGAGCCAGCAAAACCGTTAATCCCCACTTGCAGTAAGTTGAGAAAGATTTGACTAATGAATCTACTTGGCACAAATCCTTCTAACGAACAGATTAAGCTCACACACAGAGAGAAAAGATATTTAAGCTTTAATAGCAGAATCCAACCAACAAAAATGTCACAAAGCCATCAAGATCTCCAACAACACTCGATAGCTAACCAGGAGAATTTTCTTTCAAATGGGGGGGGGGGGGAATGAGATGCAATTTTAAAAAAAATTACAGTGGTACCTCGGGTTACAGACACTTCAGATTACAGACGCTTCAGGTTACAGACTCCACTAACCCTGAAATAGTACCTCGGGTTAAGAACTTTGCTTCAGGATGAGAACAGAAATCGCGCAGTGGCAGCAGCAGCGGGAGGCCCCATTAGCTAAAGTGGTACCTCAGGTTAAGAACAGTTTCAGGTTAAGAATGGACCTCCAGAACAAATTAAATTCTTAACCCGAGGTGCCACTGTAATAAATTAAAGGCAAATCATTTTGCTAGAACAGGGTAGAATGATGGGGGGAGGAAGAACTTAACTTATGCCACAGGAATAATAAAAAATAATAGCTCTTACGACTGAACAATGACTGACTGGGAAATGCTAAAAAGATATTATGACTTACTCCCTTATTGAAAACTGTACTTCCCATTTCCTGAAGGTACTTGTAGCCCCGTGCTGCTGGGTCACTTTCAAAGATGGCTTCCATGCCACCAGAATGAAACATTCAGTTGTCAATTAGCCCTGGAAGCAAAGCCACTTGGATTGGCCAGAGTACTGGAATATTATGCAACCTTAAGCTGATTTAATAAAAGGAAGGTTGCCTGGCATACAAGCTACTTAGCTTACTTCATGGCACATTTCCTGACCCCAAGATGCTATTATGGGGGTTCCCATGAAGCATGTTGTGATGTGTCCCTGATGAAGTGAGGCTCCTACTTACAGTAAGTGACCTCTTCATCTCCAATTGACATGCAGTGACCCTTTTCCTTCTCTCTATTCCACTCTTGTATAGGCAATAAAAGTTATGTGCCTTGGGGAAGGATGAAGATAATTTTGGGAGAGTCTTGCAAATTGTTTCAATGAAACAATTAGCTAAATAAACAAAACTTGCAACCCAGCTGCTAAATCCATCGTTCTAATGTCCCTCTGCTTGCTACATAAAAGACACACGCACCAACCAACCCCCCCCCCCCAAAAAAAATCCAATTCTGTGTTTTTTTCCCTCCCTCTCCCTTTGGCAGCAGCAATTTCATCTCCACTGTAGCAGCCAATATCTGTTCCTTGCCAAACAAGGTCTTGTGCCACACATCACGCAGAGCATTCCCCGTCTGGAAAATATCGCTAGCTTTGGGATTATGTTGCATTTTAACATAATGCGGTATGCTTTTAATCCAGGAGCTTCTTATTTTACCTAACCCGTCTCCTCTTAAACCAGTTCTAAATTCAGCTCTTTGCTGCTCCCCAGCTACCAGCACTTGCGGTGGGCGAAAATGGTTCGGGTAAAGGCATTTTGTTGCCTAAACAATGCACATTTGGTGTCAGAATGGGGGGGGGGGGTGAGGTGGGAAACACCCCAAAAAGTTTGGTGGGAGGCCTGCCTCTTTTTGCTGCCTGCTGTGCCTTTAAAAACATATATTCAACTTGTTTGGGTGGGGGAGAACAGCCTTTCCAGGATGGCCAGCTACCATTCCGTCTCCCACAATGCAGCAGTCAGCACATCTATATCAAAACATAGCAGCCATTGCCTTCTAGGAGGAAAAATGATGCCATCAATCTGTACACCGTGGTTCTCTTTCCTAGACAATCCAGAAAGCTTTAGCAAGGGTTGTGGTGGAAGGGAGATCCATCTCTGAGAAGAATGAATAGCAGAGTGGGGCGGAGATAACGCAAGACAGAAGCACATATATTTTACAGAATGAGGACAGAGAACAAGGAACAGTGCAACAAATGTTTGCAGGGGATTCTGTGATAAGCGATGTGATATTGTTTGATATGAAGGCCCAAGAACAAGGAGTCAGCTGTAACTGATGAACAGAAAACGTAATTGTGCACCCAGCTGTTTAGAAGAAGAAAAATCCAACTCTGGTTTGATATCTCTTTTCTTCACATATGGTTCAAGAAAAAGTCAAAGTCTTGTTTTTATGGAAAGCAGGCCACAACTGCATTTGAAAGGCATAGGCAAAGTCTGGCCCACCAGGTGTTCGGGACTACAATTCCCATCATCCCTAGCTAACAGGACCAGTGGTCAGGGATGATGGGAATTGTAGTCCCAAACATCTGGAGGGCTGGAGTTTGCCTATGCCTGCTTTACACACATTGCTCCCTTAAGACCCCATAGGAAGATATCCAGTCCATACAATGGACTGAAAGGGATATCTTGGTGTATGTGCAGATGTGTGCAGAGGGGTGGGGCTATGTGTATGTTCTAGAGCCTGAACATGATTGCTTCTCTGCAGTGGGGAAACATCTTTTGCAGAGAATCTGAGCTGGGCATGCTAAAATAAACCCACTAATCTGGGGCACAGAATTAATGATAACAGAGGAACAAATGGATGTCTCCAAAGATCCAGTATCACAAAGTTTACAGTGCAGCAGTAGTTTTCAAACAGTCCATTGTGGCACCCTGGGGTGCCTTGAATGATGGTCAGGGGTGCTGCGGGCAACATTGGCCTCGATCCCTCTTTCCTTCCATCCCTCCTCGGATGCCCTCTTGCATCGCTGCCTCCCCAAGGCTTGCACAGCTGTTTGTTGCAGCAGCCCTGGCTACAAGCTCCCCAGGAGAATGGTGCCTCTGGGGCTGGGCAGAAGTTGCTTCCCAGACCCCTGTGGAGCAGTGGGAGGAGGCACCTGTCTTTGGGGCAGGGGTGGGGCAACTCAGAAACCAGAGGCAGCAGCTACAGCTGTCCAAAGGACTCTCAAGGAGGGGGAGAGAGAGGAGGCTGAGGGAACACTCCACAAGGGAGAGTGTTTGAAAAGGGGTAAGGAGCTGCCAGCTCTGCAGGCAAGGGGTGACATAACTGGGGTCCTGTGCCCCACAGGGGTGCCGCAGAAAGAATGTAGTTGGTCAAGGGAGCTGTGGACCAAAAAGATTGAACACCTCTGCAGTACAAGATTGCTGTTTTTAATGTTTCTCATATTTATTTTTTAAAACCAACAGCGACTGCCATTTTAACTAACATCAGCCAAACCAAGCCAACAGCAGCGTAATATATTCTAAGTGCCTGCATGTAACATTCTTCCCATTGCTCTTGGATAGGTCTCCAAGCATCTCCAAAGCCAATGTTTGGGCCACAGTAGATAATCAGGCCACCTCATTAGTGCCAAATGGTAACTGTTACAGTTCTGAACCCAGCTCGTTGTTAGAATATGGTGGGAAGGATTTTCTCCCTCTAATCAGATTAAGGTGGCAGGAACTAGTGAGTCCTCCTCATGAAAAGCCAGCAGGCTCACAGACAGCTGCCTCAAGGGCCTCCCCCACCTTCCAGCCCCATGTAGAGGATCACTGGGGGAAAGAGCTTTGTCCTTTTTAAGTGCCGTGAGCTTAATATTTCTTAACCGTTCTGGCGGTTCCCTCACTGCGAGAAGGAACCAGGGAACCAGGCAGAGGGCCTTCTCGGTAGTGGCGCCCCACCCTGTGGAATGCCCTCCCATCAGATGTCAAGGAAATAAACAACTATCTGACTTTTAGAAGACATCAGAAGGCAGTCCTGTTTAGGGAAGTTTTTAATGTTTTGTGTTTTATCGTGTTTTTAATATTCTGTTGGGAGCTGCCCAGAGTGGCTGGGGAAACCCAGTCAGATGGGCGGGGTATAAATTATTATTATTATTATTATTATTATTAATACCAGCAAGGAGAAGAGTAACCATTGGGACATGGAAGCAACCATCAATGACAAAAGCAGCACTGCAAGGTTGCAGATTAGGAATCTTTTGCACTTTCTATGAACGCAGTGGTTCTCAAACCTTTTCCCCTGGGCCACACTTTCAGAATAAAAATTTGCTCGTGCCACACCTAATCTTTTATCGATAAGGCGTACAAAATTGGAAAACGAAAAGAAACAACTCCTGTCAGTGCTTCATTTGTTAACACATGAACACAACTACTTTATAATACGATCATGGGACATCCAGAAAGTATACTGTAAAACAATGCAGAGCTACATAGGAACATGAATCATTCCCTCTTGCTCTCATTTCGAGAAGATATCTATCCATATTCTGTAAATAAAATAAAACTTTGGCACTATCCTATACTACATTAGACTGGAATGTTTAAATGTTTCTTCGGTTGTCCTTGAATCTTCCCGCCACACTTGCCACCACTCTCTTTGAGAACCACTCCATAAACACAACAGATGAACAAAAATGTCCAGGGAACATGGGGAATCTACCTTACACCAAGTAAGACCATTGGGTCCAGCCAGCTCAGTACTGTCTACACCAATGGTCAGCGATTTTCCGGGATTTCAGACAAGGGACACTCCCAACACTACCTGAAGAATATGGTAGGTCTTTTGCATGCAAAGCAGTTGTTCTACCGCTAAAGTGCACCTCTTACTCCACCCCTTGGGCTTTGTAGCCAAAGAATGAACAACTCCCACAAATTTCTACCCACTCTGTTCCAACACATGCTAAGGCTGTGCATATGAGTTGCTTTCAGGTTTGAGTCAGAATCTAAAAGAACCTGAATGTTCACGTGGCTAGAGAATCTCACTCGTCTTCTGGCTTTCCTTACCTCCTATGCACATTCACCAAATTCATGTCCCATCTAGGGTGCCCATGAATTCAATTTTGAGAGACCACACTTTTTTATAAGGCTAGCTTTTAAAAGCAATTAACACATATGCACATACTGTCCATGGCCTCACATATTCAGCCATTTTATATTTTGTGTGCTCAGTCTTGTTGCATATCATTGCATTCATGAAGGCTAGACACTTCCTTTGTGTCGTTATTCTTTATAAAAGAACGCTTGGATCTTCAGAATTCTAGAAAGATGAATGAACAAATCAATTTATTACAGTCACAGACCAGAGATAAAATTCTAGGGAGATCCCAAAAACTGAACAAAATGTTTTTTGGGGAAATCTGTGCAACCAGTGTAATGTTTATGCTGCAAACAGCATAAGGCACTTTAAATGGTTTTCATAAAGTTCAATATATCTGAACGTTTACTTGGTTTACATTTCTTACAGTGCAGTCCTGCGCTTGTTTACTCAGGAGCAAGCTCTACTATGTTCAACAGTAGGTGTGTACAGTATTGCAGTCTTAAAACTGCGCTAACAGGAATACACTTTATTTTTAAAGCCAACTTTTTATATTATATCATCACAACAGCTTGAACTTAAATGATTCATTGACAGCCTAAGCTGCTAAAGAAACAAATATTGTTTACAATAATAAGAGGGAAATGAATCCATGGCAACACAGATGTACACGAGTATCCAGTCATCATCCTGTCCTAAATATAGACTTCATTTCCACATAAACAGCTCATGGGCAAAAGACACACTTCATCCCTATGTTGATAGAACTGTTTCAATATAGGGAACTTCCGTTTTCCATTAAGAAAACGCAATTAGGATACATCTTACAAACAACTGAAATAAGCTCAACCGTTTAAAATCTCAGGGCATTTCCAGTTGAGGAAAACAGCTCAATTCCATTCAAGGCAGCCCTATATAAGAGTATATCCCATGTGGGATTTAGCCCTTGAGGGCTAAAATAATACACAGTGTATTGTATCTCAAACCTGTCAAAAGACTTCTGAGACAGACTTGGTTCTCCCTTAAGACAGCCTTGCTCTCTCTCTCCATTAACACTGTGGTCTCTCTACTCACCCAAGCTACCAGTTCATCAAATCCTTTCTTCTTACAATCTGACAAGAGCTTCGCCAAGGCTCTCCCTCTTCAGCCTTGCCTTGAACTAACAGGATTAGTGTTCATTTGTGTGGTCTTGGTCAGGCTGTGATTTATAGCTGCTGGCATGGCTCCCTTTTGTATTCCTTTCTGATGAACTCTGAACACCGCCTTGCTCCCCCGGGTCACCCACCCCACAAAAGCACAAGGGCATTCTGCTCAGCTGTGCATTCCTCTAACCTATTTCCGATTTAAGAAGGAAACAGGCTGCTTCTGAGTAGAGCTAACCTGCGGCGTCCTCCCATCTTCCACTCCACACGTCAAAGTCTCCTTCCTGCAATGGTTTCTTCCTCTGCACACAAGACTTCAGCCTTTGCAGGACAATTTAAAGTATCCAAGGCGCACGAAATTTTTCCATCCCACAAGCCTCGTAAAAGACCAAATGATAAGGCCCCCTCCCTGCTGGCAACTGAAAATGCAAAATATCCAACAACACAGCAGCTAAAAGCAGTAATAAAACAAGTCACAAACCATCAGCAGTTGGTTTGACACCCCATTAATTCGGGCTCACTGTTCCAAACACCCATTAAAACAAAAGTTTCCTGCATTCTTTTCACAGCAAAGAATACCTCCTCCAGATAAGGAGGTTCACACCCTGGTTGCCACTCACCAACCTGCCCCTCTGCCAGCTGATCTAACTGTATCAAACAAAGGAAGAAACTTGAAGCTGTGGGAAAGAATACACAGAAGTATTATTGGGGAAGGGCCTTCGCTCAGAGATAAGAGCACATACTGTGCATGCAAAACATTCTAGGTTCTATTCCCAAAATCTCCAAATAGAGCTGGGATAGATTACTATGAGAACCCTTCTACCAATCAATATGCACAGTACTCAGATAGATGGGCCAATGACCTGCCTCAGTGTAAGGCAGCTGATCTTCCTATGTTCCTGTGCCGTGGATGACTTGAGAGTTAATACAGTGGTACCTCGCAAGACAAAAAACTCGCTAGACGAAAGGGTTTTTTGTTTTTTGAGCTGCTTCGCAAGACGATTTTCCCTATGGGCTTGCTTCGCAAGACGGAAACATCTTGCAAGTTTGTTTCCTTTTTCTTAACACCGTTAATACAGTTGCGACTTGACTCCGAGGAGCAACTCATAGAACACGGTGTCGTAGCCTTTTTTGAGGTTTTTAAAGACTTTGGTGATTTTTGAAGCTTTTCCAAAACTTTCCCGACACCGTGCTTCGCAAGACGAAAAAAATCACAAGACGACAAAACTCGCGGAACGAATTAATTTCGTCTTGCGAGGCACCACTGTATTTGGAGCAGGGAGACCTCCTAGAAAAGTGTGGGAAGAAGCAACCCCTTGAGGTTAAGATGGTTGTTGGCTGTTAGTGTACTAAAAGAATCTGGTTCTCAGTTGTGTGGCATTTAAAAAATAGAAGGAAGTTGGCTTCCCACTTATTTAGAAAGATTTATAGACTGCTTAACCACAAATATCTCCCAGCGATGTACACAAGGTTGTAGGCAAAAGGCAGCTAAAAACCCACAAGACTTATTGAAAACAAATAGTTCTCTTACTCCCTGGGGAGTTTGCTTGCATCCCCTTAATTTTATTCCACCACAGCCACATTTTGGGACTATTGTAACAGTACTGAGAAGAGAGCGAGACTTGTCAAATTGCGTGTGGGGTGGGGTGGAGGACTACTGCTTGGGAAGCGGTCTAGGCCAAAACACCTTTTGAAGTGAGAGGCCCCCCGAGTGGCATGGTGGCGCGGTGGGAGTCCAGTCTAAAGAGAAGCCTCTGAAAGGTCACCAGCAATGATGGATAACTAGCAGACAAGGCCCTTAAATGGTGGGTGTTGCTCACCAAGTGCCGGGAGACTTGACAAGGGTACGAAAAGAAAGTGTCAGAACTAAAAGAAGGGACAAAGAGGAATGGAGAGAAAAAGGGTCTGCCTGGAGGCTGGCGAAGGAAATAATGCTTTAACAAACTATTCGTTTTGCATCTTACCCACAGAGGTCATGTTTTCTCCTTTTTACCGATCTTTTCTTCTATCTCATTAAGCTCTCCAATGGGCCTTTTTCCATCTGAAAAGGCAGCTGCCTCTCTTCCACTCCTCCCCACCCCCCGCCACCCCCCCCCCACAAACCCAGCATCCTGAACATTCACAGAGTGAAAAGCGTTCCCTGCTGAGTATAAACCATGAAATGGGGTTGAAAATGAAGCTTTTGATTAAACCTGACAATTTCAAGCTTCTCATGCCGTCCCCTAGAAGCTGGGGGGAAATGACATCATGCATGACACCCAGTTGCACAGGAGGGGCAAGCACAAGGTCAGGGAGTGACGGAAACCCCTTTGCTTCTCTACAACTTGGGTTCGTTTAAGGAGCAAATTGGTGCACTTGAAAGGGGAAGGTTTCCAAAGCACCTCATTTAAAACATCAACTTTATAGGGAGACGAGACGTCTTTGCATTTACGTTTTGCCATGTGACAAAGTTACTATTTTAATATTTTGATGGTTTTTCCTGTTTATGTTTTTTTGCTATTGTTTTACTGGGTCTGTTTTACAAGTTCTTGAATGATTTTTAATGCAATGTATTGTTCTTTTTATGCTGCGCTTTGTGCCCTTAAAATGGTTGTAAGTCACTTGGAGGATCCTTTATAGGGCAAGCAACTAATAAATTGACTAATAACAATAATAATAATAATAATAGATGAACCAATAGCAAACAAACCATTCTGCACATGTAGAAGCACATCGTTTATGCAGAGTAGTTCTAAAACACAGCTGGCGTATAAAATGGCGGATAAATCTGAGGGGCAAGTTAAGGTGAATGCTCGGGTCTCTAATACGACATGGAGTTCATCTCTCTGGCAAACATTAATTAAAAGCATCCATCCTAGCAGCACGATGACATCTGTTGTCATTGTTGATACTAGGATAGAACCTCTGCTCCAAAAAGGGAACCACTTCTTTTGAAATCACTCCAAAGCTGCTCTGGTATTTGCTGAAATCTGACCTCTGGTAAAACTGCAAGCAAAACATCTTTTAGCTGGTCACTTCTGGCAAATTTCATTATATATAGCCAGAGTTTTAAATGGGGCTTCACATCATCTGAAAGCTTTCACCCACGAAAACAGTAACTGAGGTGCCAGAAGGATCTGACGGTTGGTTACTACTAACTGTCGATCAGACCTTTTCATCAAGAGTCATGATTTCCTTTGTAGAGAATCTGAGCAACTGCCTGCTTCAACAGCCACCTTCCCGCCCACCCAGCCCATGGAATCTGACAGGGAAATGTCCATTGAGCCAATCCAACTATCCTTCGCTTGGGTAGGCCCCAAACCTTCGAACACAACATCAAATGCCATTATAAGACATGAAGGTTTCACAATATGCACCATTACGGCCTCGCAGACTTCTAGGGTACATATGTGCACTCACACAGTGAAACTACGTCATCCGATGCAAACAGCAGATACCCACACTCAGGTGACTAGTGGATATGCAGCCCTCCCTTCCAGTCCCCATCTGTAACAGTTAAAATAAAACAACAGAGAGCCTCACTATGTTCATGAGGGTGAGGACGTAATTCTGGACGTGTTCCTTCCCATGGAATCGCACAACGGAATCGTCCACGGCCAGCAGAATCTCTATGTTGTAGTCGTCTTTCTTGGCGTGGCGCCTCTTCCGATCTGCTTCGCCAACCTGCTCTTCAATTAGGTTCAGTGTGTTTGGGAGCTGACCTAGGCTAAAGCCTGGAACTAGGAAAGTTGAGAGAAAAGATAAAGGGGTTAAAAAGCTATTGCTGGCACAATTGTGAAATTTCAGTAGTTATTCTGGTCTCTAAAATCTATTATTCTGCAAAAAAAAACAACAAAAAAAAACAACAACCTCGAAACACATACACCACAAGCCAAAGCATGCAAGTTATCATCACACTGAAACATATATGCAGTAGTGTAACATATATGCAGTACTGAAACATATATGCAGTTGGTCGATCTTAATTGCAGTGAGTCGAGCTATCACTATAATCTGTGTCTAAAGTACTGCCTTTGGGGACCAAGAATTGGATCAGAAAGCCTGAATGCTCCTTAAACAGGGAAAAGGTAGCCATGCTGGCCCATAAGAAAAAAATCCAAAATACATAGTAGGGCCAGACTATTTATTAGGTTAACCAAAATGTCAAATCTTGAACACTATTTTATGACATTTTGGTTGGCCTAAGAATAGGTACTGCCCTGCCATGTATACTGGAATTTACGTTCCTTGATGGCCTTAGCTTACAGAATTCAACCATTGTCAGTTTTGAAAGGGCAGAGAAACAGCTAACAGCAGTTTTGCATTCTGAATCTGGACACAGAAAGAAGTGGAAAGACCTGAGAGCTTTGAGCTTGGGTATAGCAGATGGAAGGGGCACAGAGGTCCATGCTGCTGGTTGGGGTGCCTGGGGCAGGATTAGCAGTTGTGCTGTCAGCTTTTACTATGTTCTGCTTGCATATTTGTAAATAAAAACCAGTTGTTAGACAAAGTAAATCTCCAGTACTCTCTCATGCAAAAGAACACTAAACCAGTACTTTCCCTAGACCTCTCTCCACCCAGAGGGAGTGCTTAAGAATACGAGTTGCATATGTTGGGATTTTATGGTTGCAGAATTCTGGAGCATTTTTGTCACACACACAAATAAATCTCTTTTGTGTATGTGCAACAACTTCTTGGTGACTGACAGAGGCAATCTGTGTTTCTCTTTGTCCTCCAGGAAAGAAGGAAGCTTCTCCCATCACAGTGTGTCAGTCCTGGGGAAAACTGTATCTGCTCAAAGATGCCAGGCCCTGAAGCTCTTAAAAGGAGAAGCTGCTATGCCTTTTTGCTTTCTATATGTAAGCATGTAGATTGATTGATTGATTGATTGATTGATTGATTCATCCCCCCAATACAAAAATAGCATACAATAAAAAAGTTAAAAATAGAAATCCTCAATAAATAAACAAGACTATAATCATAAAAAAAATCCAGCAGCAGAAAAGACAGCAGTACAGTCAAACAACGGCTTTTGAACATCTCAGCTGCCAAACATTTTGGAAGCCGAACGCCGAAAACCCAGAAGTAAATGCTTCAGTTTTCAAACGTGCCTCGGAAGACGAATGACTTCCACTGAGCTACCACTGTATTTTTCTCAATTTTCTCTGTAAATTTGCAGCCCGCCCTTTGATCCTTGGTTTTCAAATGTTTCCTAAGTTGACCGGACTTCCGGAATGGTTTACGTTCAAAAACCGAGGTTCCACTGTATATGAGCTACGATTCACAACCCACAAAAACAGAAAATATGCAAAGCAAAGAGCCGATAATATGAACATAGAGATAGTGGTTGCCTTTCTGGGTCTCCCAAAGCATCTGGAAGGTTTAAGAGGGAGAAACAGAGTCTCCATATAAGAAAGAGAAAATGTGTGTTTTCCCAGTAAGGGACAAAAGCAAGCTAATGAGCACTAGGCTTTTATTTGCAAGCAAGCAGGATTCCAGCTCTGCTTCCTGTGGAGAAATGGTGGGGGGAAATGGACAACATTTCAAACACCACCTTGGCAAGAGTCCCTCTTCAGGCATAATGTTTTTTCTGTCCTGGAACTGTTACGGAAGCAGATAGTGCCTCCGTGTCAAATCTATCTGGAAATGGATGTGTGGGAGCCATGAACACAGTGCTGGAAATGTGCATCCATCTCAACAGGAAGACTTACCTTCATTATGATGGTCCTTGTATGCTTCTGCTCTCTGTTTGACAGTAGACCTACGGTAGACCACATGAGCTCTCCCATTCTTTTCTTTCTCCCACTGTCCTCGCTCCAAGGGCTCAATAAAAAACTCGCCGCTGTCTGTACGAATCAGGCCTGCCTGGAGAGCCATGGAAGAAAACGGCAAAAGAAAAATGAGGAAGTGTGTATTGGTGATGTCAGTTTGAAAGCCATTTTTGGCCCCTATGTATTCAGCAGTACTATTGACATATCCTGGAACCTCCCAACTTCTGGAGCGAAAATGCAGAACTTCAGTGATCGTGCAATTTATACTATTTGCAAGGCTGGACACCACAAATAGTTTCTCTTGCTGATAAAGGAGTAGCAGTGTTGTGATTTTCTTGCTGTATTAAACACTATAGCACTGGGAATTTGTGCATATTTCCATTAGAGACAAAACACAACAAATCACAAGCTAAGACATCAGGGGTCCGTAAATGCAAGCAAATATCCAGAATAGTAGAAATGGCATGTGGGGCGTAGCTGGTAACATAAACATCGTTTCAAGACACCAATATGTGCCATCAAAGGTGCTATTATGCACTTTAGAGTGACATTAATAACAACAGTAGTTCTGGTGCTATTAATAACTCCTGGTGATTGTGTGAACTTTCCTCATTTGTGCCATTACAAGTTTTGCTGGATCCTCTATACTCTTTCCAACTAGTCTTCTTAACGTGCAACTTGGCAGAGAACCCATGTCAACCCCCTCCATTTTCAAATGCCTCCCTGGGTTTTGGTTAATCACAGTTCTGATTTCAGTTCACATGCTACATTTTGAATGCTTCAGGAAGAATCTGCCTTAGAAATGCAGAGCATCACACTGGTGAATACCCCCAGCCCAAGGAGTTGCTGCACGAAATCCTTGCGATACCAGATGTCTTTACTCTGAAATAAGTCTTGTGCTTCCAGTAAATCTGCACTGAGGCTGCCCATCAGTTTTATTCTGAAACTCCACCTGATTAAGGCTTTGGACAAAAGGAAATCAAATCACACACTGCAGACTGACAAGATTTTGGCAAGGATGTTAATATTGACCTAGCGGTCACTGACTTTCCCTAATCACCACCCACTTTTTTCTTCATCTGTTGGCTATGAAAAAGCTCTTTTGTAACACACATCAGCGGTATCCTTTGAAGCTCTGCAACAATCCAGACTATTTTTTCAAGAAACATTTTTGTCCCTATTAAGCCAACAAACGCTTTGGGAATTCGAAACTAACACCGGCCATGTTACCATATTTGGTGGCCTCTAGTCCTGGGTTAATTTGTTGCCGCAGAGCTGCCAATACATGCCAGTCTGTCCACACTGGGAAATAAGGCCTGGGAACAATGGGTGATTTGCCTGCACTGCCAGAGAGTTGGAAGAGTCACTGTAGTGCTCTCACATTGACTGTGCAGTAATAAACTAATTTTGCACGTCAAGCAGGCAGCAGTTCATAGGAATGCACTGTAAAATCACTTACGTGAATATTAAATGCTCAGCGAGCTTTGCCTGGGGTAAACAGCTGGGCAGTGGAGGTTTATGTAGTACAGGTGGAATGTAATTATATTAAACCAAGCCTTCACCCATCTGCCACCTTCCAGATGTTTTGGCTGCAGCTTGCACCAGCCCCAGCCAGCACGGTAACAGGTTGGCAAAAGTCAGTCTAGACTATACACACAAGAAGGAATATTGGTACCATAAATGTACTGCAGCTAGGGTGAGCTCAGAATGCCTTATATGACCATCAGTTTCCCTTCTTCTATTTTTTACAGTTATAAACGTGTGCAAACTGGTTTCTATACTGTGCTAGCATCAATGGAGAGAGCTCAATATAGACCTATCACCTACCACCACCTCCAAAACCTCCCCGCCTTTCAATAGTTTACCCATCCAAAGCAGCACTAGAGCTCCAAACTGCAGTAAGTGGGAACAAGGAATAGCTCCCAAGGTTGCCATGTCTCCTCTTTTTCCATGACATGTCCTCTTTTTCAGGGGTGAAATTTCTGTCTGGGTGGATTTTTTTAACTTGCCAAAATATCTCTGGCTATACTTTCTGGATGAGACATAGGCACAACTGGTGGTTGAAGACTTACTTTCCTCTTCTCTTCTCCTGCCAGACCCCTCTCAACAATATATCAAAGCTTCTATAGCCTACATATAGTAGGGGTATTTAAAATAAGAGTCATCATAGCATCCTCTTTTTTGCTCTTCAAAATATGGCAACCCTAGATCTCCCCCTCCCTTCACTGTTTGCAAATCAAAAAGGAGTGCACCCTAGAGTGGAGGGAGAGAGAGACCAGATCTCCCTTGATCTCTTTTAGGACCTCCACACCCATGAATGCGGGAAGATTCAGGAGACAAAAGAAAGCTTTACTTTCACACATCACATGCTTAAACTACAGAAGCTGCTTTCACAAGATGGCCACAAAAGAGGAATAGACAAATCAGATAAGACTATCAATGGCTACTAACCATGGTGGTTGTGTTCCACCTCCACTGTCCAAGGCAGCACACCCCCGGACACTGGCTGCTGGATATCACAAATAGAGAGAGTTGCCATTACCCTCACGCCCTGTTTGCAGACTTTCCAGAGGCATCTGGTTGGCCACTGTGAGAACAGAATGATGGACCAGATGGGCCTTGGCCTCAACATGGCTCTTTCTGGGTTTTCCTTACTACATCTGGACACTGTCTCCATTGGCTAGTACAAATGACTTCCAAGTAACAGTGCATAAGGATAGCCAGCAGTGTACTGATCTGGTTGAACACTTTCTGGGACCTGATGAAGTTTGATCCCACGCTTGCTTACATGGAAGTAAGTTCCTTACAGATCTCAATTGGGTTTAAGCCCAAGTAAGTGTGCTCATGATTTGTTGCCTCAACATTGCCTGCTCCTTTGCATTTCTGCAAGAAAGGATCAAGCAACCCTTTCTTAAGACCTTTACATGGAATGCAGAGCGCAGGTTGCACGTTACACACTTGTCAGCTTCCTGGGATGACTGAAAAAACAGTCTAGACAATTGATTCTAATGATCTGCTCCCTACTGGGCAATCTATTTTTCCATGTTATAACGCTGCCTTTGAACAGATTAAGGTCACCGAACTGCAGGTGGCACAGGGCCTCTGCTAATGAGTGGACCAACGCAATGTTGGTCCTGAACCTAGAATCATACTTTTAGAAAACAACACACACACACAACCTCTAACCTTTGCAATCACCAAAGTATTCTTGTGAAGACCTGCCTCATTTGCACTCCCCTCTCCTGGGCTAGGAATAATAATTACTTCCAGGGAAAGGGCTCACACTGACCCCACTGTTCAAGCCACCCTGAGAAACAAAACTACATGTAAACCTTTTAAAAATTACGTATCTGCAAGAATGAAAGGGAGTGTTGAGGTCATGGGCTTGTGTACACTTTTTGCTGTGCTGTCCAGGAAAGAAAATTCAGTACAGAGCTATGAACATGCATGGCTTTAAAAGAGGATTGGCAAAATTCACTGACAATCATTGGCCTCTAGTCTATTTTACCTCTACTATTGGAACAGGCAACCTGCTTCTACATTAGTTTATGGGAATCGCAAGGAGTGAGAATTGTTATTGAACTCCAGTTCTGCTTGTGAGTTTCTTCACTGTGACAATAGGATGCTGGACTAGATGGGCCTTTGGTCTGCACCAGCAGCGGCTCTTCCTATGTCATTAGGCTCCCAAAAATCATATTTAAATGACACATCTTGCAGTAGTTCTTTTTTAAAATGGGGGGGGGTTAAGCATTTTTAACTAGATATAGTGAAATTCTGATGTGCTTTCAATTATCTTATTAGTCAAATGTTCATTTCAGTTAGTTTGTTTTTAGTTCTAGTATTTTTAATTGTATATCACAGGTTCTTTTTTTGCTGTTGTGGCAGAAAAAAAGCAATTTTAAAACAAACAGGACAATGCATTAACAGTGTGATTGCCTGCGCAGCCTTCTCAGGAACAAGCATCACACAGTTCAATGAGGCCTACTCCCACATCACAAGGTCTATAGTGTCTATAGTGAAGTGTCCCAAACTTGGGTCTCCAGCTGCTGTTGGACTACAATGCCCATCATCTCTAGCTAGCAGGACCAGTGGTCTGGGAGGATGGGAATTGTAGTCCAAAAATAGCTGGCGACCCAAGTTTGGGAAACCCTGGTCTATAGCTTCTTCTACTGCATATGTCAATGGCAAAGGGAGAAAGCCTAAGAAGTCACCACACTGTCAACATAACAGAGCTTGTTCAGAAGACAAGCAACAACAGCAAATGGGGGGGGTGTTAAAAGTTGTTCTATTGTCTTATTTCTCCCTCCTTTTCGGAGGAGGGCTAAAGGTGCAGACATGGCTATGAAATGTCCCAAAATGATCCCATACAGGAGCCTAATCCCCCTTATTTTCTCTTCTCCCAATGGGCCTGGCACCAGCCTTTTCAGCCAAGCACGTTTCTCTGCTGGAATCTCATCAGCTGAGCAGCTCTGGAGTTGGGAGCCAGCCCCAAGCCAAAGAGAGACTGGCTTGGCAGAAGCTCCTGGCAGCCCCCAGCACGGGAGGCTAGTAGGCAATGCTTCAGTAGACCCTGCCAACCTCAGCACCTCCCTGCCAGCTATCTTGGTAAAGTTGGGTCTCAAACATTTTAGTTGGCTTGGAGGTGGTGAGCATATGACTGGACTCCAGCCTCTAGGCTGACGCGGGTTTTCTCAACGTTACACAGTAAGATAAAAACCCTGAAGCGTTCTGTGTATAGTGGTACTTCTGGTTACGTACTTAATTCGTTCCGGAGGTCCGTTCTTAACCTGAAACTGTTATTAACCTGAAGCACCACTTTAGCTAATGGGGCCTCCTGCCGCCACTGCACAATGTCTGTTCTCATCCTGAAGCAAAGTTCTTAACCTGAGGTACTATTTCAGGGTTAGCGGAGTCTGTAACCTGAAGCGTATGTAACCTGAAGCATGTGTAACCCGAGGTACCACTGTACACACAAAGCCAGTCTAAATGTTCAGAAGCAGCATGTGGTACAGAACTGCATGTCTGATGGGTCTCCATATAAAAGGTCAGGGGGTGGGGGCAGTGGCCTAGCATGGGTTGCTAGTGCCTGGGGCTGCGCAAAGTGGGCAGGAGGGAGGTACACATGTGCATTCAACTGCCTAATAACGTCCACGTCACCCAGGAGATCGCAGCCGCAGAGATAAGCAAAGAAGAGTTGTTCTGTTGTATGGAGAGGTCACTTCCTGGTTCGCATGGAGAGCCGTTTTCAATGGACCCCAGCGACGGAAGCATGCAGCTGAATTGAGGAAGCACCAGATGTTGAAATTTTGTGCCCCTAGCAATTTTGCGCCCAGGGCAACCATACCTTATTCTCTGGCTTACCAAATATCCAGCATCTGCATGGCCAGCAGATGGAAGTAAATATCTTCCCCGACTCATTCAAGACAGGGTAGGTCTTCTTTTGAATACACTGCGCTCTATTAAACTACCCTGTTCTGCTAGCAGAAGCCAGCATGAGGGCTCCCCTGCTAACACAACAGGGCTTTCCCCCCTTGTGCACCCCCTAAAAAAAATCCACTCTAGGGGCTTGTGAGAACGCCCCCCCCCAGAACAATGTGTGGAGGGAGGCGAAATGCTTGCACTGTAGGATCAACCTCCTTAGCACCACATTGAATTCCACCCAGTACGACCAAAAATTAAGCACAGTTAGTCTTTGTTATTTCGGATTACATGCTTGATAATCCGCCCTGCCCCCCCCCCCCCCCGGTTTCACCCACTCTATTACAAGTGTCTTTATTAGTCCATAGGCATAAGGGAAGGAAACTCTACTTCCTGAAGTTTGCATCTTAGACAGCTTCCATTACTACCCTACTTTACATAACTTTCGCACTGTATGCCTCATTAATCCACCCCAACAACTAAGCAGAACTTAATTTTAATGCTGGCATTCATTTTCAAATTGGATCCAGCTCTAGATAAGTACATACTGAATCACAGGTCAGTGTGGCCCTGCCAAGGAAACATCAGAATGTGGGCAGGTCAACTTTAGGTGGGAACAGCTTTTGTGGTAAGCATTCCTCTCCACACACGCACACACACACACACACAAATGCTGGCCCTGACCCTCCCCAGGAACCAACAATTTATTTCAAGAATTGGCACCCCCAGGGCCAACAAAAGACAATGTACAATGTACATATCACTGCTTTTCCTATGTGTTCATTGAATGATCTTTCAGCAGCTTCGGTATGTTTCATATTATGGAAATATTCCCCAGCCTCCTCCAGCACATTGCATTCTCCCTCTTTGACACCACAGCAGCAGCAAATCGTGGGACATTTCCTTCTTAACCAATTCCAACCGATCAGGACTCACGTGGCACGTGAGATGTCACAGGGCTAGGAAACCGAACAAGGAAATGAGGCCAATGCTTTTCCACCTGCCACTGTCCTTCCATTCCTGATAGGGGAGTCTTGCAAAATTGGTGAACATTTCTACGCTCTTCATTGTCACTCCCTATTGCAGAAAGCGTTCCTGAAAACCAGAGTCCCATTTTGGCACATCCCAAGAGCGAATAGGATTGAGTTAAAACAGCCACACATACTGAACATTGTGTAAGGCAGTTATTAAGCAACATCTGTACCAGCAGCAGACACAGCAATGTTTGTAAAGGGCCGTGTGGAAGTTAACTGCAACCTCCTATCCCCATCCATTAATCAAACTCCAGCTAGTTCCCATTACACTGTAAATGGAATAATGACTGGTGTGCACTTTTCACTTACAATGAGAGTATTCTAAAAAAGCAAAAAGACCTCAGAGCAGCCCATTCAATTCCTGCCAGGGAAGTTGGGCACTTAACATTTTGTAAGTATGCCCATTTTAAAGAACGCTAGCTTTATTTGGATGTTTTGCCAGCTTGTGCACAAATGAAAACAAGAAGAAACGAGGCCGGGAGACTCAACAGTATTCCTTCAGAGTGTTTCTCCAAGCTCGATCCAACACCAGGAATTCAGCAAGTTAGGTACGTAGGAAGTTGCCATATAGACTAAGACTAATGGTTCGTCTCTACACTGTCTGGGTCTCAGACGGGAATCTTTCTCAACTCCACCTGGAAATACTAGGGATTGAACTCAGGATCTTTTGTGTACAAAACATGCATTCTGGCACCAAGCCATGGTCCCCTCCCAGCTCTTATTTCCATCCTCCCCTCACCAGGGATGTCAGAATTCCAACAAAAATGGAAAAGTAAGCAGAGATTGTTGCAGTTCACACATTTCTCTGTGGTCAGGATTGAAAACCAGTCCAGTGAATAAAATCTGTATTCATTTATGTAGCTGCTGTTGTTTTTTGGTCTGCAAATGATACATAATATAATTATAGTTGTTGTTGTTTTACACTGTTTTGCTGTTTTCTTTACACTAAATGTTATATAGGAAATGTAAATAGCCACATAACTTATGCAACTTATGTGCAGCTAGATAAACAAGGTAGTATTTGGCAGAAAACAAACTATGGTGGAAAACAAAAGAATGCTGACTGCGATGAATACAGGTTGGAACAAAAATAATAGAATCATAAAGTGGGAAGGGATACCAAGAGTCATCTACTCCCACCCTCTGCAACACAGGAATCTCAACTAAAGCATCCATGACGTAGAATCATAGCCTTCCTAGATACTTGCCCATGACACTAGATGATCAAATGATAAATTGCCATTTCAGAGGCTTTCATCAGAGGTTAGAAGTGTTAAGAAGATGCAGTGATCAGGATCGCAGGACACTCCATGCACTCAGTAACAATGCTATAAGAGTTCAAAAATATCCAGTTTTGAATACAAGTTCCCTTTGCCCCAGAAAATAGTTTTCTGCTCATAAATTATGAACATTAATGCTCATGTGCCCGTTTTTGTGCCTCCATGGTCTACTTTCCTCTGAATTTAAGGGCTGTCACTAAAGTTGGTTAGGGAGGAGAAGATTTCCCCAATTCTGTCTCTCCTCTTTCCTTCCACCTGAATTTCAGTGTAGCTAAGAGAACACCTAAAACAATTCTGGAATTTCACTTGCTTCACCTTGTTTGCACAGTCCCCTGTCACCACAGTGCACATATACTTCGATGAAACATTGCAAAACAAGAAATCGTATGATTGTCTGAAAAAAATATTATCGTGTGGTTTTCCACTGGTACATCAATGAACTTCTGAGCAATGATAAAAACACCACAGAAAAAGAATCTTGGAGCAATTACACATACCATCACATAAAGACTGATAAAAAGCACTGTGCATCAGTTAAGTATTGCAAGGGGAACAAAAAGAAACTCAAGGAACTAAAAGCTGCCACATACTGCACAAGCACCCTACCGTGTTCAAAATACTCATTCATTCATTCATTCATTCAAGGAAAAAGTGGGAATTCCAAGTCTGCTGGTTTTTCCTTAGAAGCAAGACTGGGTGACTCAGAAAATTCCGGAGGATATTTGGATGAGATATTCAGGAGCATCCCCAGCATTTGTTGATTTCTGAAACAAAGAGTTTGACTTTGAGTATGCAGTTAAAAATAATAATACCCTGTCTCCTAATTTGTGATTTGAGCAATCAGTTTGGCTTGGAATTTCCTTGTTAGGAAAAAATAATAATGCATGCACCACAAATGCAGGCACACACATGCAATCTCTCACAAAAGCCAAATTGGCTGTTACCAAAAAAAAAAAATTAAACTCGAAGTCTGACTATTTGAAAAACACAAAACAAAACCCTTGCATCATGAACAGCAGACCAATGAACCGATTTAAAAGTTAACCTAACAAGGCAATCAATGTAAAAATATTGGCATGTGCCTTCCAGTTTGGTCTGCTGGTACAGGTGACCTACAATAACCAATCATGCAGAGGGGGAAAGTCACCAGTATATAGCAGCCTGGTGGATTTTAAAATCCCAGCCTTTGCCTAGGCAATGTTTTGCCATTCCCCACCAACACTGAGAGAGCATGCATAGATCAGAAAAAAGTTGTGCATGTATAATTTGTGGGGGGTTGAAAAAAGAAAAGATCCAAGTGTTTGCCAATGCTGATCATAAATTGCCAGATCATTTCTAATTGAAGCTGAGGAGACTTTGCCCACAAGGGGGTGGGGTGGGAAGCAAAAGCCCTCTTCTGTGCCAACATCATCTACAATGGAACCAACACCAGAAGCAAAGCATGCAGTCACTTAGGGTCAGAAATCTCTTTAGAGGTGCCGATGAAGCTGTTATGTACTGATGTTCTCACCCTGGGCCAGCAGGGGGATACTGTAGATAGGTATGCAAATGAAGGATCGAAAGTGACGTTCAGTGATTGGATAGTTTGTATGCAAATGAAGGATCAAAAGTGACATTCAGTGATTGGATAGCTTTAGAAAATGGCAACAGTTACATTGTTCTGGAGCTCTATATAAGCAGGCTAACTGAGCCCCTCAGCCAGTTCTGTTCCAGCTTACAAATAAAGAGCTGCCTTGGAAGAATCACTGTGTCGTCTGCTATGTCTACCCACAACTTAACAGAAGCCATGTGCAATCTGAAAAGTGCTCTCCTCACAAGCACTTGCACTATTCCAGTGGATCTCAGGGCACAACTTTCCACACGGCCAACTATTATGCCACTGAAGTGATTATGTCTGTTTCTGGAGGTTCTCAATTGCCAGTGTGTTTTGGACGCAATCCCAAAATAGAAGGTGACAACAAGGACCAGTGCAGCCTGTGATGCTCTCCAGGCTGTCTGAGCTCACCTTTCACTTGCCCTTCTAATATAATTTGCATGTGGGCCATTAAAAAGCCAATACTGCAATATTTTTCTTTTGTTCCCCCCCTCCTATCCTTAGGGAAGGAAATAAACCAAAAGCCTTTATGTTTGTAGTCTTATCGACACCAACGTTTCCCTTGTCCATGCCTAGGGAACGGGAGGTTTAGTCCTTCAAATACTGTAGATACTATCACTTGAGAGCCCAGTTCTTTCATCTTTCTCATTTGAACAACATGACTCTCATTTAGAAGTTTTTTTAAGCCAATGTGTGACACAGAAAAGTTGCTGTGACTGAGGATACTTTGGGAATACAACTCAGTGATTCGTATAATTTGAAGCAGCTATCTGAGACGCTCAACAAGACAGGCACTGCCAGAATGAACTCAATTTTGTAACAGAAAGAGGCAGCACACACGGCTGCTTCATTTGGAAAACGTTAAAATAAACTTATCCAAACAAAACGGAGAGGTTTTATGGAATGAAATAACTGAATGGGTGGATGGGGGTGTTTCAAACCTCCATTGATAGTCTGTTTCGATACAAGACAGTGGAATCCACCAAGCTGGAAACGTGCCAGTCGTTTAATGAAAAGTCAGACAGTTTGGCACAGACATTACACATTGTGCCATGGATAAAATTACTGCCCTCTCTAGTGTTTCCTCAATAAATCAATAGGAGGGGAGGTAAAGAGGACGACACGCCAAACAGGACAGGAAATGCTGACAGTGAAATACGAGAAAACTGATAAAAACTGCTACTTGGAGATCATAAGGCAAGGAATCTCAGCTGCAAAAGAACAGTCCGCTGCAACTAATATTTCACTAAGATTTAAAAAGATCTGGAAGGGCACCAGCCAAGAAGAGAGGCAATTTCAGGCAGAGAGAGATAATTTATATTAAGCACTGCAAAAAAAAAAAATACCATAGCAGTTTGCAACAAAAATTATCAAATGGCAGCAAACTCTGCCTGCAAATAAACCCACCCATCTGGGAAAGCCTGTAAAAATAAAAGTTTTCAGCATCAGACAAAATGCATACAATGTTGGAGCCTGTCTAACTGCATTGGGCAGCATGATCCACTGAGCAGGGGGCACTTCAGTGAAGGGCCTAGTCCAAATCACTACAGAATGAATCTCTGGTATACGTGGCGCAGCAAAGACAGTCCCCATAGACAACTACAGTGGACAGGTAGATACATAGGGATATCCTGGTCCCCAGTTTTTTAGGGCTTTATATGCTTAACAGAAAAACCTTAAATCTGACTGGCTGGCATATTGGGAACTGGCAATAGTTCCCTCAGCACCAGCCCTACATGCTGACAGAAGGCAAAGCTGGACACAAATTGGCTAAAAAAAGGTAAACGACCCCTGACAGTTACCATAAGTCCAGTCACGAACAACTCTGGGGTTGCAGCGCTCATCTCACTTTACAGGCTGAGGAGCCGGCATTTCTCCGCAGAGTTTTTCCAGGTCATGTGGCCAGCATGACTAAGCCGCTTCTGGCAAAACCAGAGCAGCACACTGTTTACCTTCCTGCCAGAGTGGTACCTATTTATCTACTTGCACTTTTTGGCGTGCTTTTGAACTGCTAGGTTGGCAGGAGCAGGGACCAAGCAACGGGAGCTCACCCCATCGTGGGGATTCGAACCGCCAACCTTCTGATCGGCAAGCCCAAGAGGCTCAGTGGTTTAGACCACAGCGCCACCCACCTCCCTCACAAATTGGATACAGCCCCAATAAGTGAGGTCACCAGAATACGTTTCTATGTCCCAGTGGTGAGGGACTGATGAGCTTCCCTCCCACCAGCAGATGGGAGAGCAATCAAACCTTCCTGGATAAAATTGCTAGGGTAGTGTGGTGATTAAGAACCTGGGGCTGAAATCACTTGATTTAGTTAATGTACCCAATTCAGTTAATGCATATTATTACTGCTCACAAGTTATGCTTCCCCCACTTTAAATGTCACTACACTCCTTCCAGTTAGCTTAGATATAACACTGTTATTTATCAGAAATATTTATGAACTCTAAGCTTCGTAATACCACCACAGAGGTATGAAAAAACAAAACAAAAAAGTTTTAAGCAAGTAAAAACAGGTAAAACAGTTCTCGAAGGATATCAGTTACTGCCCACAAATAAACTCCTCCTTCTGGAAATGTCTGGGAAAACAAAACAAAAAAACCTTTTCCTGCATCTGACAAAATATATAGAATGCGGGAGCCTGTTTAATGTCAGTCACAGGCATCTCAAGGTACAAATGGGGAAGTCAAACCCTGGAGAATTCTTGTACTGAGCTCAATTGTCTGACTTGGTTCCCCCTTTAAAATATGGCTACAATTCTAAACATTTAACAAGAATGCTATTCCCCACGCCGTCCCCCAAATACCACTTGCTTAGGCTATAGGAAATCACCATCTTTCCTTTCTGCAAATCATGGGGCAGGGGGGAGAGAACTCAGCAGACATCTGGACACTGAAATGAAATATAGGGGCCGCAAGGGAAATTTAGGGCTCTGGCCAGATGAAGACTCCTGGGCATCTCCTTAGTTTGCTTACTCACTTGCCTAGAAAATGACAAGCAGCTGGCTGAGGGGCATATGAGCTACAGCTGTAGTGCTGTTTGCAAAATGATACAAGACTTAGCTTTTCAACTCCATGGTAATTAGAACTTCTAATTTCCTAAACCACTTTGGAAAATCGGATCCCATGTTCATAATTACACAGTTGAGAAGGACAAAAGCATTCTGATGTAAGGGACTAAAAGCATCTGGAGGTGTTCATTCCTACATATCCTGCAATTATTGTTGGTTTTTCACCTGATCTTTTATCTTCAAAGGGACACTGCTCTGTCTTTTTACTTATTAAACACGCCGTGCCCCTGCAGGCTCAGGGTGAGTAAAACTAATTGGCAGGTTTAGGAAAGTCCACAGCAGACCAAGTCTGTATCTAGATCCTTGCTAGGCATGGATGAGTCCACCAACGTCAGTTTCTCTTACGTTTCTCATTGCTCCAGTCTTACCTTCAACCTGTCTTGTCTTCTGCCCTCTTGTGTGGGTGAAAACTGTAACTAAAACACTTGGCTACTGCAGTGTGATAAACAAGGGGCAGGGCTGTGGTAAAGATGTGCCAACTTCAAAGCCTTTGAATTTGGGCTTAATTCTTGGAATTATTCTGCAGAAACAGAAATGACCTGCAGAAATATTACACAGGGGGCAACTATTTTTTTGTGCATGACTGCTGGCATTTGGGTCCTTTTGGACTGACAAGAGGGCAGAATGGGGGTGTAACTGGGGGGGCAGAACGGGGTGGGGTATAAGGAGGGCAGGGCAGATTTATGTGGTCTGCTGACATGCACTGAGGCCAGGAACGGAACCCCACGCAAAATGGTCACCACCTGTATATACCAGAACTGACGACCCTCTTCATTGTAAACTGACCCATGCATTGGGATATAACTTCATCAATTATCCCATAGCCAGCTTGGACAGGCGTTTCTATCACTGAGCTATTCAGCTATGCCATCTCAGCTTTCGGAGGGGCAATATTATCAGATCCCTAAGTATAGCCTAACACTTAGTACACATAGGAATAACCTTAATACTCCACCTTATCTGTATTGCTCGTTATATTCTGATGCAACAAAACTCATATTGGGACTAGCAGAATATTGAGGGGGGATGTCTCATTTCCCCCTTCTCTGAAAACAAAAATAATAACAATAAATGGTTAAATGTAAGGAGTACTGGGCTGTAGAGAGGACCTACAGGGAAGAGCCTTACTACAAGAAGCGGGGCAAAAGAAAATAATATATCAATTTCCAATTCAAATCCAAGATGGTATTTGGCATGCAAAACCGAGCCTCTGTACCCACTCCTTTGAATTGCCAGTAAGTATGGCACATAAGGCCATACAGTCTAACTTGAAATCAGTGGTGACGAAGAAGCAGCTAACAAATAAATACCTTCAAAATTCTCATATATTTGGAAATGTGCATAAATAGGTTTGCTATTGACAAAGATTTCAATTAACATAGGATATTGTTACTAAAACCACAGGACTTGGTACATTGCACAGTGCGCTTGGTACACTTTAAGACCTCCACAGATGTTCAGTCAAACGTGCAATGTTAGGATGGCACTGACTCGACCAACCCTGCATCTGTTTGTTCAGCATCAAAATTGCACAGAGACCTGCCAATTTTGCGGTATACAGACACTTCAAACTAGGACTTCATGGGCTGTACACCTACTGGTCTCATCTGTGACACTCAGTGTACAGGCACTGGGTGGACCTGATAGTAGTAGCCCAGGAAGGGCAAGCCTTCAGAACCCTAATATTCACTCTGTGTGTGTGTGTGTTTTTGTGTGTGTGTGTGTGTGTGCGTGTGTGTGTTTCAGTACAGAAGAAAATGGCATAGATGGCAACAGACCATTAAACACTTGAATATATTCTCTAAAAAAAACTTTGTTTAACGTAAAAGCTGAAACTTTCAGGATGCTGAATTATGTACCAAATATAGAATTCTGCACTTGTGTGATGCATTTACAAAGCTCCAGAATACATTTGAAACTAGCTCTGAGAGTGCAAGTGAACTTTAGAGTTGTTTTACTCCAGGCTTCCTCAACCTCGGCCCTCCAGATGTTTTTTGAGACTACAATTCCCAGCATCCCTGACCACTGGTCCTGCTAGCTAGGGATCATGGGAGTTGTAGGCCAAAAATATCTGGATGGCCGAAGTTGAGGAAGCCTGTTTTATTCCCAACAGCAGCAGCCCCTGCCCCATGGCAAACTAAGCTGGAAACTGAGAGTAGATTCAAGAACTGTTTGTGATATGGTACCCAGGGTTAGCGGTTGAATGAAGGTCCCATGAGCCATGAGGCCAAGCAGGTCTTTGAAACCTTGCCAGACTTAAATATTTAGGATTCTGCAGGTGACTTGGAAGCATTTTCCAAAGTTTGAAAATCAACTCAGAATCCCTGAAGTAATCATTGCCTGCAGGTGCCTCAACTGGTTCATGCAGTGGTTCATGCAGGCTACCATTCTCTTTAAAACAGCACCTAGGCTGATGCTCACAGGAATAACCTAAAGCTGGCAGCATGTGCTTCCCTGAGATTTATCTATCAAGACCAATAGTTGCAGGTGAACCTATCCTATCCATTCTGCAAGACACTCTATTTTTGGTTAAGAGGTAACTCTGCCAACTAAAGTCCAGCCTGGCTAGTAGCAAATATTTTGTGCTGCGTAAGAGCCAGAAGTCTGATAAAACAAACAACAGTTCTTGAGTAAAGCTCTTTTGTGAAAAGCAGCGTTTCCCCTGAGCCCCACTAAGGCACAAGACTAGTGAGATAGCTTCATTGTGCTCTATTTCACCCACTGCTGAATGAGAAACTGAATTGTGTTCTTACTTTGCATCCTGCCAGCACAAGTGCTGCTGAAAAGCAGGGCTGCTGAAGATCAAAAGGAAAACATCGTGATGTCAGCAGAACAATGGGAATTTCCTTCACACCCACTTACCTGCTGGTATTCCCCTACCCTGATCTGCCAGATCTTCAAACAGGAAACAGAAATTTTTGAAATCTGAAGTTGGCAACTTTATCCCCTAATATCCGTAACAAATATAAGGTGAATTCCAGAATACGCACTCATAGCAAAAAATTATTTGCAAGGCTCAGAGGGGCTTAAGTAACAAGGCAAAGACAGTCCTAAGGCTGGGGAAACAGGAGAAAGGGATTCATCTCTTCTGTGGACAAGAAGAAGAAGAGGAAGACTCAATCCGCTTTTGCTTACCAGTCCATCACAATTACTGATGGCCACTGCGGCACCTGGCATGCCTGAGACTCCTCCTGTAAAAGCACAGTCCTGTTGCAGCGGTTCCCGAAAGACTTCCCGGAAGTCCTCTTGCCACTCAGTCAATGCGCCAGGTGACACCAGCCGCCGGTTGGGCTTCAGGCGAAGATGCAGCTCCTTTCCAAAAACAGTAACATTGAAGTAGTACAAGCGATTCCCAGGCACGCCTTGGTTCAGAAAGGTGGTGCTGCGGGCAACCCTGCGCCGGCCTGGGCGAGGTGGAGGAGCGGGAGGGTGGGTGGCTTTGCCCCTCCTTGCTGCCACCGAGCCAGACACCACGTGCGAGAGGAACCGTCCCTGGCAATCTGCACTGAAGGGCACAATCACACCATATTCACTTAGCTTTCCAGACAGGAGCAGCTCTAGTGGAAATAAATACAGATAGACATACTTCAATACATTCAAAGCAGAGCGGGGCGGGGAAACCCCTTTTTCGTAAGCGTGTGTTTGAAAAGCCTTTGCTCCTCTCAAGATATGCACACCTGCGGCTCCAGCCTCACGGGGCTTAGTCCTGCAGTTAGCCATTCATTGGCCCATGGCAAGTCACACTACTTTCCAAGTGAGCCACCTGAAGGAACTATCACACAAGGCATCCAGTAACCACACAAAGGCAGAGCTGTATGAAGTCTGGACAAATGTATACATAAAAATTCTACAACCAAAACAGACGAATTCTGGCACCCGAATAAATTAATGCACATAAGACACATTTGCAAAACCCATTTCATTGTTTTAAATTTATTCTGCAATTTCAAGTGTTTTGCATAACTTATGCTGGTTTTGCTAACCATGTGGGTGGATCAAGGAACTATGCAGGGCACTGAAGTCTTCTCCTGCCCAGTTCTTCCACCACCACCACCACACCAGACACAAGTTCCAGGAGGCATACTTTTTTAAAATCTAAACTTACAAGTGTGTTTTCACCAATCCAAAGAGTTAGAAATTTGTTTATAACACACACAGACAAAGGGGCTGTAGCCAACGAAGTTTGACTCAAGAGTAGCCCCACTGAAATTCAGGGGCCAACGTTTGTCACGTCCATTAATTTCAGTGTGTCTACTCAAAGTCTGACTACACTCCCCTATAAGAAACTTGTTTTACAAATTAAAGCTGAGAATCTCAGGAAATTCAGGTCTGTTCCTCATAAGTGCTTTATGCACTCTCCCCCTCCCCGTGCTCATGTGGAACTGCGGAACACAAACAGAATAGACACAGGTGCTGAGGGCTACACATCTTGGTGGGCTACTACATAATTGTGTTGGCCTGCAAAGGTTGTAGAGACACTTTCCTTTTTACCTAGATCCATCCTTCACCCAGTTTTTTTATAGTGGTTCTTAAATTTAACTACAAACCTTCACACTTTTGTTTCAGAGTAAGCCAAAAGAATGATGGCTGCAAACATTGATATTTCTGGAGAGGGGCAGTTCTGTTAAGTGAGAAGCTATTGCTCTTCTTCCTCCACCTGCAAAACCTTTATGATTTCCCCCTCATAAACTGTAGCTCACAAAGCGTCAACTGGGCATGTTCAACACAGCAGAAGAAATTCACACTGACACGCCCTTATGCTTCTTGCATGCCCAGCTAACACCAAGCATCCAAAGTATTCATTGTGCAGTTTCCATGTCACACTGTTCCTCTAAAGTAGAGAATCCCGCTGAACTTAAAAAAAAAAAAGCGTGTCAGCATTGTAACATACTTTGGCAAGGCTTGCAAAAGAATCCCATGTGTTAGCTCTGTATTCCAATTCCTCAACAGAGCTTAAACAGCACTGTTTTAGCTACTGCATCAATTGCCAAAATGAAGCTTTAAAAAAAAAATGCACTATGGAGGTGAACAGCACTGCCATCTTAAAAAAACAAGAATCTTTGAAGTGATGCACTCCTATTCCTGCAAACTGTTTTGCCTTACTGACTGCCCATCTCTGCACCCTTCAAATGCAGCAAAGGTTTTAAAATGCAACCTGTTTAAAAATACTTGGGCAGCAAGGTAAATGGAAAGAACTCTCAGCCTACCCATCAAATGTCATCAGTCCAGCTGAAATCCATTAACCTGCCTTTGGAGGAAACATGCTTAGGATCAGAGGTATAAATATAATTTGGAAAACCTGACTCATAGAGCCAAAACACAGTGATAAGTTTAATTGTGTGTTTAGGGCTTGCCATTTGTTTCAGGGCTCCATCCCAACTTAATAAGGAACAGGGGTGGGGGCTGTGAGTTTTTAATTGGAGTTCTCCCTGTCCTGAAAAGAAAACATGTCGCTGGTAATATGGGAAATGCTGGATCTCCCCTTCCATTTTTTTAAAAAATTTGTTTTTATTAAAGAGTTTTGGGGGTTGTTGGTTTTGTTTTGTTTTAAGAAACAAAATCTTTAAAAGCCAGGAGTGGGGAAATCAGAGGCACCTGAAAATGGCTCCCAAAATCTGCCTTTCTTATCCTGTCCTAAGCAGGATTAGCCGATAGAGATCTCGAATGTCTAAGAGTCAACATCAAAGAGTAGTTTTTGTCTGGATTCCCCCCCCCCGCCGCCGCCCCCGGCCCACCTCTAAGGTACAGTCAGGGGCAGGGTACAGGGCAACGGGTGCCTGGAAATGTGAAACTTGGGTGTTTCGTAGCATTTGGTGCAACACTTTGGTACTTGATCAGACGGACGACAGATGACCGGCCAAAAACAAAACAAAACGCCGAACTGCACTTCCGCGCGATAACCAAACCAGCATTTCCATCTCTCTCGGGCCACTGGGTCAGGCTGGCGAGAAGACGCATTTGCATTCATTCCTGGTCGCCGTTTCACGCGGCAGCAAGAACCACCGGCGCCCAGTGGAACTTGCTTGCCGGTGAGGATACAGAGACTGGGCGGGAGGGGGGGCGGAATCCTTCCACGTTTTGCCAGTCAGAAAGCCCTGAATTCAGCGAGCCTTGCTCTCCGGGAGCGGGCAGCGCTGCTGGATCGTGGACCGAGAGCGCGCCTCCCGGACCCTGCCTCCTGCTTCTTGCCCACCCAGGAAGCCCGCAGGCAGCGGGACGCGAGCAAGGCGCCCGGAGAGATGCAAAGGCGCGCGAGGCGGGGCGGGCAGGTTGACCCGCTTCCCTCCCTCCCCCCCCCCCGCCTCTCTCCTTTCCCCGCGCCGCGCGCTCCTTCCTACCTTGGGCTCTCGCTCCCCTGCCCGCGGCGAGCCAGCAGCTGAGCGGCACCAAGCAAGACAGCATCGCATAGAGAGGCGGGTAATCCATTTGCGGACGCTCGCCCGGCGCGCCACCCGGGGACTCCAGCGCCCGGCCAGCCCCACACAGCCGGGAGGTGGTGAGGAGAACGAGGAGGACGGAAAGCTGCTCCTTCGGGTCGCCTGAGGGGCTGCTGCCGGGGAAGCCGCGCGCTCCCAGCCTGGCGCGCTCTCCCTTCTCCTACCTGCCTGCCGCCGCCGCCGCCGCCTCCTGCTGGCCCGAGCAGGGCGCTCTGTCAGCGGACGAGGCGCCGCTCCTCCTCCTCCTCCTCCTCCAGCCGGCCCCGTCTTCGCGCTGCGCCCGGCCCGGGACGAGTGCCCTCCATGCACTGCGACGGGGCAAGGCGCGCAGCGAGCGGCCGGCGGAGCGGAGGAGGCGCTTCCCGCTCTCGAGGCGGCTGCCAGCTGAGGAGAGCCGAGCCCGCGGGGGGGCGGGGGCGGGGAGGGCCGTGACGACGGCGACGCCTCTGAGTGACAGGCGGGCCGCCGGCTGGAATGGGATACAAAGGGGAGGGGGCTGCACACAGCCCGCTCGCCGCCGCCGCCGCCTTCTCTCCCGCGGGAGGCACTCGCAGAGTGGAGAGAGAGAGAGAGAGAGAGAGAGAGAGAGGACTTTCCATTGCACGTGGCGCTTCCAGCGCTGCGCCACTTGCCATTGGCCGGCCCCGGAGCCAAGCCCCGCCCCCACTTTCGGCGAGGGTCGTCCCATCCCCGCCTCAAGGGCTTTTGCCGACTGCACCCGAGAGAGGCGCAGCACGCGTGCACGTCGCCACGCAGCCTGGGCGCGAGACGCGCTTGCCCGTCTCCTGGCAGACTGGCGGGGCGAGGTCCCCACCTGCCCGCCTGGGAGGTTTGAAGCTGCTGCCAAGCTGGTTGCAGCCCCTCAGAAATGGGATCGGTCACCGTTTTCATAAACGGGCAGGGCGTTCCAAAGTTTCTGCCAGCCTGGGGATGCTAGGGCTTCCTGCAAAAGTTACCGAAACCCTTTCAAGAGGGAGGGGTGTTGCAGTCATCTACGTCTCTGAGTTCCTTCAGTGCGTTTCTGTACATGTGCTACTCAGAAATAAGCACCGTTGAGTCCCAGGAACAGTTTCTGCTTCTAAAAAATCCATCAGGTGGCTTAAAATATAACAAACCTTTGGTGTTGTTGTTTTTTTAAAAAAAAGCCAGTATGAGTCCACATAGGGTAGCGTCAAAAGTAATCGCTCCTCACAATTGTTGGATCACTGCAGTCTGCTCTCCCTCTAGGATGCAAAGTATTTGGTGCTAGAATTCTCCTTGGGCTCATCCTCATCATGGCTAAAGTGGTTGGTAGCCATCTCAAACTTAATGGCCTTTTGAGCAATGCATATACAGTGGTACCTCAGGTTACATACGCTTCAGGTTACATACGCTTCAGGTTACAAACTCCGCTAACCCAGAAATATTACCTCAAGTTAAGAACTTTGCTTTAGGCTGAGAAGAGAAATCATGCTCTGGCGGCGCAGCGGCAGCGGGAGGCCCCATTAGCTAAAGTGGTGCTTCAGGTTAAGAACAGTTCCAGGCTAAGAACGGACCTCCGGAACGAATTAAGTACTTAACCTGAGGTACCACTGTATGTCTAATACTCAAGTGGCGGTCAGGGGTGTCAGGATCCGGCACATTGAGTGGACGAGACCAATAGCGGGTCTGGTTTTGGAATGGGGTGGGTTCGGTAACCCTGCTGGACGATCTTTGCTTAGAGATGGACGGATGGAATGTTATTTCTGCTGCTCTTACTGTACTTCTAACCAACTTATGGCACTGTGGATCACAAAACACTCTTAAACAGTGTACTCTATTACATCCAGTTGTTGGTGCTTGGATCACAGCATGCAACGAATCATGGAAAGACAATCTAACCTAATTTGCTGCTGATGCAGAAAACCCAGCGCTCAAACGGAAGTGATTGAAGGGAAAGTGAAATTACTGAAGGCCGCATATAGCATACTATTAGAATGGGAGACAAAAGATGAAGAGGTAAAATCAGTTATGATTAAATGGGCACAAGATGTAGGTCACAATATTATGATGGAGGATTGGGTTAAATTATGGAAAACTGACTTAAAATTTACAGATTGTTCACTATTGTAGGAGAACTACATGAAGATGATGTACAGATGGTATACAACACCAGTGCAGCTAGGGAAAATGTACAAAACTAGCTCAAACATATGTTGGAAGTGTAAGGAAAAGGAGGGAACATTTTATCATATGTGGTGGGATTGTAAAGTAATTAAAAAATTTGGGAAATGATATACAATGAACTGAAGAAAATGTTCCATTTAACATTTGTTAAAAAACGCGAGGCATTTTTGTTGGGGGTTGTCGGGAAAGACCTGCCAAAAAAGTTGAAAAACATCTTCATGTATGCAACAACGGCCGCAAGAGTTCTGGTAGCACAAGGATGGAAGACTGAAGAAATCCCAACTAAAGAATCATGGCAAGAAAAATTGATGGATTATGCAGAACTGGCAAAATTGACACATAAGCTATGGGACAAGGATCACTGTGACTTTAAGGATGAATGGGAACCTTTCACAAAGTATTTGAAGACGCAACAAAGTGAACTGGACTCCTTGGCAGGTTTTGAATAAACATCCACAATTTTTTACTGATAATAATTAGCTAAACAGTTGGAGGATCTATACAACTCTGTAACATGCAGAAAATAGCATTATTGGAGAAACCAAAGACTGGAACTGAGGGAAGTCGGGGGGTGGGGTGGGGTGGGGGGATGGGTTTGTGGGGGGTGGGGGGAGGAAAGAATGGGAATAAGGATATGTTTTTGGAAAATATGTTTTGTTATAACTTTGAATAAAAAAAAATAGAAAAAAGAAAACCCAGTGCTAAAGCATCCCTAACATCCAGTCTTGCATGCCTCCTGCTGAAAACAGCAGCCATGCCTCTAGCTCTAACCCTTCTAATAGGTCTGTGCTGTGATATCAGGCACTCGGCATTGCACACACAGCAGCCTGCAGCAGCCACTGCCAATGGTGTGCACAGGCAGGAAAACGCATACCCTTACGACATCAGAACAGATAGAATTACTACTAGACATTGCAGAAGGGAAGCTTAAAAGCACAGAGTTGCCATTTTCAGCAGCTTCTGGTCCAGATTGAGATTCTGAAAATGTATGCCGACTTCTGCTTCCCTGCCATTTATTTTCAGTTTGAAACATATAAGAACAAAGGGAGTGACAGCACCAAAAAAAGACCAGTGGCTTTTCGTTTGCAGGAAACTCACCCTTCCGAAGGCTGCACTGAACTTCCTATGACTTGGGAAAGAGGGATCAAAACACTTCTCTAAACTTGCCCTGGAGCAACATTGGCTTCCACAATGAACCCCGGTGTTTTGTTTTTTTTAAAAAAAGAAACTTCCTCAAAATTGCTTTTAAACATCCTTTTTCTTTTATATGATGAAATCAATCTGCTGCCAATAAAAAAATAAACAAATGCATGCCCACACAAAATTCTGTATCCGATATGGAACGAGGCACTTTGTTGTACTTGTAAGTTACAGCGTATCTCAAGGTGCTAACCAGGCTTGCGAAACTATGGGAGTTAAGGTTGCAATCCTCTGGAAGCGCATGGACCTGGGAATTTCAAGAGGGTGGGGTCCTAAGCATACTTACTAGGGGAAGAACCCCACCAAACTCAACAGGCAACTTAAGTGTTACATGCAGGAATTTTTTTGTATTGAATCCTACTGGAATCTTTTGCATATGCCAATAAAGGTCTGAGAATCTGAAGTCAGCTTAGCATTGTGCTGTAGTGCACATGCATGTTCGGTTGGGCTGCATCTTGGCTTCCTGCATTTTGTCCTCTCCCTGTGTGTTTGGATAGTTGCAAGGAAGGGAAATCCCCTCCCCTCTGCCTCAGTATGACAGAGATCTTCATTTTCATGTACAATACCGTGATGAGACTTTACAGCATCTGTTCTGCATGATAAGAATCACGAGCAGTAAAGCACAACCGCCATATGATCTTAAGTGCAAACAGCTGTCTGCACAGGAATCTCCAGGGGGGTCCCTGAAATCGCAGCAGGAATCTCACAGCGATTACTGAAACAAACACTAAAAAAAGGGGGGTGGAGAGTGATATGGAACCCGGATGATCTGACATAAGGCTTATTGAGCACTCGAAATATCTGACCCACCCAGAGGGCATCTGTCCTTCAACACTGAAGACTTTTAAGTGGCTGAGGTAGTTCCACAAGGTCTGGAGAGATGAAACTCAGTACACATCTTGTTCCAGACCACCTAGAAAGCTACAGAACAACAGTGTTACTAACCAACATGGTAACAACTGAATGCTGCCCAGTTGGCTTTGACCTGCAGCAGGGCCTTCTTGGTGGTGTTTCCCTGTTTACAGAATGCCCTCCATGGTGAGGTGTGTATGTCTTTCTCAGTACTAATGTTGAGGATGAAATTTTTAAACGTTCCTGTTCAGCCAGGCATTAGGTGGCTGAAAGATGCCGTTCCTGGCAAGCCTGAGATTGTTTCCTCTTGTGCCAGCAGAGAGGAAACAGAAGCACACAGGGGCTGTGGAAGTCTTGTTGCCTTCCACACACTTGGATCAGTCTGGAGAGAATTTCCAGGCGTGTCCCGGAATGTGAATCTTTGTCTGCAGAACACAGACTTCCCCACACATATTTTGGTACACGCCCGTTTTAAGCACTGCTGCCATTCTCCAGGCTTACATATGCCTTTTGTCCTCAGCCCTTGACTCTGTTTATAGAAATATTGTTCTATAAATATTAAGCCCTTTCTCACCGAAATTTCTACAGATCACATGTTACGGCATTGCAGGAAGGTCTTGAATTTGGGACATCTGAACAAATGCATATCCCGAATGTCTGCTGTAATGCATTCTGCACATGCCACATTAAAAAAACCCAAAAAACCTAAGACCTATTTCAGAAATGTTGGCGAGAGTTCTAAAATAATTTTAATTGGTGCTTTTTTCAGCACCCTCATCTGTAAAATCCATGAACTTGAAGCTCTGCAAGACCAGCTGTGCACGCCTGAAAGAACGAATTACAGAAGCCTTTCTAGCAAGGACAAAAATAGATTTCTGACCCGGAATCATCTCATGAATATGAGCCAATATATTGAGACCTCCAAGGTGAGAAATGGAAAGTCATGCGTCCATCTGGTGTGACCTGTGAATCTCTCATTGGTGAACATGATAAAATAATGGTGCCCAACTGCTGAAGCACAGCTGTGTGTCTCACAAAGTTATCTGTGTACTACAAAATGGGTTAATTGTAGTTGATCAAATTCTGCTAACTGATATGTCACAATCAACACAGACCCAGGCAAGCTTTAAGTTCATTGGTTTCAGTGAACTTAAGCCCACCTAATTATGTCAGATTGTGCCCATTTCTCTACATTGGCCCCAACAGAAGTGGAAAATGGCAGACACTCTTCTCCCTTTTGCCTTGACAGCGTCTTTTCTACACTGAACCCTCTCTAGTTAGCTGTTTGGTCCAATTTATATATTGAGCTTGTGGCAGCCAAGCATCTGATACTGCTTAGCGAAGCTGGCGTGGCAGCAAAGGAAGCTCAGTTGTTGAGGGAAGTAAACTGTAGTCCAGCTTCTGAGAGGGAGGGAAAACATCAGTTTGGCTGGGATCAAAATCTCATACAGTGGCAGGTTGATGGTTGGGAAATGTTCTGGGACATAGGGAAGATACGAGACAGGAATTCCAGTGGCAAGGAAGCTGAAAATAGTTATAACAGCCAATGGTCTGAGAAAGAGGAAGCTGAAGGGTTCGTGGAGGGCTTGGGGAAAAGGGAGAGATGTAAGACAGGAGGGGCAGCCACAGAGCAGTTAAGAAGTGTGGGGTTTAGGCAGAAAGCAAAGCGGCATAGGGAAGCTGATAGGGCATCTAGAAAAAGTAGGCGGTGTCCTGGGACACTGACCAAATTCAAGGAGTGCTCACTAGTGGTTCCTCAACATCCTGGGGGGGGAGTGACAAGTGGGGTGCCACAGGGTTCTGTCCCATTGTTGTTCAATGTCTTTATAAATGACTTGGATGGATGAATTGGGGGGATGCTCATCAAATTTGCAGATGACACCAAACTGGGAGGGGTAGCCAACATCAGGATTCAATATGATCTTAAAAGTTTGGAGAACTGGGCCAAAACTAGCAAAATGAATTTCAATAGGGACAAATGTAAGATTCTACATTTAGGCAAGAAGAACCAGCTGCACCAATATAAGATGGATTGCCAGTAGCACATGTGAAAAGGATCTAGTGGTCTTAGTAGACCACAAGCTTCACATGAGTCAGCAGTGTGATGCAGCAGCACAAAAAGCTAATGCTATTTTTGGCTGCATCAACAGAGGTATGTGTATTGTCCTGATCAAAGGAAGTAATAGTACTGCTTTATTCTGCCTTGGCTCTGGGCAACACAATTAAAGGATATTGAAAAGCTGGAACGTGTGCGGATATCTTAAGGCTGGCTGAAGATTTAGGGTGGGGTGTCTACAGTACACTACCAAAGGAAGTGTCGCAGCCCATCTGCAATGAAAAAAGTTTGGAGGCTATGATTGCTGAAGGTAACACAACTATTGAATCTAAGACAGAGGAGCATGTTCCAAAAAAGGTCCAGCAGACAAGGACCATGCTCTTCTACAGCCTTATGAGGAACAGTTGAAGGAGTTGGGTAAGTTTAGTCTGGTACAGAGGAGACTGAGAGGAGGTATAATAGCCATCTTCAAATATCTCAAGGGCTGTCATGGGGAAGGTGGAGCAAGCTTGTTTTCTCCTGCTCCAGAGGGTAGGACCTGAACCAATGGATTCGAGCTACAAGAAAGGAGATTCCAACTAAACATCAGGAAGAACTTTCTGGCAGTAGGAGGTGTTTGGCAGTGGAACAGTCTCCCTCCGGAGGTTGTGGACTCTTCTTCCTTGGAGGTTTTTAAGCAGAGGTTGGATGGCCATCTGTCATGGATGCTTTAGTTGAGTTTATTGCATTTCAGGGGGTTGGATTTGATGACCCTCAGGGAGGACCCTTCCAACTCCACAGTTCTATGATTCTAAGAGGAGAGCATGCTATTTTGGAGGTTGCTAGCAAGAAGCAGCCCTGGGGAGCCGCAAGTGTGTGTCTGTTTCTTTGGCAGGAACTGATAACTGCAAGACTTGTGTATCAGTTATCCAGGTGCTTGCTTGCTTGCTTGCTTGCTTGCTTCCACCAGCTCAGCCTGTACGTTTCTCAACAGCCATTACAGACACATTACAGATTCCCTCCTTGCAGTGAACTGGACCCCGTAAAACGAGTGCAAAGCAAATAGGTGAGGCTTTAACACTAATGGGTAAGGAGATTATCTTTGCTTGTCGAATTCTCTTGTGGAAATTATCCGCGTGGTAGCACCAGCTTGTTGGGGTTACATTCAACTTCCCTGCCTCCTACTGATTTCTCTCTCCGCTGCTTGTGGTCCCTTGACAAGCCTAGTGCCGTGTCCCTCCCGAAGGGACTAAAGCGAAGCTGCCAGCAGTATCCCCGTGAATGGGGATGATCTCATCTCCCAGACGTGCAGAGCTAGGATTATATGAGAACAGAAAATATTTACTGCTGCACCAACTGGGTCCCATATAAAAAAAATGTATGTGTACAAAAAAAAAAAAAAAAAAGGAGGGGGAATTAAGTGCATGCTAGTCATTTAGGGTGGAATTTCCATGCACTGATCACTCACCTTTTAGGGATCCCACACATCAACCAACCATTGTCATCCTATTATTTTCCCTGCAGTCTTTGCATGGGCTCCTGTAGATTCCTTGTTTATTGAGCATTCATTCATTCATTCATTCTGATTTGCTTGCAGGAGGTTATACGACAATGACAAATCATATATAAATTGTATAGATCTTCCTCTTCACTGGTCATTTATCCCACACATTTTTACTGCATTTCCCCATCAGGTCCCACAAAAGGTCTGGGTTTTTTCCCCTTTAAAAGTTGATTTGTTACAGCAAAGCAACAGAAGGCTCTAATCTGCTTTAATTGCATGAACCTAAATTTCCGGATGCAATTGAATCCCTCCAGCAAAATACTGACAGTCTGGAGATGGCAAAAAAAGTCGTCTGACTTTCCTCCTAGCACAATCTCCACAGGTGTAGATATTATACTTCCATGTTTTTTAAAAAGGGCAGGGTTTGGACTTCCAGACTGCCAAACATTTGCACGGATCTCTTGCCCAGTCAAGTCAGCGTATGACTGTTTACCTTCCTAACCCACCACAAAGAATGTGATAAATAGCAATGGCACCATAGCACTCTTGGGCAACAAAATAACTTAATAAAAATAAAAAAAAGTAAGGCCTTTTACTATAAAAAAGTGACCGAAAACTAAAGAGGAAAGCACAAGATAACAACTTCTACACAAATTCTGTGAAAATGAGCCAGGATGATTGCTCAACATCCACGTCATCAAAAAGCAGTTGCGGTCAGCGGCATAATGAGCAGATGAACCTATCTCAGATCTTTATAACCTTAGCAGTGGGCACAGTTTTATGATCCAGTTTATTTTCTTTTGATCAAACTTTTAATTAGTGCTCTGCTAAAACACTTTTCAGGCTTGCCTCATTCAGTCATGACTATCAAGCAGGTTGCTGACATGCTGCTGACCGGAAAAGACACCAAATACAGTGGTACCTTGGGATGCGAACGGGATCCGTTCCAGAGCCCTGTTCTCATCCTGAATGGAACGTAAGACGTGATGGCGCATCTGCGCGTGACGTCATTTTGAGCGTCTGCACATGTGCGAGCGGCAAAACCCGGAAGTAACGTGCTCCGTTACCTCTGGGTTGCCGTGGAGCGCAACCCGAAAGTGCTCAACCTGAAGCACATTCAACTCGAGGTATGACTGTACTTCTTTCTTTCATAAAGCTATTTTGTAAAAAAATAATAATACTGTGTCCATATGGGTTTTAACTGACATTCAGCAGGGATTAAGCTGTTCCCTTGTTTTAAATGGCATTGGGTTGGGTTGATAATGTACTGTGGTTGATATATTTTAGTGTTATGGTTGATATCCTTTATTATGTAATGATGATTTTTGTGCAATATACCGTATTTTGCATGTCACTTGATTCACAGTTGTATTTTAGTGTCTTACAGAAGCTGCCTTGTGAAGGGATTTACTCCAGAAAAGCATCCGATAAATATTGTAGGTCTTCATTTATATATTTTCTGTATTCAGCGTTGCTGTTCTCAACATATTGAAACCATCTGTGACATATAAGATGACAGAAACATAATCTAAAACACAATGCTGCATCTATAAAAAAGGGTAAAGGTACATCACCTTATCCACTATTTAGCAACAGCAACACGGTTTTATCCACAAGTTGTCACCTGGACCTAAAAAAGTGCACCTAAATAAAGTTTATGTGTCTGTGGGCTTTACTTATTTCCGCCAATGTTGGATGTTATGCTAGGGCAGCTGATGGGCAGGAGGTGGGGACTTTGACCACAGTGGGAGGCCTGGGAAGTTGTGATGAGGCCATGGGTTGACTGTTCTGATCAGTCCATAGCAGATGCCAGCAAGGCAGCACCATGGAGAGCTCCTAGTGAGCCACTTACTCCAGGGTGGACTGGGGCCTTATGATCCCCTCTACCCTTCCCAAGCTCGTCCTTCCTGGCTGGAGAATATGAATTCTTAATGGACCATCCATCTGGCCTGAAGCAAGCACTTTCCTACCTGTGGCCTCCCACCTGACATGTTGTTTGCAATGTTTGGGCAGGCATAGTAGTGCAAGAGATAGCTGACCCCTGAAGGAAATCGGGCCTGGGAGGAAGGTGTCCACAAAGGTCCTGGCTCGGGTTCCACAAGTTCCTGAACCACCAGCCTGAGGTTCAGAATCAGAAAGCCAGTATGGTATAGCAGTTAGAGTGCTGGACTAGGGACCTGGGAGACCAGGGTTCAAATCCCCCCTTCAGCCACGAAGCTCTTTGGGTGACCTTGGGCCAGTGGTGGACCTACATTTGCGGGGGTGGGGTGGACCTGAAGCTTGAACTGATATGGGGGCCCCTTTGCAACCAGCAATGAGGTCTGGGCAACCACTGTTGTCTTCTTCAGTGGGTTTGTTCCATGACAGGTCACCATAATTATTATTTTTAAAAAATTAGCTACTGCATCTCAGATTTTGATTAAAATTGCTATACTTGATTATCTCACATGTCAAAGGCACTAGTGTGAATTAAAAAATTCCTGTGCCTTAGAATTTGAGTTAAAGCTCAGTTGGTAGAGCATGAGACTCTGAATCTCAGGGTCAGGGTCAGGGATGAAATATTGAACTAGGTGGTCCTTGTGGTTCCTTCCAACTATTCTATGGTTCTATGGGGTAATGAAAATTAGGGAAATGTTATATGCATGCATGGTGCACTTTTTAAAGCTTCTGCTTCAAGATCTCCAGCAAGGGAGAACCCACCACCCCTCTGAGTGTCTGATTCCATTACCAGGTTCCTCTTCTCATCAAGAAGTTTCTCTGAATCTTCAGCCAAACTCTGGCCTCTTGTAGCTTAAGCCTATTAGAGAAAGTCCTATTAGAGTTAGTTCCCCTCCAGGGAAGTGGATAACAAATATTTGCCTTCTTCTGTGTGGCAACCCTTTGGGGACTTGAAGAGTCCTCTCATGCCCCTCTTCGGTCATCTCTCCTGCAGACTAAGCAACCCCAGCTCCTTCCATGGTTCCTCAGAGGACTCAGAAGCTATGGTGCAGCCTAAAATAACATTTGGCTTGTTTGCTGGTCTCCTGAAGAGCTTGTTATTTCTTCCCAGCGAATCTGTTCCTAGAAGGAGAGTAAGTCTCCCTCTTCTCTGCACAACTCCTGGGCTCTCTCATTAGCTGTTTACAGTAGAGCCTGGAAAACGTCCCAGCTTGTCAGTCTAATTCCTAGTGACCTCGTTTCAGGATGTCTCCCTCTGCAACCAAGTTTCTGATTAGTTAGGGTTTGTTTCCACACTTCCTTGCATTACATGCCCCATGCCCCATCACGAAGAAGACCTCCTGTCTTTTCTGCTCCAGTCCCTCTTCAAGTGTTTTTGTTCACTGCTATGTCCCTTGAACCTGGAAAGGCAAATTGAAGTCATGGTTACCTGTTGATCAAGGGCTACCTCACAGAGTTAAGTGGATTCAGAATCATTAACCTCTCTGAATTGTTAGTGAGTTTGGCTGCTAAAGTCCACCTGAGCAAGGCCCTGATTCTTACCTGCTATGTGCATGTAGTTTGCTGGTTATATTTGTTCGCCCAGGACCCTTTGCAACATCCACCAAGGCAAGCAACTGCAAAAGGCCACACTTTGCTGTCAGCTGCTAGTTGCATGCCCATTATAGAGGGAACAAAACTGGGAATGAGTTAGGGTGGGAGTTGGGGAGTGGGGCCCGGCTGCAAATTAAAAACAGCAGCAATGACAACAACAAAGCAAGCCTCAACTCTCTAGTTAGCTCAAAACGAAGAAAGGACACCATTAAATTATGACGTGCAATGCAACCTCAGGCTGACTAATAAAGTCAGAGAGGTTTTATTGTAAGTTTTAATTCACGTTGCGTTAAACAAACCAGCAATGGTAGGTGAGCATTTCAAATTACAAAGAGAAAAAGGAATGGAGTCATGACAGATTTATCTAGTTTTCAGTCTCATCACTTGAGACTAGGCGTATTTATTCAGAAGTAAACCCCATTAAGTTCAATGGAGCATACTCCTAAATAAGTGTGCATTGAATGTCTCTGAAAAGATCTAGAAGACTTATTAAACATGGGACTTATGACTAAGTAAACGTGCTTAGGATTCTGCTGCTGCAAAAATAACTTTGCTCATCCTGTGGCTCTTTTGCTGAGAAATAAGTGATGGTCCAATTGCGTAAGGGTTATTGCATTCAATTTCCCCTCCTATTTTTGGTAAGAAATTCCAGCTACCTTTTTAAACAGTCAAGCAAACCATTTCCCGACGATATGGATTGAAAGATTCTTAGGTAGTCTCAAGATGAAGGATATATAGCTTATCTCAACAGAGCTCTGAGGAGAAGGGAGAGTTGACTCCCTGAATTACAAGCTCAAAAGGCATTTCCAGGCCAAACATTAATAAAGTTTTTGCAGATATAATACAGAATGGCGATGCCCATTGTGAAATCCCTCTGATCCCATGCATGCATACACTGAAATAATGAAACTTCCAAGTAAGAGCGGTAGGATCGTAAGCAACTTGACTTGGCAGCAAAATTCCAATTTGGAGTCGCAGCTCCACAAATTCATTTCCTGGATCATGGCACCTGCGTTTGTGGTTTTGAGTCCATTTTGCTATTCTGATTCAGTGACCTCCTGGTTCTTGCTTCAATTGACGATGTCAGCTGAGGACTGTGAATGCTTGAAACCAATTTACCTTACTGTAAAAGAAGAAGAGAGCAGAGCTATTCTGGTTGTGCTCTTTCTTCCTGTATTTGTAATACCATTAACCAGAACTAAGCAGGGCAGAATAATGATTTCACTGATTACATGCCTTGGTTTGTTTGTTTTTTGTAAATGCAGCGTTATGCCTGACCAGGGAGCATTTTGACTGTGGCCTCATAGCACTGATTCATGTCCAATGCATCTCCCACCATGAGCTAAAATTATTCTGTTGCCCTTCTCTCTTTGACTCTCCTGCCCCACTGCTGTGCTCCCCTCACCAATCCAGTATTTGTGCCCGTTGCTTGCAGTTCAGCCCCCATGCGAACCTCTTACATGAGTCGTGATTTATTTATATTGACCCAGTTTTTTCTCATTTATGAAAAGCTATTTATGCTAGGGGTTTTAATCCTGCTGTTATCTTCTCAAGAATCCAAGATCCCTCTTAGGTTTGTACCAGCCACAAATTTGATCAGCCCAATCTCCAGTCTACATTCCTTGACACTAATGAATAAGGATATTGAACAGCAGCGGACCAGTAAATGAACTTCTGCGGAAACCTGGTGCAGGAACCAACCTCCAGCTGGGCTCGTTTTGCTGTTGGTTGCTGAGGAGCAGGAGCAAAGCAGCAATGGGGATGCTGAGTCATCCTTGAGTCATCAGCTCCTAAAACCATAGGTCAACCAAGGGACAAAGATTTAACAGCACTGCAAAATTGGGCAGAGTGTTTGGTACATTTCAACAGCTGGGGATTTTTTGGTACAGTGGTACCTCAGGTTACATACGCTTCAGGATACATACGCTTCAGGTTATAGACTCCGCTAACCCAGAAATAGTGCTTCAGGTTAAGAACTTTGCTTCAGGATGAGAACAGAAATCATGCTCCGGCAGCACGGCAGCAGCAGGAGGCCCCATTCGCTAAAGTGGTGCTTCAGGTTAAGAACAGTTTCAGGTTAAGAACTGACCTCCAGAATGAATTAAGTACTTAACCCGAGGTACCACTGTATATACCAGCCCTATCCAAGTTTGTATTTCTTAGGGGAGAAATAAGCAATGTGCCTGTAGCAGCTAACATGGGAGCAATATGGAGCTATTGCTAAAGGTAAAGGTAAATGTACCCCTGGCCATTAGGTCCAGTCACAGACGACTCTGGGGTTGCGGCGCTCATCTCACTTTACTGGCCGAGGGAGCTTCTGGGTCATGTGGCCAGCATGACTAAGCCACTTCTGGCGAACCAGAGAAGTGCACGGAAACACCATTTACCTTCCCACCGGAGCAGTACCTATTTATCTACTTGCACTTTGATGTGCTTTCGAACTGCTAGGTTGGCAGGAGCTGGGACCGAGCAACGGGAGCTCACCCCGTCACGGGGATTCAAACCACCGACCTTCTGATCAGCAAGCCTGAGAGGCTCAGTGGTTTAACCCACAGCGCCACCCGCTACCCATTCACAAATCTGTTCCATCATGCAGCACATAGTTAAGCCATGGAAGTTACTCAGGTAGGAGGCTGTGATGACCACCAACTTGGATAGCTCAGTCAGTAGAGCATGAAACTCTTAATCTCAAGGTCATGTGTTCGAGCCCCTTGTTGGACAAAAGATTCCTGCAGGAGCATCTCTCAGGGTCCTTTCCAACTCTACAGATCTATGAAGATTCCACAAATAAATCAGAACAAATGTTCAATAACGACCAGGCATAGTCTAAGCTTCGGGCAAGCAGTTAAAGACAAATCTCGCTCAATAGGCTGTCTGGAGAAGCCCACAGCAGCCTACAATCAATTTGTAACAATTATAACGATAATTGCAGGAAATTCCTTGCTTTGTCAAAATGGGCTCAAAACAGGCCTCATTATGAGATTCCAGCGGTGCTTTCCGGCATCCATTTGAATACCTCCCAAAAAATGTTCTGGGTACAGATGGCCATCGACATCTTCCATTTGACAACAAACTTACCATGTGCATATAACCATCTGCTGATGTGGCGAAATCTTCTTTACCACTTGGCAGGATGAGAGAGATGACTAAGCGCCCCAGGGAGAGAGCAAACACCCCAAGGTCATTAGGTCACTTCGGTTCCATCCTGCCAAATAGGAAAGCACAGCGCCAAACAGATGACCAAGCTGCTACCCCAAGGAGAGGGAGTTCCCTCTTGCATCTTTGCTGTGCTGCCTAGGTGGTGATGGGCTGGATATGGGCCTGTAAACTGGGGGGGAAACCCTCATAAAATACAGAGGTTTTATGTGTCCCAGGTCCTCATGTCTGAGAGATGGGAAGATGGCCTGCTATGGACAGGATTACTATCCCTGGAAGCAGCAGATCTGCAGTGTTGGAGCGCTCCTGTCACTGACTGGAGGTTCAAGTGACTTGCAATGCCTTTTTTCCAGTTATAGCTGGTTCTCCAGCTACAGCCCCTGCTGGAAGGAGGTGACTTGGCCCCTGTGCTCCATGCTCTGGCAACTTCCAGATTAGGTTTTTATAATGTGTTCTACAGGAGGCTGTCCTTGAAGATGACTCACTTGGTCCAAAATGCAGCAGCTAGATTACTGGCAGGGGTTCTTTTCAGATCTCATGGAACTCCTGTTTTAAAGCAGCTGTACTGGTTGCCAGTTCGTTTCCCGGCCTAGTTCAAGGTTTAAAGCCCCAAAGAACTTGGGTCTCAAATACGGGAAAGGCCTTGTCTTCTCCTACAGACCCTCTCAGGTGCTAAGATTGGTGGAGGGTGCCTACCTGGTTGTTCCACCACCCTCAGAAGCTCAGGCAGGAGTGGGCAAGAGAGATCATTCTCGGTGGCAGCCCCTAAGTTGTGAAACTTTCCACAGAGGTAGGCGTGTCTGTCCCCTTCATGATACAGCCTCCTACTGACTCAGACCCTTGGCCCATCTAGCTCAATACTGTAGAGACTGGCAGGCAGCTTCTCTCAAGGATTTCAGACAAGGAGTCTCTCCTAGCCCTAACCGGAGAGGCCAGGAATTGAGCCAGATTGGTTGCTCTGACCCTTCCTGTAAAGAAGCTTGCACGAAGTAGCTCCGAGTTGTCCTCCCATTCTTGTCCTCCATTTTGACCTCTCATGGCTGCTGTGCTGTTTACTGAAGTAGATGAGTTCTTTCACTGGGCAGGGCCCAGATACACTCATATTTTTCCTTCTTTGAATGCATGGTAATCTGCTTTTAAAAAAATGCTTGGGGTACTGCCTAGATGTTGTAGAAACCTTGCGTTGATCACAACCACCATGGGATAGAGATATCATCTGAAAGCATCCATCACTGAAACACACACACACACACACACACACACACGAAGTGAAGAAATGATTGAGGGTTCTGTGAATTGCAGATGTCGGGGCACTAACATAAATTTCCTCCGTTTGCTTGTCAAGCCTTTTGGTTAGCTCATTAGGTTGTCAGGACTCCGCATCTTTCCTGAGATATGAAAATAAAACAGAAATTGGCATGCAAAAGCCTTTTTGGTGGTTGAGCTGACTCCAGCCTCCAGAGTTTGAGATGACTCAGAAGTTTGGGGGGGGTGAGCACATTGTGGTTAAAAAACAAAGATCGGTCCAGACATAGACGTCTCCCCCCACCAACCCCCCGCAAAACCTAATGGCGTATTTGCAGATTGCTGTTTTCCCTTCTTGTGGTTATTGCTTATCAGAGAGGGATGCAATATACAGAGGGGTGACTAAACTGAGAGCTGAGAGCAGCTTAGCATGGCTCCTGCCGGCTTGTGCAAGGCTTTCTTCTATCCATTTAGGATCTAGGTCTGGGAAGATATTTAACTGCAAAGTAGACACATTGACTTTCAGAAAACTGTTGACAGAGAAACATGACTTGCAATGGCCATGAGATCACTAGAGAAATATGTCATATTTGGGAAAGTAGAGAAGACTATTTCGACCGTCTTGTTTCAGAAGCCTTCACACACTATGGGATCAAAATCACCGTAGTCATAACAAAGATGATTATCAATGCCCCACATCTGCCCGCCTGTTCTCTCCTTGCAAACTGCTTTGTCAGCGTGGGCAGAAGAGGACCCAGCAGAATAAGAAGAAGGTAATAGACTGTGGTTGCAGATCATACAACCCTCCATTTAAGAAACAGCCCTCACCTTGTGGGTACAAATTACTGCTCCAAGAAGCCATCAGAACCTATGTGGTAACTTCAGCCATTGTACCAATTCTCCTTCTCATCTCACACCTTTTTGCATGTGTAGCAACCAAGACTACTGTGCCTGACAGATTCAGAAGCAGAATTCAAAATTTGGGTATGAATATGGGCATGCAGAGGAGAGCGGAAAGCCTCTCACTAGCCCTCTCATCCAGCTCCAGCCTATGTCTGCTGCCAAATATCCATCCGTATCACTACCATTGTGTGGATATCTCATTAGAAATCATCATTATGCATTCACAGGCAAACTTTGGAGGAACTTCTGCAAGAGACTGTTCCTTCAGCCCACAGATCCTTGAGCAAATCTCAGCATGTATTCATCCAGAATTGAGGGTCACACTATTAGCTTGGATAGCACTAATTGCACACTGGGAGAAGGGGGGAAACCAGGGCCCTGCACCCCCTCTCCCCAAGATGATCAGCACCATCACCTGATGGGAAGGTGAGAAAGAAGCGCTTTGCCAACCCTATGTGCAGTTCTTCCTAAAGGACTGGGCATAGAGCTGGCAAGACCTTCTTGTTATGTGGTTCCCAAGTTCCAGCCAGCTGGTTTTCAGTTGGGAACCCCATGCACAGGATTTTGACGGGTGTGGTGCCATGTGATTGACAGGTGGGTTGCCCTGCCCACCTGTCAAAGTCAATCCACAGGGTAGCCAAAAAAGGTTCCCCCACCCGTGTTAAAAGCTGTGTGCTGCCCCGATCCAGCACAGCCCAGGCAGTGGCTGTTGGGTTTCTTAAATTCTTGTGAGCTGTGTGTCTAAAAGCTAATCCAGAGGGCAATCTGAGGAGGTCTTCATTCCGTTCATTGATCAGCCATGTCGGATAAGGGCGGAAGCATCTACCCCTTTTGGGCTCCCTTTTGGCAAGGCCAAACGTTAACATCTTTATTCATCGCATCTCTTGGTTTTCTACTGCAGGAGAGGCCACAACTCCAGGAGGAGACTGCAGACGCTAAGCGCCGTAGACAGAAACAGACCGTCATCTTTTTCAACTAAGTGCTGTTCCCGCACTCCCTGGGTCTGGTGAGCAGATAACATCTCAAGAGTGTCTGCTTTTCCATGCAGGGGCTCATCTGTGCAGGAGGCAAATTTCTTCAGCTGTCCCACTTTTTCTTTTTCAGGGAGGAGAATCAAGCACATCGTACTCCTCTGGATAGGGCTGCCTATGTAAATCCCTCGGCTTACATGTGATGTTATCTGCATGATGCAAGAAAGGAGTTCTCTGCTTTTGGCATCCATGAAAAACTCGAATACAGTGGTACCTCGGGTTACATATGCTTCAGGTTACATACGCTTCAGATTACAGACTCCGCTAACCCAGAAATAGTGCTTCAGGTTAAGAACTTTGCTTCAGGATAAGAACAGAAATTATGCTGCGGTGGCGTAGCGGCAGCAGGAGGCCCCATTAGCTAAAATGGTGCTTCAGGTTAAGAACAGTTTCAGGTTAAATACGGACCTCCGGAACAAATTAAGTACTTAACCCGAGGTACCACTGTACTCTGGGCCAGAAAACACTGAAGTTTTCAGGGTGGGTTCCAGGTTTCAGGGGCAAAGTGAGAGTCAGTGCAATGACTCCTGGGTTTAACTAACCACCAGTGAAGTTTCCCACCGTGGTTTAACACCCAACCCCTCTTCCCAGGGAACCCTGGGAATTGTTAATCCATGAGGGGAAGTGGGGGGGGGAGGTCTCCTATCAACTCCCAGCACCCTTAACAAACTACAGCTCCCAGCATTCTTTGGGAGGGAAGTCATGACTGGTTAAAGCGGTAGCGTAGCACTTCCAATGCATGGTGTGAATGTGGCCATTGTGTCTTTTTAAAAGCGTACCTGCGTTCTGACCCAGGGCAGTCTCTGGATTTTACTCCCCATACACTGTGAAATGGGAAAAAAATAAGCTGTTTAATTTGGCAGAGATTAATTATTGTGGGAAGGGCATAAAGCAGGCTGTTGTGGGTGGGGGAGATGCTGGAGGGGGCACATGGCTGGCAAAATGGGGGCTGGGGGAGAGAAGTGAATGAAGCTCGGAGGTACAATGTCTCATGCAGAAATTGGTTTTATTTTTAGCCTCCCAAGCCCTGGCTCCACCACGGTTTCTTAATTACCATATTATTTCGCTGCTCAATGAAACCCAGATGGCTGTTCTGTGCTGTGGGCCAAGAATTTAATAGGGCTTCATGTATGGTGGTACATCACAGAAATAAAAACATGGAAATTATTTTTTAAAGAACAGCAGCCCTGCTGGAACGATACTGAGTGGCCCGGGGCCAATGGGTGCATTCTGGGCAATGATGGAACGTTTTCGTTCTGAGCAGGCTTCTTAATGGCAAAGATGTACTTTGGAGGAGCTGCCGTGAGCCTAAACATAATGTTTAGAGTCCCCATTGGCGCTGTGACAGGCTCCTTGGCCAGGAGCCACCTCATCAAAGCTATCAAAAAGGGTGGGGGAGGAAGTTGGAAAGTCCCCAGGGAGACACCCAAAGCATTTTCCAAAATGGCAGGTTGCTGGTATGGGGACATAAAGGTGCAGCAGTTAGAAAAGGTGTGAAGAACCTTTTGCCTTCCAGATGTTGCTGAACTACAACTTCCATCAACCCTCGACATGGGCTTGGAGGGGCTGATGGGAGTTGTAGTTCAGTGACATCCAAAAAACCACACTTTCCCCACTCTTGAACGTTGGACTTGGCAGACCCTGGCTCAAATTCCCACTCAGTCATATGAAACCCACTTGATCTAGTATGTTCTGGGTGGGCAGACATAACCCACCTTCGAGTTAGTATGCTATAATGTTGTTATGGCAAAATAAGTTTCTGCTGGTTCTCACCCACTTTCTCAGATGCCCACAAACAGCTGAATTAGTCTGGGGGGGATGGACAGACAGACTGAACTCTCTAATAGAGCTGTCAGCCAAGTGCAGCATTTTTGCCAATTAACTGCTTTCGAAAAGTTACAATAAATGACTGTGGAAAACCTTAATTGGTCGGATTAATTTAAACTAATTGCAGAACGCAAGCGAGTGGGGCAGATGTCCCTGACAACAGGTTTTAGTGTGGAAAACATTGTTGTAAACAACAACAAAAAAACAGAGCCTGGGCCAGCTCAGTTCCACTTCCTTCCTGCCTCTGGAAAGCTCTGTAAAGGAAGTCTAAGATGAATTCGACAACACCAGCAGGAATCCTGAGCAAGACCTTCACACCAGTAGAGTCACACCATTGTCACTCTGCAGTTGGAGGCTGCCAGGAGACCAGCAGGGCTGGGCAGTGGGACACACATACATACACACACTAGCCCAGCACAAAGGGGGTTTTGTTATTCCCTAATGTGCCACAAGACTCTCGGTTCTTTTTGCTGAGATGGACAAACAAGGCTACCCCTTTGGAAACCCTTGCAAACAATTTAACCAAGAGCACCTCTTAATTTGGTCAATTGCCAACTAACCAATAGGGACGGGGAGGGGGGAATGCAGGAGAAACAGGTGTCTGCAGTTATTTTCTTCTGCTCACCAGAGCTTTTATGTGCTCAGGGGTTTGGCAGCCATTACATGCAACAACCCTGAGTGTGAAACCATACGTTCAATCCTTGGCTGCCTCCTGAGTTGTCCCTGTATGATACATGTTTCCTCCCACAAGTTTTTGTCTCATTCAGCCACATTTTTAAGCATTTGCTTCAAGAATCTTAGAGGTGGTCCACCAGGTGTAATGGATGAAGATGTGAGAGAGAGCCAGTATGGTGTAGTGGTTAAGAGCAGTAGTCTCGTAATCTGGGGAACCGGGTTCGCATCTCCACTCCTCCACATGCAGCTGCTGGGTGACCTTGGGCCAGTCACACTTCTCTGAAGTCTCTCAGCCCCACTCACCTCACAGAGTGTTTGTTGTGGGGGAGGAAGGGAAAGGAGAATGTTAGTCGCTTTGACACTCCTTCGGATAGTGATAAGGTGGGATATCAAATCCAAACTCCTCCTCTTCTTCTTTGTATCCCCTAGCAATAGGGATTCCATGAGCAGGGAGGGACTTCCTTCCTTCCTTCCTTTGCTTGAGAAAGATTTCCACCAACACCCTCCATCTAAGGTCCAACTCTACATGAGGTTTTGGAACTGGCAGGTAATGCCTCCAAGGATCTCAAGGTAAAACGTATCACTCCTCGTCATTTGCAGCTTGCTATTCGTAGTGATGAGGAATTGGATTCCCTTATTAAAGCTACTATTGCTGGGGAGGTGTAATTCCTCACACCCACAAGTCTCTGATTGGAAAGAAGGGGCAGCAGAAAACTGCATAGAGAGGAGTTCTAAACAACCCTCTTCCTCGCTGTCATTGTACTGTAACTGGGACAGAAGAAATATGGGGATATGCTGATATATATTTTTTTTAAAAATAGTTAAATGGAAGAGCATAGACAAATGATTGTAGACTTAAAACATTTGTATGTTTTTTAGATTCAAAGTTTGACAAAAAAGTACCTTGTTATGCAGCAGCAATTTATGTGTTGATTGGCTAGGTTTCTCCCATGTGTTTTATACAAAAATGGAACTGATAAAACCTTTTTTTTTTTTACAAAAAAGGGGAAAACAGAAAAGTGAAAATGCAACCATCTATTCCTGTGCTGAAAATGCTTGACAACAATTCTAAATATAAAAGGGGAAACCAAACAAAAGGGTCTATTTCTCAAAAGAAAGCAGGTGACATCATGAAGGCACATAAAAGAACAAAAAGCAGTCCAGAAAATTACACATCACCCTTTCAGTCCCCCTCCCACAAGAGCTTAATTTAACCATTGTTATTATAATTCAAGCATGAGCTCAACTGCTGTCATTTTACGGTCAAGGCTCAAGCATCCACTGATGTTAAAGACAGGGAGGAAGAGCACAAATATCACAGCCGGTCAGAAACCAAGTAGAAGTCATGAGTCTAGACAGACCACAAGCAGCCCAAACAATGCACAGCAAGCGCACTGGACCCACCCGCCTGTCTTTGCTGTGCTCTATTTAGGCATGGCACCACCTAGATAACACATTTTAAAATAACGCTACATTTTAGAAAGCTCCTCCTCCCATTCCGTAGAACTGTGTATGATTTGTGCCGGTGTATAATTGTATGGGGTAAGATCCAAAGAACCACACAGCTGTGCTCCAAATGCTCAGGGGTGCTCTGGAGTCATGCATGCCACAGACACAGCCAACCATTTTGGAAAATGAACATTAGTTCCGCAATATGGTACAAAGGAAGCTGCCTTATACCAAAATAGACTACTGGCCCATCAAGCTCAGGGGTGTCTGGGGTTTCAGGTAGGGATCTTTTCCAGCCCTTTCGGGAGATGCCAGGATCAAGCCTGCATGCAAAACTGATTTACAGCCCTTCCCGTGCTCCCACAGTGTACGTGGGAAGGCAAGAGACTGTTGCAGTAATAAAGAAAAGTCAGAGATTCCACCAGGTATGCAGAAATCCTTGGGCACACCAATGGTAGCCATTTGCCTCTTGGCCATAATGGCTAAGTGGTAGAAGGAAGGAAGGAAGGAAGGAAGGAAGGAAGGAAGGAAGGAAGGAAGGAAGGAATCTATCCAAGCATAGATCAATAAATTGCACCATATCAATGTGACAATACATTCAAGTAATCATGATAGGTAATAAATATATTCAGAATAAGTGTCCGATAGGACAAGTGGTTCCAAACCCATTTTCCTGAAACACAAACTGTCCCATGAGCACAAAACCAACTGCTTGAACCAAACTGCTTCAAGCACCAGGATTTGTAGTATCCTTTGAGAATCAACTCTTATCTTCCTAGACCTGCTTGGCAAACCCAATGTGGAAGCACCTGTTTCAAAAGGGAAAAGGCAGTTCTACCTGAAGAATGGGGGACCATGGACCTCCATGTGAGAAAAGGCCAGATGTTGCACCTAGTTCCTGACGGTTACGCTGATCACCTGGGTGAGTAGCTCCTGCCCTCAGGAAAATCCATGAACCAACCTTCTGCCCAGGATTCCATACTCCCTTGTAGATCCTTGGCTGAAGTGACAGCAGGCCTAGAAACAGAACACCATAGAAGGCAAGGCTCCAGGGCAGAATGTGGACCTCTTGAAGACCTAGTCACATCCCACTGAAGAGAGGGGCTAGGAAGGCTAATCAGGGCCTGTTGGTCTCTGTAGCTCAGGGGTCGCCAAGCTTTTTGAGTCAGTGGCCATATTTGGAATTTTGAGAAAGTGTCAGGTGTGCCTGCCACAAAATGGCTGCCATGGAGCTGCAGCATAACACAAAATGGTAGCCACATCTGAAAGATCAGAGAAAGAGGCAAAATGACGGGGCATGCCTGCCGCCAGTGGGGGGGGGGGGAGTCACTTACAATTAGCTACTACCACACTTGTTCTTTGAGAGAATCTTGCACACATTTCCTCTGTTCGGTCCTAGAATCCAGTGAAACATAGGCATGTTTAAGAGGGGTGTTCAGTGTAGGAGAGATTGAGGCAGGGCAAACAGGAATTGAACAGGAAGAGGAAACAGATTTTTGAGGTAATGATTACGGAGACCTTCCATGGGCACTATAGGATGCACGCCTGCAGGTGCCACATTGCCATGGCAGCTTGTGGGCAAGCAATTGTCCGCTGCCCCTTAGAGAGTTCAGGGTCTGACATATCCGACGTCTGACTTAAGTCTCTTCCCTCATTATCTACCTTCTTCCTGCTTCCTTTGCTGACCATTAGCAGCAACTGCTGTTAACTCCCAACAGCCAAAACAGGCCCAGCAGACTCCATCCAGTACCTGCAGGTCCCAGTCAACCAAACCTTGGACCAGCTAAACAAATAAATCTCTCACATACATTGGAAGGAACAAATCATACCAAAATTAGACCAGTCTGCTGCTGAAAAGTAAATACAGTTATAGCACATTAAAATTATATAGAATATGGCTGTGCGTCTGTTTTTTAATGTCTTCTACTTTTTCTAGAAGTTGCCAAGGCAGCCCCTACAATTTTATCCCTTCGCAGTCATTTCTGTATTTAATATTCTTCAGATTCCTTCAAACACATGTGCCTGATTCTGTATTTATTAAATTCAGTGGTGATGGAAAGAGAAAGAGAGAGAGAGAGAGAGAGAGAGAGAGAGAGAGAGAGAGAGAGTCATAGGATCATAGAACTGTAGAGTTGGAAGGGTTCCCTAGGGTCATCTAGTCCAACCCCCTGCAATGAAGGAATATTTTTATTGCAATCAAGGTAACCTTTACACGCACACCCCAGTTAATGCTATGACATAGAATATGGCTTTCTTTACAAACAGGGGAAGTCATTTTCATTTCTTAGGGAACTGTGATGATTAGGTGCAGAGATCTGCTATGACCCAGTCCCCCATTACAATATGGTTCTCATTAGTTGACCTCCTGAGGAGAAGCGAGTGGAAATTACTGCTAAGAAATTCAGTTAAATAGCAACCTGAACACACAGTGCAGCAATCAGATAGCAGCTTTGTTTAGTGCTCATATTTCTTGCCTGTGCGTTTCCTTTTACGTTTCCAAAGCCACACATTGGTTCTGCGAATGGCCAGGAGGAACTTTTTGTAGATTTCGGTAGGACGCAAAAACACTTCATTGGTGGTACAGGAGAGGATTATTGGTGAGATCTGAAGACCCACTTTTGCATGTAAGTTTTAAACTGCAAGTGGATTGCAAGGACTTTCGTAATATCTTGAAATGATTATTGACCCGGTCACTCTTTTCAAAGCAAAGTTGGTTTTAAGGGAAAGTTTGTGGATCTGGAGATTACGCCAAAGTATACAGGTCTGTATAATTGTTCCTAATTTCCAGATCCAGATCCAGCAAATTGTCCTGAAATGCAGGTGCTCCCGAATGTTGATCACATGAGGTCTGAATCCCAGGAAGGGGTCAGTTTGGTGGGGAGGCTGACCTTATCATCTTTCTAGGATTCCAGCAAGTTAAGGTCAATTTCATTTGGTCCACCGCAAGCTGTGTCCCTGATTGGTGAGTAGGAATTGAATGTCTCCCTTCAAAGACCGAAATGCCATTTCACAGTGTTAAGTGCCAAGCTCTGCTTCGGCCTTAAACATGCCGTGCTGCATATTTCTGAAACAAGAGTTTCTGTCTGTTTGCTGTTAGGAAACCTTCTCTTCTCGCCCACCATGCTTCAACTGTTGCTTCTGGTAACAACCTCTCCTTGGCAAGGTCCCAAATTCCACGTCAGGGATTGAGAACTAAGACATATGAGCGGTTGGAACTTCGAAAAGCCAGTTTACTAATGCTGTGACAATGAGAACTATTCCTTTTGCTCCAGGTCTCCTGTTCAGCTCCGAGGGCACACTTTGGATACAGGACTTTGTCATTGCAAGGCCTTCTCCATTCTACTCAAGCTAAACACTGGAATATGCAAAACAAAGGAGGGAGCTATTTGGAGGCAAAGCTTTTTGTGACACCATTGAGAAACCAGAACTAGTTTCGGCATACCTTTAATTAATCATTTTTTTAAACCCACCTTCGAAGCTGTGGGTTGTTCATTAAATCTAAGAGCCAGTGAAAGGCAACATTACCTTGTAACAGAATTGAGTAAATCAACTTGCCCCTGTAATCTGAAATGGATTTGGGCATAGTTCTTTCTTTCCAGCATTTCTTGGGTCTGAAATGGCAGAAACTGACCAGGAAAGAAAATACGGAAGTCATTCATGCTCGATGAAAATTTTGACCTAGTGTGCAGCAGCTGAGAAAAAGACAAATTGCACGCTAGGGAACATTAGAAGAGGGATTGAAAATAAAACTGCCGATACAATAATGCCTTCTACAAATCTATGGTGCGACCACACTTGGAATACAGTGGACAGCACTGGTCAACTCAGAAAGGGTATTGTAGAGCTGGAAAGGGTTCAGAAGAGGACAACCAAAACAATGAAGGGAGTGGAGCAACTCCTTATGAAAAATGGTTACGATGTTTGGATCTTTTTCGTTTAGGCCATGGGACCGTTAAGTGCTGGTGGTGGAGACATGATAGAGGCATATAAGATTATGCAATGTGTGGAGAACATGGATGAATCAAAGTTCCTCTCTCATAATATTAGAAATTGGGGAACATCCAATGTTGGAAGGTTCAGGATAATCCTTCACACAGCCCATAGTAAAACTCACAGAGGCAAAAACTATCCATGGCTACTAGTCACAATATGTTCTACTTCTTCCACTTTTGAAGGCCGTATGTTTCTGGAAACCACCGGGGGACGAAGAGTCCTCTTGCACTCAAGTCCTGCTGGTGTGCTTCTCAGAGGCATCTGGCTGGGCACTGCGAGAACAGGATGGTGTAAGAACAGCATGGCCCCGATCCAGCAGGGCTCTTCTCAGGTTCTGATAGGGAAAGCCAACTGATCAAAACTGTTTTTCTTATAGGGAAAGTCAACTGATCAACTATATCAAAGCCAACTGATTAGGTACATACATATATACTGGATTATGAGCTCTTACCTACACTTATTGCCCTACTACTTGCCCCTGGAAAAACTCAAATATTTACCGCTGAATTGGAGCAAACGTCAATCAGGTTTTCTCCAGATGGATGTTTGCTCCAATTTAGCACCAAAGAGTGGGTTTCTTGGGGAAATGAGAAGGGGCAAAGACAACACCACTCAGACGCTTGCCTCTCGCACTGGTGCCATCTGTGCATGGAACAAGCAGAAATGTGGATGAGCCCTCAGTGTTTCTCCGCCAAGGGAACTTTCAACACGCATCCTGACCCTCCATTTCATCTGCATAGATGCAGATCTCCTCTCTATCTTCCACAGGCTCTGTAGGTACACCACTTTCCCAGTCATTCTGGCAAAAGGCATTTTCCATTGTTAGCAGAGAAGCTGCTGGCACACACAAGATTGTCGTCCACCACCACCACAGAGGAGGGAATATTGCTGGAGCATTTTCACCCCAAATTCCACTGCTGATGAAAAAGATTTGGTAAGAAGGAATCAGGGATGCCCTCCTTTTTCCCCTGGAGTAATTGGAGCTTGCAGATTTTATGAGCTCTTGCCTGGGTGTGGGACATTCGGCAGGAGCGGAAGTTGCTTCCTGGCAGTTATTTGCGATGCAAGTGATAAGCAATTCCCCAAAGAACTTGGAGGCTGTCCGATGGGCAAGCTGCTAATCTAGTGAGTGAGATCACGTTATTCCACTTGGAGGTTATTTTTAAAATGGATTTCGTTCAGCCAACATGTGGCTATATATAAACATTTTGGTGTTACGGGGGGAAAGCAAGTGAGAAAGCTAGCAGCGTTTTCGCTTTACACAAACATTGCAGTGGAGTTTAGGTGCTCTCTCTCTCTCTTACTCCTTCCATCTACTTCCTAAAACTCCCTCCTGAACTAACTGGTTTCATTTATGCTCCTTTCCCCCCCAAATCCAAAGAATTGGCTGTTTGAAATTAGTAACAAAGCAAGCTGCCTTCTCCAGAGTCAGAACATTGCTCCATTTAGCTCAATTCTGCCTACACTGGCTGGCAGCAGCTTTCCAGGGTTCCTGCCCTAGCCCGACTTCGAGATGTCAGGATTGAGCTTGGGACCTTTTGCAGGCCAAACAGATTCTTTCCCACTGAGCTACTGCTCCTCCGCTTTGTCTCATTAAACTGCGTTTTAATGGTATAAATAAAATACCCTGGAGGGAGAGGGAAGCTGAAAGCTCAAGAAAGGAGACTTATCAAAGCCACCTAATGCTGTGGGTCTGGTGAATGAAGAGGAAGCCTCCAGGTGATGTCATCCCAGCTTTCCATTTACACCGATAAGATCAAAAGCGTGGACTTCCGAAGCAATTACGGCTTAATTAATTGCACAGGGAGGCTAGAGCAAGGCTTCCAAAGATCTCTGCTGAGTGACAGGGGCATGGCTGGAGGGGAAGTGGGTAGTTATTTCACAAAAGGGCCATTGTTGGGAAAGTTTATAATCTGCTCTTTTGTTTAATTCAATCCTCATGCATCATCGCCATCCTCCGTGGCCTCCTCCCCCCCCCCCCCCCCACGAAACAAAAGATCTGCAGGCTTGGGAGGTTTTTATTCATATCCTTAACCTCACTAAGGTCCGATTCTAGCTTATGCTAGATGATCTGCGGCTGAGGTTTTGCTGCTGTTTTCGCTTCACAAGTTATCACCATAGCACAGTGGCCCAGATGCAGCGAGGCAATTTTCGGGAAGTGATTGAGATGCCTTGACACAGGCTGACTGCAAAGTAGTAGTAGCATCTGCAGGAATGGGTCCCTACCACCCAGTGCCTGTGAAAGGGAAAACCTTTAAAGTAGGGGTAGCTAACAACCACATTTCAGGGGTCTGATCTTGCCTCTTAAGCACTGTTTTCTGCTCCCCTCCCCTTCCGCTCCAAGAGCTCACTGACTTTGACAGCGGCAAGAAAAACTCATAGCACCTGAACTTGGAGACAGCCAATGAAGCTGAATGTTGTTGGAAGGTTCACAGCAAAAGAAAGTACTTCTTCACATAAGGGAAAGAAAAAGGTAAAGGAACCCTGGACGGTTAAGTTCAGTCAAAGGCAACTATGGGATTGTGGCACTCAACTATGGGATTGTGGCACTCATCTCGCTTCTCAGGCCGAGGGAGCCGGCATTTGTCCACAGACAGTTTTCCGGATCTTGTGGCCAGCATGACTAAACCGCTACTGGTGCACAGAGGACAGTGATGGGTGCTAGAGCGCACGTTTACCTTCCCGCCACAGCAGTACCTATTTATTTACTTGCACTGGTATGCTTTCAAACTGCTAAGATGGGACAGAACAACGGGAGCTCAACCCGTCGCGCGTATTCGAGCCGCCAACCTTCCGATCAGCAAGCCCAAGAGGCTCAGTGGTTTAGACCACAGCGCCACCCATGTCTTCACATAGCATGTAGTTAAAGTAATACAGTATATAACAGTTGCCTTGCAAAGAAATGCAGGCTCAGTTCCACGTTCCAGATGGTGACAAGAGAAGCAGGATAAGCAGATTTTGCAATACAAACCAGAACTGTGTGCACGCAAGCACACACATGTACAGTGCACCTCCGTAAATATGATACAGCAGCTTCCTTTTATTCCCGAATTACAATATATCTTCTGACAGTTCACAAGTGTCTACGGGAGTAAGATTCTAGCTTTTGGACAGTTGCATTAGAAACAGCTAATAGAAACGGTCTGCTACATATTGTACCAAGTCCATTATTCAGTGACATCACCTGTAAATTATTCAAATGCTAAAAAACAAATATTTAAAAATCCCACTGGAACAATAAAATTCTGCATCAGATGTTTCACATTTGAGAAGGAGAGCCACGCTGCTTCCTTCCCAGAAGCAAGATATTTGGCACATGGCTTTCAGAGTTTGTAGTTGTGGCAGAGCTTACTCCAAAGTGGGGCGGGAACCCCAATATGATTTACACCATTGGTTGTGGGTATGATGACTGACATCCCTTCTGTTTCCCATTATTCTAACCCAAGCTTTTGATCCTTCCTTTCCATTCATGTATTGTTTGAAATGTTGTATGCATTGTCTTTTTTCGTTACCATCCGCATAAAATTGCAATCCTCCAAATTCATAAGGCAGGGTGGTTGTTGTTGTTTTGCAAGTACCTGGTTTCCTTTTTCTGTTGCACCTCACCTAATTTCCAACACAGCTGGCACTACTTGTTTAGGTAAATGCTGTGGAACCTGTGTTCCTTCAGATTTAAAGCTGCAACTTCTTCAGCTTGAGCCAGCAAGTCTAAAGGGCAGAGATGATGGGAGGTGCATTGAACCAACACCTGAAGAGTCACAGCTTCTCTGTGCCCGATACAGGCGTTAAAAAGCAAGAGGATTAAAAGAGAGAGAGAGAGAGAGCCACACATAAGAGATAAACACAGAACAGAATTCAGCTTCTTGGGAATCTCTGTTTTTTATTTTTTTAAAGGCATCTTTCTGGTTCTCATGGGTGCAAAAGTATGCTTGGGAGCATGCTGCTGGGCTTCTAGCAAAGCCAAAATAAAGCATGCAAACACTGGAGAAATGATGCAGATCTGATCACTAAGTCGCACACTTCAGACTACCTGGGCAAAGAAATTTCTTTTCTTTTTTTTAAAAAAGCATGCTCTGTGCAATGCAATGGGTTTAAGGCTTTGGAAGAAGGGAGCTCTGTTACATTCTAAGGCAGGAATGGGAAACCTGTGGCTCAACAGATGTTGCTGGACCACAACTGCCATAATTCCTCTCCATTGGATATGTTGGCAGGAGCTGGTGGGAGTTGGTGCCCACTGACATCTAGAGGACCAAAGCTTCCTCCACTTCTCTGTTCTGTGAAGACCCCTGGTTTTAGGAAAGTGGGCGTTCTCTGCATCTCTCCATGAGGACCATTTGAGCATCACAGGAGCATCCTTGCAGACTCTGTGCTGCCCCATCTGCAACAGCCCCTCAGTACAACATGAGGCTCAGACATTGAAACAGGAAATCTTTAGTGCACCAGAATGAACAGAAATGGGCCCAGCTGTGCACAGGTGGACCTTTACATTTAGACCCTTCAGTTGCTGCAAATTTCTTCTCCCCGTATTTGAGAGATGCTCTTGCTTCTTCTTTTTATGTCAGATGGACTGTTGCTCAGTGGCAGAGCACTGGCTTCATATGCAAGAAGGTCCCAGGTCATCTGCAGCTGGGATGGAGAGAGCCTTCTGCCCAATACCTCATAGAGCCGCTGCTAGTCAGTGTGGACAATATTGAGCTAGATGGACCAAGGGCCTGCTTCATTATCTGTGTATCCTACTACATTTCCTGAAATCAGATTCTTTATTTCCAGTCCCCCGCCCCCCCGTAAAACAATTTTTAATGGCCAAAAGGATGGACTGTTTACAACAATTTGACACACTTATTCATTTCTGGCTGCTCAGACATGCCTTTTTGCAGATCAGGGTCTTTCTACTCACTGCCCCAACCAGGTCCACCAGGATGGTGTCACTTTACTTACCCTGGTCCTCAGAACCACAAGCAGAACCTGCACATACAATGCTCTTCCCCTTCCTTCCAACAGGGCAAGTGTGTCAAAAGTGCTTCTTCTGTTATGCAGAACAGTTCCTTCTCTCTAGTGCCCTGCATTTGCTTGTGAACAGAAAGATGTTCCCTTAATGGCCAGTCTAGTCTTTACTTGAACCAGGGATAGGTACCTTGTGGCCCTCCAGCTGTGGTTGGACTCCACCAGCTCCCATTGGGTCCAGCCAGCATGGCTTAATGGACAGGGATGGTGGGAGTTCTGGTCCAGCATTATATGGAGGGCCATAGGTTACCATAGCACGATCTAGACTGAGATTAGAAAGCAATGTGTGCCCAGCAGCCTTCCGCTGCGCTCAGTGGCCAGATGAAGAAAGCACCACACATGAACAAGCATCCTATGTTTTCTCCATCCTATGTTCCATGGGAGAGATATGCAGAGGGACACCCCTGTGGACCTCTCCCATGCTTTGTCGAGCCAAACTCTCTAACAGCAGTAGCTTCTTGCACCGTCAAAAAAGGGTACCATACAAATTGAAATCCCCATCATAAAAAATATCAAGAGGTTCACGTGGAAGAAAGAACGAAACGATCCCAAACTGTCCACTTCCAAACGCAGCAATGCCACGTATATTTTTCCTGCACATGCATATTATTTAACACATTAAGTATACATCAGACCTGTAGGGGATAAAAGTCTTTGGGGGTGGGGGTAAAAATAAGGCAGGACAGCTCCCATTTTAGAGGCACTTCGGGGGGAGGGAGAGGGAAGGACACACCACTTGCTTCGACACTCGTCTGCAGTTATCTTAATTTATTTTTATTGTGTCTGAACGAACCCTACGAAAACGTCTTCAAGGCAGCTTAATGTCTTCTTCAGTTCACAGTCCTCCCTTAAGACGTATTTCTCCACATTATATTTATATATAAAAAAAAGTCTTTTAAAAAATCCACCTGGAAAAGCAAAGAGAGTGATGCGGCCGTGTGGGGAGAAGCGCTGCGATCCTCGCTGTGCTTTGGAAAAGGCCGGGTCCTAAACAAACTCTCCCCGGAATGGCAGTGAACTTTGGCTCTGCTCCTGCCAGCGGTAGCGAAGCTGGGAGAGCGGCTTGTCCTCCAGCTTCTCAAATTCGGCAAAACCCAGCTGGTTCAGGATTTCATAGACGCCAGCCTTGGCCGCCACCTGGAAGCAGGGAGGGGAAAGAAAAGGAGGGAGGGAAATATGCTCTTAAATTCCTCCATGTATACAGGTGAGCAAGTGTCCACATTGCAGAGGTGGCATGCCTCGTCATTTTGCTGCCTGGGGGGACGGGATGAGACGACATCCTAAATAAATGACCAGCATATGGGGGGGGGGTGAGAGTGGCAAGGAACAGCAAGGCAGCTCTGGTTCTCTGGAGAGCAACAGCAAAGTCATTTGCAGAGGGCAGGAAAGGAGGAATGGTCTAAAATGTCCTTTGCAGCTCTTGCAAGAACTGCTTGTATGCATCTTTAGCAGCATGTTGAGGAACACTGCCATATTTTCCTTCCATTTCAGACATGTCTGCAGACAGGTAAGTACTGTTTGTGTGCACACCTAGACCCTGCTCCAATTCAACACGGCTAGTGTTCGCAGGTGCTTCCTGCAAGCATCACTTCTGCACTCTGCAGCACTTCATCTTGGGTTTTGTCCTATAGAGGAGGGGCTCCCTAGCCTAGGGGATGGGGCTTCATACAAAATGAGCAATTCGTAGGCTATTCTGAAATCCTTTCCCTTCTGGCTATTGAGACTTCCCCCTGCACCTCTATGCTATCATTTAGTCATTTAAAGAATTTCTATCTCTCTTCTGCCACATCACCTTTAAGCATATATATATATATATATATTAAAATCCATCCCATAGTGGCTTCTTGTCCCCACTTTTATGTCTTCTTGCTATTGTTCCTTGTCTCCTTCCCACATCAAGCTTGGACAACCACCCTAATCGGTGCTATTTTTCTAGAAAAAGATGTGCTGGAACTAATGGCCAGAAAACCTCAAATTGGCTTTACACTTAGAGAGAAAGCACGAATGCATCTGTTTCCTTCTCTGTGTTAACATAAGATTCAGATTGTGGGAAATGTATGCTCTTGCCATTATAAAGTTATTTCACAACAAAAATGCATAGGAGTCAGTATTAAGGAGGCTGTGAGGAGGGGGGGCAGACTGATGGGTTATAAAACCTAAGGAAATGCTGTTCCTGGAACATCTGGGATGCCTCCCTGACCCACTTCAGATACATGCTAGAGGAGAGCCCAGAGACTCGTTCAGAGTATGTTTCATCTACTTCTGCTGCAGCAGTGGATTAGGCAAACATCTGCTTTGTTTGTGTTCCTCTCCATGCTTGTTCTTAAGCTAGAACTTCCTACCCAAGCACTCCAGTTTCCCTGAAACTTTCATTCATAACCCCCACCCCAATTGCCCGTCCGTTCATCAAACCTTCAGTTGACAGAGAATGACTTCAAGTAGTACAAAATGTATTATACGGAAATGCTATCTATCTCGGTGGTATGAAAATAGATTTAGTTAAACACACACACACACAGAGAGAGAGAGAGAGAGAAAGAGAGAGAGAGAGAGAGAGAGAGAGAGAGAGAGAGAGACTATTCCATTATTTTCCTCCCTAAGAATTAGCAAATTATACTGCACCTTTCAGATAACCAATAGACTGGGATTCACCGCAGAATCTATTTTCACTATTTTCACCTTGGTAAAGGTAAAGGGACCCCTGACCATTAGGTCCAGTCGTAGACGACTCTGGGGTTGCGGCGCTCATCTCGCTTTATTGGCCGAGGGAGTCAGCGTACAGCTTCCAGGTCATGTGGCCAGCATGACTAAGCCACTTCTGGCGAAACAGAGCAGCGCACAGAAACACCGTTTACCTTCCCACAGGAGTGGTACCTATTTATCTACTTGCACTTTGACGTGCTTTTGAACTGCTAGGTTGGCAGGAGTAGGGACCGAGCAACGGGAGCTCACCCCGTCGCGGGGATTCGAACTGCTGACCTTCTGATCGGCAAACCCTGGGTTCTGTGGTTTAGACCACAGTGCCACCCGCGTCCCTTATCCATGCTTACCTATTAGAATAGTTCATCTAAGGCTACGAATCTTGCTCCATTTGGGTTTCCCTTTCCCATTTGCAAGCCTGTTTGCTTTCGAAACGTAAGAGATTAGATACGAGACCTGGATACAGGATGGAGTCTTGGAAATACATTCCTCATGTTAATGCAACCTTAGTCAAAATGGGGAATAGGAATGTCGAAAGAAGGACAAGGCCTAGAGTCAAACAATGCATGCATGGCTGCTGACGTTCTTTAGAGCACCCTTTGCCAGCCAGGTGCTGTGAAGATGTTTTGAACTACAACTCCCATCAGCCCCAGGCAGTGCAGCCATGCCACAGCTGGCCCTGATGGGAACTGTAGCTGAAAGTATCTGGAGGGTTGCAGCTTGGCAAAGGCTGCTTTTGGTGACGTCAACATGTTTGCTGCTGAGGTTAGTGGAAATTTCTAAGCATTATCAAATCAAATATGGCTTAAATAACTTTTGGTCCATCTATTTGGGACCATTTGCTCATAGCCAGAAGCTCTTCCTTCCTTCAGGAGGGCCTTCCTGTTAAGGTAGTGTGGTGAAAAAACTTTTAACCGTCTGGCCCACTAAGATTGACTCATAACCTCATGTTAACCCCTGTGTCTAGTGATAATTGGCCAAGCAAATAACAAAGAGGCCGTGGTCCTAGAAAGAAAGGTGTATTTCATGAGAACTGGCTTTGCTTTATAAAATTTGCGGCTAACAAAGAACATGATTGGGCTTCTCCTTTGACTCATACCTCTCTGTGGAGAGATGTTTGGAGACGGTTTGTCATTCTTTCATTGTATAACAAATTTATAGAAAAACTATTTTTCAGCCTGACTACTATTAGATAAACATTGTGATGTAACACATATAGAAACATCTTTTTTAATCAATTTCTTTAGAAGCAGGACAACGTATGTATTTTACAGGGAACACTTACATAAATTTGCTCTATGTGTATTCATTTCTTCTGGATTTTTTTGTTATGTAATGTGCATACATTATTAATTTTTAATAGCATTATTTTTTTATAAAACCCTCTGTATTAATTAGAACAAACAATTTTTTTCTAAAAAAAGAAAACAGTTTAACTTATCTTTTGATTTAATTGTTGAGAAGTTCTTAATTTAGCAGTCTGTAGGTTTCTTCATGTGGGTGCTCTTAATTTTACGGAAGAAACTGCAGCTTTTACAAATTTAACTCCTGCAAACATCTAGTGACTGATGTTTGAAATGATCGGCAAAGGCTTAAAAAAACAAACAAATTAGGAATTGCATTTTGTAAGTCAAAATATTTGTTTCTTTTTTAAAAAAGTCACCTTTCCTAGGCCTCAAGGTGGACCATGTGGTGAGTTACTGATGGATCAGGAGGCGCCAAGCAGGGCTTGGAACTCCCAGTGCTTATCATTGTTCTCAGTATTCCTAGAAGTCTAAACATTATTCGATCAGTTTCCTGGTGCAACAAACTCCCTTGGATGGTATTTGGCTCTACAAGATGGAGTGATGGAGCCTTCCTGATTCAAGGAAACTTGCTCAAGGCAGGAGTAAAGAGTGAAGCTGAGCCTTCTTCCCTATGGGAATGAAATAAACAAGGGCCACCATATTTGACTTATCTCAGTTCAGCAACAGAGCACATTCCAGCTCCATTCTGCTTTCTAACCAAGCACAAAGTGAGCTCGTGCAGATAATATTCCTTCCTTCTCTCCCTCTCTGCTTCATGCTGTACATCGATGGGACACCGGTAATGTTTCCCCCCCCCCGGTCATTTCCCCTCCAGCGCTTCCTCCCCGCCCCCCGCCCCAGACATGCATGCGGGGTGAATGTCGTTTTCCAGCAAGTCCCTTCAACCAAGAATGGCCGGGGCTCTGATTGTAACCGCATTTGGCAGATGCCCCTTTCATCTCTCACCAAAGAGATCAAACATGCCAATATGAATTAGCAAAGCTAATTGAGACGGAAAGGAGCCGAGGCTTTCCCATCACACACCAGTCAGCGACTCCCCACTTAGAGCTGACACAAACAGGAGAGGGAGAGAGGCTCGTCTCAAGGACACCGATAAAATGAGCCCATTCCGACACCCACACCGCTTTCCTCTGTCTGCACAGTTTTCACCTTCTCCTGTCACTGAACGGTTATTTTGAATCATGGCACTTTTGTTGTGCAATTCCACTCATTATTTTTTTTTATTTTTTACCACTGGAGCTACATTTGCAGTGCAGTTGTCCGTGCTAAGGAGTGTTTCGAAACATGCAAACACCCTGTCTTTTGAAGTAGGAGGTGGCTTTTTGGGGACTATTCAGTGAATGACATATTGGTCTGAACACTGGCTACACTCCTCTCCCCGACCTCCCCAAAAATCTGGCTTGTAAAAGAACCCGAGTGTGGCCTATAACCACACTCTTCTAGGATAGAGAAGCTGTGATCTCATTTCAGAGGGTGGCCTATATTCCAAGCAATACAACATTCGAAATTCAATGGAAGGTTGCATTCTGCAACCGCAGCATTACCAAATCAAGCCTCAGCTAGTTTTTTAAAAAATCAGACCTCCTACTCCATCTTCTGCACCTGCCCTTTCTCCAAAAGGAGTTGGGGGGGGGGGAGTACATGCTTTGTATGCAAAATGTATTTGGTTCAATTCCTGGCATCTCCAGTGACAATGATCTGAGGCAGGTGGCGATGGGAAAGACCCCACTACCTATTAAGAGAAGACAATATTGGACTAGGTGCACTAATAATCCGGCAAAGTCTAAAGCAGCTTCTTAGTTTCTTTTTAACAAGGCTGCAGCCGCCGCTGCTCCTTCCACACACCCTTCTTTTACTTCTTGGAAACTGGCGTACAGGCCAGATTTGGCCTAGGAACTGCCAAGCAGCAGACTTGGTAACAGTAACTGGAATCCCTCTTTTTCATTTTGACTTTGCCTCGCTTGAGTTTTAAAACATGGTCGAAGAGACAGGAGACACGCCGGCTTTTCCAATAAGAAATTTGTCTCTTTCTCCATACGCAGACAGATTTAGAGTTCCAGAATTATTCTTTTAACAAGCCTCCTGGCACCTGAAAAGGCTTAACAAATGATTACGGCACAAGCCTTTGTAGAGCAGAGACCACTTCATCTGATGCAAGGTGTAATCCTAAACTGGCAAGCATATGTACACCTTCTGAAATCGCTTGGAGGTTCTCAGCTGTGATCCACAGACCCCTTCTGCTCCACAACCTCCACTCATATAGGGCTCTTCTTAGTGGCCTGGCTTAGGACACCCATGATTTTCATAACATGCTGATGGTTTGATCACAATGCTGGCACGGAAGGCAAACAAGGGAAGACCCCCAACTATTTTAGAGTGGTTGGGGTGGAGGGGAAAACGTTTGAGAACTGCTGCCTGATCATGGTTTCTAACTGATTTCCAGGTGCATGTTTATGGGTATCTGCAAACATGGGAGATGTCACCCACATTCTGTATACTGGTTTCAGAAAACACTGGCGCTGCATCAGCACACCTGCATAATCATGCCTGTCACGTAAAACGTGGAGCTGTCGCTTGCGTCTCTTACCAAAGAGGCTAATTGGAGGGTTAATTTGTTGCAGAGGGATGCCTTGGAAGGTTCCTTTTTGCGGGAGCAAAAGAGAGAGATGGTGCTCTATCGGCCAACAGTTCTCCAGGCCTCTCCCATTCTCATGCACACAAAAAGCTCTCATTTCCAAACGGAGAGAGGGCGAGAGATGGATGAGGGGACCACCCTGGCTCAATCAACATTGCTGGCTGCCTCTACAAAGCCTTTCAAGTTGCAGTGCTGGGGCAACCACAGCACAGGCAGAGGGCTGATAAAAAAAATGAGAGAGGGAAGGCCAATGAGAGAGGGAAGGCCAAAGGTCCAATGAAATGAAAGGCCTCGAAAACCCTTTTGTGCCTGGGAATAATAGGGCGAAGGAGGATGCTTTTCAAGGGACAGCTTTGATACCTTATGAATGAAAACAGGGGGACTCTGTGCCTTGGTGGCAAACACTGCAATGGATTGCAGTTGATCTCCCTCACTTCCTCAACATGACCTCATCCCCTGGGAAGAGCAACGCAGCCCAGCTTTGAATATAGTGACACGGCTTCCTATTCTGCTTCTTTGGAGATGTACAGAACCACCAAGCCACCTCACACCAAAATAATTCCCAGAAGAGTGGGCATGAGAAGGGGGTCAACTTTCTTTGCAATGGACTTGTTTTGTGGGTAAGGAAGAAGCGTGGCTTGTTTGAAGTAGAACGATGTACCTGCAAGGATACATTACCTAATCAGCAAGCAGACACAGAGGAGGAGAAATATTCCCCTAGGTGGAAACCTACTTCTAAGACAAATGGCAAGATTACATCCTCTTGAGATGGAAGTCTGTATGCCATGCTTTAAACATGCATGAGTTTTTCAGATACATGTGGAATCTGGGGAGTGTTAATGGATATTGCTTGTTCTCTATTACTGTACCAGAGAAACGCTCTGTTGTGCCCAACTGTCCCATGCAAAAAGAAGTAAAATAGATTACAAAACCTGTCAAGAAAACAGTACTCTTCACAGTGCAATCCTGTACGTATTAATTCAAAAGCCAGTCCCCCTGTGTACAGGGATGCAGCCTAGGAAAACTTGAAAGATGTGTTCGCACAAGCTGCCAAAAAAATGCAGGCATTACTGTAGGTAGGGGAGTCTGGGAGAGAGTTTAACGTCTCCTCTTGCAATCCTCACCAGCACCCCAGGTTTATCCAGCAACAACATTCCCCTCTTGCTGTCACTAAGCTCTCTGCAGCAAAGTGGGGGTGGGGAGAGAGAAGGGCAAAATAGCGCATCGAAGTGGCGAGAGCTGATGAATCAGCTGTAATCTGTGAAGAATGCACATGAATTCCATTCCCTTCTGTTTATGTCCATCTGACCAAACTGCATGGAGATTAATTCGCCAAGCCACAGACACTACGAAACCTCACTTGTGGAAAGAGCAGAGCTGGATACAATAGGGAGCCATGACATGCCGGTACATACATACATACATTCTTACAACAAGGGCAAAACTGCCTTTTCCTCTGTGTCTTCTGCCCCGCCCCCTTCCCATGCACCACAAACAAAAAGTGGGACATGGTTGAAAGTTTGGTAGGAAGTGGCAGGGAAGAGGCAGGGTGATCAAGAGGTAGGAAGATTAAAAGGGGGGCAAGGAGGAGAAAATATGGGGAAGGAAAGCAGACTGAGATCTAGTCCTGGGATATGGTACACAGGCTCTTAACTGAAATGGCAAATGCCAAAAAGTCAAATGCACCTATTTCTCCCCTTTTTGAGAGTTTCTCAGCAAGTGACAATGAAGCTGTATTATTTTGGAGAAGTGTAGAGGTAGATGCACACTTCTGTGCTAGGAAAGAAGCAGTGCAGATTTCACTCCCCTTCCCCCATTCTTTCCATCCCTGCCATCCCTCCATGCTGCAAGTGGACAATATTCATTTGACCTGCTATTCGAAGCAGGAGAAACTGACAAGGCCTTTTCACAGCATGACGCAAGGCAAGGAGGGTCCCATTTGCAGCACATATTAAAGTAAGGATTAAAAGCTTCTAGAGCAGCCTTTCTCAACCTCAGGTCCCCAGATGTTGTTGGATTACGACTCCCATCATTCCTAGCTAGCAGGACAAGCGGTCAGGGATGATGGGAATTGTAGTCCAACAACATCTGGTGAGCCAAGGTTGAGAAAGTTTGTTTCTAGAGGGCATCATTGCTGCATGCCAGGAATAGGGGATCCAATCCTACAGACTGGTTTTTTTTCAGAGTTCCAGACGATGTCCAGGAAATTAACCCACCCTAATTTCTGAAGTGTATGAGCCTTTGTTGCTCTTGTTGATGTTTAGGAAGGGACTTCTGAAGATGCCTATGATTTGGAGTCCCTCCAAACATCCTTCTTATTATGCATTCATGATGATTTGTGCTCAGGAGGATATTGCAGAGGTTATATGTGATCCCACTTTTTACACTGTTTGTGCCTGCCAAAGTTTTCGAGCGGACGTACCGTTTCATTTCCAATCAGTGTATGTCCTCATAACTTCCTGACACCATAACACCATGAACGCTTCGGTTTATTTTTTGTTCCAAATTTGCTGCACTATAGCACAAGACTGCCCCTCCAGTAACACCAAGGAAGCATTGCAGAACAACTAAGAAAGCGGAATGAGGTGTGGATGGTCCAGTATAAATCCACCACTAATACACTCTAATTTCATCAATGAGATGTTGCAGAACACACTTGCAAGAAAACCAGCAACCTGGAGAAGAAGAAGAGAGAGAGAGAGAGAGAGAGAGAGAGAGAGAGAGAGAGAGAGACACGAAGGAACAAGAATCACTCAAAACACACATATCTTCTTTAGCTGGTAAGTGTAGCAGGTTAGCCCTGACAGGTTAACACAACGATATTCCATCTTCTCTAAGCTGCTTGAGTGAAAGAGTGGGCGAGCAAAACAGAGAAATAGCAGGGAGTTCATCTACGGACAAATCACAATTCTTTCTCTCCAGGACAAAATTAGATCTTGGATGTGTGAAACTGAGGTGCCTCTCAAAGACTGGCAGGAGAAAAAACATAATAGTATTTGTGGGAGCTCTGGATAAACCAGGAAAGGACAACCATGTGGGAGGCACAAACACACAACACACACACACAGCAACGGAGAACGGAACTGGGAGTGCAGTCAAGGAGGAAGCACTAAACGAGACCAATATTTGGAGGGGAGAACATGACAGGGTAACAGCATGAGACAAAGAGGGCAAAATGCCTAGATGTATTTGCGTGGCTTCTTCCAACCCCAAATTTGTCTATTTAAGCACAAAATGGGTGGCTTTAAACATAACAAAAAGGTCAATGAGGCCCCTTAGTCTCCTGTCTGAATGACTCACTCTAAGGCAGCAGCACTATGGAGATTCTGGGAAGGTTTCTCCTAACATGCCTCATCCTGTGCAAGGAGTTCCACCTGTGCATTGGGGCTTTCCATCCCTCCCTTGTGGGGCCCCCACCATTGACCCTGTGGTGTCAGGAGCAGCCCAGAACAGCAAAAGGAGGGAAAGAAGGGGAATCATTCACTTGGCAAGCAGCAATGCAGAATTCCACCCTCTGCCGCAATACAACTTAAGAGCAACCATTTTGCTGCTATTCTGGATGGCGTCTGATATTTAGATCTCCCTTTTTGTCCAGCTCCTCAAATATTTAATGCATTCTTCAACCTGCAGAGAGGAAATTCTTCCAGGTTGCCAGCTGTCCTGATAGTCACAGGACTATCTGATCTAATCCCGCCTCCCTCCAGCACTCAAATACTAGGCTACTTTATCTGTACTCTGTCCTCCCTAGAAAATCCCCAGTCCATTTTGTTTTGGAAAGCTGCCCCCCCCCCCCAAAAGCATGAGGCTACCAGTTCCCCTTTCCAGTAAACGCTTAAGTATCAGTGGGGAAACCCAGAATTTTACTGCTTCCCAGATTCTAATGAGGTATGAGCATGTGATAATGTTCTCCTCACCATGATGATACAGACAAGCAGTTGCATGCAGCCCTCACTAAGCTGTTTGTTAATACCTGCTCATTTGTATTTACCGGTGGAATCAGTCGAACTGGAGAAAAAGGAATGTCCCCCCCACTCCTCCTCCACTGCATGCCGTGCAAAGTTGGCTGGTTAGGGTGGGGAATTTAGATGAGGCGGCTTAGTATGTGAACTGGCCCTTAGCTATGTTATTTCATTTGGGTCACACATGGCAGAGGCACAGCATCTAAATAACTGGAGGGTCGGGGAAAGCTCGGATGAAGCATTTCCGCGGGTGATTTAAAAACTGGGTGCTTTCTGTGTCAGTACACTGATTGAAACATCCATATTGACCAGGACATATAGCTGCTTTTAAAATGCCTCCCTTCCACTTACTCCTCTGCCTTGACAACATTCCAAAGTGACACACTGGGAACAGAAAGGCATACCTGTCATCGTGTAGGGCAATATATTTGGCTTCTATTTTCCATGCAGTGCTTGGTGAAGCTAAACTGTTTGATCCGCTGATTAACTTATCTTCCCCTGCTTTCTGCACCTTCCTTTCCTGGCATTACAACACTTTAGCATTCCCCGCCACCCCACTATAGGATTGCAGTATCCCTTTTTCATGTATTACCGTACTTTTCCATGTATAAGACTATGTTTCCCCCCCCCTTCAAAAATCATGCTAAAAAGTGGGGGCATCTTATACATGGATAGTGCATAGGGTGGACGTTTGATAGGTTGCTGCCACAGCTGTCAGCAGCCATTGTGTGCGTTATTGGTTGCTGCATCAATGGCAGGTGTTGATTGTCTGACGCTGCGGCAGCTGGGCGGGAGATTGGCAGCTTCTGCCGGTGATGGTACAGGCAGGAGGCAGATTTTGCGACACGTGCGAGTGGGCGATTTTCGGCAACCCCCCACCCCAAAAAAAGCTCTGGGCAATCCTCTGCAAAAAAAGCTGAACAACTCTGTGCCATCTCCCCTCATTTTCTTAAATTTGAGCCCCCCAAAATAGGGGCCATCTTATACATGGGGGCGTCTTATACACAGAAAAGTATGGTATATTTTTTGTGGTGAAGTTTTTTAATCTGATTCTTAACGCATTTTTAAAATTTGTGTTGCGATGTTGTCTGACCACAACTCCCATCATCTCCACCCAGCTTAGTCAATGGTCAGGGATGATGGGAGCTGCAGGACAACAACATTTGAGGTTGAAGAACACTGGTCTTGAAGACTCGAAGACTAGGTTAGTAGGTAACTAATGACATGTAAATAATAACCTAAGTAATGGATGGAGCTGCCTCTTGGTTTCTGTTGGGACAGGTCTGGATAGCACACACCCTGATCTATGGAAACAGGTGCCAGGTGTGCATCCCTACCTACTGAAGTCAAGAACCCTGTTTATGCATCCATGAATAGCTTGCCTCCATCCTTTTAGCTGGAGCTGCCAAGAGCAGAACTGTGGCTGCTCCCAAGAGGGGCCCAAAGCATGTGGACTCCAGGGAGAGAGGAAGATGGGGCTGTAGGTTCCTTCAGCAACTCCCCCCAACTCTCCCCTCAAAGTGGTGCTCTCACAGAGCTACTGGCCGACCAAGAGCTAGGTCTTGCTGAAGCTGTGAGCCTGCCACCAGAGCATTTCGACGGCTCCTGGTCAACTGAAGCCGCTCAGATGAGACTTGCTCTCTGCCAAATATGCTTACTACATAAAAAGATACTCCGAGGACAATGAACCAAAAATAATAATAAAATACAAAAACAGCTGTTTTCCATGGGAATCAATCCAGAAGGAATGCAACGGCAGCAGGCTGTGTTTGCTGTGCTTTTATTTTTTTCCAGGGCATGGTGTGATGATGGGTGGGGTGGAAGGCTGAGAAAGCTCTCTGCGACAGCTGGGTGAACCGCCAGCAGCAGCTATGAGCAACTGGTGAAACTGAGAGGGCAGAAATGTGGGCTTGGGAAACAAAACCCAAAGACCCTAAAATGCTGTTCCCATATAGGTCACCATCCACTGCACCATTACTGAACAGACATACAACCTAGACATTTAAGGTAATGGGTCTCCCGACAGCCTAATAACCGTCTCATCATCCCAATCCCGCAGCGGTCAAGATCACTGCAGTCAATCCAGCTGAGCAAAGATATTGCGCTGCGTGGCTAACACTTTGGACTTAAACAACCGTGCGTGGGATATGCAACAGAAACAATACCTAAAGCTTCCACAGCACTTTCATGTAGCTTATGATTTTGTTAGAATCTAACTCTCTCCGGCGGTCATTTTTTTTACATACTGAAAAGCATGGCTGCAATTTATTTTTATAAGGATGAAAATTAAGCAGCAGGGGCTGGGAAAACACCCAGCAATAAAACAAATCAGCAACCTTTACAAATCTCAACATCTGTTAAATGGCCAGTGTTAGTGCTTAGCATTTGGAGTTAGCAACTCAGTGGTTTGTCTATAACAGTACAGATGACCAATGTCGCATCGCAGGCAAATGGCAGTATAATGACAATAATGACTTTGCAATTGTTTGAATGGCAAGCTGCTCACCAGTCAAAAGCATACATGTTGGCACGCTTCCTTCCACGTTAATATCTGGGCTTTTTCAGGGCATTGTTTGGCACAGCCAGAAGTGAATGGTGTTGGAAAAGTGCTTACCTCACGCATCCAAACACTGAAAGGCCTCTGCCAGGAGTCCTTTTTCCCCAAATGCAGGTATGCATTGAACAAGATGAGATAGATATAGCGTTCCAAGTACTGGAGGCTCCTCAGCTGCAATGTCCGCATCTCCTTCTCCTCCTTAGCTGTTTTCCCCTGAAAATAATAATAATAATAATAATAATAATAATAATAAAACAATTGCTTAAGGGCCAACACTAGACAGGAGAACTGCCCTGCAAGTCCCAAAACTAGGGCAGGCCATCTTGCATTTTATCAAAGGAAATGCCGCTTCTGACATGACCATGGTGGAATGAGAGTTGCAGTGGCATGGCTCCTCCTTCCTGTGCTAGGAAGTTGAGCTCTGAAGCTGCCCGTCAGATGGGAGGAGTGCCGTAGAAAGGTTGCGAAGGGCCAAAGCTCTTTGGTGGAGCTCATGCTTTGCATTCAGGAGGTCATAGACTGAGTCCCAGGGTAGGGCTGGGGCCTTAAAATACTTCTGCACCTTAAGCCCAAATTCAAGACCATAGACTGGGGAGCTTTGGTTTTCTTTGGGGGGTGGGGTGGACTTTGCTTTTGAAGACCACAAATGGAAGGAAATTAAGAGTCACCCACCCTAGGACCTGCCACCCAAAGCGGGGTACTTTGTGGCATTTCAATGAAAGGCTGGGCCTGCCGCTATGTAGTCTTTTTCAACCCTAGTTCCTCTTTGACATTTAAGATCCCTGTGGGTTGCTTCAGTCACAGGAGCCCCTCTATGGAAGCAGCTCACCAGCTGCTTCATACAGCGGTGCACCAAGCATGGAAAACCACCTTGCCAGCAGCGGCCTGATGGTCTGGAGAACCTTACAAATCGATGCACACACATACCCAACACACACACACGGCAATTTCTCCAACCATGGAGGGGGGCACTGTATTGTGGGTAACTTCCCTTGAAGACTCTGGCTGCGGTCAACTTAGAATGAACCGGCTTCTCATGCCAGGAGAACCGGCAGTGTTTGGAAGGTGGCTAAAACAGGGTGGCATTTAAACTTGGCAGCCCAGGCTCTCATTATGCAAACGCTTTCCTCTTTTAAACACAAAGACCCCTCCGAAATAAGTCTTGTTTTTTAAAGCAGCATTGTATGCATCTACTTCCACGTACACATGTGCATTAAAAAAAATAAATCATACACACACACCAAGCTATAAACGGTGCCATTATTTTATATAGTGCTTCTATTCCTGAAAGGCTGTGGTGAGCAAGAATTAGTCCCCTCCTATGGTCTGTCCCTGCCTTGACCTCAACTGAGTCATGACCACACAACAGCAGGCCGACCGAGGTAGAAGCCTGAGGTGTGTTGGGGGTTTTATTCATAGTTTCTGGCCAAACACGGAGACCAGCCATCTTCCAGTTCAAAACGACCTCTTAAGCAGCTACTTTGCTATAAGTAGAAAACACCAATTAAAGCTTCATAGAATAGAAACACCACAAAACTGGAAAGGAAGAACCTGAGGCCTTGAGAAAACAGGGCCATTAACTAACACCCTATAGCTGCAATCCTACACATATTTCTCAAGGATTAAGTCCCCACTGGGCTCAGTGGGGCAACCTTCTGTGTCGACGTGCATAGGACTGTCAGCTACAACAGTTCAGAAAAGTCAGCTACTCCTCTTTTAACACTTCGCTCATTCAGGGTTTAGACGCAACTTAACTTGCTTTTAACTGTATCCAAAGCATCCCAGTAAATAAACGACAGCAAACAGCGGCAAACGCTGCCGTTATTTCCTTGTTTTGATTTGGCAGAATTTCACAACACGCCACTATTTTCAGTTTTAAACATCGCTTTGTTTAGATTGCAAATATTAATTGGAGAGGCGGGCGGGCGGGAACGCAGCCGATGGAAGTTGCAGTATTCCAAATGCTAACAAACTGACCAAATTTTGGATTCAGACTCAGCACAGCTGGAAAGCAGGCTCCACTGACAGCTACCCAAACTGGCAACAACCCAGACGCTCAAGAGACATTTCGTTCTAATTAAACACACGTGCAACATACATATATATATATATACATACACACACACTCACACACACATGTATATTCCAACTGCAGCACTGCAATGCAACAACTTTTAAGAATCCAAAACAGAACTGTTCGTCTGTGATCTCTTGTCTTGAAAAATTAATGGACCCGCGGGATAGCTGCCAGAATATTATCATAAAGAATCGGAGGAAGAGGACATGAAGCTCATTATTAGTAGCAACCTGATCTTACTGTGACTTTCCCCGTTTCAAACGGCTGCCAGGTCCTTCTTCCACTACGGTGTCTATCTGCCCCGAGTTCTACCTGGCTTTTAAATCATTACATTTCAGCAATCTTGTCAACAGCCACTCGTTTGTGGTGAGTAAGAATTGTATTCAGGCAACCAAGCAGAACATTTTTATAAAATAGTTCTTTTTCTTTCTTCCTGACCACAAATTGATTAACCTTTGTGTGAGAGAAGCGGAGCTGGTAATTTTTTATTTTATTTTTTTGGTGGGCTGGTACTTTTCATCTATTTGGGCTAATTCCTTGTGTTTCATCTATCTCCAGCACAACATTATTCACTGGCTGCTATTCTTCATTTTCCACTTCTATTGCCAATTTCCTTTTTTGGTAAATTCATTTATTTATTACACACACATATATAGATGTATATCCTGGCAATATATATATATCCTGGCTTTTCTCCGCAGAGCTGAAGGCGGGGTACATGGTTCTCCACTCCCCAGTGCTTTTAACCTCACGACTAAACAAGCAGAAGCCGCAACCATTCCAATGCCATTCCATTGCAGAATTTCAAATAAACTGCAGAAAGATGGTTCCTACACATATTGAGTGTGAAGTAGGTTCTGGTGAAAACTGGTGAGCTTTTGAAGTGGTTCATTCTTGGTCTTACATCCCTTGAATCATCTGCAGCTGATTACCAGCAGCCAATCATGTGTGACTGCCATTGGGAAAAACATAAGCTTTGAGTACAAAAATCAGTGGTGGCCATTTCAAAATCTGTGAAGGTCATCTGCATGTGCATATTTAGTCTAGAGTTGAGGCATAAAGTGATCCCAGGTAAACCACCTGGGTCACCCAAAGGCACATGGGATGGAACTGGCAGAAGGCCTCCTTGTGGGATACCCTGTAGTAGTGCCCTCCTTGTGGGATACCCTGCCTTCAGATGTCAAGGAGATAAAGAACTACGTAACTTTTAGAAGACATCTGAAGGCAGCCCTGTATCGGGAAGTTTTTTTTATCTCTGATGTTTTATTATGTTTCATATATGCTGTAAGCCACCCAGAGTGGCTGGGGAAACCCAGCCAGATGTGTGGGGTATAAATAATAAATATATTATTATTATTATTATTATTATTATTATTATTAACTGCCAATTTAGAATTCTGATTTGGCTTCGCTAAACATGAAAGTGAAGATCTGCTTGCACTTCCTCTGCCCTGTTCCTTACAGTCCCCTGCCCCAATGACTGTGAAAAATACACAGCTTTTCTGATGAGCTAAATGATCTAAACAATCCATGAGACAAAACTAAATGATTAAGTAGAGTGATACTAAACTCTGTATTGTCTTGAGATAAAATGTGCCAGTACCCAAAAGGAGAAAACCATTAGATCAATTTTAAGGCAGAGTTAAGGGACTTTGGAAGGCAATTTATATGACAGTTCGCAGCATTCCAAAGCTGCTCTAATTACACGTGGCGAGACCTCAGAAATGCGATCTGCCAAAGAGGTATCTCTAGAGAACATCCCAGTCAGGTTGGTGGTCTTAAAAGGCTGATGGTTTCTGGCATATGATGGGTTGGCATTTGGAATATGGTTTCTCACTATTGCTGCAAGTCCCTTCTTCCCAAAATAACCAGCACATAAAAATATTCCCATTTCCCTTCAGAAGTCACACTTACTTCATTTAATGTTATTCATTCTCAGCAAAGAGAAAAGCTTATCAACTGGGGTCCAAAAAGAAATCCAAAAAGTTCTCATCAAAAATACAAGGAATGTGTGGACAGTCCATTCAGCATTTGTGAGCTGCTAATCACAGTGTTATACAGCCTAGAACATGTCACAATTAACTCATTTGATTTTGATTTCATCCTGCTTATGATTGGGACATTCTTCTTTGGCTATATCCAAGCAAAAAGATAAAAAAGTTGAAAATGTGCAGCCTCAAGTTCTCTTTTTTTATTAAACTTCATCATAAACCTTTAACATTAGCTGTTTCTCAGCACTTGAAAGAACAGAACAGTATGCATTCAGATTTAAAGTCTTTCCATGGACACAAAGAAATGCTTTGCTTCCTTCCAAGCAATGCTTACTACTCCTTATGTCTCTATGGTAGTATGCTCTTAGCTGTGTCTCCCTGCCCCCAAAAACCCACTTCCTGACCCATATATCCTATCACCTATGTATTTTCCCATGCCCTTTGGGGATCTGCATGGTTAAACACACACTATTGCTTCAAAAGGGTCTAGTGATAAAGTTTCGATTACACACACACAAAAATGCCAAGAAGAAAGTCCATTGGAAAAAAATTGGTTTCTGTGCTAAGCAAAAGCACGGTTCTGACATGCAAAGCATCAAACTTTAGGGACACAGATGCAAGTATTAAATTTTCCTTCCATTTGTAATATCATTTTTTTTAAAAAAAAAATAATGGATAGTTCAAAAAGAGGGAATGGTTGAGGAAACCATCGTTCTTAAGTTTGTTTGTGGGTTTGTTCAGGATAGAAGGAAGGAACTTACAAGGACACTCAGTATGCTTCACTGTTAAGAAGATTTGAACTTGAGAGTCCATATCCCACCCAAACCCAAAGGTTCCCCCTTCCGAAATTAACCAATATTCATTTAAATAGCTAGCCGCATTTAAACAGTGTTAAATGAAATTAACTTGGGGGACACAATTCCAATCTACAATGGGGGATTTACTTATGTGTATACTATTACTTTCCTTCTCTTCGACCAACCTGGCCCTAAGTGGCGGGTGTAAAAACCAGAGAGACAATTTGCACCATAAAAGCAACAAACGAAAACAACAAACAATGAGAACAGAAGGGCGGGGAAGCGAAATCCTGCACTGAAGTAATCTTCTCTATAAATAATAAACAGGGAACACTGTGTGTGTGTGTGTGTGTGTGTGTGTGTGTGTGTGTAGCTGCATAGTTAAAACCCATCTTGATCCGCAGTCATAAAACTACAGCATTTGAGACTAAAACATGTTAATAGAACTTGGATCAAAGTAAGCGGAAGTTCAGTTTGGTGTTGATTTTCTGTGCTTAGCTGATTTTTCTTGCCCAAGGAAAAAGATCTACCCAAAGAAGATTCTTACAACTTAATTATGAATAGAAAAGTTAGAGGATTTATTTAAAGAATCAAAATGGGGGGGGGGCAAGTCAGGCAGAGAAAATTTAGGGCCTGTACTTAGTGTCTTACTATTATTTCTGTCTGCTAAAGCCATTTGTTTCTCTTAGCAGACAATCTGTCTGCTACACACTAAAGTTATATATCTCCCTCTCTCTACTCAAAAGGGCTGGAAGCCATTACAGTCCAGTAAGGGCCTTACTTCTCCCCCTACCAATGAGGCCCTCCAATCTATCACTCTAAAAGTACTTTAGGGAAAGTGTAGCTTTTTATGCCTTATCCACTAGCAAGATAAAGATGCTTGGTAAAAACTTCTCCAGGGAACAGTATATTTTCCATGTAAGCTTCACACTTGATGCTGCTGAAAGCTCCTACTTGAGTTAGAGCTTATTCAATACTTCGGCCTGTTTTCTCAAAAAGCACTCTCCCTGGCCCAGAAATATTAGGGGAGGGAAGGAGAGAACAAAGGAAGAAAATGTGATGATCTCAGCCAAGCTGCGGTATGTGCCAGTAGCTCAGATGCAGCTAGACAGGCTCCAGATGCTGGTTGAAGATTAATACCCAAGTTCTATTTGGGTTTCAATGTAATCGAGGCAAGAGGTTTCACCAGCAGTGTTTCTGCAGGGCAATGTGGTGTCTGTAGCTGGATTAGCTCTGGCGTGTTGATTTTGCACAAAATTCTCCGCTCTTCCAAATAGGAATGCTTAGCTTTACATAACAGGGCTTATTGTCTTCACTCTGCAGGGCCAGAGGTGGTCACTTGTAGCCAAAGAAATCAGTGTGGAGTTAGCAGGCAGCAGACCTCTAAAGAGACATATTGCCAGCCTGGATAGCTCTGTTGGTTAGAGTATGGTGCTGGTAACACCAAGGTTGCAGGTTTGATTCCCGTATAGGACATCTGCATATCCCTGCATTGCAGGGGGTTGGATCGAATGATCCTTAGGGTCCCTTCCAACTCTACAATTCCATTCTGTATGCCACCTAAGCTGGCCATCAAGGTTTGCATCCTCCATGGTACCTAGGACCAAAGAAGTCATCTAAACAACTGGCACCGTTTGTCTTGCAGCAGCATCCTGTGCCACTCCCCAAAATGCTTACTGTCCTCTCATCTTAGATGGGCGTTCTCAGAAACTTGCAGCGGGTCGATGATGAATGAAAGCCCTGACTTGTTGGGATGTGCCAAGAAGTTCCAAGACCTTTGATTTGTGGTAGCTTCTCAATGGCTCTCTTCATCCAACGGGTGATATCTGTAATGTAACTTGGTTTGCTATGCAGGTGTTTGTTTTTGGTGTGCTACATTCATTTTGATGTATCCTTATAGCACCAAAGAATAAAAGAGTTTTATCCGTCGACAGCTGGGCTGGGGGCTGCTCCATCTTCGGATGAAGTTTGGATTGGCTGGGGTTCTAACTTGATTCTCTGCTATTTCTTCCTCTCCCAGCAACCACCTTGCCTCATCCCTACACTGGTCAAGACCGCAGCCCCACGCACAATTGAGAGGCTTTGGGGGGGGGGGCACTGATAAACACAGAGGGAAGGTCAGGACAGGAAAATTGACTCTCATGAGCTTCCTTCAGGTAACCTATCTTCATATCCAAGCAGGGAGTTTCCATCACTTTTGTAAGTTTGGCTTGCCTGTAGCCATCAGATAGGAAGCAACCCCCAAGAGAAATGGCACACAGCCACCATCTGCTATGCCAGTGCATTTTCAGCACTGATTGCAACGGCTGGGGGTTCCTTGCCTGGCAGAAGGCCAACGCAGAGTTTACATTTGGGGATTAAAATTGGTATCGGTAAGATATTCCCCCGATAAGCGCTTTAAAGTGAAAACAAAGCAAAAAGATGTGCCTACAGCTGTATGAGGGGACTGTGTTTTCTATGACCTGGGGCCCTAGTCTCAAAGTCCTGCAGGCGTTGGGGGCAGGGCCATTTCCAGCTGCAGGTGCCACACAGTAAAGGTTTATGGAAGCAGACAGCATGCACAGAATTTGGCTCAGATTTGCAAGTGGGGAAGGAGGAAGCCACAGCAAAAGTGGGCCTGGCGAGCGTCCACAGCACCGCGCTAGACGCCAAACTGTGCCGGGTTTCGCACAGCCATTATGAGGCACCTGGAGGTGGGAGTCACCTCTCATCGCTGGGTTGTAGATAGGGAGCCGAAGTGCGAATCCTGGCAGGATTAGAACTAGAGATGGCCACATTGTTGGGATAGATTCATAGTTAAGTCAGCTGCAGGCTAGGCTCCAAGTCAAGAATCTATCGTGGCCTCGGCCTCAGAAGAGGAGGAAACAACCATGTTCCTGATGCTGGCGTTTCAGAGCCAAAGGTTGGTGCTCACAGAACCGAAGGCTGGTGGTCTGGAGCCTGCAGAGTCTGAGCCAGCACAGATGCTGTTCCGTGATCTTGACTTATCAGAAGAATCAAGCGCTTCCAATGTAACCGCACCTGATGAAAGTTGCAGGGAGCATGCCAGAAAGGAGGCCACAGAAGGTGCTTGTATGAAGGCCAAGAGGCTGGGCTCTTTAACAGCCACCATCTCTTTAGGTTGAGGGACTGGACCTCAGGAAATGGGGGCTGGAGGAAGTGACTTAACAAAGCCTCCATTCGCTTCTGGCCTTCACCAGGGCAAGTTGCTCGTTTGGAGCTATCCGTGGTGCTGCAACCAGTAAGTCTGCCTTGTTCTCATGGGTACCTGGTACATATAGATCAGAAGAGTGGGGCTGGAACATGACTACAGGTACCCAGGCAACAGCACAAGGAAGTGCCCTGATGCTGGCAGACCAGGAGAGCAGCAGGCAGGCAGGAGCAATACTACTGTGCCACCCGAGCAAGGGCACAGTCGGTCTGTTGCCCACACAGTGCAGCAGGTCTCATCTGGAAGTACTCTCTCTCTCTCTAATTTAATTTATATCCCTCAGCTTCAAGGAGCCCAAGGTGGCATACACAGTTCTCCTCATCCCCCTCTTTACCCTCACAAGAACCCTTTGAGGGAGGTTAGGCTGAGAGTGAATGACCAGCCAAAGTGAGCTTCACTGCTGGTGGGAGGATTTGAACCCTGGTCTCCCATGTCTTAGTCCAACCCTCTAGCTACTACGCCACACTGGCTCTTTACAGGTCAGGTTAGAAATGTTGGGGTGCCTGGAGTGGTGAAGCTATGCTGGAATCTGGGACAACATTAATGTGCCACTGGTCTGTTTGACTATGTATCTTTGTATGGCTGACCTGTATGCACCGGCCAAGGAGTCACGGGCACATGCTGCGGCTACTGCGGTCTAAGAATATGGTCTAAAAGGCTCAGCAAACATACCGTATTTTTTGCTCTATAAGACTCACTTTTTCCCTCCTAAAAAGTAAGGGGAAATGTGTGTGCGTCTTATGGAGTGAATGCAGGCTGCACAGCTATCCCAGAAGCCAGAACAGCAAGAGGGATTGCTGCTTTCACTGAGCAGCGATCCCTCTTGCTGTTCTGGCTTCTGAGATTCAGAATATTTTTGTTCTTGTTTTCCTCCTCCAAAAACTAGGTGCGTCTTATAGAGCGAAAAATATGGTGTTTATTATGGAGCTCGGATGGACACAGCTGAGAAAGAGTTGCTTGCAAGGGGAGGAAACAAGGGCACCACCAAGCCTTCTGGATCTGAACAGCAGCTGGGGATAACTTAGGTCCAGCACAAGTGTGAGGAGACTTTAGGTCTGCACGATCTACTTTACACTTACTACAAAAACCCTAAGGTCTATGAACCAGAGCCAAGTGGCAATGGGTGCAGCCAAAACCCACCATGCCATGAGATGAGAGGAGCTGCAAATAAACATGTAGAAATCAGCACCTTAAGCTACACCAGGGAGTCTACAACTTAATTTGTGGGGCAGAGGGAAGACTGTTCATTTGCTGAGAATCAGAAACTCTTGTAGATTAACTATTAATCTACCAGTACTTCCTGACCTGCCTTCATCTCACCATTAAACTAGTTTAAGCCTATCAAAAGCACAAGGTTTCACCAGCCAGCCTGCCAGTTCTCTTTTGAGCTTTACAATTCCAAAGCAGAGATTCTCGAAAGGATAAGGCAGCCCCCCGTGTAGACAATTCCTAGGTGAGGAGGGTATGAACAAGCCCCCTCCACAGCCCAAATTTTGCCTGTGGCTTGACTGAAATATGGGTGGTTACATTAACCCAACCTTCCTTGCATCAAAATGGAACCAAATTAAATAAAAGCCACATGGGGTTTATATGTACTTCTCACTTACATCAGCTCCCCATTTTATAAAATGTGAGCGAATTTTAAAGAAGTTACATAAATAAAGCGTATCCTGTATTCAAATAGCTCATGTCCAATTTGTCATTTTCTTGAATGGAAAAGTCAGAGGACTACATATAAATTGAGATCCAAGCTGACAGGAAGCAGATGACATTAATGTACAAATTATGTTTCAGTTTCATCCTCCCAGAGAGTTATACACAGATGTCAATGAGAAACTCTCGTTTAATTATGCCTGTCTGTCCTGGTGTGTGGCAGAAGGTGTTTTTTTTGGGGGGGGTGGATGAATCCCTCCTAGTTAGAACTTAGGAAACTTGCCTGATGTGGAAGTCCAGCTCAGCAGGGATTAAAGGGGGGGCACCGAGAAAAGGACATTGCAACCTAATCTACAGGCATGCACAATAGGAGGCATTCAAAATATGATGCTGATCAATTGCTCAATCAAACCCGGCAGGAGGTTTGCCACCAATAGCAATTTGAGATCAGGATTGTGTTGCAGACCACTGCCACAGACACCAGTTATTCAGCTCTGTCCTGTGTAACTGAATAGAACATGCAGAAAGCCGTTAGCGCTTTATTTTTAGGACACTACTTTAAAAAACCCGAAGAAACCCACATCCTAAAAAAATATCCTAGAAGCCACCGCAAATCCACTTCTCTGTCTAAATCTACCACTTAAGTTATTATCCAGCTACACATTATAAGCTCTGTGACAGCCCAGTTTCCCTGCATAGTGCTCGGAATAAATACAACTGCTAAAATCCGTTGCCTGGTTCACAGAGGAATCCATGAATGAGCCCATGCGCATTGAGAAGCCTCCAGGTGGCTGCAATAGCTACCAAATATGACAGCTGCCACAGTCAGTTGACGATGCCCCCAGCCAACTCTTTGCCAGTGCCACTGGTTGCTCAGCCTCCCTCCAGCTTCTTCTTGGATCGCAAAGAAGACAATAGCTGCAACATCCTTATTCTCCTCTGCTGATCCAAGTCAAAGAAACCACCAGGTGTTGACTCGGAAAGTGAACTGACAGATGGGTCACTGAGAAAACATTAGCCATCTGCACAGAGCTATGTGGCTTACAATAGGCTTGAATGCTCATTTGTAAACTTGTCCTTAAGTTGAGTTTCTTCTCTTCACCTACCGTATCTGAGTATTCCAATACTATTACAACATTTTCTTGCTGGGACAGTGGGATTAAAAAAAGAAAGAAATCTATTTAATATGTTTCTTTTAGAAACACATATGACACACTTTCCCCCCTCCAATACCCCCACTGGAGCCAGTGTGGGGTAGTGGTTAAGAGCGGTGGACTCGTAATCTGGTGAACCGGGTTCGCATCTCTGCTCCTCCACATGCAGCTGCTGGGTGACCTTGGGCTAGTCACACTTCTCTGAAGTCTCTCAGCCTCACTCACCTCACAGAGTGTTTGTTGTGGGGGAGGAAGGGAAAGGAGATTGTTAGCCGCTTTGAGACTCCTTAGGGTAGTGATAAAGCGGGATATCAAATCCAAACTATTCTTCTTCTTCTTCTTCCCATTGAGTCCCCTGGGTTTTAAAACATGCATAGGCACTACCAGTCAACCTTGAGGAAACTGCTCACAACGTGGTGAACAATAACAAAGAAAAAAATGAACAAACTTGTTAACAGTGATATATAAAAACAAAAGAAGTAGTCGACACAAGATTACTGAGATTTAGCCTCTAGCGCAACAGTAGGAAACAAACCCACCAACTCAGCCCTCTCCTTCAAGAAAAAGCCTGTGCAGAAAGTTAAGACTTCAAGCTGTTTCTGGAAAGCCTACAGGGTACAGCACTGGCAGGTAAGATGTGCCATTTAGGATCTGCAGGGAGGAACATGTCGTAACCCACCTGCGTGGGGTACCTTTTAATGCCTTCATTCAAATGCTAGGGATTGGAGTAAAGCTGCTGGACAAAAACATAGCAGTTCCATTACCCTGGCAATAACAAAAACAATCCAGACAAGATGAAGTAAGCTAATCCAAATTCACACGCAACCTGGAAATCGTGCTCATCTGATGAGGAGCCTATTCAACAGCAAGCTGTTCTCCTGCCAAAGACACACCTAGTGCCTAACCAAACACCTCTCGCAACTCTGTGTGGCAAATATTGCTCTTGCCGCACAAAAGCAGGCAATATGAACCTAATATGGGTGGAAGAAGTAGCCTACATTTTATTGCAAAGTTTCTTTACTAGCAGCTTCTTGGAAAGCTCGTTCCGCAATAAAAATCCAATGTTCACATAGATGAACGCCATATGCAACAAGATGATCTGCGTGGCAATTTATTTCTCTCCCTCCCTTTGCAAGTTTTGATGGCGTGGGCAATGCCTGCAAAAAGTCACCCAACCGCCGTTTAGGCATCGTGGCATGTGAACCATGAGGTTTACTTGGAAGGAACGAACAAGCATGCATTAAAAGAAAGAAAGAAATTGACATAGAGACTTGCAAACAGGTTATGACGAACCAGGAATATTCTCCAAGGAAATCTTCAGCAGTTTACATGAGACAAGGAAAGAGGAGGGGTAAAGCGTCGTTGTTTCTAATGCGGCAGGCAAGGTTGAAGGGGCCACATCTGGCTGTGATCAGGTTGCTGGTACAAGTCGCGAAGAAAGCTGGGAGGACCTTGATGGAGACTGAACCTTTGAGCAAGAGCCGGTTTTAGCAAGAGAATGGTAGAGATAACAACTGCACCCACCTATTACTCCTTTGGATGAATATTTGAAAGCAAGTTAGCAGCCAAAGGCCCATTTCCCTGCTGACCTTTTGCTGACCTCACTGGGCTGGAGAAAGGGAGCTTTGTGCCAATACCGTGGCAAGGCTCGAAGGCTGCTGTTTTGGAATTTTGGCACGTGGTTTTAAAAGGCACCTGAACTTGCGTTAAAAACAAAGTGGGGTGGGGTGTGGGGAGACCTTTAAAACCCACCAGTGTTTTAGGAGAGAGCCAGGGGCACGGCCTTCTCCTCTGTCACCTGGAAACCATTTAGTACAGAAAAGAAAAAACACTGCTGTGCTAAAAAACACACACAACAACCCCACACATTCCAGGCCCCAGAGTCAGTTTTGCTTGATCCTTGGGGTGAAAACAGCAGCACTTGAAGAGTGCAAAGACAACCCAAGGCAGCCTGATTGGAGCAACGCCTCCCCTGATTTCGCACTGGGCAGACGTTAAACATTTCCACATTTGTACATAATAAACCACATTAAGTCTCAAAGGACCACATCGCTTCTTGTCATGTTAAGTATCGAACGGAGGCTTAAAATGCTTACAGAAACATCCAAAGCAGGGCTGAACTGAGAGCACTTGCTTTATTTCAGAAACCTTTTCCACCAAAAAACACACAGCTCTCAACTATTTCCCAGCAACAGTTGTAAAAAAAGGTTCACCTGGTTCATTTACATCGGGGAAGTTGAACTTCAGATGCAGGGGCCAAATGCACCCCCCAAGCCCCTCCCACCTGGCCCTTGGGACACTCCACAAGCCATGCCCCCTTCTCCCCAGCCACACCCCCTCCTGGCCCTGCTTTGCATCCTCCTTGAGTGATTTTGTCTGGCTGGAATGTTATCTTTGAATCCTGCTTCCTGCTTGCCAGGATGAAGGACATGTGTAGAAACTACCCTTCTGTATAAAACTAAATTTTACATTCATTCCTTCTGCCTCTGGCAATTTCCACCGCTTGCATCTGGCCCCCATAAGGTCACTCAGAAAGCAGCGTGGCCCTCCAAAAGTAAAAGGTTTCCCACCACTGATTTACACTGTCCTTTCTTCCTCAACTGGCTTTACTTCAGTGATATCATCACAGTCAACTCCAACTGAGCAGTAACAGGTCTGTGATGCCCTCACATGTCACTCCATCGTGACATGGTCTCTTCTGTGTTAAACTCAGAAGGAGAAAGAATCAGTATCTAGAGAGAGACAAAATGCTAAAGCATTGGTGAACAGGATGAGAATAAATGGTGAATATTCTCAAATGCAAAAATTTATTTTCCCTAGGAAATATTTCTGAACACAGTGCCACCCAGAAGCAGTATTTTTGGACTGAAAATGACAACAGGATAATATTTAGAGCAGCCCTACATACAAGTCCCCCTCTATTAGAACAATCGTGGATTCACTGGGAGACCAATCTTGTCTATTACACATATGATGTGGAATTTAAAAATTCCCTGACCTTGGAATACTGTCATCACAGCTGTGGCCTAAAAATGGACTACTGGATGTAGCCAAGAGCAGCAATCTATAAATTTTGGGATGGAGGCTACACATGAGGTTGAATCCTTGGCACTGGATTCATAACATCCCAGTTAATATTCATTTTGATTTCTAGCCCGTACTGATTTTAAGGTAACCAGTAAAAGTTGCCTTATTGCTTCCGTTCTTCACTCACCAGAAGGTGCATCAAGGGCTTTCCATGTGACAGAAGCAATTCCAAAAAGATACCCCCCCCCCAAAAAAAATGAGCATTGGTGTAACATATGAACTTCCAAGGGAGCCCTTGTTAAGTGACAATTCCCTTAGACTTGGCCACACACCTCGGCTGTGAAGCAGTAAATTTAATTTTGATAACAAAACCATTTTATCCATAGAGTTCCTTCCTGAAAAGAAGAGAGTCCATTTTCTCCACTGTTTAATCAGAGTACCGAATTTCATATAAAGCTATTCATAGTCATTTGCATATAGACTGTCCATTTTATTTGATATTATAATTTCAAACTATCGTATTGGCCATGATTTCCAATTATAGCAGAAAATCAACTTTGTCTTTCTTTAATTTGTTGTTACACTAATGCCTATATATATATATATATATAGATATATATAGATATATAATTGTTGCTTTCTTATTCACGTTATAGCCTGCCAATAACCCTTATTCTACTAGCAGCAATTCTGTCGCTGCCAAGATAGTTCATGGCTCACTGGCCAAATTCCTGGTGAATTGCTTAGTGCCGGCTGGTTGCTGACCTAGATTGGCCTTGATCTGATCCAACAAAGCAAAAAAAAAGTGCATACTCAGGATCACTTAGCACAGATTAGCTATGCATTAAGAGAGTCCAAATACGCACTCTTAATTTGTAAATTAAAAAACAAAACATCAGCACATCTTGACATTTTAGTCCTAAGAAAAGCCTAAGGAGAAAGAATAAAAATATTTCTTCCATATTATCAGGGGTGGGGAACCTGATGAGACTCACCAGATGTTGCTTGAGACAACACACGCATCATCCCTGACCATTGGCCATGCTGGCTGGGGCTGATGGGAGTTGGAGTCCAACAACATCTGGAGGGCCATAGATCCCCAACCCATATAAATGATGCTACTGGTACCTCTAACAGAACAGAAGTCAAGCCATGTCATAGCCACACTGGAAAATCTAGGAGAGACAAATTTCTGATAACAAAGTCTGTAACTGAACAGTTACAGGAGCTGGGGGAAAAGATGATTTTCCGTTTTCCATTGCAGGCTGCAAGCACTGCTGAAACTCTCAGCATGAGGTGTTGCTCTGCAATCCTGACCAGGATTTCTTTTTTAAATTTTTAAGTAACTTCAAGGTGAAGTTTCCCTCCAGAACAACTCTTTTTATTTATTTATTGTTAGTCCATGCAGACACCAATCCCGAATACTGAGCCCAGGCTGACATTTTTTCCCTGCAAAGGCCCTGGGAGGTATATGCTTGTTATTTCTGAAATGTTTCTGCTTTCCTTTTTTCCAAAAACACCACGTGGTCCAGGGTTGATTCGAGGTCACTGGAAAGAGGACTCTTTTCACAAGGCGCAGGAGAAGACTACCTGCTTATGTCCCACAGCTCTGTATTTACATTTTATACCGACCAGGAAAACCTGAAAAACTTAAAAGGCACCAGTGCTCCCAGCATCGGTGCAGCAGCAAAGAAGAAAAACCTGGGTCTAAAAAAGTGTGTATTGAAAGATATGCCCTCATGAAGATTATAAATCCGAGAGGGAGGGGGTAGGCTGTTTTAAAACCCATTTTTTAAACAACTGTTAAGTGTTACTAACCATACCAGAGACTTTCATATGTAAAAAAAGACACTGGCCTCCTCGTGCCCTGTTCCCTTTGTATTCAAGGGGATAATGCCTTAGCTGGATCCAGCCTATCTACTTCATCGGTAGTGGTAATTCTAGGAGCTCACAAACAGCACTGGAAGGTGACAGCCACCCCATTATTTTTCCTGCCCATTGGCTATTCATGAGTATGCCTTTTAACGTGAAAGTTTCTTTCCGCTGCCACGGCTGATTTATCTGTAAATCTGTGGAACTGCCCTTCCTACGATGGCGCTGACCTTTAAAGCCCTAAACGGCCTCGGTCCTGTATACCTGAAGGAGTGTCTCCACCTCCATCATCCAGCCCGGACACTGAGGTCCAGCTCCGAGGGCCTTCTGGCAGCTCCCTCACTGTGAGAAGCAAAGTTACAGGGAACCAGGCAGAGGGCCTTCTTGGTAGTGGCACCTGCCCTGTGGAACGCCCTCCCAGCACATGTCAAGGCAATAAACAACTATTTAACATTTAAAAGACAACTGAAGGCGGCCCTGTTTAGGGAAGTTTTTAATGTCTGGTGATGTATTGTTTTTAATATTTGGTTGGAAGCCGCCAGAGTGGCTGGGGAAACCCAGCCAGATGGGCAAGGTACCGTATTTTTTCGCCCCATAGGACGCACCTAGGGTTTTTTGGGGGGAAAATAAAGAAAAAAAAATTATTTCCCCCCCAGGCGCGGGGCTGGCGCGGGAGAAGCCCGAGCTTCCCCCGACCCCAGCCCCCAGAACAGCCTGCTATCCGCAAGCCTAGGGAGCACGGTGCGAAGTCGCGCTGGTCTCCCCAGGCTTGCGGAGAGGGGCGCGAAGCCCGGGCGCGCTCTTCAGCGAGTCCCAGGCTTCGGAATGCAGGCAGCTCCGCGCAGCCATCGGGAGCCCGGCACGACTTCGCGCCAGGCTCCGGATGGCTCCGCGGAGCTGTGCGAAGCCCGGGGCTGCAGGCACCTCCGCGCAGCCATCGGGAGCCCAGCACAACTTCGCACCGTGCTCCGGACGGCTGCGCGAAGCTGCGCGAAGCCCGGGGCTGCAGGCACCTCCGCGCAGCCGCCGGGAGCCCAGCGCGACTTCGTGCCGGGCTCCGGATGGCTGCGCGGAGCTGCGCGAAGCCCGGGCTCTGGAGGGCTGCGCAGAGCTGCGCGAAGCCCCAGGCTGCAGGCAGCTCTGCGCAGCCGTCGGGAGCCCAGTGCGACTTCGCGCCGGGCTCCCGAGGGCTGCGCAGAGCTTCCTGAAGCCTGGAGAGCAAGAGGGGTTGGTGCGCACCGACTCCTCTCGCTCTCCAGGCTTCAGCGAAAGCCTGCATTCACCCCATAGGACGCACACACATTTCCCCTTCATTTTTGGAGGGGAAAATTGCGTCCTATAGGGCGAAAAATACGGTATGTATGTATGTATGTATAAATAATAATAATAATAATAATAATAATAATAATTATTATTATTATTATTATTATTATTATTATTATTTGCATTCAGAGTGTCACACTGTAATGGCATTATTGCCAGGAATGGTTAACCGACATGGTGGTGTTGTTTTTTCTAGCAAAAAATAAAATAAAAAATGTAAAGCCATCGTTGCATCTTTGTGGCATTTCCACCTATTTCACGTGTTAATTATGTGTTACAGACCTTTAATGCTTTCGGCCAGAGATCGTTGATAAAATATTAGTCATGCATGAATTAAACTAGCCCCAATTCCACAAGTACAATTTGGGAGTTGAGACACGATTACACGTATTGCTCTCCAAATCGGACTCTGCACAAGTCAGGAAGAAGAGGCCACAGCTCAGGGGAAATCCTCTTCATACAGAGTCCTCTACATACTCAGGACTGCACAATACATATCCTAATTTAGGGGATGTGTGCTACCCACACACTAGTAGACCATTGGCAGCTGCTGCCTGCTCTGACAATTTGCTCAGGATTAGGCAAGGAGAAGCCACCTTTTCCCTCCTTTCCAATAGTTGATTAGCTAGGTGAGGAAATGCCTGCACACAGCCTAGCACATGCAAGGATCAGATTCATTGCTAGTTTTAGCAAGTCTTGCATGGACTGTGCTACCAAATGGGGAAATCCTCCACCAGCTCTCTATGAAAAAATGTGTTGTTGGTGGTTTTTTAAAAAATGTTAAATATGGAGATATTAAAACAGTTTGTTTGCTTTTTAAAGAAAAGCAGACACACAAGATTGACAGTGAGATTTTAAAACACACCCTGATAATATGGTCTTAAAATTAAGGTTTTGTTGTTTTCACTATGTCATGCAATAATGCTGTGTTCGTAGCCTTTCAGAGTGCTTGGCTGTTGAAACCTGCCATCTAGTGGGGTTTTCCACTCACTAAGAACACCCAAAAGCTTCACATGATGACAAAGGCCCACAGCTGTAAAAGGGAGAAGAGCTGTATTCAGGGATAAATATTAGTTAGGATGCTGGATTTCATTTTTATTAACTGAAGGAAAGATAGAGGGTAAGTATTAAAGCAACAAGGTCTTCAACAGGACCAAGATCACCCACCTCCACATTTAAGGCCCTTTTCATCCCCCTGCCAGCTATAGGCTCTTGCTTCTCATAAACCTTAGGCACACTAGCGGAGGTCAATGTGATCTCTAAACTAGCCCACATCTGTCAAGAACCACAGTTCCCCTAGAGCTTTGCGGCTGAGGCAGGAAAGCCAAATTTCATTCATCTTGAACTGCTGGGCTTTTGATAGCAGGGAAGTCAAACAGGTTTTTCCAGAACAGGGTAATGGGGAAAAAGACAAGCCAGTGAAAAAGAAAAAAAAGACACACAGGCTCAGTTCTGTGTCTGCAATACTGGCACAAGGTCTCTTTTAATGACTAGCAGTGAATGCTCCGAACATTGGCTTCCTAAGCTAGATCTTGGATCCGATTCCCATATGCATGTAAGTTTATTTCACTACAGGAGGCAGAATAACCATGGAGCCTGTTGAAAAAAATGACTGAGTTTGGGATTGCGTTCTGAGACAACATGAAATTTCCCTCTGCGGTGTTTACATATATGAAGTAAGTAATAATGGAGTAAAATAAAAATAATTTCATGCACGATGGGTCATTCACACATGCAGGGTATCAAGCAGCAAACACGGAGATGTGAGCCATCTCTAAACTGGAAGGAAAATGACTGTCACACTGACTCAGTATCCTGAGCTTTCTAAAGTAGTATGCGATTCCTCCTATTATTTTTGTTTGGATTTTTGCAGGTTTCAGAAAAGCATCTATACATATTATCAGAAAATCCAAAGGCACTCGGCTGCCCTCTGTTGGCTTTGGGTAAATAATGAACTCTGTGACCTGAAGGCTAGTTATTCGGCTAATATATACTACTGTTGCTCAGTATATCAACAATTGCAAACAGCTTCCATGCAGGTTAGGCTGTCATGGGACTGGTGTCATGTTTGCAGACAGTGACCCACATTGTCCAGCATTCTGTAACTGGTGTCAGAGTGCCTTAGGCTTCAATGACTCCAGGGATCCAGTGGTGCTGGAATCAGTGATCTTTATACATTAGCACAGACTCACGATTCAGTTACGTATGTGATAGCATGTTTTTGTTTTGTTTCTAAAAAAGCTCCTTTGCCATCCATGAAATGTCATGCAAAGAAAGCCTCACAGAACTTGTACGCAAGAAGTGCCTTTCCAGATATATTGTTGCAGAGGATGTGCAAATGTCTGTGGGTGGGTGGGTGTTTGATAGCAGTATAATGGTGAGCACTAGTGCTGGTGCACAGGATTGCTGTAACCGACCAGCAGCTCTGGTAGAAACTGGCAGGCTTTGATGTCCTTTTTATAGACAATGCAAATCAGGGCACGTGTCTTACAAGGAAGGATAGCTTCTGGGTAGATAAGAGAGCTCCTTGCCCCCTTTCCCATGACTATAAAAGCCATGAGAGACAAAGCAGAGTATCACTTGGAGAATATACTAAGCTAAATATGAGAAATTATGTAAGCGTTCTTAATGCTTATAACTGATAAAGGCCACAGAATTTCTTACAGTCCTGAACACAAGCTCGGCATAAGGTTCTGCAGAAGGGGGCCACACCCTCCCTGCCTCAGCTATAACAACATGTGGATCAGTCAAAGACGAGCTCTCTGAAACTGCAGGCAAACCATTTCCAAACAAAACTGCAGCCCATTCCCCATTGACTTGTGCACTCAGCTCCTGAGATCAGCAGTTGATCTCTATCTAATCTGAACAGACCGCAAACACCCTTTGCTTCTTGATGTCTCTGTCCTCTCCCTGTTGTACACCTCCCGCCATCTCATTTGCACATTCAGCCCTGCCCATTGAAACTAATCACCAAGTATAAACAGACCTATGTCTGTCTTAACAGCAGAGCAAAATGGCAAAGAACAGAGGGAGCCACCAAAGGCGTGTGGAAATTCAAAGCAACATCCATGGTACGTGTTTGCTAGGCTTACCTGTCTGTAGGTGCATATGATGATTTCCCTCAAGTGATAGTGCATGGGTGTCATCGTCTCACTCACGGTATCCAGTGCCATATCTACTTCCTTCTTCATTCGGTGTCCCTCCGGCAACATCTGAACCACCTTCATGACCACCTGGCAGACAAAAGCAAGGGCCCAGCTTAACATGAAACCTTCCCACCTGGAATGTTCTCTTTCACAAAGAGCAAATGTTAAGCCACTGAAATTTTCTTCTGGGGGAAGTAAAGAGGGAAATAGTTTGCTCCCCGTTTCTGGCATTCCGTTCCCTACTAGTTTTGCAAAAACATCACATAAGGGACTCAAAAGTACCTTCTGACAAGCACAAATGCCAGTCTCAAGAATGTTCACAGGAATCAACACGTCACACTTAGTTCCGACCCTTTAGATCCCTTTAAAGCAGCCTTGCAAATAAGCCCACAAAAGTTACTAGCCTGCAAAAATGTCTTACTGACCTGCTGGGTATGGCGGTACAAACCCACCCAACAGCATGGAAGATGTGGATCATGCCAGATTCACATCAGCACTGACAAAAGATTCTGTTCCTCAATATTTTGTTTTTGTCCCTTTCTTTTCTGAGCTGCAAACTAATGCAGCGGTGCCGAGTTGTGCCCAATATTGGGGGGGGGCCCGCACGCGCATGCATAATGTCACATGTGTGATGCCCCCCACCCAATCCAGCCAGGCCCATCCACTGCCAACCACCTTACTTTTTTGAAAAGGATGCGCAGGTGAAGATGCTTCGCCCTGCAAGTCCCTGGCAAAGATCGCCTGTGTGTCTTCCGGGAAGGTGGGTCGAAGTTGCTTCACCTTGCCAGGTTCCTGGCAATACTCAAAATGATATGGCAGGGCTAAACATCTTTGTCCTGGTGTGTCCTTTTGAGGTTCACCACATTTGGGGAACCCTTCTTGAAAACATGGGGGAGGGGTCCCCAAAATTCAGTTATTGCAGAGGCAGCGGGAGAGATGTGGCAGAAACTGATGTCAGCAGCATCCGAGCAAGATGGAAGATCACCTGTGCATTCAAATGTGTTTGTGGTGATAGTTCTGATTTATTTATTTGTGGTGGTTAAGGCCGCCCTTTCAGAAACATTACCTTAAGAATATTCTGTCGCCTAATTTTAAAAGTAGAAGATACGCACCTCAAACTCTCCTTTGGTGTACTTGGCATCAGGCACGCTCACAATTTCATCTTCAACCATCTCAGGGATTCCCTGAAGCACCAAGAAGAGGAGTCTTAGATTTGATTATTGAGCAACACAGGAGATAAACAACAGTATCACAGAATTATTACTAACTGCAATATATGGCTGCTTATGAAGTTAGTAATATGCCATGTAAGACACAAGGAACTGTGAATATTGTAGAATTCTGGTACTTTTCACTTTCTGTGTTTTAGATAAGGTATCATTCTTTTAAAAATGTATCCTTTATCCATTATTTCTATTTATGTATCTTGCCTAGGTTAAGAAAATTCCTTAAAATCCCAATCAAAAAATATTAAAGTGGTTTATGTATGTAACAGCAGCAGATAGGATTCTTTATGTGCAGAAGTGGAAGCAAGAAGTTCCCACGAAAGAAGAATGGATAAGCAAGATAATGGACTATGAAAAACTGGGGAAAATTAACAGCAAAATTAAGAGAATCTTTTATAGAAGAATGGATGCCTTTTTCGGACTACTTAAAGAAATATTATAGTACGATGAACTCGCGAGCAGGATTTGAGCTGTGAGAAACAGGTGTAATCAGATTATAATATTGTAGTTTTGATTTAATAGATAGACAATAGGGTGCAGTGGAAGGGGAGAAACAACAACTCCATGAAAAACGGGGTGGGAATCAACAAAAATAAGAGAAAATATATTATTGTGTCTTGATTGTATATGTTAAAAAAGTTGAAACTTAAGACTAGTCCTTAAAATTGTTCTGCAAAAGCCAAGAGACTTTTAACACCAAGAAGATTTAAACCCTGGGCACTGCACACATTTCAGGAAGGATTTTGCCCATAATATCAGGTACCCCTCCCTGCAGAATCCCAGACCCCTCACAAAGTGGGACACAGGTCTCCAAATTAGTACATACGTTGAAATGCCAGAGGGTGAGGACAGCAATGACCATGGCTGTGGTGGTTCTTCCTCTGCCACTGTGGCAATTGAACACAAAGGCTGTGCGGGAGTCTTCAGCCAGAGCACCCTTCATGGCTTCCAGCAGCTGGTCAAAGTCCTAAAGGTGGCACACAAAGGGCATTTGTGAGCAGCCTAGTCTTTCTCAGGTGTGTGTGTGTGTGTGATTTTCACATGTGCTCAGTACAGTACTCACGGCATGTGCCAAATGTAGTTCTGTCCCTCATAAGGCCTTTAGGTGGCAGCAATGCCCTGATGAGGCAAATCCACTACAAACAGACCAGATTTTAATCACACTAAGTTGCTGCAAAGGGATTCTAAATAACACCTAACTAATGCATGTTCCAATGCCTCTTTTAAGGAAACGTAAACCGGGTTTATTGTGGGGGACGGGCTCGCCCCCATCTAGGGGCTGAGCAGCCCGAGACTTTAGTTGAGTCATGTGAACTGTGTCACATAATTTGGAGAAGTGCAAAAAACCACAGGACAACTGCATTTCATGAAGCACAAATCAGGTCTGTTTACTTAAAAACACGAAGACTAGACAAAATCCCAGGGGGCATCCCTATTGCAAAATCAAGTGGATGGGGCGAAGGGGGGTGGGAAAAAATAATGGCTCCTGGTTTTTGTCTAGCTGAAAAAATGGTTTTAGGACAAAGCATTATGTGCAGCTGTGCAATTTTTTCCCCACAAGAGGCTTCACTTCCCTGCCCCCACCCACCCAAAAAAGAAAGGCATCCACGAAAGGCTGGACTATTCAGTAGAAGACTAGCAAGTGGAGAGAAGGGTTGCTTAAGTATCAGCCCATCTTAAAATTCTCCATGTGGAAGAAGGTAAGGGGCGGAGATATGGGGTCCCTGTGTTGTGCTTACCTTTTCCTTAGGAGCACAGAAGTCTGGGATTGGAACCCGTTTATACACCAACCCTTGGCAGGTGCTTTTGTGCTGGTTGAAGACTTCCTGCATGGTCAGGCATGTCTTTAACATTTTCATCTGCTTCTCCTGTTCCAGATAGACCTCGAGCCATTTCTGGGATTTCAGCAGGTCATTCTTCACAACAGATTCGAGTTTCTGAAGGAGGGAAGCAATGAGGCCAAACCAACAAACAAAAAGGCTCATGAGGAATTACCACAGTTAACTATGCAATTATCACTTTTCGTTTCCCTCTGGCCTCACTCACGTACAATTCCCCTCCCCACAATCCTTGTGTGCCTACTTTTTGTAACTGCGTGCATCTGACAAAAAGGAATGAGGTCTATGAAAGCCGGTGCCATTAATAATAATGAATTTTAAAAGATGTTTAAATTGGTGCTCCCCCCCCCCCAAAAAAAACCCCAAAGCCTTGTTGCTAGGGATAATTGGGATGGAGGCTCCGAAGAAGCTATTTGTTTTATGTATGCAACAACCGCAACCAGAATTCTATATGCGCACAAATGGAAAAAAGGAAGAGATTCCAACCCAAGAAGAATGGCTTATAAAAGTAATAGATTATGCTGAAATGGCGAAACTGACTGTAGAACTAAGAGACCCAAATGATGAACTGTTTATGGAAAACTGGAGGCCTTTTTATACTGTTGAAGTATTATAGCGATATTAAATCGTGAGCAGGATTCGAGATATGAGTGGTGGTGGGGAAAATATAAGATGGAGTTGTATAATGCCGCAACCAAGGATAAGAACAAAAACACCAGGGTGGGAAGTCAAAAAGAAATATATAAGAGAATGGCATATTGCATGCGAAGTAAATTTGCTTAAATCTTTGAGGAACAATAAAAATCAATTAAAAAAAAAAGAAAGCTGATCAATTTAAGGCTCCAAGGTGCTCCAAGGTGGAATTAAAAAAATAAATGGAGTGAGCCAATAATACTTTCAAACTCAATTCATCTGATAAATAATGCAAAGGGAGAACAAGCAAGGCTGGCATCTGTTATTACTAAGAAAGATGATCGATCAGCTCCATATGGAGACGCAAAGGTTAAATCTGGAAAAGACAACAGGCTGAAAAATGTCCTTTGTGATGAGCGTGCCACCATGGATGTGTCCCCCTTGTTCACTCCTGCATCATAACAGTTTAAAAACCAGGGTTGGGGTGGGGGGTGCAACAGTTAGCCTGTCACACCAATACAACAACAGCCACAATGAAAGATGCAAAGTGCCATCAAATGTCAACAGGTAGTAAGAATCTCCTTGTCGGATACTTTTTAACTGCATAGCATCCTTAGAAGCCACCCTAGAAAAACACTATCATTTTTTTTCCAATTCCTGCAGAGTGGCTGCCTGTTGTGAAATGCTAACTGCCCCAGATCAGCTCAAAAGTTTCCCAATACTTACCTGGCGAAGGAAAAAAGAGAAGTTAAAAGCGCCTGAGCTCTCACCTCCAGCTGTTCAGGTGACGTTGCAGGCACTGTAATCTGCTGCTCCAGGTTGCTAACCTCTCGGATGGTGTAGGTTTGCTCGTTCCCTTCTAGGACCACATCTTCGCGAAGATTGATCCACAAGATGTGGGAATACTTCCTCTTCGTATCTGTCAGGTAGCTCAAGACATTCCCTATAGCCTGAAGAAAATGAGTAATAGTGGTCTTGTAGTAAGGTTAACACTTACTGTGGTACCTCGGGTTACATACGCTTCAGGTTACAGACTCCGCTAACCCAGAAATAGTGCTTCAGGTTAAGAACTTTGCTTCAGGATGAGAACAGAAATTGTGCTCTGGTGGCACGGCAGCAGGAGAAGGCCCCATTAGCTAAAGTGGTGCTAAAGGTTAAGAACAGTTTCAGGTTAAGTACGGACCTCCGGAACGAATTAAGTATTTAACCCGAGGTACCACTGTACTGGGAAATGATATATAATGAATTGAAAAGGATGTTTAAAATAATGTTTGTAAAAATAAAAAAAAACACCAGAAGCTTTTCTTTTGGGAATTATAGGGACAGAACTACCAAAACTGTATAGAAACTTATTCATGCTACTACAGCTGCAAGAATGCTACTACAGCTGCAAGAATGCTACTCGCTGAAAAATAAAAAGAAGCAGAAGTCCCAGCAAAGGAAGAATGGATACAAAAACTTATGGAATATGCAGAAACGGTGAAACTTACTGGAAGAATAAGAAAGCAAGATAACAAACTCTTTATAAAAGAATGGAAGTGGTTTATTGAATATTTACAGATAAATTGTAAGCAGATAATAACATTGGCAGGGTTGTTGCAATGACCTCCAGTTTTATAAGAGTATACATTTAAAGTAAGATGAATAAATGAGCAAATTAAGTTAATTTGTATATGCACAAGATATTAAAAATAAGTTTAAGGTAATGCAGAAAGAGGGGGAAGGAAGTCAAGTTTTGAAATGTTAAAATGATTGCAAAATTAGTGAAATGTATAAACCTGAAAAGCAATCAATCAATCAATCAATCAATCAATCAATCAATCAGAGAACGCCTGCATTTAAAAAGATTTAAAAAGCAACAACCCTACAACTGGTTAGTTGTGTGACTGTTTCTCAAGGGCTCTCAGTCAGCTTCCTTTTGTTTCCACAACTTCACTGGGTTTCACAGGTGTGGGAAATCTGGAAACTCCACTGTCTTTTATTTTATTTTTTTAAGGATCAAATTCCTGTTTTGATTTTTTAATAATAATAATAATAATAATAATAATAATAATAATGCCTGTTTTTAATCCGAGAGCTCTCTGGCCCTATCTCAGTCTCTCTTCCCAGAAACTACACAGCATTGTTCAATTACCTTGGCATTTGGCTGTGCCATCCCATACACAGGCATCTTGGGGACTCTCCGGAAGTTGGCCACGCTCATCTCCTTGACCGTGCTGAGCACATCTGGAGAAAACCTTTCATCCACCACCTGTGACAGAAGCAGAAGAACTCTGAAGGCTGCGGCAACCAACTAGGAAAAGCTGGACGTTCATTTTGCTCATGCAGTTCCCAGAGACACTTCCTCAAGCACTTCCTGCCTCGGCAAGATCATAGCGGGAAGGACAGCAGCTCTTACACCAACAACCTCCTTCCAAATCCCACTTAAACTAAAAACCTAATGTGGTGCCTTTCCAGATGAAGCCCGTCAGCCGCAGCCAATGTGGCCGGTGGTCAGGGATGAGAAGCACCGCAGCCCAACAGCATCTGGGGGTGGGCACCAGGTTGGGGAAGGGTGGCCTACAGAAAGAGCAACAATAGTCCCCAAATCACATGAATGCGATGCAGATCTGAAATCACCCAAAGCATACGCAAGTACAGAGGGTAATCCGCCCAATGGGTGGCATTCAACTATATCCCACCCGGAGAAGACCCACTGAAACCTAACTTAGCCACGTCCACAAACCTAATGGGGCTACTCTGAGTAGGGCTAGCACTGAATGCCACCCAATGTCCACTGGTGCTCAGGCATGCCTGCACACACTCAGTTTAACAGAATCCCTGGAAGAACGTGCTGTTACGTTTCATAAAACCTGACTGCATCCTCAGAAGAAGGCTGAGCATGTAGGGGTGGGGGAGAAAGGGGATACAGTCCAACCCTTTAACAAGGAAATCAATTACATCACAAGCGGGAGCCAGTGTGGCACAGTGGTTAGAGTGTTGGACCTGGGAAACCAGGGTTCGAATCCCCACTCAGCCTCAGCCTAACCTACCTTACAGGGTTGTTGTGAGGCTAAAATGGGGAGGAGAACTGTGTACGACACCTTGAGCTCCTCGGAGGAAAAGTGGGATATAAATGTAGTTGTGGTAGTAATAAATAATAATTATTATTACAGAAATGTAATAAAATGCAGAGCTGCTGTCCAAGATGGGTGTTCAAGAGTCAGGCAGTGTAGGCAGGCTGATCAGGGTAAATATATTTAATAATAATAACGACAACAATAATAATAATAACTCAAAATAGTTGACTCACCAGCACCCGTGCCCCCTTAGTTATCTGCTCCCCTGTGACCACAAGCTCTGACAGGTTCATGTTGGCCTGAAGCCTGTATAGTTCAGAGTGCCTGCACATCCATCGGCTGAAATCTAGGGCAAAAGCAAGGGGGTACTTCCAGTCCAGGAAAGGGAGAGAAGACAGACAGGGACACTGTCAGAAGCAGGCTGCAAACCAATGTACTGCACACATCACAAGTAATCATTAGAAAACATGGCATCCTGTTGGCACAAAAAACACTATCTTCTCCTTATGGAATAACACGAATTGGCTGAAGGTGCTGCTAGTTGAGGCCATAATCTTAGCAGCAGAGAGAATTATGTAAACGTTTTGTTGGGAATGGAAGACACAAGGCATGGTGGCCAAATCTGCTGTCGCAGTACAGGATATAAGGTTGTCCTTTTCTCCCTTTCCTTTCCTGTAAACCAGTGTTTCTCAACCTGAGCGCTGGTGTTGCTAACTAGGGATGATGGGATTTGTAGTCCAAAAACAGCTGGAGACCCAAGTTTGGGAAACACTTGCTGTACACCAACATCGCAAATTATCAAGGGGTTTTTTGCTTGATTTGACTGAGCTGAAGGTTTCTTTTATTACAGGGCTCGTAATGTTTTCATCATAGTGGCCACTGAGTGAACGGTAAAGAGCAGTGGGAATGACAGTGACACTGACAACAGCCAACTGGATGCCATCGCCTTTGGCTAGTGCAATAAATGTTTATCTAACACAAGCCATCTCCCTTTACAATTTGATCTGACCACAAACTCCCAAGAGCAGGCATAGGCAAACTCAGCCCTCCAGATGTTTTGGGACTACAGCTCCCATCATCCCTGACCACTGGTCCTCATCCCTGACCACTGGTCCTGTTAGCTAGGGATGATGGGAGTTGTAGTCCCAAAACATCTGGAGGGCCAAGTTTGCCTATCCCTGCCCAAGAGCTTGCCAGCAGAGAAACTTTTGATGACTGGTTGGGTTCAACATTCACTTCAGTCTCTGTGGATTCAGCATTTCGCAAGGACCCCCATGTGGGTCTGCTCAGGCTTCTCCCACCCCACAGCTGTGGTGCCTAGACTGTGGAAGACCCTTCCCAACAGAGACCCTGTCTGACTCATTACTTTTTGCTGTAAAGTGGAAATGGGGCTTTTTAAGAGATGTTTTGGCCTGATTTAAAAGCTTTTTTGTTTTGTTTTTTGCCTCTTGCAGCTTTTAAGGATATTTTTGATTCATTTTCAAGCTTGCTTCCCCTCTTCCCTCCCATTTCATTTTCCTCCTGTGTTTACATGGCAAGTCTTAGGGGGCAAGGGACCATATTGGATCTGGCTTTCGTAAGCTGCTCTGAGAGCCTTTTTTTGGCTCTGAAGAAAGAGGCTTGGTGTCTGGTTCCTACCCCCCACCCTTGGCACTGCAACATCTAGTTCCACTTTCCCTGACATATGTAAGATGTCTGCACCCCATCACTGGGTACACCCGGCAAAGGTGGGAAGATGCACAGCATCGTTTAGGAGCTCAGGGAAGAATACTCACCTGTTCGTGAAGGTAATAGTTGAAAGCTATCAAGTAGAAGTAGCGCTCAAGGCTCTGCAACGTCCTCTGAAGGAAATACTCTTTGGTGCTGTTCCCCTACAATGCAAACACACAAATAGTAATATTAATAAGAGGCACTTGCCATTGTTGTTGTTGTTGCTATTAAATTTGCATCCCACCTTTCCTCCCAAAGAAGCCCTGGGTAGCAAACACCAAGTGACAAAACAATAAAAACATCTTAAAAGCAATTCCAAAACAGACACAGACTGGGACAGATCTTAGCTTAAAAGTTTTGTTGAAGGTGGACTGTATTTGGTAGGCACCAAGACAACAGAAGCTGTGTTAATATTCATGGGGAGGGGATTCCAAAGCGTAGGTGCTACCACACTAAAAGCCCATTGGTGCAGAATGAACATGCTAATAAGAGGGTATCTCCAGGAGGCCTTGACCCGCAGAGTAGGGCTAGGCGATATCTGGTTTTCAACACTTTGATATTATCACCCAGGGAGTTCCATGGTTGAGTGAGGATTTGACTGATTTCCCCTGTCCAACTACAAAACTAAACCATACTGGCTCGCCATATGGAAAATGTAGAACTTTAACATTTGACTCTATTTATAAAGGGACTGCATTCTGTTTTGGGGAGGTGTGGCGGGGGGAGAGAAAGAATTTGGCAAGCAGTCCACTGGAAATCTGCGACATTACATAATTGTCTTTCGTTAATATTTACTTGTTATCCCCTTTAAGAGAAATCCGGCCACAAGTCATTTATCAAAAAGATTAAGGAACATGCTTAGGACTAAACTGAACATTCTCCTGCATGGAAAATATGCAGCTATTCGTTAAAGGGGGAGAGAGAAGAGATAACTGGGCACGCGCCACATTAAAGTCTCCCTAATTATCTGTGGGGTGAAGGTGAGGCAAGAGTTTAAAATTGTGACACACTTTATGGTTGCCCTCTAACATTCATTTGTCGAGTGAGCGATACCATGTTTTTTTGTTAGCGTAAACTTATATACAAGCCTGTTAAACAAAAAGGTCCCTTCTTGCCTTTTCTCAGTGAAAGAAGACTGAATGGTGCAGATATCAGATTTATATGTGATTTATCAAGACAAATGTAGCCTGCCCAACCACTGTGGCCTGCCAGGTACCGGTCAACCTTTCCCACTTTTGTAGTTCCAGATTGGGGATGAGGGGAGGTGAAGAGAGGGATATTTAGCCACTATATAGCTGACAGCCATTAGCGGCTTTTGAGATGGAATCAAGAGATTTACAAGCTGGAAAGGCATGGTATACACTATAAACATAGATTTACAGAGACACACATCGCTCTTCCTCCATGATGCATTTTGTCCAATGAGAACATAACCCTAGGAAATTTTTCCATTGTTTTAAGAAGAGCTGTTGCTGTGTTTGAACTTCAAATAAACAGTCCCTGTGTTTGAAATGTAGAGCGGGGTCCAAAGGCTTATTTCTCAGAGCCGCTGAAGACATACGCCAGCCGCATCCTGCAAAGGCCAAACTGAAATTCACCCTGACAGGAAATCCAGGGCTGCATTCGCAAAATGGCTGCTCCAGAGCTCCATTTGCAAAATGGAGTGGTTCTTCCCCATTCTTTTTCACCTTATGACGTAGATAGGGTTGTGATGAGACAGTGTCTGGCCCAAGGTCACCCAGTGATCTTCAAACCTGAGTCTCAGAGCTGGGCCCTATTATGAGGCACAGTAAGGTAGCTGCCTCAAGCAGTGGGTCAGTGCTTGGCACACCAGCCAGCTTGCCCCTCTGCAAGCAGGGCTTACACCTGCCACCCTTTAAAAGAATTCAAAGGACGTGCTTAAATCACACTCCTGATTCTTCCTTTAAAGTGGTATCACCTGACACCACAGGATGCCACATTGCTGACAGGTGGGTAGTCCCGCCTACCAGTCACAAGCAGTCTGCAGAGGGTGGATTAGAGCAGTGATGGAGAACCTCAGGCCTGAGGGATGAACGTGGCCTCTCTGCCTGCTCCTTGGGATTCCCGCCAGACCACATCCCCTTTCCTCACCGTGCCCCTCCTTTGCGTGTTTCTGATCGGCAAGAATGCATCTGTGAACTCCCATAATGCTTTGAAGCATTATGTCAGGTGACAGGGTGTCAGGTGATTCAGTTGGATGGAGGACAGAGGGGGCTGTGTGAGTGTGGCCCCCAGAACGATGACTAGAAGGGAATTAAGACTCTCAGGCTAAAAAAAGGGGGTTCTCAACCCCTTGATTAAAGTACTAGGCAACAGTTTTTCAGCATGCATCAACAGAATGAACTTTGTATTTAACTGAATAATAGTCTAAAAATTCATTTATATGCTAACTAATTAACTGTATTGTGCCTACTAATGCACCTCGCTATAAAGGCAAATATCAAAGGAGTTGGGGCTTTGGAACGCTGCAAGAAGAAGAAGAAGAAGTTATTTATATGTCGCCAGCCACTCTGGGCAGCTTCCAACAAATTAAATCATTAATAAGCACAGTAAACATTGATGAAATATTAACAATTGAAGGACTGTTACTTCAGTCTTCTTTTCCGAGGTGCAGCTGCCACACCTTCCTTGCACAAATTAAAAACCAAGAGTTGCTTACACAGCCTTGCATATAGCACTTTTTTCACAGGAGACTAACTGCAGCTAATAGAGCTTGATTAAGGCAGGGATGAGGAACCTCAGGGCAGGAGCCAAATGTGGCCCTCCAGACACTTGTACCTGGCCCTCAAGATTCTCCTCATCCCACACCCCTTCCCCAGCCAAGCCCCTTCCCCGCCCCCCAGCCCACATCCTCACCAGTCCTGCCTTGCACCTTCCATGCCTGTTAGACACAGCCCTTGCTAAGGAACAAAGAGAAGGAAAAGAGACAAAGGCATTGAACAGCTGGCAAGAGAAAAAGACCCTCAGGTATGGGAGGGAAAGAGCTTTTATGAGAGTTCAGCCCTGCCACCACACACACATTGCCCCAGGGATGTAAGACAGTTTCCTTGCAAGTGCAGTTAAGTCTCCTTCAGCCAAGCAGGAGGTGGCGCAGAAGATAAATCCCTTCTGGTGTGAGCCCTGGCACCACCCAAAGCCTGGACCTTTCTTTACAAATGTGATGATAAAAAACAAATAATAGCAAGTGCTTTTATCTTCAACGGCAAGTGTTCTCTTGATAAAACAATACATCCCTCCGGTTTCCTGAATAAACATTTGGAAAGCTTTCTGACTTTCAGTACAAACCGTCCTTGTTTATAGCCATAATTTACACCTGAATAATTTTATAGTCTATCCTGTTTATGTCTTTAGGCACGCGGGGGGCGGGGGTGTGTGTGCAGGGAGGGCAGGGGAGAGAGGCACCCAAAAGGAAAATTGAAGCAGTGTGTCCCCTGTGCTCATCTTTCCTTTTTCACATTTCTTGTCAACTTTTAGGAAAAGGCTGTATGTCAGGAACGGAGAGAGCATTTTCTCAAAAAGTGAAACAAAAAATCTAAGAAGCAGTAAGGACAGATGAAGCCGAGTCTCGGAACTATTGAGAACTGTACACACTAATTAACAACAGTGGGTCCAATAAGAGGCAACACATAACACCGACAATGAACTGGTATGCAAAAGGAGAAAATGTCTAACGAAGCTTGGGAGAACTAATGAGCAAGTGCAATTTCTATAAAACGTGTTATGCTGAATGGGGCTACTGAATGCTACTCTATGGCCCTTGGAAGTCCTTGGAAGATTTTTAATGCACTACATAAAATGCTAAGAATAATATTTATTTTTAATATTCTAGGGAAGCAAGATGCTAAGATATTCTGTAGAGGCAAAGTCACATGTGTATGTATACCAATGTAAGTTCCTAGCTAGGATGAGTTGCAGCAACACAACTAAGCCAATACCCCACAGCTCCTGAAAGTTGTTAGGAGACCCCTAAAAAAAAGTAAAGGTAAAGGACCCCTGGACTCCGAAGTCCAGTCAAAGGTGATTATGGGGTTACGGCGCTCATCTTGCTTTCAGGCTGAGGGAGCCGGCGTTTGTGCACAGACAGCTTTCTGGGTCATGTGCCCAGCATGACTAAACCACTTCGGGGCGCAACGGGACACCGTGACGGAAACCAGAGTGCACGGAAATGCCATTTACCTTCCCGCCCCAGTGGTACCTATTTATCTACTTGCACTGACATGCTTTCGAACTAATAGGTCAGCAGGAGCTGAGACAGAGCAATGGAAGCTCACCACTGTCGTGCGGATTCAAACCGCCAACCTTCTGATCAGCAAGCCCAAGAGGCTCAGTGGTTTAGACCACAGCGCCACCCGTGTCCCTAGGAGACCCTTAGTCTCCTCACAGAGCTACAATCCCCAGAGTGGTTTAACAACCAATCCCTCTTCCCAGGAAACTCTGGGAACTGTAGCGCTGTGAGACGAATAGGGGCTTCCTAACAACTCTTGGCACTTTTAACAAACTACAGTTCCCAGGATTCTTTTGAGGGAGCCATGACTGTTTAAAGTGGTATGACATGGCTTTAATGTGTAACACAGATGGAGCCTAAGTTAAATTTTAAAAGGTGGCCTTTCTTCCAAGGAAACATCAGTTGTGAGCTGAGGTAGACGTACATTAAATATCCCAATGTCCCTTAGAAAGGCATAATCATAACATGGGTCAAACCCAGCTGCGGACGCCACCTTAGGAAACTTAATAATGCCATAAGCTTAGGTCAAGATTTTAAGTAGTAAACTAATTCAATCATTAAATTAAATGCTTAAAAATTCAAGGAGGAGGCTCAGCCCGACCGATACCTGAATCCGATAATCTTCTCCAATCCCTTCCAGCTTCTTCTTATTCTCGTAGATGGCTTCCTTCATGTCATGCATTTCCGAACACAAGGAAATAGCGGAATCCACCTGAGAAAGCCAAAAGCCAAATGTCAATCTACTCAAGAGGGAGAGGATTCTGTACCCTTCAATCTCTTGCATGCTACATTTGCGCACACCCCCATTGGTCTTATCGCCTGGAAAGGCACTCCCCAGTTTAACGGCACAGTTCAAAATTGCGGCCACTTTCTGGACAACCTTCAAACTTATCAAGTTCACAGGTAATCGAAAAGTTTCTAGCGTAGATGCATTCCCTTTCTTCATTGGGGGGTTGAGAACAACTGGGGAGAATAAACAGCTTTGGTTTTGACTGTGCTGTTCTCTTAACCAGGTTTTATTAAATTTGTTTCACTATTCCATGCATTTGTATAGAACCCCCCAAAACGGTGCTGGTAGGTACAACCTAATTAAAAGAAAGAAAGTCCATCATCAACCTCCAACATTAACCATTATGCAAATAATGCTAAAGGAGCACTGCAACCAGTGTGTGCTCCCCAAACATTTCATGTTGGTGACACACTTTTTGGACATGCATCATTTTGCAGCACAATAATTCAGCTTTACTAGCAAACTGGAGGTTAAGCTAACCCCTTTCCAGCCCCAGGAGCTTGGGGAGTGTTCGCGCGACACACAGTTTGGAAAGCTCTGTTCTACACCCTTGACTAGCTGTTGTGAAGAGAGCTTTGACAATCACTTCTGAACAAGTGGTGCCCGGTAACACCATCTTAGCCTTAAAGAGATATGGCGTGCTTGGTTCTACATCAGTAGCTGCCACGGGCAAGGACTTCAGACAGCAGAAATGGGGGGGGGGGAGAGAAAGGGAGTCAAGAGAAGGACAAGGGCAGCAGGGGATGGGTGTCATGGACTTTATTGCCAAGGCTCCATCTGCAAATCAATGCAAATTTGCTTACCTCCTCAACTATCTGCTGGCCTTTCGGTACTATGTCAATAAAGGTCTGAATAATTCGAAATCGATCCCTTGGCAAAGACTTAGTGGGCTGTGGAAGGCTGTAATTGGAAAAGGTCAAAATATGATTTCTTTAATGGGAAGTGAACTCTCTCTCTCTCTCTCTTTCTTTCTCTCTCTCTCTCTCTCTCTGTCTCTCTCTCTCTCTCTCTCTCACACACACACACACACAGCTATGCCAACTTGAGAGCACAATTCCACCCATTCAAAAATATCCATCAGATGTAATCCCCTGCTTCATATACCAACACCCTCATATAGACACACACAAGCCATGGTGTTTATTACATCCACACTCAATGAAATATCATTCCGCTTCAAGAGCTGGCCACTTATATACTACTACAGGAGTCAATAATGTCTCCCAAGCCAATTATTTCATAATCCTATTTTCCTGTTCTGCATTTTGGTCATCTACATGCAACATATAAAATCATAGAATCAAAGATTTAGATCATAGAATCACAGAATCATAGAATTGCAGAGTTGGAAGGGACCCAAACAGTCCTCTAGCCCAACCCCCTGCAATGTAGGAAGGTAAGCAGTGCATGCTTTGTTTTCCCAGCATAATAACCCTAGAGCAGCCTTTCTCAACCTTGGGTCCCCAGCTGTTGTTGGGCTACAACTCCCATCATCCCTGACCATTGGTCCTGCTAGCTAGGGATGATGGAAGTTGTAGTCCAACAGCAGCTGGGGACCTAAGATTGAGAAAGGCTGCCCTAGAACGTCTAGGGTTCCCACAAATGCTTCCCCTGTAGTTTATGGTGTGGCTTAGTTACTTGAGACACAACTATTTGCACTGTCATACTTGCTCCCACCAATCAGAGTTATAGCAGCAATGGAAAGTGAGACACTGTGGACCAGGGTACAAAGACTGATCCGCAAGGGAGAGTGGTGTATGGAGGTGAAACCTAAAAGAATCTTCTGTCCCCTTGAAACTATATAGTTCCAAATGGAGTACAGCCCCAACATTTGGATGTAAGGGAAGCCAGAATCTCCAATGCCAGTCAAACCAACACTCCTCCCTCTCAGCTTCATTTCCATTATGCTAGCTCAGGATGAAAAGGTATACTTACTCTTGTTTAAGGTATACTTACTCTTGTTTCTGCAGCCCACCCTTGCGGTGATAAAGCACCAGAGTGCCCAAAACCATGGCTAGGTTGGTCCTTCCAACTCCCGTTTGGCAGCTGAAGAGCAGGGCGGGAGGAGGCCTGCTGGGGTCTTGGAGAAGGAGCACATTGGGACTTTCCTGCAGGACAAAAATACAGTGCCATTCCCTCAGATTGACAGCTGATGGGGCCAGAGGAGAGGTCTCTCTTATAATCTGGGAAATAACAGGCTTGTATTGCTGAAGCACAGGAGGGAGAGAAGGAAAAGTACATGGCAGAAAGAGGATAGCGGCATTTCTCCCAAACTAGACCGCCATCTCGTTTGTTCTGCTATCGGGGGGTTGATAGTTATGTTGCTCATGTCACATATGGTTTAATCCAGGGATGCTGAACCTGTAGCCCTCCAAATGCTGCTGGGACTCCAATTCCCAGCATCCCTGACCTTTGGTTGTGCTGCCTGGGGCTGATGGGAATTGCAGTCCCATGCCATCTGGAAGGACATAGGGTTCTGTATCCCACCAAGCCCACAGGACTTGCAATTGATACCTCAGGGTAGATTGCAAGCTTTGGGGGGAAAGAAACTACTGATTTCAAACAGAGTCCAACCCGCAAACTTATTTGGGGCTTACATAAAACGTACAACTTCAGTCATCTAATCAATCTCTAAAGTGAATCTGGAAAACCAGAATGCCTCAACTCCCAACTTACACTGGAGTGGTATAGAGGATACAGTTGACCGGGTGCCTTAATAAATAAACAGAAGAGTTGGCAAGAAGACAAAAAGTGATTGATTTTTACATGCTGTTGCTGTTTCTTTTACTACTGTTTGATTCCTTTTTTTATGATGTACCATTAGTTTGTTTTTAAAATGAGCTGCCTTGAGTGCTCTTTTTTGGAGTGTGGGATATAAAAATGAACAACAAAAAAGAGAAACATTCCAAAATGGCTTACTGTCCCCCAAAGCCAGGAAGATCTTCTTACCCCCCCCCAAAAAAAACCTTTCTCAAATTAACTTCCTATATTAAACATGGTTGAAAACTCCTTGGAAGGCAGAAATATTGAAAAACACGTTTCTATTTCTTGTTATCAATGGAACAATATCTCATTTCTAAAACAATCTTATGCTTGCAGTTTCAAGCCAAACTGATTTCAAATGAAATCAATTACACTTTTTGAAAAGTGTTTTAAACTTCTGGCTGGGTCACACACCTTTTTTTAAAAAAAAAACCTGTGTGGGTGGACATTTGGGTTTTTCACATCAGGCATCCAAACATGGTCGCGAAACTCCAGACACGCTCCCAAAGCGAATATAGGTTTGCCAACAAATGCCTGTATTCAGCTACAAGCTCCAGAGTGCCAAAAAATAGCCACCGCTTTTAGCTGTATGTGCATGGCAGCAGCAGGCAAAAGGAAGGAAAGATAAATCTTTCACCAACCAATGGCATCCAACTTGCGCTATCTTGAGCAGCAACAGCTTTGCATGTTGCCACCTGTTTAAAACAGAGGATGCTACACTCAAGGCAGCTTGTAGACCCTAACATTCTTTGGCAGCCCTTACCCTGAGGAAACTGATGAAAGCATCAAGTTGCACTTCCAAGGGGGCTCCATCCATAGGCAAAGGCAGCCGGTGGTACCTGCAAAGAAAGGGGGTGTTACTGGGAGCAGAGAGACAAAAACAGCCAGCATCAAAACTATAGGCGTGTTTTTTTTAAATACTGCATTGTCAATTCCACTCACCCAGAAGTTAGGTTAATTCAATGTGCCAGCATGGAAAGGAGGAGGAACCTACATACGATGCCTGTGGCAACCTGCTAAATTCACTCCACTCGTCCCCCAACTCTTTCTTTTGTCAGTTGTTCAGTTATAAGCCTCTGTAGTAGGGCTGTGTTTGGTTCTTGCCATTGTTGTGTGCCTCAGTGGTGTAACAGCCTGCTCGCTTTCTGAACTTACAAGCTGTGTGCAAGGCTTCCCCTCTCAACAAAAATACTTTTATTCTTTGAACACAACTACCATTATTATTACAGTGGTACCTTGGTTCTCAAACGACTTAGTTGTTGAACAAATCGGCTCCCAAACGCTGCAAACCCGAAAGTAAGTGTTCCAGTTCGCGAACGTTTTTCGGAAGCTGAACGTCTGGTGCGGCTTCCGCTTGAGTGCAGGAAGCTCCTGCAGCCAATCGGAAGCTGCGCCTTGGTTTTTGAATGGTTTCGGGAGTCAAACGGACTCCCAGAATGGATTAAGTTCGAGAACCAAGGTTCCACTGTATTATTGTTATTATTACCTGTCCTGACAACAATTTGAAATTTAGAATTAAAAACAGTTAAAACAAATTACAGTCCCAGGAATATGATGGATAGCCCTGAGAACACACATCTCAAGCGTCAAAGGCCAGGCTGTATCTAATACCAGACACACCTCTGTGGGGTGTTCCACAACTTGGGGGGGGGGGGGCCTGCCACAGAAAAGGCCTCTTCCAGGCTGCCACCACTTCTGAAAGCAGAGGAATACTAAGGGGGACGCTACTTCTAATCTAATCTATTTACAGGTAAAAGGTTTGTCCTTGAGGAAAGTACAGTATGTTTTTACAGTTCTATTACCTTATGGGGGGGCACGGAACCCTCAGTAATACACACACACACTGCATAAAAGGAAGATGAAGATGGACAAAGAACATTTGAAAAGAAGAGACAGCCAAGTTAACACGAATGATATAATCAAGCAGGGACCATTTTGTTCTCTCATGGAAAAGTTACCTGTAAGATGGCAGCAGGAAGACGGGCCTCTTGTAAACTTCTTCTGTCACGTGGATGTCTTCTTCGTAGCGGATTCTCACCGAATGGGGCTCGTCTTTGAAATGCTCGATATCGTTGTAGACGTAATACGTGTTCTCCTTCAGCTGGGCAAAGTCGTGTATCTTCAACAGATAAATCCAATAAACCAACCTGAGAAGAGCCTTGCTTTATAAAACACGCCTCCACAACTTCCCTACACCTACACCTACACACACACACCCTCCCAGAGAGTACCCACTGGCCTAATATTTTACCACAGAGACATGAGAGCGCCATGGTAAATTTCAAGTTAGAGGAATTAGTCCATTCTACCCACTCACATGGTTTATCCAAGTAGGACCTGTGCCACTGAACCAAGAGGTACCATGGCAGATATCTGTGTATCCCACTGAAAACGTTTGCAGTAATGGCCAAGCATGACCCTCCAGCTGTTTTGGGACTACAATTCCCATCATCCCTGACCACTGGTCCTGTTATCTAGGGGTGATGGGAGTTGTAGTCCCAAAACAGCTGGAGGGCCAAGTTTGGCCACGGATAGGTCGCCATGGAAACCTGGGAACCACTTCCTATCCCTAGCCCAGTCCTATCCAGTAAGGCAGATGCTACTGAAACAACAATGGACTACACTATGACAAAGGAGCTCACAGAATGCCATGCTAATTAATATACCTGTCAGGGAACTGCCATCGGCTCAGGGGCGAGAGGGGGAAAGGCGGATGGATTACAGAGAGCCCCCAAAGATCGTGGGAAGCAGCAGAGAGCCAGTGTGGTGTAGTGGTTAAGAGCGGTAGACTCCTAATCTGGGGAACCGGGTTCGCGTCTCCGCTCCTCCACATGCAGCTGCTGGGTGACCTTGGGCCAGTCACACTTCTCTGAAGTCTCTCAGCCCCACTCACCTCACAGAGTGTTTGTTGTGGGGGAGGAAGGGAAAGGAGAATGTTAGCCGCTTTGAGACTCCTTACAGGGAGTGAAAGGCGGGATATCAAATCCAAACTCCTCTTCTTCTTCTTCTTCTTTCCTCAGCGGAGGAAGGAAGCCACGCCTCTAGCGGGGAGGAGATGCAGGGCTCGGAGGATGAAAGGTGGTGCCAGGACACCTTGCCTGAGCAAAGTGGGGAGGAGGGAGCCCTCTTTACCCAATCCTTCCTTGCGCAGTAGGCTTTCACACAGAGAGGGGAGGTGTAGGCTGGGGGTCAAGAAACTACTCTGCTGGGGAAGGTGTAAGGACCGCCCACTCCCAGATTCTGCCAGCGAGTGAGCAAGACATGGAATAGATGCGCTCTGCCTTTGTAAAGGTTTTAGCACCAATAATAAAGCTTTTGAAAAGACCAGTGAGGCATCTTCCCCGATCGCTCTCGAGCAACCACCCGATAGCCATAACAATACCTATTTGTCCTCTCAGCAGAATATGAAGTTGTCTATAATATGGCTTCCCAGTTCTACAACACAGAATTATCAGCAAATGTACACACACATACTGACTTCCCATCAATAAACTACATGACCAGCTCAATAATTTAAGTGCATACCTACCATCTAGCTATATTTTTAAAAAACACCCCAAAAATAAGCCAGAAGATCTGGAATAAAGGTCACACGTTACGTGCAAGGGGACTCCAGTGCTGCCAGTCCTGAGCTAGATAGATCAGTGGTCTGACTTTAAGAAGATAAGGCCCAACTAGCCCAGCATCCTGTTCTCGCAGTTGCTAGCCAGATGCCTGTTGGAAGCCCTCAGAGCAAGATCCGAGCACCACAAACACTCTCCCCACTTCCAGTTCCAGGAACAGGTACATGGAACAGCTTCCTATGTCTGCTGTAGTGGAATTAAGTGGCAAGGCACTGAGACAAGGAATGAACGGACTATCCCATCTCTAGCAGGTCCCACGTGCAACCTCCTCGGACACTCAGAAAAATCACCTCTTTCCGAATAGAGAGCTCCAGGTTTTCGACTTTGACACCCCTGTGCAGGCTGTGCAGGTTTTCGTGCAGGTTCTCCTTTCCCCTGGGAGTGTAGGGCATGAAGTCATTGTCCACGTGCAGAAAAAGCACGGGTTCCTCGCGGACACAGAATACGATGCACTCCTGCTGCAACAGAGAGGAAAGTGTTGGCTAAACCGTGTCGGTAAGCTAAGCTGCAAGTTGATATCAGATAAGAGCCCATTTGATGCATTGCCACTTTCCTATGGGTCACCTCTTTTCTTTTTAACCTCTAGCATTTTCTTTTTGACTCTAGTGACCCTGACTAACTATACGGACTATGTGCTACATGCACAACAGCTCGAGGCAAAGCTCCCAGGTGCTGTTCCGAGAAGAATAAAAGATTGTCACTACATCACGGTCTTCATGTACATATTAAAGTGGAATCTTTTTGTTCTGTTCCCACTCAACAGCTATATTTGGATTCATCACACATGCACACATGGGGGAGTGGGAGTATAAGAACACCACGCACATATTCGTATAGTTATAGGGACACGGAAGCATGAGGCTAACGGCACATCATAGCTGAAAGCAGATAGGAAATTATGACATAATCACAAGCACGCAAAGGCACACACAAAATGCTTTGCTAACATCTCAAATGTAGAAACGGATGGGCAACGAATTTCAGTAGCGCCTGTGCCCTCAATCTGATAAAACTGACAGCATTTACTTGGACTTTTGTTATTTTGACTCCGGTGCAACTGCTCATCACACTATTTCATAGTTTGTTCGCCTGTAATTTTTGTAGGTTGTTATAATTGCACTCCCTGTTTTATATGCATTACAAAATGAAATAACAATAATTAAAAGTTTACAAAAATTTGGGGGGTCATCGTGCTGGTGCCCAATGATTTATTTATTCCTTGTTTCATTAACATGTATACACCCCATGGTTGTTAAAAACAACAACCTCAAAGCGAAAAGCAAATAGGATTTTAAAAAGTAAAATGGTCAGCAGGGGCTTCACATGAACCCCCCTTACGCGTTGAAAGAACGTGTGGAGGGTTGTGGGAGTAGTGAACTGTTGTTCCCGTTCGCATTCTGAGTTGTGCATTAGCTTGACTTCCATGCCCGCACAGACCTTGTGGCCGTCGCTCTGCAGTTTCTGCAGGACCTGCTTGAATCCATTTAAGCTGGGCTGGCCCATCCCAAACACAGAATATCCCCCTTTTGCCTGCCGAAAGTTCGGAGCACCGCAGCTGCTAGCAGTGTTGAGAACATCTAGCTTGCTGTATACGTCACGGACCATAAAGTATTTCCCCTGTAATAGGGAAGGGAAAAAGAAAGTAGAAAAAGTATAATGCATATTTCAACATGGAAAAGAAGGCAGGATGCTATGGGCCAGATTCAGCTGTTAAGTCCTGCTAGCAGAAGCCAGTGCAAGGTTTTCTGCTAGTGCAATGAGCCTTTTTGCCGCCATTGGGCACCCAAACCCACAAACTTGACTTTGGGAAGGTCAGGGGAACCTCCAAAACAGTGTCCAGGGGAAGGAAAGGGGAGATCATTCCAACCAAGAAGCTGAAAGGCTCACACTGGTGGAACGATCTCCAACCAACTTTTTCATACAACACATAAATCGGTCACAGAATTTGCTGCCACAAGATGCAGTAATGGCCACTAGCTTAAATGACTTTAAAAGGGGATTGACACAGATTCATGGAAGATACGGCTGTTTGCTGTATTGGCTGGAGGAAACCTCCTACTCAGAGGCCATTTGCCAGATGGGACAACAGCAGGAGAGGGCAACTGACTTCATGCTCCGCTTTCTCCAGCAGCATCTGGCTGGTCACAGCAGGGGGGGAGGGAGGAGAAGCTCTTCTTACATCCTTATGCCTCAGTCCCTGCATGCTGGATGCCCCGAGGAAAGTCTACGGTGCTCACCTGTACAAGGTAATGCTCCGGAGTAGACTCTGTAATCCGCCCCACAGTATAGCTGGCCTTCAATAAGTCATCATGAATCTGAAACTCTTCTTTGCAATTGTAGCTGTAAGAAGCACATGGAAGAAATTCATAGTGGGGTTTTCTGCAATTAAATAGGGCTTTAAATATGTGCTTTTCTTTTTTTAGCAGTGTAACAAATACTGCAAATCACCCAAAGATCTGGCAGTAGATCCCAGTCTACTTTCTTTCCACCCCTAGTTAGTTTGGAGCACTGAGGAGAGATGAAAAGAGGTGTTAAGATGTTAGAAGTCTGTGCAAACTGCCTCTTCTACCAAACTGCACAGGCAGAATTACAGAGGAGGCTGCCTTATACAGAGTTCAGATAGCTCAGAATTGTCCACACTGGTTCGCAGCAGCTCTCCAAGGTTCTGGGACACTGGGAATTGAACCTGGCGCCCTCTGCCTGAAAGCAGATGCTCTACCACTGAGCGATGCCTCTTCTGCCAACAGTCTGGTCTACATCTAACCTTTGATGCAGGAAGACGGGGGGAAGCAGACACATGCATTTCAGAAGAGCATGGTTAGAGAATGGTGCTGGTAATGCCAAGGTTGCAGGTTTGATCCCTGTATAGGACAGCTGCATATTGCAGGGGGCTGGACTTAGATGATCCTCAGGGTGGGTCCCTTCCCACTCTATGATTCCATGATCTGCGATTCTAAGACAACGGTTCTCTAAGCTACCGGCACAGAGGTTCAAGGAATTTCAGGAACATCACTGGTTGGGGGGCAACTCACGTGATGACTACAGGTGCCACCTTATTGGTGATAATCGACTTGGCCTTGTTGTTGTGGAGGCCGACCGTCTGGAAGGAGTGGATGCTGAGGGAATGGCGGTCTTCCATCGTTCCGCTGCTGCCGTGGATATTCTCAAATGTTGCCGTCGTCGTCTGCTGAGCTGTGCTGGCAGTTGTACCCATAATCCACAGGCAGCTGTGCAAAAACAGAAGGTGAAGAAGAGATACGCGGAAAGATCAAAAGACTGCTTTTTCTGGAGTGAGGAGGAAGGAATACAAATATATCCAGGAAGAGGAAATTTGGATTTGACACAAACGTACATAATCCTTTTAGAACAGCGGTGTTTTAAACCGTTTTCAGGGAAACCCTGGACCTCCACGGAAGTTTACCATTACCTCCTTAACAGAAAGGTAAGCAATGACTGACAAGCTTGTCCACCACCACCGATCTTCCCCTACGGTAGGTATGCAGTTGTGATAGAGAATGTTGCACACTCGGTTCAGGAAAGGAAGATCAGACAGGCCTGGCCTGTGCCCTTCAGAAATGAGTGATTGTGCATCTCCCAAAAAAGCCACTCTGCAGTGCTGGAGTTCTGTGGCAGATGTGCCAAGCATCCTTAGCAGATGAGCTGGTGCTGAAAGCAGTAAGTCTGAAAGCCACCCATTTATAGTTCCACCAGTTACGCTTATCTTGACATTTATAGATGGGTTTTGTTGGCTTCTAAGCATTAGTGGAGTACAGGACTAGTTTGAGGAAGTGGCCATATCCTCCGAGGAATACGCAGGATATTTTTGCACCGCCTACTGCAGTGGCTGGATTCCACTACAGACTTCCCCCCTCCCCAAACTAATCCCAGATATATGGGCCTTCTTTCATTACTGGGAAAACACAGAGAGATACATCCTGAGTGCTACCTTCTAGGTCCCAAGGTTAAGCTGTGACTCAATAAAGATTCGATTTCATTAAAACTCTTGGAAACTAAGTCAGGTTAAGCTGCAAAACGCAGGACACACACCACACACAGACTCCAGCACCGAAGTACGAAGCTGAGCCCTGTTTCTTCCTAATCCTATTCATAAATAGCTTAATAACATTCCAACTCTCACAGGAACTTGGACACCCTTTGTATCTAGAGAGCTTGTGACAAAGACAATATTTGAACTGGAAGCTTGTGGCTACGACAGTGTGAGCCAGTATCCCGTTTTTAATTAATGGCCTGTTCTTCACCCTTTCCTCCCCACAGCATCAAATCCACATAGGCCTTGGAAGCTTCTCTTTATCTGTCACCGTAATCTATTTCCCCATCTCTCTCCAAGTTCACATACAGAGAGCATCAGGAGTGCCACTGCCTTCATGCCTGGTCCCATGCAGAACCACGTAAATATTTGGAACGCAACACTCCTAACCGAGTGTCTAGCATGCCTCACAGGCAATACTTGGAAGAGTCATATTTATTGTCAGGTGTGCGTGCAGGAGCCAGGCCCCATACCAATAGGACTTTGCAGGACTGGGGCCTTCCTAAGTGTGTTCTGAAGAGGCAAGGTGCAGCCCCAGAGGTGAGGCCGATTGGTAACTCACAGCACCTGGTGGCAAGAGCAAGGAAGGGATATAAGGTCAGCATTTCCCTTTGGCTTTTTGCCACAGCAACACGCTCCCTGCCTTGCAGCGTTTGGCTTCGTGCTTCCTGATCCTTGAACCTTGAACCTCAGCTTCTTGACTCCTTGCTTCTTGATCCTCGGACCCCTGACTTCGTGCCTCCTTGCTTCCTGACCCTCGGACTCTTGGCTTCCTGACTCCTGGCTTCTAGACCCCCATTCTTGTTCCCACCCTGCCATCTTGCCCCCAGTCCTGACGTCCCCTGCCAAGACTTTGATTGCCCGTGAACTGGACCGTGTCAACCTCTGGGGATCACAGCACCCGCGGACCTCCCCATTTTGCACCCACCAATGTCATCTGCCCCTTTCAACTTTTAAAATAAAATACTTTTGATGGTCGTTTGGTTGGGGGGCTGTCTGTTCCTTTGGGGGGGTGACTTCCCCTTTGTTTTGAGAGTGGGAGGGGGGTTGTCTGTTGTTTTGGGGACCCAAGCATTACCAGTTTTGTTTGGGTTGGTTTATTTATTGTATTTTGAGGGGGCCGTGAACATGTGCAAAATGTTCAGCGGCCCCCCCACCCCCGATACACCCCATCTATTTTTTTACTTGGGCAATTCCTAAGGCCAAGCTCTCTTGCCACCTTGTAATGGCAAGTTTAACAAACAGTTGTAGCTCAGCAAGGGTATTGTGAAGCAGAAACAGAGCTTGCTGTATTGCTGCAGCCTAAAGCTGCACACTGCAAGCTACTTAAAAGGTAAAGGGACCCCTGACCGTTAGGTCCAGTTGTGGCCAACTCTGGGGTTGCGGCACTCATCTCGCTTTATTGGCCAAGGGAGCTTCTGGGTCATGTGGCCAGCATGACTAAGCTGCTTCTGGCGAACCAGAGCAGTGCACAGAAACGCTATTTATTTTCCCGCCGGAGTGGTAGCTATTTATCTACTTGCACTTTGACATGCTTTCGAACTGCTAGGTTGGCAGGAGCAGGGACTGAGCAACGGGAGCTCACCCGACCTTCTGATCGGCAAGCCCTAGGCTCTGTGGTTTAACCCACAGCACCACCAGCGTCTCGCAAGCCACTTAACTATGTGTATATTCCTCTATGTAGTAAGGCTTGTGGACTAGAAAGATGAAGAGGAATGACCCTTGCCTGAGAAAGCAGCTTATGCCACTATCAATGCCTTAAGTCTTTGAAATGTCATATGATAAGGGTTTTAACTGCTGCTGCTTCAGCAAAAGACCACCCCTGTGACTCCTCCTAAAATCTAAACTGATTAAAATGGTACACCTTTTCGCCTATTAACCAATGGATAGTGAGAAAGTGGGTGGGCAAATCTGTAACTGACCCACCTTGAAGCCTCATTCTAATGAGAATTTTGCTGTGACAGATGCAGCTTTTAAAAAAAAAAAAAAAAAAAGCATTGGAAAGAAGAACGAATTTCCATCAAAGGGCCCACCCAAATAAATTTTTGTTTTTAAGTCAGTCAGCAGATGGCGCACCTGAGCAAGTGGGTGAATGGGCAAGTAGCTGAACAACCAAGAGACACGCCCACCTCCTGCAAAAATCCAAAGGAATTAAGTAAAACCAGCATATCATGATGCTGATTATAGCAGGTGGGCTTGTGACACCCAAAGTTTTGTTTTCTAAGCACACTCCATAAAATATCTGCATAGCACTTTACCCATCACAAGTCTGCTTTTGAGCAACTGTCTTAATGACTTCTCCAGACCATTCATTCTTTCCCTCTTCTCCCCATTTGTTGGTGCTTCTAAACTGTAACTACCGTATTTTTCGCCCTATAGGACGCACCGGTCCATAGGACGCACCTAGATTTTTTTTGGGGGGGGATAAAGGAAAAAAATTTATTTCCCCCCCCCAGGCGCGGGGCTGGGGCGGGGGGAAGCCCGAGCTTCCCCCTCCCCCAGCCCCCAGAACGGGAGCCAGAGCGATGCCGAAGCTGCGTGCAGCTTTGGCATCGCTCTGGGAGCTTGCGGGGCTGGAGGAGGGGGAAGCCCTCCGCCAGCCTTCTAACCAAGTCGGGGGACAGCGGGAAAGGCGCGCTGCGCCTCCCCGCTGTCCCCCGAGCTTGTGGGGCTGGCGGTGGGGCTCTCCTGAAGCCTGGAGGTGCGCACCGACCCCTCTCGCTCTCCAGGCTTCAGCGAAAGCCTGCATTCGCCCCATAGGACACACACACATTTCCCCTTCATTTTTGGAGGGGAAAAAGTGCGTCCTATAGGGCGAAAAATACGGTATTTTCAGATACGCCCCAATCACATACTGGCAAATTCAGATTTAGGTAGGTGGCCGTGTTGGTCTGACGCAGTCAAAATATATTAAAAAATAAAATTGTCCAGTAGCACCTTAGAAACCAACTAAGTTTGTTCTTGATATAATAAAAAATATAATAATAATAATAATAATAATAATAATAATAATTTATTTATACCCCACCAATCTGACTGGGTTTCCCCAGCCACTCTGGGTGGCTTCCAACAAAACACTAAAATACAATAACCTATTAAACATTAAAAGGTTCCCTAAACAGGGCTGCCTTTAGATGTCTTCTAAAAGTTTGGTAGTTAAAAAAGGGACTTTTAAAAAAAAGAACTCATGAAAATTACAAAATATATATATGCAGTGGTACCTCGGGTTAAGTACTTAATTCGTTCTGGAGGTCCATTCTTAACCTGAAACTGTTCTTAACCTGAAGCACCACTTTAGCTAATGGGGCCTCCTGCTGCCGCCGCACCACCAGAGCCCGATTTCTGTTCTCATCCTGAAGCAAAGTTCTTAACCTGAAGCACTATTTCTGGGTTAGCGGAGTCTGTAACCTGAAGCGTATGTAACCCGAGGTACCACTGTACTTTTTAAAATTTTGGAATACTTTCTACAAACTTGTATAGGCAGGGAATTTTTCTTAGCGTCTTTTATTTAAGGAAACCCTCTTCTAAAAATAAAAAAGGTATTTCTTCAACTCAGCTCCATTTAAAAAGTGGGAGACATTCTCCCTGCCACACACACACACACACACACACACACACACCACTGTTCTGCTTTTATAGGCTACTCAGCCCTCTCTCCACCAAGTAAGAAGTGTGCATGCACACGAAAGCTTATACCAAGAACAAACTTAGTTGGTCTCTAAGGTGCTACTGGACTATTCAGGTTACACAGTTAAATTGATTTGGACCTTTTGCGCCACAGACCTACTCCCCCCGCCAAAGAAAAAAGATTTTTATTTTTATTTTTTGTGATAAGAAAAGCAATAAGAAAACTCACCAGAAACCATAGAGTAACATTTGCCTGGGGTAGCATGTACACAGTACGTAATGAATTAAATTTGGAACTGAATTAAAAATCACCCAAAGTTCCACTGCCAAAGGAACTTAATTCATGTTCAGTTCACCTAGAAATTCTATGAACTACTTTCAGGTGCAGTTCAGAGATTTTTTTAAATTAATACAGTGAATTGGTTAATCTGAATCAGTTCATTCCAAGCATTGCTCAAAACCCACCTCTTCAATGAAACTTTTAGCTTACCCCTACTCCCACCCTAAACAAAGCCCAAGCATGTGCAACTTCATTTGCCTATCTTCCTCTCCTGTAATCCTTGCCTCCAGTCCTGCCACTCATGGTTAAAATTTTGCAAGCACCTTGGGGCAGAGACCTGGCTTTTTTTTGCTAATAAGACCTGACTCCAGTGTTCCCCCATTTAAATAGAACTTAACCAGAAGCACCCACAACAACAGACCCACAGCTATTTAATTAGTATTCAATTAGATATTCTATAGCAGACTACATTAACACCTGGCCCAGCACACCTGGTGATTAAGACTCAGGAGATGCTAGGCCTAGTAAGCGTTTGTGTGACTATATTCAGAAGTTACTGAAACGTTTTAAACAAGACTTGGCCTCTGTTTGTATAGCTGGCAAAGTCTACTTTGTCAGACTAGTTTATAAAGAGTTGTTGCTTTCCATAGGAATGTGCTGTCTTCAAAATTAGGGAAAAGCCTCAGTACATCCCTTATAAAGCACTATTACATGCATGTTCAATGACATTTCCTTCTTGCTTCAGGCTGTACCCAGTGTTCACGGGGAAACAGAGAAAAATATTTAAAATTAGAATATTCCTGCAGGATGCCAATAGGTGGAATAAACTCTGTGTGTCAAGGAAGGCTGCTTGGGTGTGGCATCTTTGCCCAGGTGGGCTCTATAAAGCTCCTCCTACCTTGTGAACTGCAACACCAGGCCTCTGAAAAGCCTGCTCATATTGTTCAGCACATTGTCCCCCTCGTGTGTAGCCCACAGGATTACTGTTCCTTAATCCCAGTAGCCCCTCCACATTATTGCAAGGCTGAGGAAATCAATGGTCTTCCAGATGCTAGACTCCAACCACCACCACCCCTTACTACTAGCCCCCAGGGGGAATCATGGGCTGCAAGTTTGTCATCCTTACCTGTGACAAAGCACTTGAAGGATTTAGACTGGAGGTAAAATGTTGGATTGAGTTCTGCGCAGGTTCACACACCAGTTTGCTCCAGCTCAGATATAGCATGGGTGGGGTTCTCTCCCTGACTTCCTGTCCCAGTACTTCCTGTTTCCTTCCTGGGTCCTGATTCTCTCCCACTTAGGTCTATTGCTCATGATCAACCTGTAACTAACCCAAGTGCATGCAATTGAAGCAATCCTGTTTTCTGCCCATGCTTCCATTTCCTCTCTTGTTCCCCTGTGCCTATTTTAGATTGTAAGCCTCCTGGGATAAGGACTTGCCCTACCTCTTTTTGACAAGTGCCACAAAACAGATGGTGTTATACGAATGGTCTATAATAAGACAGCTAGAACAGGGCGGGCGGGGGGAGAACATCAGAGCTTCGTTTCCTTGCCTGCTTGGATCTTTCATTAACAAAATGCAAACCTGGCTGCATTCCCGTATCCCTAATTGGTCTGTGTTTGGCAGAGGAGCAGCCCAAGAACTTCAATTAAGCCAAGAAAGCCTTTCTCTTGATCAATAGCCTTACCTCCATTCCTACCCCACCCAAACCCTTAAAAAACCATGGGTCAAAGGTTATGAGTGGGCTACAACATGCTTCTGTTGTGTTCTAGAGGTTTTTTTAGTGAGAATGTTAGGACGCAACATATCGAAGAAAGCCTTATCATGGATGGCTTCAGACCTCCATTTACCCAGCGATAACTTGCACACAGCCATTTGATTTATTTGCAGCATCCTGCCAACTGGTAAAGAGAATTTTACTGTTTCCCCAGACTTCTAATCGGGTGGCTTCATTGTATGATGTAATTCTTCTTGCCATCAAGCAGGATGCTGCAGCCTAACCAAGTGGCCACATCCACACTGTATATTTATCCCGCAGTGGAGTGGTTCTTTGCATCATTAGAGCAATGGAGGGATGTGCTTTCGTTACCAAGAACAGCAAAAATGAAATTGTTGTCACACTGAAAACTGTGTGCCACCTTAGAGGAGGAAAATAATTCTAGGAATCAGAGAAGCAGAGACTCTGTTCCTGGAAGTCAAGAATTCTGCTAGCAATTTCAGACACACCAAATATAGACCCACCCAGTCAACACATCCTGATTATATTAGCATGGGAGAGGGCACGGTTGAACCATGAAATGTTTTCCTGCTAAACAGCCTTGGCCACAAAATTACTTTTCCGAAGCTCACTTTTAGGTGAAAGCTTTAGCCGCTTTATTTGTTTATTCCCAGAACTGGTGACTTTTGAGTGAAGGAGACAACATTTCCTTGGAGCTCTCTCAGTTCCCAGGAACAACACGCTCGTGGTGACGTGTTCCAGCTGCTCAAAGCAGCTGGCTGCCTTCTAAGCAGCAGAGACTGATGTTTACAGCTGAAAGTTCGGAAAGCCAGTCACACGAAACTGCGATGGTGAAGTCTCCCCAACCCCCTTGCTTACACTTGCTGCTGTAACTCAGCCAGTCGAGAACAACATACTTGGTAGAATCAATTTTCTTCCCTGCCCTGTTCACTGTTCACTTTTGAGTTCTAGTGGAATGGTGTGCAAATGCTCCCATAAACAACAGCCCCATCTCTCATGCGCCTCTTTTGCTGGGTCACCCAAGACACACGACATACCGTCGTCATTATTCTGCAGGTTTCCCCAATTTGAACCTGCTTTGTTAGTTGCTTCTTGGGCGGGAGAGAGAAACATGCAGTAAAATGACACCACATGTTCCACAATCTACTTCAAAAGGCTGGTGCAAGATTTAACTGTTTGTATTGCACTGGAAAATGGTAAATGCAGAAGTAACTTGACCAGATTGTATCTCAGCAAATCAATTGAGGTGAATAAGTGGCATAAACATTCTTGGTACTATGCGGGGTTATTGTGGAAATTAACCAAAGGATGAGCGTATAGCACTTTCAAACAGGACTGAACAGCAGGCTATAATAGTGAATTGCAAATTGGTGTACTGTTGTGGCAGTAATTTCCCCAAGAGCAAACCGAAGTTCAACATACGTACCGTATTTTTTGCACCATAACACTCACTTTTTTCCTCCTAGAAAGTAAGGGGAAATGTCTGTGCGTGTTATGGAGGGAATGCCTACGGATGGCATGCCTACGGATTTTCCTCCTCTAAAAACTACGTGCGTGTTATGGTCGGGTGCGTGTTATAGAGCGAAAAATACGGTAATCTTCTGAACGGCACCAGTGTCTATGGGAAACTGTTACCATCTTAGACCCAGTATATTAAAAACAGCCCACAGGAGAAACTGGGCATACCATATTCACCATTCAGCCAAAAATTGCTATACACTTAAAGGAAAACAGCCAATGTGGGAGGATAACTTCCTACACAGCTAGTTTTCAATAAAGTTAATCTGTAAATCTTTGATCTTAAAAACGCTGCCATTTGTGATAGCATTTAGTCGTGTTTTAATATTCTTGGCCGCCACCACACATAAGAAGAAATGCCGCACAAGGGCAATTGGCACATCATTAAAAAGAAATGGCTTTTTAGAAGGCAAAACAACCCTTCGGCCACAAAAACCTCAAATTCTCTCTTTTAAAAGAAGTTAACTCCAGATGTTACAAGAAATAGAAGAGTTGTTGTCATGTATGGGGCAGTTTCCCCCAGTCTCTCCATTCTTTTTAAATTGCATCCTATTTCTATGAAGAAGGGCATTATTTTCCTGTTGTTTGAACCAGGCAGAAGATGCCGTTAGTGGTCTCCAAAATGCTGCCGCACTAAGTAGCAAAGAACATGCACTGAGATGTAGTCGCTAACCCCAACCTTTCTGTTATTTTGTTTAACAAGTTTTACAGACTGCTTACGGTAACCAGGAAAAATAATATCTACAGATTTTACATAAAATAGTAGCAAATATGCGTAAGAAAATGACGATATGAACAGACTTTAATCACAAGTCGACATAGCAGAATTATCAAAATATGGATAAAATCAACAGACTTTAAGAATACACGTAATAGAAGAACGTGTCTGGGTAGGATTCCAAAACCTGCTTCATCCTTTTCAATCTACTTCTTCAATAGGTCTAAATACTTTTTGCTCGATTCCCATTCAGAGGATCAAGCAGAAGGTGTGTTTCCGAGAAAACATACATCCCATTCTCCCTTGGTTGAAAGGGGCTGTGCAGGACTTCCGGGTTAGCGCCACCGGCAATGGCAGAATTCCTCTGATCAGGAGGAATTTGCCTCGTGGAAATTTGGGTCTGGCCGCCACGGCGAAGGCGGAGACCCACTAAAAATCACAGGCGGGTGAAGCCTGTGAACATGGGATTCGGCGGGCACCTTTTGCGCCTCCCCTACTCGCGGGGAAACCCGGTTTCGGGGATCCGGAGCAACGTGGGGTGAGCGGCGCGGTGCTTCGGATCAACTGCTTTTTCCACGGAGCGAAGCCGCATAGCTGTTGCCGGAGAGCGCTGACTTTTTCCTGTGGACAATTTGATCTTAAAGTAACTAACCGTGAGTAGAGTGAAGAATTGGATTTTTAAACGTCTTAATTTGGCACCGAAACGGGGAGGCTCAAAACAGGAAGTCCACCTCCCCTTTTCGTAAATAAGACTGAGGCAAAGAGGTTGCAAGCTAAAGTCTTGGAAAGCCTATTGTAAAGGATTAAATTCTCATCAGTAAAAAATATTAAACCCCCCTTGGAAGCAGGAGAAGAGGGGGGAGGCTTTGGATTGTGTATCCCTGCAGGAGTGAGTGAAGGAAGTTAAAATACCACCGTTCCGAACCTGGAAACGGGCTGCTAATAAGACCGACGTGTCTTGGAAGGTTCATTGACAGCGAATAGAACGTTCGGTGACAGCTAGCATAAGAGAGATACATTGTTTCCATTGTTTTCGTCTGCACTTATAAAGGAGTAAAAGTAACGGAAAACTGAAACAACTTTATTGAACTTTATTAAAAAAGGAGGAAAGTAACTGAAAATTGAAACTAACTTTGGATTATTGAAACTGTGTTTAAAAGAGGACATACTGACCGATACAAATACAACTCGCTTTCCCCTAGTGGAAGCTTTTGAAATTGGTTACTTTATAGGAGCTGGGCTAGGGGAATTTCCAGATGCAAGATAAAAAAGTGTGAGACTTTGGAATTGACCTTGAATCTCTCAAGTGTTATGGCAAACGGAAAGGAAAAAACAGACGGGATGTCGACAGAGGAGGCCTTAGTGGCTGCATTGTTGAAAATAAACGATTCGCTGGAACAACTCCACAAGAAAACAGATGCGATAAATGTGAAATTGGATGTTGCAAATATTGAAATTGATTCAACTGTAGAAATTTTAAATAACTTGGGACAAAAGGTGAATACTAATTCAGAAACCACCCAGAAACTGACACAGGAATCTACTTTGATATGGCAAACTGCAGATGAAGTTAGAGGAAAAACCCTTGCTGCTGAATCTAAAGCAATACAACAGGAGAGGAGAGTCCCATCCATACAAAGACAACTTGACGAGCATAAGTTGACATTTGTTATGATTGAACTTAAAGAAGAATGGATGAATTTGAGGACCAGAGCCCTATCTGAATTGGAAAAGGAAAGCTTGACAGAGTTTCAGGAGGCGATACTAACATTGGTTGAGAAAGAGAGGTATTTGGGGGTTAGTATGACCGCCAAAAATGTGAATCTGCTTAAGGATAACTGTGAAGGATGTTGGATTGACGAGAAGGGGGATTTGGAAATATGGACAAATCAGAAGTTGTTACTGTTGGGCCGAGTTATTGTGGTGGGGATGAGGGCTGCTGTTTTGCTGGGGATGTTGATTTTGTTTCAAACATTGCAAGCTTTGGATGGGATGGAGGGTTTCAGGAGGTGGCAGAGGGATGCTCCCAGAGTTGTTTGGCAGGGCAGGAAGCCTCGAGTAAAATTTAAGATATTGATGGATGCCAAAGAAGGAGGGGGACCTGCCCTGCCAGACCTTTAAACTTTGCTGTGAACCATCTGCTTTTTGCTGGTTGAGAGAATGGTTGCCTTTTGAAAACACTGAAGCGTTGGACAATGGCAGATGAAGTTGATGGACTATATGGAATTGGCGGAAATGACTGGCAAGATCCGAGACCAGGGTGAAGAGTCGGTGGAAGAAGATTGGAAAAAGTTTAAAGACTATTTATAGAAATATTGTAAAATTAAGGAATGTTAGAAAAATGTTGGAATGAAAATATATGGCTTTAGCAGAAATGTCATAAGGAATTAAGTATAAATAGACCAATAGAAAATTAAAGGAAAAGTATGGCAAGAATGTGTTAAGATAATTATAGAACAGAAAACAGAGTAAGATGGAAAGGAATTGCTGAAACAAATAATAGAAGTGGAATACAAAAAGGGAGGTGGGAGGAGGTCGCTGGAAATAAGTGAATGAAATATAAGATATTGAAAATGTTTGAGGTGTTTTTAAATTGTTTTTGCTTGTTTTTGTTTGTTTTGTTAGTCCATGTAGCGTTTTTGTATTGTATTTGCATTCTTTTTTTTCTTTTTTTTCTTTTCTCTTTTTTTGTTTGTAATGTTGTGTTGGAAATGTTAAAAAAGTAATAAATATCATTTTTTAAAAAAATAATGAAAGGGGCTGTGCAGGCACAAACATTTAGAGGCGCACAAACATTTGGATGGGATGTTCCTCGCTCCTAGCTGGGCAAGTCTCATGCTACTCCCCCACCTATAGGGTTGCTTTGTTCACATTCATGCTCACTCACCACACTTCATGGGAATTTCACTAGAGGGAAGAAAGTCCCAAGCAGTTGCGGTGCCATGGGAAGGGGGCAATTTGTGACCTAGTAATTGGAGAAGGAGTGCATTTTTTTAAAAAAAAGTGCAAACAGGAGAAGAATCACAGGGAAAGCATATGGGCCAGTGAGCTCATTGGTTTCCCATTGGTTTCCTATATAGCTATGACCCCCTTTGAATACAGAACTGGGGCTAGGGGAGGAAAGGGTTGAAGGGGTTCTGGTCAAGGTGCATAGAAGGTCAATGTATTTTCCACACCTGGGACAGGAAACCCCACAAGCGCCGCCTCTTTACTTGCTTTCCTCACACAGCCTCAGAAAGGGCAATTAAAGATATCAACAGGCCTCAAGCTGCATTAAACCTGCTCCTTGGGCCTCACCAGCTCTATCCAGTTCACCATGTGCAGAAGCTATGCGTATTCAGATAACGGCCCTGTTCTTGCGAAGGAATAATGGCCAGACTAGTTGCGACTGGTTTGGCAGTCATAGCTTCATTATTTGCTATGTTCAGAAAGAAGAGCAGGACGGGGCAAGGGGGATGGGAAGCAGGGGTTCCAAGGGGCAAGTAAGCCCCACCCACCATAACTGATCGCAAGGTGTGGTACCCACACACCATCGGCCCCTAGAAGTTGGCTCCTATGGTAGGAAGCATCACTCCTGACCGGCAAACACTATGCAATGCTTCAAGTGGAGAGCATCATCTCCAATCAGCAAATTTTGATAAAGCCTTTTTCCACTGGGAATGCAAGCGTCATCACTCTACGAATAGTCCTCCTCGGTTAGCCGCATTCACTTTCCAAAGAAGAAAATAAGATTTCTTTTCTGCTGCCAAACATTTCACCGCAACAGTCTCAAAGAGACGTAGGAAAGCTTGGAGGAGACAGATGGAAACGACGCTCTCAGAGACGGCAGCTATATTGTCAGGATCTGAAACATGAAGGAGTTTGTAAGGACTCCTTCCCACAGAAACACAATGTCCTTAAAACGAAAGCTACCACTTCAGAGAAAGCGGGGGAAATGCTCTTCAGAGGCAGTTCTGCTTCTCCCTCCCCCTCATTTGTTACTATAATGGGAGTATTTTTATTTTTTAAAAAAGAAATGCTGATACACATGACAGAAGGAGAATGTTTATTTGAAAGATCTGGTTTAACTTTTCCTGTCAAATATGCTTTTGAGTCAGCACAGTGTTGTAAAACCTGGATTCAAACCCACACACAACTCTGAAGGAGATTTTTGTGCCTTATTTCTATTTCTCAGCCTAGTAGACCTCAAAAGTACTTGAAATGGGCTAATAGCCCCTTGTATGCCACCCCTTGCACATTTTTATCTCCAAACCAATAAATACAAACAGAAACCAGGAGTCACGAGGCTGTTCAATGTTGGACTCCCAACTTCTCCCTCTACACCAGTGTTTCTCCAGCTTGGGTCCATAGCTGTTGTTGGACTACAACTCCCATCACCCCTGACCACTGGCCCTGCTAACCAGGGGTGATAGGAGTTGTAGTCCAACAACAGCTGGGGACCCAAGTTGGAGAAACATTGGTGTAGAGGGAAAGTGGGACCACATTTCCAGGCCCTACCCCCACATTTCATACCCCATAGCCTCCGCCATACTCCCTGGCATCTGGTATCTGTGCACATACAGATGCACCCATGTTGGAGCTCCTTCACATGAACAGGAACATCCAGTTAGTCACAATGGTCTCCTTTGTGGAGTCAGCCTTTCTGGCACTAATCTGCTGCCTGCTCCTGGGCTGAGGAGTCCAGGGCAAAAGTCACTGCATATGTTCCATATACCTCACAAAAGCAAGGCTGTCCCGTTTTGGCCTTGACTTCTGCCACACATGCCAAAGAGCCTCACCAACCCTATCTAAGCTAGCAATCTTGAAACACACACACACACTTCCTAGAAAGCAAGCCTCTATCAAGTTCATTCGGAGTTATTTCTAGGTAAACTTGCTTTGGGTTGTCTTGCAAGTTGTGTTTGGAATTGCAAAATTATATTGAATTCACAAGCTTTTTCATAATTCCCCTCAACAACGTTCCAGACCCTCTGTGTCTCTATTTTCCAGGGCATCCCTGACTTAGAGAAGCCATCCCGGTTTCTGATTTGATACTGGAATGTCCCACTTTTCCTTAGGATGTCCCTATTTTCATTGGAGAAATGTTGGAGGGTATGGAGTTATCTGACTCCCAAGATGTCTGAAGGCAAACCTGTACAGTGGTACCTCCGGTTGCGAATGGGATCCGTTCTGGAGCTCCGGCCGTATCCCGAGGAATTTGCAACTGGAAGTCTCGCTTCTGCGCAGGGCCCGTTTTAGCGCTTCTGCGCATGCGTATGCGGCAAAACCCAGAAAGATACTTCCAGGTTTGCCGCGTACATATCCCAAAGGATACGTAACCAGAGGTGAACACAACTAGAGGTACCGCTGTATAAGGACATTTTTTTTAAAAAAAAGTTTAATGTTTTATTATGTTTTTAATGTGTTGGAAGCTGCTCAGAGCGGCCGGGGCAACCAGGTAAGATGTGTGGGGTATAAATAGTAAAATTATCATTATGGAATGGGATGTCCCTAATTTCTTTGGAGAAATGTTGGAAAGTATGATGTTCTTTTATATAGGAAAACAGAAACTAACATCAACCACCAATGCAATGCCCAACTAATGTACAAGAATGCTCTTCCAGTAATGAAATCTAGCATTCATCCTACGATTTTTCAGAAGCATGCAAAATTGAACACTAAGGCACTAGTTTTAGCTAAGATTAACTGTACATACATTTGCTGATAATGTGCATGAAATTACCTCCACACACACACAATAAACATCATGCTGTAATCATGCAAAACAACTGTCTGTATGTGGGGTGCATGTAGAAAAACCAGCAGAGTTTTTGCACAATTCATCTGTGTCCACATCCACAGAAGGAAGATTAATAAGCATTTGAGCCAGCCAAACATACACCAGCCTCTCACTCTCACGGCATCACCAGGAAATCAGCTGGTTTTAAGCATCAGTGCTCTGGCCTGGAGAAAATGGACCTTTAGCCGGCCTCATTTGCTACAGAACGCCGTTTCATTCAGTGAAGCTCCCAAACAACCAATCCAAACTGACAGGCTAGAATTATGCCGCAGCCCCTGGACCCAGTTCCAGGGAAGATGGCAAATTGGCACACAGAGCATGCCTCAAACAGTCCTCCAGTCAAGACAAGAGAATGAATGCATCCCATTTACATGTGTATAGGAGAAGGGACAGCTATTCCCCAAGCCTCTCTGCAAAGAAACAAGAGACATTCTCTTCCCAGCTCTCTCTCTGTCTCTTTTACTCTCACTCCTTCAAACTATGCAGGAGTTTCACTGGAGGCAAAGGTAGTGGGATAATATTATAGAACAACATCTGAAGTGTGTGTGGTGATGGTGGGGTCAAGCAAAGAAATGGGGCAGGGGTCAGCAAACTTTTTCAGCAGGGGGCCAGTCTACTGTCCCTCAGACCTGGGGTGGCGGACTATATTTTGGGGGGAAATTTGAACGAATTCCTATGCCCCACAAATAACCCAGAGATGTATTTTAAATAAAAGCACACATTCTACTCATGTAAAAACACGCTGATTCCCGGACCGTCCGTGGGCCGGATTGAGAAGGTGATTGACCCCCGGGCCTTAGTTTGCCTACCCATGAAATGGGGGGGGTGGGAGAAGAATTTCAGACTGTTTCTTACCTCTCAATGCTATATAACACCAGGCAGGCCTGCACAGCTTAGGGCCAAGGCTAAAAGTAGCTTGCTAGCCAAATTTCGGGAGCAGAACCAATAAAAAACAGTGACAACTCTAGTGTACCTGGAGGAAGTGATGGAAGGGGTAGGTCTTTTGGAGACCATATTATCAGTGCGGGGCAAGGCTAGAGACAAAAACGGGCAATTCAATGGATGTGGCACTTACTTTGTACATTACAAAGAGGCAGGGGTCTCCCAACAGCTCTGCACGCTTAAACTACATTTCCCAGGATGCTTTGGGGGGAAGAAAACCACGACTCTTTGAAGAGGCATGATACTGTTTCAAATGTATTGTGCAGACACTGGTTAAATGTTTCTTTAATTATTAAAAATAGAATTAGATGAAGATATGGAGGAAGGATGTAACTAATAGCCATGGTAAAGGTAAAGGTAAAGGGACCCCTGATCGTTAGGTCCAGTCGTTAAACCCCTCTGGGGTTGCGGTGCTCATCTCGCTTTATTGGCCGAGGGAGCCGGCGTACAGCTTCCGGGTCATGTGGCCAGCATGACTAAGCCGCTGCTGGCGAACCAGAGCAGCGCACGGAAACACCGTTTACCTTCCCGCCGGAGCGGTACCTATTTATCTACTTGCACTTTGACGTGCTTTTGAACTGCTAGGTTGGCAGGAGCAGGGACCGAGCAATGGGAGCTCACACCGTCGCGGGGATTCGAACCGCCGACCTTCTGATAGGCAAGCCCTAGGCTCTGTGGTTTAGACCACAGTGCCACCCGCGTCCCATAATAGCCATGGTAGTCACCTATGTAACCTCCACTTTTCTTTTAGGGATCTCCAGCTATCAGATGCTGGGGGATTTACAACCAGAAATGGACATTTAACCAGGTGGACTATTGATCTACAATAACAAAGGAAATGTGCTAAGTACATTATTTTATTTTATTTTATTTTTTAAAAAATTATTCTGCTAATCCTTAAGGAAACTATCAAAGTGGTTCACAACAGCTATACATAAAACCATGCATTAAAAGCCATATAAAACAGTTTAAATCAGAAAACTGTTGTGGAAAGATGCAATTCTTAATATGCCAGATGGACTAGAGAAGTCTTCAGTAGGTATTTAAAAGTTGAAACAAAAGCACCTGATGAATTTCCATTGGCAGGGTATTCCACAGGACTGGGCCAATGACACTAATGGCTCGGTTCCTTGCTGTCGTCGAATACACCTCAACAATTCGGGCTCCCCAAATCCTGATTTGCCTATGTGCTTAAATTTACCTGTTTGGCTAAACATACTTTTAAACTACCTCATCGGCAAGTTATTTCAAAGTTGGCCAAGCAAAGTCAGAAAGCTATGTTGGGAAATGAATCTTATGTATGTAGAAAACTGAATCTAAAGCCTCTCTCTTAAAGGGTGGAAACTTACTCAATTTTTTACAGAAAGAAATATTAGGGACTGTGCATTCCCAGGGACTGTGCAGGATTCCTGATCAAATGCAGAGAGAACCTATGGTCATACAATCTGATGCAATTTTGTGACTGGTGCAATTCTATGGAAAGTTGTTAGGGAGCGAAAATCACCCTGCTTGCTTTTCTTTCTAATGCTTGAAATGCCTGCATGTCTTGTACCTCGTTTCCACAGAAAGCAGCACCCCACAAAACCAACAGAGTCTGGCAAAAGACCAAACCTTCAGCTCTTCCAGAAGAATGTTGGGGGCAGCAAATTAAAAAAAGGGTGGGACAGAGGCAAAGGGGAATGAAAGGAGTTGAAACAAAGGGAAAAGAGAATAGGGGCTTCACAACTGAGTGAACAAACACAGAGTTTCTTTCCAGAATGGCCAAACAACCATCCAAAGAAATAACCATCTGCCTTTTTCTCCCCCCCCCCCAAAAAAACAACACTTTTTTTTAAAGGACTCATAGTCTTCCAAGTGGTTTTTTTAATGGATTAAGTCTGCTTCCTCTCTGCGCCAAACGTCTCAAGGAAAGGGCTCTCAGATTGCAAAGCAGCTGCAGCCTCAACTGCTGAGTCAGCATTTGCTTTTCATTTTATTCACTAGAAAGCATACACGTTTGCCCGCCCCCTCAATTGCATTAAACATGAAAACCCGCTTTCAAAATCCACAAAAGACACCAAATCCAGGCTAACCCCAATCACTATCAGATCAGGTGGCAAGACTGCTGCAGGAACTTGTCTCTCTTTACAATAGGTCACTCAGGAGTTAGTAACACGCAGGTAGCTCACATGTACTCCCAAGGAAGATAGCTCTCCAGATTCATTGGAATTTACAGCACACATCTTTTCCTTGAGCTCTCGTGGCTCCAGATTAAAGAGATGTGCTTGAAAAACAACGCAACAACCCAGTGCCGAAGACACCGATTCTGTCAGGCAAGTGTTTCTTTTGAGCAGTGGTCCCCAATTAGGGGTCCGGGGACCCCAGAACGCACCCAGGGGGTCCGCGGCCCCATCCGTGCCTCCCACCAACTACATTTTTGTCACAAATTTTATGGTCTGTTTTTGCACTGTGCGAATATTCAATAAGTTGGCCAAAATCGGTTTTGAATTTGCACCGTGATAACGATTTTGACCCAGAAATACGCAGCAATATGTCGCTCCTCGCCCGAGGGAGAGTAGGGCAGTCGATTTCAAGGAACCGTTGATATCGCGCCATGATCTCAGCCGATAACGCTGCTGATCTGAGCTGCCTTCCCACCTGCTGAGGGAGACTAGGGCAGCCGATTATGAGGTGCTACCTTCCCCTCACACTGAGGGAGAACAAGGCAGCTGATCGCCCTCACTTCAAGGCACCGTGGAAAAACCTTCCCCTGGCACTGAGGCAGATCAGCTTTTCTCGGTCAGCAGGAAACCCCACCTACCAGATCTCCTTGACTGCTCCTTCCCTCACCCCCACGCCTGATCTCCAATTTCAGACATTGCAATATATCGGAATATCCTGATATTTAGCTGCTGACATATCACGATGTTGAAAACCAGATATCCTAGCCCTAGTCTGGTGGGTTTTTTTTTAGTATATCTAAAAACCCTTTGCTTATTAGGGGTTACTCCACATTTTGTTCTAAAATTTGCTTTGCAGAGTTAACTACCATAGAAATATCAACCAATGCACCAGCCCCTCCCATGGGAGCCTCGTTCCTTTCCCTGGGTTGTCCAGCGCCACAGTTATTCACACATCTTGAATTTACATTCCACCAAAGCAGCGAGCTTGGCAAGGAATCAGAGAGACAAACATAACAATGGAACTAAATATAGACAGTGTGTCTATCGGGGAGGAGAAAAGAGGCCCACAGCTGCAGGATACATCTGTCCAGGACTGGGCTCGTTCAATGGATGTATCTCTTCACCTTTCTTTCTCTTTCTTTCTTTCTTTCTGAGCTGAGAGAATCGATGCAAAGAAAAAGGGAGGGGGAAAGTCTGGACTCACACCCTCAAATGCCCAAACATGCAGGCACCCATCTTTAACCCCAGAAGCCTCTGTCCAAGTCACAGCCAGTGTGGCACAATGGTTAGTGTGTTGGACTATGTTCTGGGAGACCAGAGTTTGAATCCCCACGAAGTTCACCTTGGGCCAGTCACTGTCTCTCAGCCTAACCTATCTCACAGGTTTGTTGCAGGGGTAAAATGGGGAAGGGAGAAACCATGTCAAACAACCTTGAACTCCTTGGAGGAAAAAGGGGTATACAGTCGTACCTTGGAAGCTGAACGCCTCGGCTCCCAAACGATCGAAAGCCGGAAGTGAGTGTTCCAGTTTTTGAACGATTTTCGGAAGTTGGACATCTGGCATGGCTTCCGTGGCTTCCAATTGGCTGCAGGATGCTCCTGCAGCCAATCAGAAGCCACGCTTTGGTTTTTGAATGGTTGCGGGAGTCGAACAGAACGCATTCTGTTTGAAAACCAAGGTAATAATAATAATAATAATAATAATAATAATAATTTATTACTTATACCCCGCCCATCTGGCTGAATTTCCCCAGTCACTCTGGGCAGCTCCCAATCAAGTGTTAAAAACAGTACAACATTAAATATTAAAAACTTCCCTAAACAGGGCTGACTTCAGATGTCTTTTAAAGATAGGATAGCTGCTTATTTCCTTCACATCTGAAGGGAGGGTTTTCCACAGGGTGGGCGCCACTACCGAGAAGGCCCTCTGTCTGGTTCCGTGTAACCTCACTTCTCACAATGAGGTTGTTGTTTAGTCGTTCAGTCCGACTCTTCATGACCCCATGGACCACTGTATAAATGTGATTAAATAAAAACCTTGAAAGGCCAGCGAGCTAGACAGCAGCGCCATGAAAATTCTTCTTTTTCCACCCACCCCTCATCCCATTGCATCCCAAATACAGGCACTTAAATGCCTTCTAGCACACCTAAGCAGAGAAGATACTCACAACACAAGTGGATTTCTACAGACTCATGGCCTTCTTTGAAAGCCAGTGAAATATTGGTGGCTGGAGTGTTGGACTTGGTCAAATACTTCCATCAGCCGCAGAACCATAGTGGTCTCAGCAAATCACCGGCTTTTAACCTCTCTTGTTAAATATACTACTGCTCAGTAACAGAACTTAAGGTTAGATGCACGTTAGCAGCTTAAACACAGCAAGTTCCCCTCCACCCCACCTGTGTTTCAAGCTGTGTTCACACGCTGTTGTACACAGAGGAGATGGGGATGCCTTAATGCTCATTACCTGCTTGGTTTTCCCACACTTACAACCCCCTTAGCTCTTGTTCATGAAGCTGTCATCTGCGCATGCGCAACAGCTGGTCTCAGATATGTACACCTCAGCTCAACTACGAAGTAAATGTGGCTTAAGCTTTCAATTTGGGTTGAAGGTGGTTTGAAAGAAGGAACGCATCGAACAGCACTATTTCTCAAGGAACGGCAGGGCAGCTCTGCATTGTGGGTAATGCAGTGTGTACATGGATTCAAAAGCCAGTTGAGAAAGCACCCTGGAACCACAGAAAACCATAATGCACACAAACAGCCCAAGAGTGTTGCAGACTTGCAAAGCAAGTTGAGCCACATGATCAGCTAAATTATTGCAATGAAGCTCTATTTTAGCCTCCAGGTAGGAAATGTGTAAATGTTGCACCCGCACTCGTTTTCAATATTTAGCCAGGCATCATTTCTTTGTTTGTTTTTGTTCCTTTTAAAATAATGTTGGTTTTAAGTTTCGTAAGCCCTGCTGGGAATTTACTGAAGGCTAAGGTATGACTCTGCCATGTAAACAAACAGTAAGCATACAAAACAACATCTGAAGCCTAAAATAGTATATTGTCCAGAAAGAGCTGATCCTCCTGATCATGTAGATTAGAAGGAGGGGTGGATGCACCTGTCGATTTCAGTTTCTCCTTTTTTTGATATTAAGTTCAGTTCTCCCATCAGATTGCATTTTTTAAAAAAGAGTCCACATGAAAATGAATCAGCGATTTTCTTCAAATATACATGTCTGTATGTAATGTTCAAATCCCCGTGAGCTTCCGTTGCTCAGTCCCTGCTCCTGCCAACCTAGCAGTTCGAAAGTACATCAAAGTGCAAGTTGATAAATAGGTACCTCTCCAGCGGGAAGGTAAACGGTGTTTCCGTGCGCTGCTCTGGTTCGCCAGAAGTGGCTTAGTCATGCTGGCCACATGACCCGGAAGCCACACGCCGGCTCCCTCCGCAGAGAGATGAGCACTGCAACCCCAGAGTCGGTCATGACTGGACCCAATGGTCAGGGGTCCCTTTACCTTTATGTAATGTTAGCTAATATGCACATTTTTTGCTAAGCAGCCTTCCCTAATACGTTTTAATGCTATTTTCACTAATATATAAATATGCATTTTAATGCACACTTTACCCTAGTATTTCCATTTTGGTACACACTATTTGGCTAGAGAACTGCATTGCAAAACTCAGAGAAGTGTTGATTTTGAAGAATGGCTCTGTATCATTTCGTGTATAGTTCGGAAAGTGCACATCAGGTAGGTTTGCCTTTAAATGTCAACTGAACAGAATTGCTCCCCTATCCCTACCTAGCAGTCAAGCGTACATTCACCCGAACAGGGACAGAATGCAACACACTCAGAGCCACCTCTTTGTCAGAGGGGATGCCTACCAGGAGAACTAACCTTGGCCATCAGTAAGACATGGGCTATTGCTGAATAACCATGCATCATGCTGGTCCATGATTCTCTTCCACCCCTGTATGTACAGCAGGAGCATGGGAGTTGGGAATAAAGGGATCTCAAGCAACTAGTTTTGCATGGCATCTCCCCATATCCTCCTTCCCCAGAAAGGAAGAGGATGCTGAAAAAGTCTATGTCATAACCTTTGGGAACCAGAGCTCAGAACATTAATAAAAGCCTACCTCCAGGAATAGAGGGCCCATCTAGACCATTGCTAGGTAAAGGTAAAGGGACCCCTGACCATTAGGTCCAGTCGTGGCCGACTCTGGGGTTGTGGCGCTCATCTCACTTTACTGTCCGAGGGAGCCGGCGTACAGCTTCCGGGTCATGTGGCCAGCATGACTAAGCCACTTCTGGCAAACCAGAGCAGCACACGGAAACGCCGTTTACCTTCCCGCCGGAGCGGTACCTATTTATCTACTTGCGCTTTGCCGTGCTTTCAAACTGCTAGGTTGGCAGGAGCAGGGACCGAGCAGTGGGAGCTCACACCGTCACGGGGATTCGAACCGCCGACCTTCTTATTGGCAAGTCCTAGGCTCTGTGGTTTAACCCACAGCGCCACCCGCGTCCCTTAGACCATTGCTAACCCTTAGCAAAAGTAGCGTTCTAGTTTTATCTCCACTTTATTGGTGTTTCCTTTTTTTAAAAAGAACTTGTTTTTTAAAAAGAATTGCACCTTTGCTGACACAGTCTGTTCTGAAAGGGCCTCATTTGACAGGAAAGAGAGATCATTCAAGGAAGACAAAGATATTTCCGTTTCAAAGCTCAGCGTGCAAATTCAGAATCACATCTGCCGATGACCTGAACCACGGGAGGAAAATGGGACAACAGCAACAGGCAGTAAAAATGGAAATGTTATTGTGGAAGAAAGCAGCAGCTAGCGCTCTGGAGAACAAGGAAGGAAATGACTTCATTGAGCAGGTTGTCTTCTGGCATTTCCCAGTGAACATCCGGCACATCCCATGCATTTCTTTTCAAGTCCTCTGACAAAAAGTTAACAGCATTTTTAAAGTCAATGGTGCGTCCTCTTTCCAACAGAGATGGTTTTGATGAGACCTTATCTCTGTAATTGCAGCCACCAGCTTGCACTCCTTGTTTTGAGCGACCTTAAAAGCAGCAAACAGTACTGGATAAGGCTTGTTGATGAAATTCAGACAGAACGAAGGGGTGGAGAGGCAAAGGGCATTTTAAAAGGATTATGTTTTGCTTGCAGAGGTGGACAGCACTGAGCAGAAATGGGAAATTTCTGGGAATTTTGAAGCCAGGGAGGGAGTGGGAAGAAGAAAGTAAATAGGCTCTCTAGGGTTGTCACTTTTTTATAAAAACGAAAAAAAACAACCTCAAACTTTGTGGAGAATTGAACCACACCCGAAGGTATTCAAACGTCTTAGTTTTGGCCTTTGGGAAAATTTAGGGGGAAACATACAGTGGTACCTCAGGTTACATACGCTTCAGGTTACATACGCTTCAGGTTACAGACTCCGCTAACCCAGAAATAGTGCTTCAGGTTAAGAACTTTGCTTCAGGATGAGAACAGAAATCGTGCTCTGGCAGCGCAGCAGCAGCAGGAAGCCCCATTAGCTAAAGTGGTGCTTCAGGTTAAGAACAGTTTCAGGTTAAGAACAAACCTCCGGAACGAATTAAGTACTTAACCTGAGGTACCATTGTAGTTGAAAACAATCAAGTTTATCGAAGCTCAGAAACTGTATACAGACAGCAGTGTCATAGTGAAGAAACAGAGCAAACTCATAGGTCTGGTTTACATATAATGCTAAGCCATGGTTTTTCGTAAGCCATGAGTTAACTATGAGTTGTCCTACAGACAATCAAACAGACCCTGTTTGTCCAACATTTGTCTTGTTCTCCAGCAGCTCTTGCCCCATGGTTTTGTAGTTTAGTGAGCATCTGGCGTGGGGTGGCCGAACACACTATGGTTAAGGAAGGGTGCTGGGTTCACACATAGCACCAAGCCATAGCTGAAACAAAGATTATTTAGCCAACAATCAACTGTGGCTTCAGTTCCTGGTTTGCTGGTAGCAATCAAACAATAGTTAGGTTTCTGGGCAGGGTTCACACATAACACTTAGTTATGGCTTAATAAATCTGGTGTGTGAACCAGGTCATACTTTTAGGAGGGAGGAGGCTATATAATGCAAAAAACATTTTTTGCTATATAAAGTAGCAAAAAACTGAACAAAAAAAATCAGTTAAACTTTAGAACGTTGAACTCTTCAGCAGCATGCAACCACTTTAAAACAGAAATCCTATGCACACTCAGCTGTGAATAAGTGCACTCATTGGATTTGGATCTTAGTGAACATGCATAGGATCTGGTGACATGTATCATAGTTGACTAGGTAAAATGAGTTATCCTGAATCCCTGTTTATTTATATCCTACTCAATCTAAGTAAATCTTGCTGAAACTAAGAAATTTGCAAAAAGTATGACATGGATGCTACAACATTTTAAAGCACTCCTCTGCCTGAAAGTAGAATTTTGTGCACATTCATTCTGATGGAAGGGATGTGTGCCCCTCCCAACCCCCCAACCCCATTTTAAGGCCTCCTTTGGATAAAAGAAAGGTGAGGAATAAAGTCCCATGGACCACAATGGGACTTACTTCAGAGTAAGCATGCACAGAATTGGGCTGCAAGTGGGTGGGGGGAGGGTCCCACTAAGTTTTATGTAAGTTAGTCTGCTTTTGCTTGTTATGGAGGAGACCAAGGAGCACTGGAAACCTTATTCAGCCCCAATCAATTTGCAAGTCTCCACCAGGGACTCAGCTACACTGGCAAAGAAAAAACGCTTTACATGCGCTGTTTATGCATTCTAACACTGTGACACCAGATGGCGCTGTGGAGTTTGGTTTTTGCTTACCCAATTTTTCATACAAAGTATGCAACGCGTTCAACAGAAAAGCTTCTTTGGTGTGTCTAGATCCAGCCTAGATTTGTTACCTGCCATGCACTTGCAAGCCTCTTTCCTCCAGCCTTAAAGTCTATCTCTTTTTCCGTGCATGAGGAATAAATGGCAGGCAGCTTTAGCTGAGAAGCTAACCCAGTTTGGTTGAAGCAGTCAGAAATAACACAAGCAGTGCTGTTTCTGAGACAACTTGGCATAGCTTCGCTGAATATGTAAACAGAGGTAGTCCTGGTCAGCAGCCCCCCCCAACCCATGACCATGTATGGTATGATATATTTCAGCAATGAGTAACAGCCAGTCATAGAATCATAGAATCATAGAGTTGGAAGAGACCACAAGGGCCATCGAGTCCAACCCCCTGCCAAGCAGGAAACACTATCAGAGCACTCCTGACATATGGTTGTCAAGCCTCTGCTTAAAGACCTCCAAAGAAGGAGACTCCACCACACTCCTTGGCAGCAAATTCCACGTCGAACAGCTCTTACTGTCAGGAAGTTCTTCCTAATGTTTAGGTGGAATCTTCTTTCTTGTAGTTTGGATCCATTACTCCGTGTCCGCTTCTCTGGAGCAGCAGAAAACAACCTTTCTCCCTCCTCTATGTGACATCCTTTTATATATTTGAACATGGCTATCATATCACCCCTTAACCTCCTCTTCTCCAGGCTAAACATGCCCAGCTCCCTTAGCCGTTCCTCATAAGGCATCGTTTCCAGGCCTTTGACCATTTTGGTTGCCCTCCTCTGGACACGTTCCAGTTTGTCAGTGTCCTTCTTGCACTGTGGTGCCCAGAACTGGACACAGTACTCCAGGTGAGGTCTGACCAGAGCAGAATACAGTGGCACTATTACTTCCCTTGATCTAGATGCTATACTCCTATTGATGCAGCCCAGAATTGCATTGGCTTTTTTAGCTGCCGCGTCACACTGTTGGCTCATGTCAAGTTTGTGGTCAACCAAGACTCCTAGATCCTTTTCACATGTACTGCTCTCAAGCCAGGTGTCACCCATCTTGTATTTGTGCCTCTCATTTTTTTTGCCCAAGTGCAATACTTTACATTTCTCCCTGTTAAAATTCATCTTGTTTGTTTTGGCCCAGTTCTCTAATCTGTCAAGGTCATTTTGAAGTGTGATCCTGTCCTCTGGGGTGTTAGCCACCCCTCCCAGTTTGGTGTCATCTGCAAATTTGATCAGGATGCCCTTGAGTCCATCATCCAAGTCGTTGATAAAGATGTTGAATAAGACCGGGCCCAAGACAGAACCCTGTGGCACCCCACTAGTCACTCTTCTGTTTGGTTTCAGATGTCAGCTTTCCTTTTCTTTTTTAAGTTTTTTGGCAGGTAGGTGCAATTTTATGTGCCAGTTTGTCTTATATGTCCTAAGTCTAAGACGATCCTGTATTCTTGTAGAAAGTTCTGTTTTACTTTTTAGATATTTTCTGCTATTGTTACAATAATAATAATAATAATAATAATAATAATAATAATAATAATAATACTTTATTTAAAAGACCCTGGGTTTTATTCAACAAAATGCACCACCAAAAAAAATTATATTTGGGAGACACACAAATGGAAGAGGAGGGGAATTTCTGTTGTACAAGCAGAAGTCCTTGTGAAAACAGGACATCTTTATTGGGCACAACCTGTTTTATTTGCCCAGGCATTTAAAGCTGATTACAGTGGTACCTCGGAAGTTGAACAGAATCCGTTCCAGAAGTCCGTTCGACTTCCAAAACATTCAGAAACCAAGGGGAAGCCGCGGAAGCCCCATCTGACGTCCAGGTTCCAAAGAACATCCACAAACTGGAACACTCACTTCCGGGTTTGCACCGTTCAGGAGCCAAAACATTCGACTTGCAAGGCGTTTGGGATCCAAGGTACAACTGTATTGTTTAAGCTGCACTATTGTTTTCAGCTGCTGTATTTATTTGATTATATACAGTGGTGCCTCCGGTTGCAGATGGGATCTGTTGTTTCAGAGGTCCGGTCAGATCCCGAGTTTTCCGCAACCTGAGGAACGCTTCTGCACATGCGCAGACCACTTCTGTGCATGCACACATGGAGAAACCCAGTAAAATGCTTCTGGGTTTGCCGCATGCACATCCCAAAGTTTATGTAACCATAGGGTTACGTAAACGGAGGTTTGACTGTACTTTATTTAATACATATTGCTATTTAATACGTATTCTGCATCCCACCCCTAGCACCTGTACAGAAGAAAAGCAAGTAATGAATATTTTCAACAAACAAAACAGTAAGGCTGTCCCAATGAATTACACAGTATCTCCTAATTGCGCCGTGGTTTACAGCACCTTGCTTCTTCAAGGCTTCAAAACAGAGGTCAGTCAAAAGCCAAAGGGTCAACAGTGACAGAAGGAGAGATACATGAATTGCAAAAAGTAGCCCACTTTTTGCAGAGGGGGCAAACTTCGCCGGGTTCCTTTCAGCACAAGGGGTTCCTTTGCAAACCAACTGAAACCAAAACCTCTTGGAAAAAGGAAGAAAGGGACTGGAAGCAAAAGCAGCCTGCCCCCTTATAATTGCCGGAAAGAACATTAGGCACGCAGTTCTAGGAGGGGAGGAAAAGGTTCCTGTTTTCCCCACTCAAGCCAAGGCAGCAGCTTTTGCGGGCTGTTTAATTAAGCTCAATCCGAGCCAAGAGACACTTCCTGTGCAGCAGGAGAGGCCTTTTTTATAATCGGCAACACCTCTTCGTCTGATCTCACCCTGCTCCTAGAACATTTGTGGCCCTGTCGCTCTGTGGCACATCAACAAGCCCTGCGACCAGGGCTCCATCATGGAGACAGTTCAAATTTAGAGTTCCCTTGCAGGGCTTATTAAGAGTCTTCAAACCATTAATTTTCAAAGTGTGTTGCTAGTTTCAGTGGGACTGTAACCTAGAGTGATTGTACTGAAGGCTGCAGCCATGAGGACCTATACAAAGCAGGCAAAAGCTGTCATCATCTCGCTGACAAACAGGCTATCCAAAAAAGAAAAGAAAAGGCCTAGGAGTTTTAATTCTTTATACCTCTTTTGCAGCACAGTTAACACTCTGGGACGAGCAACATTGCCATGTGGATATCAGCACTGCGGGGCAGAGTTGCTCCATTTCATTCCCACATTAATCTGTGGGCCTGTCTGTTTTTTGAATCATCTCAAAATATTTACATGTGCACTTTCTGTCAACATACGCATTTAAACGCGTACTTGTAGAGCTCAACTAACAAAAGCTATGTTGCCACAGCTGGAGAAATAGAAAATAAGCATGCTGCTGTTAGGAAATATCCTAACATTCTCCCCCTTTCCGTGTAACCTGTAGTACCTGTGGTTCAACCCAATTGCAACCTCTGTACATAAACCTTAAGTTGTTCTCTGTTAACAACCTTAGACAACAGATCAGCAGGAATTTCATTTCCTGGCATGTAGGACACCTGAATGAGTCCTTTTTGAATACACTCTCTTGCACAATGTAGCTTAATCTGCAAGTACTTGGTTCTTTGCTTGCAACTGAGTTCAACAAAGCCAAACAGGATCTATTGTCTTGATACACTTGTATAGGACATTTCACAGAAACTCTGATGTCCTGAAACAGTTGCATCAACCATTCACAATCCATGAGTGAAAATGACAGAGCATTGAGTTCTGCTTCACAGGAACTTAGGCTTACTGTCGTCTGCTTCTTGCACAGACAGTCAAACAGACAACCATTGTACATGTAGCATACTCCAGAAGTGCTTGTACCATCCGTGGTGTCACTTCCAAAACGAGCATCTGCAAAGATTTCAAGACCACCAGTCTTCTGACTGGTGAACCTCAGCCTGTAGTGCAAAGTCCCTTTCAAATAGCGGGCTATGCGCTTCAGAGCTTTCCAATACTGTAACAGCTGCTTCATTGCCTAGCTACACTTTAGAACATGGTCCCAACAGCTATGTTCCGACCCGTGCGTTATAGTCTGAGAAGAGCAGATCAGGTCTTTTTGCAAAGCAATTTGCAAAGACCAAATTCCTCGAGTCTCCCTAGAGCTCACATCTGAGCAGGTGCTATTTTGCACATGGGGAGCTCTGTGACAAAGCAGGGTCTCCCACACAGAGACCCTACTCCATCCTACTGCACTACGCTTAAGTCATGAAACTCTCACATATAGCAGATGCACCATAATCCAATCTTGCAAAGGGAGAATAGAATAAATGAAGAAGAAACTAGTCAATAGCAGCCAAGACCTCTTAAACTGGGCACTAAGGGGCTTTCAGACTGTGCAGCACAGAAGCAGAGTCTGCCTGGTAGATGAGCTGAGTGCTTTTGACAACAGCAAATCAGGCATTAATGAGACTGAAATGCCTTACAATAATCCTTTGTCCTTCGTAAAGCAGTAACACATAAAGTATCCTCCTCGTACATAGGCTCGTAGCCCAGTAGGTCATATGTTAAACCTTAGAAATTTCACTGAGCCATAAATTAATTGAGAATTACCTTGACTGCACAGCAAAGGAAATTTTGCACAGCTGCAAGATAGTAGAGGTTTGTTTAGTTGTTACTCATTAGACCAATATATATGTTATGTACTGAAGTTCTCACCCTGGGACAGCAGGGGGATACTGTAGATAGTTTTCACTCAGGTCCACATATACAAATAAGGGATTGAAAGTGACATTCAGTGATTGGATAGTTACAGAAAATGGTTGCTGTTGCGTTCTAGTGGACCTCTATATAAGCAGGCTAGCTGAACCCTTCAGTTCAGTTCTGTTCTGGCCTGTGAATAAACAAGAGCTGTTTGAAGAATCGCTGTGTTGTCTGACATGTTCACCCACAACTTAACAATTTATATCCCTGAAAACCCTCCAGCCTATATACAGGGCTGAATTCACCAAATAAAATCTGCAGTGGAGGCTGTCAAGCAAGGCTCTGCAATTGCTGGGCTGAAATTTAAAAAACCCCATGCTGTTCTAGTTGCCTTGAAGAGAAACATTAGGGTAGAACTTGGGAGTTATTTTTTCACGTTTAAAATGACAATAGGGTGCATGCAGTTATTTCATACTATAATAATATGTCAATGGGAAGAGAGACTATCTTATGGGGCAAGTCTCTGGAGGTGTGGGTTTGAATCCCACTGCTGCCAAGTGCTCTTGTGGCTGGTATAGCTTGGCTGGTACAGTATGAGACTCAGTATAGTACAGTATAGTGTCAGGGTCGTGGGTTCAAGCCCCAAGTTGGGCAAGTGATACCTGCATTGCAGGGGGTTGGACTAAATTATCCTCATAGTGCCAGTGGTGGCCAAACTTGGCCCTCCAGCTGTTTTGGGACTACAGTTCCCATCATCCTTGACCACTGGTCCTGTTAGCTAGGGATGATGGGAGTTGTAGTCCAAAAACATCCCTTCCGACTCTACAAATTCTGTGCTTCTAAATTACTCTAAACTAAACTATATCTACCAGTATAAATGTACTGGGCAACTTCACTGAAGCAGCTATTGCTTCAAGAAGATAGAAGGGATATCGCACAATGATAATTGGAATCGTGAACTAACTTAACAGAGGCATGCACTGCTGAGGAAATATTATTAACAACATCTGTTTTCAGTGTAAGGAGAAATGGTGGAAACCTAGACATAACAGATATAATTTTCATCAAATATGTGCAAAGGAAGAAGCTGCTTGCCAAAAACCAAGGAATCTAGATGGCTTATTAGAACCTCAGTGTGTTTACATGAAGAGGGAGATTAAATTTCTTTCCCCCAAATTTATTACTGTTATGCACAGTGAAACATGAGTACTTAAGCCAAATGGAGTTTTAAAGCCTCGATTTCCAGTAGCTTCTCCAAGCATCAATTAAAATATTGTTCTGAAGCAGGCTATTGCCCACATTTTTAAAAGGAACTAATGGTCTATTCCTAAAACTTGCTTGGGGCCAATTTCAGGGGTTGCAATAGGGATCCTATAGCCCAGAATTCAGTTTTATCTGAGAAGCATCTGAAGCCATGCAATTAACAGCAAAAATTGAATTGTAAGGGAGTTGTGAACAGCTTGAATATTCTGGGATAAATTTAAAAATGGATATTTTCCCCCCCATGGTGGAGACAACCACTAGAGTTTTTGGACCATATGTATTCTTTTAATAGCAGAGAAATACACGTTAAAAATTGACTTAGGCCCCTCTAGATAGGTGGGTTTTTAAGGTAAATTCTGCAGCATGCCACTGATGCAACTGCAATAATTCGTGGTAGCTTCATACTATATTATCCACACATCATTTCATTTCATTATTTGTTCTGCTATGCTCTCCCCCCAGTGTTATCACATTATTGAGGTCTTGTGCAACAAAAGTGAGACAAAAAAAACAACCTGGGGACGTTTGCAGTATGAAAAATTACAGGATTTCAGCAGGAAGCCACAGGGCATGCACTTGTTAGAAATGAAGCAGAGTGTCTGCTCCCAAAGCTTTTGCAAAAGCAAACAATTTTGAAAGCAGGATCATGTATAATCTACCCAATACTATCACATGAACAAATCATCATGAATGCACAAATACAAGGAAAATTTGGAGAGGCCCCTAATTATGGTGTCATAACACAGTAAATAGCGGGTTGCCATTTCTTTCGTATCTCACTGCTCCTCTAAAGAGCTATGGATGGCATGCATCTTATCACCCCACAATCTTGTGATGTACTTTGGGTCAAGAAAGAGAGGGTGTGTGTGAAACCACAAAACTGGGTTTGGTGTGTTTTTGCTCATGTTGATTCTACAGGCACCACATCTATTGATGCCTCTGCATAAAAGAAGAAGAATGAAGTGGTTATCTATAGCTGCAAAGAACTGCTCTTCATGGTGACCAGAAATCTCTTCGTACAGAAGCCAAGAGAAGGGAAAGAACCTAAGGATCAGTATGAGGTTTTCGACCCAGTATAAGAGGAAACACCCAGGCAAAACCCAAACGCTACATAGCACTTAAGATAACAAGAAACACTCATGTGTAAGCTTTGGCCTGGGGAAAAGCACACAGCATACAAAAGGATGTATATTTGGAAACTCAAGACTATGATTTTGTTCTATTCGGAGCAAAAACCACCATTCCTCCTGCCAATTTAGAGAATCATGAAAACAGCAACGACCATGTTTACAAGACACTCATAATATTTCCACACTGAAAGAATTAAGACACCTGAGAGCACAGTCTGTAAGTGGGGGGGGGGGGGGGAGTGCCCTGCAAAGTATGTTTCTTAAAAGCAAAACAAAAACCATTGCCTCCACCAGCCTGCTCACTCCCCTGTATGGGATTCTTGATAGTCTATGGCGATGGGGCAAGTTATTAAATGCAGTACACGGCCATTCTAAATACATGAATGCAATACTTTGCAAAATAGAATTAAGCCCCTGATCCACCTCTGGTTGTGTTTTATCCTATGTGACTAGTAGCACTAGACCAGTTAATGGGGACCAGATGAACATCACAAAGCAGTTCAGCAAAAATCTCCCTCCCTGTTTTAGGGCAGGGGACCCTGGCGCTCTCCAGTTTTGCTTGGAGCTGCTGCAGTGCAATCTGAGGTTAGCCCAGAAAGGCAATATGCTTATTATCGGAAGGCTCTCGTCAACTCATAGAAGTTGTTCTTACCCATGGCCAGATTATACACATGCAGCCTAGCAACCACCCAAATAAAACTTACTTCGGAACCATCTACCTGCTAGTAACTGGAAAGGGAGCAGCACGGAGAGAAATTTGGGGGTGGGAAGCCGGACCACTGTATTTGGAGGTGCGAAGAGAGAAAGGGAGGGGGCTTCTGCCTTTCCCTGTGACACACAGCTTTTCTGTCACCTACAGCCAATCGTTCCTCCAGCAGCCGTAGGGGTACAGTTGCTCTCCAAATATGGTACACCGCAACCTCAATCTAGGTGTGTCACAGGCAGAAGGGGATGTGTTGATGGTCTGGCCTTAAAACCGAAGACGAGGCGATCTATGCCCCTTTCACTACAGTTTTTTTATTCCAATACCTAACTTTGGATTTACAGCCGTACCTTGGAAGCCGAAAGGAAGCCGTTCCGGAAGTCCCTTCGACTTCCAAAACGTTCAACTTCCAAGGCGCGGCTTCCGATCGGCCGCAGGAGCCCCGCCTGATGTTTGGTTTCCGAAAGAACGCTTACAAACCAGAACACTCACTTCTGGGTTTGCAGCTTTCAGGAGTCAAAACGTTCAACTGCTAAGGCATTCGTCAACCACGGTACAACTGTATTTTTGTCAGATTAACAGCCTTTACAGGAGAGATGGAGAATCTGTGGTCCTCAAAATGTTGTTGGACTGCAACTCCCATCAGGACAGCCAATGTGGTATAGTGGTTAAAGTGTCAGGTTAGGACCCAAGAGGTCAAGAGGTCAAATCCCCATTCTGCCACAAAGCTGGCTGTGTGACTTTGGGCCATTTGCCCAAAGTCTCTCAGCCTTTTGAGGACAAAATGGAGATACAGAGAACCATGCGTGTGTACCCCCTTGAAGTTCTTGGAGGAAAGTTAGAATATAAATGTCAATAAGGTTTCTAGGAGCTATGAGCATGAAAGAAGGTGAGTGGGGTGGAAGAAGGCCAAGACTTGCAATGGAAAATACGAGCTGGCCAGCAGCATATAACTGCAGGAGACAACAGCTGAAGTCCTTGTGAGCTTCCCAAACACCACGTCTCATTATGCATCTCTCTGGGAGCTGCCAAAGCACAAGGGCTCTTTAACCCTGCACACCACCCTGCCCAGTGCAAACAAAGGTTTTAGCAGACGTCCCACTTTACACTCCACAACTGTTTATGCTCATCTCAAAAAGACAACAGAGATGTTTAGGTGCCACCACAGAAAATACACAATTCCTACCTTGCACAGAAGAGATATCCTAATGGGTATTACTGGCAGGAAGGAGGCCCTCCCTTGCAAAGTGCAGTGATCCGTTTGGTATACAAAACACTGAAATGGCATTTCCAACAATTGCTATCCAATTGCTTTTGGGAAGATGACAAGCAGGGTCTGTCTGTGATGATGGAGGCTTTTATTTAGCTATCAAGGCTAATAGCAGCCAATCCTCCATCATCTGCCTCATTAATTATTATTATTATTATTATTATTATTATTATTACTATTATTACTATAAACTATCTATCCTAGCAGACAATTCCACATTTTGCGACACTGAATGCCATAAAAATGTCAATCTCCTTAAGTTGAGCATGCATCTAATGCAATCCCATACATGTCTACTCGGAAATAAGCTCCACTAATTTCAAGGGATCTTGAGGGAGGTTGCAATCCTGCAATGTGCTGTCTTATATGCAGGTAAGATTTCGCTGAATGCAATGGGGCACATATGCATAAGGTCGGGAATTTATGTAACTAGCATGATTTTACATGTATTGTTTTCATTGGGTTGTACCTATTCTGCGATTCTGGGAGCCGAGGTTGCTTGAACCAACAGGAGAACAAACAGAAGAGCAGAGATTATCTTAGCTGATCCATCCCCATTGCCACAGTCTCTGCCAAAGCAGAGGGGAAACTGGCAAAAAAGAGAACCAAGTCGATTCCTCCCAATATTTATTTTTCCTGGTTAAATAGCATTTGGGGCACATACCCGATTCAAAATCATGAATTACAAACACTTCTTTAACGTTACATAATAGATTGGAAACATCATGGTTTCCAAAGTCAAACATCCATTGAGATCATATTTGTAAATAAAAGAAAAACACCATCAATTGTTTGCTTTAGGAGTCTTGTAAAGGCATATGCGCAAAGGCTTTCTCTGATCCATAAGACTGGACCCTGTACCACTACCTCTGGACTTCTGTTTTTCCTCTCAGCTTTTATTACATTGTTTTAGTGTTTTCGTTTTACAAATGTTTAAAATGTTATGCAGCTTAGAAATACATTTGTATGTAAACAAAGTCTGAATTTTTAAAAAATGCCACAATCCTCAGTCTGCTTGTTTCAGTAACAGCAGTTTTCAAAATGACAGCAAAACTAAATAAGTGGATTTGACAGTCCCACCTTCTGTTAATTTCTGTACAGTGGTACCTCGGGTTACAGACACTTCAGGTTACAGACTCCGCTAACCCAGAAATAGTACCTCGGGTTAAGAACTTTGCTTCAGGATGAGAACAGAAATCGCACAGCGGCAGCGGGAGGCCCCATTAGCTAAAGTGGTACCTCAGGTTAAGAACAGTTTCAGGTTAAGAACGGACCTCCAGAACGAATTAAGTTCTTAACCCGAGGTACCACTGTACAGTGAATTAGGGCTGTGGCTGAATGTTTGAACATTCTCAGGACAAAAAGAAAGTTGTGATTTTGGAGGGGGCAAATGATGCCCCCCATCCTCTCTTTGCCCAGCTGTATACTTTGCAGTATACATTTCTCAACTTTGCTGCCATTCTATATACCTCCTTGAGTAATCCCACTCAATCCAGGATCAGGCAGGGAGCAAGATGAAGTCATGCTTGATATCATATTTGGCCATGTGGGGTAATACTGATAACAAACAGGGCTACCCCTGCCCTGCATGCAAGGGAGTACCCCACCCACCCACCCACAGTGGGATGTGAAACACATAGCAGTCAAGTTCAACATTCCTAGAATGGACATGCTAGGAGATGCTTTGTACCAACCAGGAGAAAACGTACTGTTTCCTCCTGAGCTGGGACAAACTTCCTCTGCGTGTGACTAGATGTGAGCGTGGCCTAAACTGGGTAGGGGAGCACACACTCTTCTTTTGCTCCTTCTTCTCAGTTTTGTTTTTCTACATGTTAGCAGAAGTGACTGCCTGCCACTGCATGCACACAAAAGCTTATACCCAGAACAAGCTTGGTTGGTCTCTAAGGTGCTACTAGACAAATTTTTTTATTTATTTTATTTCTTTTGACTGTGTCAGACCAACACGGCTACATACCTGAATCCCTTATAGGATAGTTCCGCATGTATATATACTTTTGTAACCTGAGTCTGCCTTCAGGGATCCAACTGTGAACTGAATGAATGTGAGTAAATTACTTTTATACAGTGGTGCCTCGCAAGACGAAATTAATCCGTTCCGCGAGTCTCTTTGTCTTGCGGATTTCTCATCTTGCGAAGCACGGCTATTAGCAGCTTAGCGGCTTAGCGGCTATTAGCGGCTTAGCGGCTATTAACGGCTTAGCAGCTTTAAGAAAAAGGAAACAAACTCGCAAGAACTCGCAAGACGTTTCGTCTTGCAAAGCAAGCCCATAGGGAAATTCGTCTTGCGGAACAACTCAAAAAACGCAAAACCCTTTCATCTAGCGAGTTTTTCGTCTTGCGAGGCATTCGTCTTGCGGGGCACCACTGTATAGACTTTAATAAGATTGTCGTGTCTATTCTTTTAAAGAGGGACAAGAAGGGATCTTACCAGGAATTTTATATAGACAGGTACAGATGAACCTACAACAAGCAAACTGCTGTGAGTTTAAAGGGGAATGTTTAAACTCTGCTAAGACATAGAACTTGCTAACACAAGTTAGGAAGGATATCATTGAACAATATATCCTCTCCTGCCTCCCTGAATATTCCCACACCCACTGCCAAGGAAACAGAGAAAACACTGTGGCAGTTTACCTGGCCATCCTCTCTGCAATACAGCAAGGGAGGGATGGTCAACCTCATTGTCTCAGCAACAGGGGCGCATTTCATACTGCCCCACACATTTTGTGTGAAAGTGATCTTTCACAGGACACTACAAAAAGGCCAGCAAGACATGACCCCACTCCTCCCCACTCCTTCAGCAAGAATATCTAGGTTCTTTTTAGCACATGTCCTAGATTTAGATAACAATCTTAATTTTTTAAAGGCCAATTACTTTTCTGGCGCATGCGAGCTTAAGATTGCTTCACTACTCTACCAAATTACTGAAAACAAGACAGAAAGACATCCAGAGGCAGACAGACAGACTGCCTTATAGCTCCTTATAAGGCCTCTTAACAATAGTTCTGTGACAAGGCATGGTTTGGAGCCGGGTTAGGAACAAAAAGGCTGATCCCGTCAGACAGCTGGCAGCACACCCTCCATAATAGACATGTCTCAGTGCCTGCAGAAGTGTAATTTTAGAGTCCAGGGCTTAATTTGAGCCAGACCTGATACCCATTACCAACGTCAAGACTTAGCCGAGGCACGCATGAACCAACCTAAGGGTTTCTGAAGATGCAGGCTGCATTCCCACCTCACAAATCTAGGGTGTGGTAGGGCTTGCAGATCAGGCAGAGGGAGGGCCATAAAAGCCCAAATCCCAGCACTCCACTTTTCAAAAATTAGACCTGCCAAACACAAACAAAACAGCAGCCCCGTAGACATCGTTCAGGAAACTTCGGTTCCCCAGTTACCTCATCCTTTTTTTTCTACCAGATATTGCTGCACTCCAGCTCCCATCAGTCCCATCTAGCAATGCCAATGGTCAGGGATGATAGAAGTTATAGTCCAGCAAGATCTTGAGGGCACTGGTAAGGGGAAGTCTGAGTTCCTAGGCACCATTCTTGGCTGCCTGGTTACGGAAGCCAAAAAACAACATAGGGACCAGAGCTTCCTCTTGTTTTTTTTTTTTTTTTTAAATAATGTTTATTAAAATTTTCAAAAATACAGAAAGTAAAAAGTTAAAATACATTCAGAACCTTATTTTCATATAACCACTTTCTGGGACTCCCCCCTTCCCCCACCCCTATCATATTCCTGTTTCATATTGTTGGCTCCACAAGCTCTCAATTCTGATTAAAAACTTAATTTGTTTAGACCATTGTTCGAATTTAAAATTTCTACACTCCTCATCAATACCCTTAATAAAAAGCCAAAAATTTCTTTCCCAGGGTCCACCCCATTTTTATTCCACAATTTCCCTTTTTTCTGTAATAATAAAGACACCCCACATAATAGAAATATCAGAAATAAGAAATAAAAGGTATAATAGATGAAACAAAACCAGTTCAAAAAAAAGAAATTGACAAGCCTTTGGATTTTAGTTCTCCCCCTCTGTCCCCGGTTTAATTTCCCCCTGACCACCAAACCATGTTATCCGCCTGGAATTCTTACAATCCATAAATCGCCTATTTTCCCCCAACTCCTTGCTGGTTTTTTTTTTTTTATTTTTTTCCTTTCATAATTATTTTTTAAAACACTTAGCTTCAGATCTTTAATAAAGCTCCCCCCATTGTTCTTTCCAAATTGTAGTCCAGTTTCCTCTTGTTCCGCTGCTGAAACGTTCTAATTCAGAAGCTTAGTAAGTCTGCAGGGATTATTATTATTCAGGAACAAAAACTTGCGTTCAGTCCCTTCCTTTCTTCAATAGAAAATTCTATTGTCTCCTTTAGTTGTACACCCTGTAGACAAAATATTATTTCCGTTTTGCAGCTTTCCCAGAAGATAACCAGTTCTGTAAAATTCCAATGGTATTTTTCCACTTACGACCATCTTTGTAATGTCCCGAAACTCCTCTAGGGGGATTGTTGTAACTTTGTTTTCTCTAGTCCAAAAGTCCGATTGTTATCCATATTTTCGCCATTTTGTATCCAAGTTTTAAAAAGTTGTAGCAAATTGTAACAAATTTAGCCAGCAAAGTTCTCATAATAAAATCCTCTCTGCTTTCCGACTTTGACAGCTACTTTGACAGCTGTCAAAATCTCCGACTCTTTTCACCAGGCTCTCTCTTCAATCACCCCGGTTCCCAGGGGGGGGGGGTTACGTTTCTTCTCCCTCAATTCGTCCTCCAGCACAGTTCTTATAATTTCCCATCGTGGAATTCTTAGTTTTTATCAGCAATACAAATCTTTTTGGACCTTGGTTTCCCCGTCCTTGTCTTAGAAGGTTTACAATAGGGGGGGGGACTGACTTCCTTTTTGGATCCCCCCCCCGCTCGTGTCCAAATCGAAAGGAAATTCTTTTTTTTCCTCCTTTTAAACCCAGTTTCCAAATTACTCACGGGTTGTTGTTAAACAGTCCGAATTTTCAATGGAAGAAGTCAGCGCTCTCCGCCGGATGGCATGCGGCTGCGCTCGGCAGGGATAGCAGAGGACTCAAAGCACCACGCTTCTCCCCGGCACCCGATCCGTAGCCTTTAAAAAGGCTCCTTCACGAGTCGGGAGGGCGCTGACGGTGCCAGCCGAGTCTCCATGTCCACGGCCCTCGTGGCCGTGGTTTTTAAGGGTCCCCGCATCGCCGGTGCGGTAGGACCCAGCCCCTGCCGAGCAGGCTCCCTCCGGAGCTCGGAGGGAGTCCGCCATTCGGCGATGGCGCCAACCCGGAAGTCCCAGAGCTTCCTCTTGTTAGCTGTGACTTCATTGTTACAGTTTGCCGACAGCAAGGGTAGGAAGAGTCTATTTGCTCAAGGTGAAAGCATCCCGTAACGGAACCCCAGTGTAAAAAGGTAAAAGGTAAAGGACCACTGTATGGTTAAGTCCAGTCAGAGGTGACTATACGTTTGCGGCGCTCATCTCGCTTTTAGGCTGAGGGAGCCGGCATTTGTCCACAGACAGTTTTCTGGATCATGTGGCCAACATGACTAAACCGCTTCTGGTGCAACAGAACACCGTGATGGAAGTCAGAGCGCATGGAAACTCAGTTTCCCTTCCTGCCTATTTATCTACTTGCACTGGTGTGCTTTCAAACTGCTAGGTTGGCAGGAACTGGGACAGAGCAACAGGAGCTCACTCCATCGCAGGGATTCGAAGCACCGACCTTCTGATTGGCAAACCCAAGAGGCTCAGTGGTTTAGACCACAGTGCTACCCGCGTCCCAGTCCACAAGGAAGCCGCAGAAAGAATGTAGCATGTCAAGAAAGACGTGGGCTCGAAAAGGATGAAAACCACTATCCTACTATATCACATGCATCAAGTGTTTGCTGGGATAGGTCCATTGTCCTACACACATAGCTGCTTTTTTTCTCCGATACAAAAGGTAAGCCAAAGGTTTGAGCAATACAAGAAGGAGTAGAAAGAGAACTACTTCAAACATCTTTGATGAAGATGGGGCAAGTTTCTAGCCCACAAAAACCTTGGGGTCACATCCATACCACACATCTGAAGCACGTCGCTTCCCCCAAAGAATCCTGGGATCTGTGGTTTACCCCCTCAGAGAGCTACAATCCCCAGCACTCTTCATAAACTGCAGTTCCCAGGATTCCTTGGGGGAAGCCATGGTGTGGATATGATTTGCATATAACACAGTAAACCAGCTGCAGCTATAAGGTTGCTTTTGCTACAGCAGACCAATGAAGCCACTCCCAGGACACAAACCCATTTCAAACCTTCCCGTATCCTCATTCTGAAGGTTTCAAAAAGGCTCATGGGCTGCGCATGGCTGTGCAAAATGTTCTGATGCCCTCCGAGCTAACTAACAGCACAATCCTATAACAACATATTCAGGTATAAGCTCCATTGAGTTCAATGGCGGCTTACTCCTGGGATACACGATTGCAGCCTAATAAATAGTAATAATAATAATATATTTTTATTTATACCCCGCCCTTCCCGGTTCAGAAAACCAGGCTCAGGGCGGCTAACAACAAATTTAAAACACTCAATTGTAATACAACATAGAAGCAGCATAAATTACATTATAAAAGCATGAATGACAATAAAATCCAAAGTTCAAAAATCAATTTGGGGGAAATCCATTCAATAAACATTAGATAGTCACCAGGGCTAGCTGGCTGAATTAGTCCTACATGGGCCAGCAAGGAGGCCAGGGGAGAATTAGCTGTGGGGTCCCAGAGCGGGTAATCTTCATAAAAGGGGAGGGGGAGGGAAGAAAGGGAAAATAAAAGATCAGACTGAATTCAAATTAAAGGCCAGGTGGAATAGCTCTGTCTTACAGGCCCGTAGGGCCCTAGTCTCATGGGACAGAGCATTCCACCAGGTTGGAGCCATCACTGAAAAGGCCCTGGCCCTAAGTCCATCTCTAAAAACATTCGGCATATAAAAGGGAGAAAACAGATTTATATATGTATGAAAATTATTGTTTCATGAAGCAATAGGTTTATTAGAGTGGAAAAATTGGGAAAGGACAGGAAGTCAAACTTATTTACTAAATATATTGTAGGAAGACTTATATTCTTTTGTTGGGTTTTCATTTTGATAAAACTGACTTATGTAAAATAAGGAAGATATGTATTTGATGTACAGATGCAAGTATGAACAATCAAGCATTTAAAAAACAAATAAACCATTCAGCATAACATCACACAAGGCCTTTCCTTCCCCTTTTCACCACAAAGTGCCTTTAGCCTCTGCCCGGGAAACAATGGGTTCCCCACCCCCATTTGCTATAGTATACTGTCTTGAAAACCGTTAGGCTTACAAACAAGCCATGGGAGGCACAAATAGACTTGGGAGACTGCCAAAGAAACTTGCTGCATGGGAGTTTTCCAAATCTGGCACGAGAAGAAATAAAACTATGGCTTTAATTCTAAGTGCACTTGGAACCGCATTCCACTGTCAGCAGCATTCACTTCCAGATCAGCATGCTAGTCCTTAAGAAAAAAGAAAAGAAAAACAGAGATAGCGAGGATGCATTACATACTGCCCACCTAGGGCCTCGCTGACATTTTTTATTATCCACAAATTAGAATTCTCAGAATCCTAGTTTTAAAAACAATAACTGAATGGGGGGGGGGGAGAGAGTAGTCCCTCCTTGATTACAGAGAGAATAATTTTCCATTCCACAGATAAGCCCAACATTCATAACTTCCTGTTGGTCATATCAGGGTTTTTATCTAGATAATACATTGAACAACCTAAAGCTGTATATAAACGTTACGTATTGATCTGCTTTCTTTCTTTCTTTTTTAAAAGTCTAGATAATACATTGAACAATCTAAAGCTGTATATAAACGATACGTATTGATCTGCTTGTTTTCTTTCTTTTTTAAAAGTCAATCTCCAGTTTGTGAAAGATTACTTTTGTTTCATATAGCTTAAAAAAAGACACATTGGTGCAGAAAGGTAGCAATTTTTTAATGTTTCCAATGCGCTCCTCAATCCTCAAAGCAAATTACATTTCAACAGCATCAAGACAACATGGAACACCTAAGAATGTAAGGCATCTTCCACAAACCTGAGAATTAAAATAGAAGATCCAAGGGCTAAGCACCTGACATTTCTGATTTGCTTTTATAGATATATAAACAAACAAACCTACTAAATAGCCACAGAAATCAGTAAGTGAGGAGCTGAGATGAAAAGGGACCTGTTTAAACGAGGCAAGCAAAACAGGTATCAAAGATTTTACATCCATGGAAGAATTGACCCTTTTTCCATCCCAGAGTGTGGGAGGAAAGGGTTTTGAACCATAAAAGAGAACAGCAGAGAGGAGAAAATTCCAAAGGTACCTGACTTGAGGAATCAGGGGAGCGCATCCAGTATCCTTTTCCTGGTGCACTGAAGAACAACAATAAATAAATACATAAACTTCGGCGATTCAAACGATGCCGCCCAACTTTCTCGGGAGCGATTTAAAAGGGAGCTTCTTCCCTCCTTTCTCTCTGCAAATTCTCAGGACGTTCCATCAAAGGCTTTGCTGCTGCTGTCGCCGCTGCTACTTCGGTGGCTAAGCAGTTAAAACCATCTCTGGCGGTGGGGGGGCAAAACAATTGCTGCAGCAGAGTCTTCTCAGCCGAAGCCGAGAGACTGTAGCACTTTTGTTTTCGAGAGATCAAAAATCCTATCCCGTTTGCCAATGAAAACAGGGGCCGGCAGAGCCCCGGGAATCTGCACACTCTGAGCAGAACAGCCTCGGCTGTCTGTGCGCTGGAGGGTGTGGGGGGTGGGCTTTATATAAAAAGAGGGCCAGCTCAGTGGGCTTCTCTGCCAATGAAAAGCTTGGGATTCCTGGCAACCAAAGCCACAAGGCACTAGGAGACCACAGGCCATAGAGACTGCCAAGGCAGGACAAGGTTTCGTACAGACGATGAGGAAAGCGCAGATTTCTCGGCTCAGGAATCGAACCGCTGGACAGGCTTCTTCTGCATCTTTGAGAAACATCACCATCTCCCCTGACAGGGATGCTTTTCTAGATGTAGCTTTCTGCCATCATTCGCTTTTCACGTTTATTCTCCTTTTCAGGAGATGTCTCAGCAACCACCAATCCAGGAGGAAAAGCAGAATCCGTAAAACAAGGAATCGACTGCTGGTTGTTCTTTCCTTGAAATGCTCCAACACTCTCAAGGTAATTACTAAAATATTTTATTCCCACCCAACTATCAGTATATAAAATTAAACAGGCAGGGACTGGTATACAATCACATAAGAATGTGTCATTATCTACTTCGACTGGCTGGCTTTACAGGGGCTGCATACTGATGTCTATGGTTTTCATCGTGTTTTTCAAAAGCATAGGCAGCCTTGAGTATTTGGAGAAGTGAGGAGAATTAATAAAAGCTTCTCTCTTTGAAAAGGGAGATGCTAATGGAAAATAGCCCACGTGCAACTGCACTTGATTGCATTCATTCAACTTCATCCTAGCCGATAACTTTCCTACATCTTCTTTATCACTTCCGCTACTGTTTAAAAATCTAAATTACAATCTGCTTGGAGCAAAGACTCAAGACTCATTTCTTACGGTGTAGGTCGGTGGAAGCACCAGAAATTGCTTGATTTAGTATTAACCACTCTCCTGGCAGGTAATATGAGGTCCATTAGTCTTAACATGCAACAATACTTCGAGTCAATTTTTAAAATATATCCATCTTATTGCACTGAACTGCTAATCATTTCCGCAGTGAACCAGGTCCTGAGATGGCTGGCACAATGTTGACTCAGCAGTTTCATAAGGAACTGTTAGCTCCTCTCTGGCAAGATGTCAGTGTTCCAAATGTGCATCACTTTGCAGGAGAGATGCACCCGTTCTCCTTTCGCGATACCTGGAAGCACGTCAGTTGCACATCCCTTTCCCACTATTTCGCCGAATGCACGAAGCAGCCCCAAGCTTATTACTCCTCATGTCTCATCCACCATCCATTTTCACCTGCAGTCTGCAGTTTTGCCCCACCCAAAAAAAACTAAAACAGAGAGCAGCACCATAGCACAAAGGAAGAAAAGCAAAAGCTTCCAGGTCCAGCTAATATAAATATATAAGTTCAGTTTCAGGTTTCTCTTCAGATTCAGCTGCAGACATCAGAACAGAGACAGAGAGAAGGTACACACACACACACCAGACCTAGCAAAACAGATCTTGCCCTGCCTAAGGAGGCCCACCACACATCCAAATCCTCCCAATGTCATAGCCTTTTGCTTTGGTGTTTCTTTTGCAGAGTCAGCCCAATACATTTTCCTACCTGAGGCAGAAATTCCAAGTGCCCTCCCCCAGTCAAGGTGTGCAGTACTCACATTTTGGCCCCCAAAATGGAAAAAAAATATCTCACAGGCATCTCACCTTGGGAGTGAAACAACAACAATCAAAACAGTAATTTGCTATTATTTCATGACACCCAAAATCAGCTTCATGAGGCAGTGGCCTCACTCTGCCTAATAGTAGGGCCAGCTCTGCTAGTAAACAGTTGTGACGTTTTTCACTATTGGCTTCTAAAACATTTCTGTGGAAAACTGTTTAACGTCTGCAGCTAGCTCAGTCGTAGAGTCAATTATTTGTAAGCAGGTGATCGCAGGTTCAGTCCCTGGCAACTCCAGGTAGGGCTACGAAATATCTTTGCCCACCCTAACATTATCACATCCCTCACCTTTCGGAGTCTCTCTCTACGGTCAGCAAGTTTCATCTGAGAAAGCATTGGATTAAGTGGCAACCATGCATAAATGAGACACGCTCTTTAAATATTATGCTTCCTCCTACTACGACGCTGCCAACCTGCACTGCAGCTGCCAAGCAGAAGCCAAATATTTATAGGAGGCCACTGAGCCAAAGGAAAAGTAGTGAAAAGGCATTCAGCCCAATAAACATCAGGAGGAATGTAAAGGGAACCCAGGCAGTGCCCGAAAATGGTAACGTTTGAAGGCCTGGAAGGCTGTTAATACAATGCTCATGCTATGGATGTTAAGATACTAGCCAAACTACACTGGCTTCTTACAAGCTGGCAGGAGGAATTCATCTTACTTTGGCTTGGCCCAGGAACTGCTTGCTGGCCAAGCTGCTGAGCATGCTGTGGCCTGGGTTTGCTTTCGATAGGCTTAAGCATACGTCACTCTGAGCACCAAGATAAGAAAACTAAAAGGCATGGCATAAGAAATCAGAAAATTTCCCCTGCAAGGAATGTGTGGTGGAGATTTACAGCGGTCCTTTCAAACAGATAAAATGGGCAAGACACAGCAGGCCAACAAAGGAAGAGAGCTAAAAGTTCACATGATATTGCCCCCCCCCCCTTTTTAAGGCAAAATTCAAAGCTAAGCAGAATTTTGCAACAATCGCGGGTGGGGGGGGGGATACTTTCCTGTTGTTGCCAATTCTGCCCAGAGAACGGATTTACAGTATTTTCATTTTATTTTCTCTTCTCACCCCCCCCCCCCTTCTTCAAATGAGGACTGTTGCCAAGCTGTTTCCAAGTGGTGGAGATTTCCTTTCACAGATCTTTGTTGTTAACTCTTGCTGCCACAATGCTATTTGTGAAACCGGAGAGCTCAAGAGGAAAGGGGGAAACAGCTCAGCATTAACTTTCCTAAGGAAAGGAAGCCTGCAAGAGTTCTGTTCCGTGGTGAGAGAGACCCTTATGCTCTGAAAAACAATGTTTGTAAGGAAACCGCGCAAATTTGCCATACAGGCACCAACAGCAACCAAATATGGGACAGTCCTCTGCACTGGTAACCATTTTAACTTCGGTAAAGGTCAAGTAGCCCCAGGCCTCCATTAAGTCCCCTGAGTGAATGGGTTTTGGGATTTTAAAAAGCCTGCTTGTTTAAAAAGTTTTAGAAGATGGTTGAAAAAGATAATGCAAATGGGGGGGGTCCCTGCCAAAATCTCTGCCACTGGCCTTTCTCCTTCAAGCAGTGCAAGTTGTTTGATGTTGTCATAAACGTGCCATCTTCCAAATAAGTAGCTGTCTTAGTCGTTTGCCACAAAAAATAAATCAACTGAGATTTGTGGCACCTTAACACATTTATTGTAGCATATGCTTTCATGCACCAAGGTCCAAGTGCACCCTGATGCACAAATGCTTATGCCGTAATAAATCTGCTCCGTCTTTAAGGTGCCGCAAGCCTTTTTGTTGACATAAATATGGAAGGTTAAGATCAGAAACACTATTTTTGCTTTCAGGTGCCTCTGGCATGGTACATGCCATTAGGTTCTCTGTGAATTATAGGGATGCAAGCTGATATATGAATGAGCACATCTAAGAATGGTTGGTAGAGGGACGCGGGTGGCGCTGTGGGTAGAGGGACGCGGGTGGCGCTGTGGGTAGAGGGACGCGGGTGTCGCTGTTCAGCAACATCTAGAAGGTCAGTGGGTTCCCACAACTTTTCATCCACAATCATTTGCTGTTTTCCTTCCACACCTAAAGCTCATTTCTAAACCACTTCATATTTTAAAAATCTCTAAATGGTGCACAGCAAAGCCATCAATATGAACCACAAAAGTCAACAGCTACTTTAATACTAGATCTATACCTTTTAATCATTGCTGTATTATTTTATTCATTACCATCGCATTTAACACCAGGACAGCTCGGTTCTGTTTTTATTTATAGCATATCAAAAACTTCAATAAGTTGTCAAATGGGGACCTCTTCTGGCAAAGTAAGGCATTCCCACACAAACTGCTTCCTTTAAACCAGAGCTTACCAAACCTCTCTCACCACCAAAGGAACACAAGCGAACAGCAAAGAACCTGCCCAAGAAACGCTCACACCAAACCCTACATATAGTAAGTAAAATAGAAACATCGCCACCCGACCCCACCCTCATCCATCTTTCCCCTCCTCCACCTCTTTCCCCTTTTCTTCCTAATGTCTCAACAAATGAAACTGATTTGTAAAAATGTTACAGGGCAAGAAAAAACACGAGAGAGAGATATTGCACACTTTTGTAAATCAACAAAATCTTTAATAAAACAAAAAACCAGAGCTTGCTCCTACCAGGGCTGGAAAGGGGTTAGTTTAGCCTCCTGTTTCCTAGTAAAACTTAATTACTGTTTCGCAAAATGACACATGTTTAAAAAGAGTACTGTATCATCAACATGAAAAGTTCAGAAAGCTCTGTTTGAAACTACTGTATTAGGAAAGGTTTTACAGAAATTTTACCCATTTACACGTGGTGGGCAGTTCAACAACAGAAGGCAAACTTACAAATGACATATTCCTAAGATCTGGAACGTGGAGCAGGGCTGAGGTACTACTTCAGACCACTGACCCACATCAAACACTTTTCAAAACATGTGTAAGCACTACATGTTGTGGGGTGTTTTCCCCCTACAATACACAGGGCTATCAGCTGATTAACTACCTCCTCTTGCTTGGATACATCTGCATATTATTAAAACTACAGGAGAGTTGCCTTTTTGAGATACTGAAGGAAGTGCAAGAAAGCTTTGGTTTATAAAATTGCAAGTTGCCATTCACAATCCTCCTCTTCCATAAGCTAAATGCATGCAATTGCACTTGTTCATTTTCAGACTCTTTGAAACCCTTTGCCTCTGTCTCCACATTGCAAGCAACCCCCCCTTTTTGTTTAAGTTTATCTGTAAAGAATGTAATGTATGTATGGCAATTTTATATAAAGCAAACATAATATGTTGTTAGAAGGAAATGCTACCTTCAAATTCTTAATTTGTATCCCCATTGAAGTTGGTCCTCAGCAAACAGCTATAAAAGCTTGCAGCCTTAACAACACAGGTCTTGTGTTTGTTTCCTGAGCCCTTGTGCAACGCGAGGCATGCAGCCTGGAAATTAATTCCAAAACTCTTCTCTAGACTTTGAAACTATGTGCAAAATGCCTGCCACTAGACAATGCACCGTGAAGATCATATATGGACATACCTGTTTCAGACACCAGTCTTAATGCCTTGTGCATTTTAATTTGCTTCCAGGACATTTGCTTATGCTCCCACTTTCAGACTTATACCTCAGATATGCACCCACAGTGAATGGGAGGGAGAGCTGGACTCTCCCTACGGATGTGCCTGTCTAACCCCCTTCCTTGGATAAAACTTACAGGCTGCAGACCCATCAGATGCCAACGTGAATGACTGCAAGAACAAAATAATTGCAACCTGTACTTTTCTACTAGAAAAAAAAAGGTTCTGGTACTGCGTACCCTTGAGTGCCCCCAGAGAGAGAGAGAAAAGCAGTGGTTGTAACTGCATAATAAGAACACAAGATTTTAAAAGATGCATGGAGAAGAATTGTACATAACAATTGGTGACGGGGTTCTGTGGCTTTTTTGTGAAAAAGCAACAAATAAAGGAAGTCTAATGATCCACTCTGGACCATTCTGGATTTGTTTGCAGAGCACAAACGCTCAAGAAGAAACCCTAGTAATTCTCTATCAACAAAAACAAATTTCTAGAACAAAACTGTCATCAACAGGGCAATCCTATACATGCCTATTCAAAAGTAAGCCTACACTGAAATTTAAGGAGAATTATTCTCTGGTAACTGTTATAGGTCTAAAGCCAAAATTGTTTCTAATATTTTGTTAGGAGCCACCCAGAGTGGCTGGGGCAACCCAGTCAGATGGACTTACTTACTTACTACCACTACTACTAACATACAGGCATGCAAAGGCTCCATAGCCCAGTCTAAGCAAGGGCAAGACATTAGTAGCTCCACATTTGGAGCGCCAAAACACCAGAAGCCCAGCTGCTCTCTAGGATACCCTTGCAAGCTTGTGACTGCTGTCTTTTATGCACAGGTGTAGCTAAGCACACAAGGATTTCTGCTTCAGAAAGCAATGAGTAGAACAAACAACAGACAATTTGCCAGACCAGCCGAGAGCACCCACTTGATTATGCCATTGATGCACTATCCGCATGACAAGAGAGGCACTCTTAGGTGGGGATAATGCTGAATTTGAACACCCACAGATGCAAGGCCAGTAAAATATAAACTGTATGCTACAACAACAACAACAAAAAGACACATTCCAACCACAGCCAAAAAATGGGAGAAGCTTTGAAAGGATTGTGAAGGGGTGACATTACAGCCTCTTTAGGAAGAACATAATAAGCAATCTTCTATCAAAGCCAGTGCAGTATTGTCTAATATTCTGACTGGCAGTGGTTCTCCAAGGACAGAAAAGGCCTCTTATCAAATGTCTTTCAAAGTATGTGTTCTGCCTGAGATCTGAGTCCTTCCCTTTCCACAGATAAAATTAACACGGAGGCATAGGTCACCAGGCACACAGCAGCAACAATGTGCATTCATCAAAAATATGTTGTTGTTGTTTTTAAAAAGTCTATGATAATAAAAGACAAGTGTTTGCACATTACACTAAGCCATTCATTACGGTTTAGTAAGCTAACTTGTGCACACAGTCCAAGCACCGCTGCTTTGCTCCTCCACCTTGCACAAGCAAGTAAACAAACCACAATGGAGATAGTTTAGCTGCATAGCCCGGTATTCAAATCCAGAATCTTGGTTTGTTTCACCCTATTAAACCACAATCAAGCATAACCATGATCCTGGGCTTGGACGTCATGCTAAGCCATGGGTAGGCAAACTAAGACCCGGGGGCCGGATCCGGCCCAATCACCTTCTAAATCCGGCCTGCAGACGGTCCGGGAATCAGTGTGTTTTTACATGAGTAGAATATGTCCATTTATTTAAAATGCATCTCTGGGTTATTTGTGGGGCATAGGAATTCGTTCATTCCCCCCCTCAAAAAAAATATAGTCTGGCCCCCCCACAAGGTCTGAGAGACAGTGGACCGGACCCCTGCTGAAAAAGTTTGCTGACCCCTGTGCTAAGCTATCCCCATCATGGTTTGTTTACCCATTTGTGGAAAGACAGGAGCAAAGCAGGAGTGCTCAGGGCAGAGCTTGTGCACATTATGGCTTACTAAACCATATTTATGGGGTCCCCAACATTATGCCCTTGGGCACAATGGCACCCTTGAAGACTTTCCCTGGTGCACACAAAGCTACTGCACACACTCTAATGCTCGTTCTTCACACTTCCTGGTGAAGGGGCAAGGGTTACCTTTCTTCTTGTGAAGCACATGGAGATGAAGGCAAGCGTGGGAAGAGTGGTGCTCTTTCCCACTTCCTCTTTCAGCTCTATATGCTTCTCAAGGCCCAGAGCGGCACCTGAGCAGAAACTGGAGCAACTAAGAAGGGCAGGAGAGAAAGGGTTTGAGCGGCTGGGGGGCGGGGAGGAAAACAGTGATCGGAGGGGAGGCAAAGAAGACAAAGCTGGGTGTTGCAGGAGTCAAGAGGGAGACAGTGCCAGAGAGGGAAAAGAGGGAACGCCAGAGAAATAAGGCAGGTGCAGTTTACAAAGTAAATTGAATAATACTGAAATGGAATAATCTCCTCATGGATCCTGCCTCCCCTTCATCCCTACCAAACCATCCTGAAATCACATCTCCATTGAATGACCTGCAAAAACATGGCCCTGATACATGAATCCTTTTAATCCTCATAACTTTCTTTTTTACAAGGGATCCACTCAAAACCTCTGTTAAATCATAGGTCTCTTCTACCTATGCAAAGGAAACCTCTTTTTCTCTGTAGGGGGAACATGAACCGGGGGGGGGGGGAGAGAAAAAAGCAACCAGAAGGAATATTGCCCGTGACACTCTCAAAACTCCAAAGGTGCCCACAGGCTCCAAAAGGCTGGCGGATGCTGGCTTAGCATTATGTTCAAATACTGCCAGTGGCTGGGAAGTGGCTGGGAAGCGTTCAGAAAGACTGGTCCACAACAATTGCAGTAGGAGCTCTATAAGGAGAAGCAGCTGCTGCTGTGAGAAAATTCACTTAGAAAGGAGCAACAGTGACATGTCAGGGGATGGAGGGTGGGCAATACATCACAGGTCTGGATGCACCCATTTATACTGTATTTAAGTAAAAGCAGAAGCCATGCCATGGAAACCAACAGCAGCCTGTGCTGACTCAGTAAGGGTTTTCTGTTATGATCGTGTCCATTTGTATCTTGCACTATAGGAAGTGAGGTGAAGCAAAGAAATTACAGTTGCATTTGGAGAAGACTCATGCAGTAAGCACACAATGTGGTTTGGTACATGGCCAAGTCTAGCAGGGAAAGCCTTGAAAATGCTAAATATCGCTCCCAGTCAGTGCAGGCCTTGTAACCCCCAAGGCAAAGCAAACCTATTTCCTTCCTAATGGAAGGAACTGCCTCCTCTGGTTGCAAGGCTTTTGTGCTAGACTACAGAGTACTGATTCCATCAGGGATCCCTTGGGGAGATGTGGAATGTTTCTTTTTTCCCTGAGGGTATTTTTGGGAAGATATACTGTATATATTTTTAGGGTAAAGGCTGAAGAGTATAAATGAAAGCAAATGAAGCAGAGAAGGCTCAATTTTCTAGGAAGGTGGGTCCCCCCCCCCAGTTAGCAACATTGTGGATTATCAGGCTGTTGCAGAGAAATAAGACAGCCCCATTGACTGTGTGAACAAAGAAGTGCTTAAAACAGTAGGCATGAGACAAGAGATCAGAACAGAACAGAACAGGGTGGCATTCCACTAAGTTTCACTAAGAGTAGGCCCACTGAAATAAATGAACACAGCTAAGTTAGGTTGATTAACTTCAGTAGGTCTACTCTGAGTAAAAACAACAATAATACATGTGTGAATTCTTTTAGCCATGCACTAAGCACCACTTAACACACTTTAAAACTGATCCTAAACACACATACAAAAAACCCCCAGATCCTACTGAGATTCACATTAGTTATTTCTAGATGATGGCCACAAACTAACGCAAGAGGGCTGTATGTAAGAGAGTGCCTAGGTTTTGAACACAGGACCTTTCGCTCTGTGTCTCTTACAAAGTGAGGCTCATACCGTCTATGAAGCCTTCCCCAACCTGGTGCCCTCCAGATGTTCTGGACCACAACTCCCATCACCCCTGACCACTGACCCCACTGGCTGTGGCTGATGGGAACTGGTACTCCAAGGTATCTGGAGAGGTCAGGATGGAGATGACTGCCTTAGAGACCCACACAGAGAATTGCACCCACACCTTCCCCTACCTATGCAAAGGAAACCGTGGAACAATACCTAATTTAACAATGCCTTTTGGTCTCCGACCAGGAAAGGGGTGTTTTGGGGTTTTTTAAAGGAAAAATATTGGATCGCACACATGCTGCCCATTCAGAGTATGCATGCATGCAATAGGATACGAACCCAATTCAGTCTCACTGAAGGAAACTTATTTCCGAGTAAACATGTATGGATCGGCCTGAAGTGAGGCTGCAACCCCAAACACCCCTTCCTAGGAAGCTGCAATGAGCCCCGTGGGGTTTACTTACGAGTAGGCATGAAGCGCGCCGGGATGCCAACGCGAGGTTCCCTTCGCCAAGCCAGCGAGCGTCTCGCATCCAAGAAAGTCTGCAGGGGCGACGGCTGAGATCTTGCCCTTCAGCCCCGACAGCTGCCCTCGGCAGGGCAGGCCTCCGATCCCCGGCGGGCTGCGGGAGTCACGAGGACTGGGGAACTCAAGGCGGCCCCTGTTGCCTCTCCTCCTTCCCGGTGGCTCTTAGCGGTAAACCGGTGCATGGAGACGAGACTCAGGCAGCAGCGGCGGCAGCAGCACTTCCTGCCAGCTCGCCAGGAGACGCGGGGAGCGAGGGCGGCGGGACGGACCCAAAAGGCGGAGCACCAAAGGAGGGGACTCACTCACCGGAGGGACGGCATCCCCTGCCGGCTCTGGAGAGAGGAGCTGCGCCGAGGGGCGCCGCCTGGGCCAGCCTTTTGTTCCTCCTTCTCCGCAGCGCCCGGGGCGCATCCACTGCCGCGCGCCTCTCGGGGCTGCCCGCCCTCCCCAAAACAAGAAGCCGGGCGGAGTTCCTGCCTCTTGCCGTAGCTCCAGGTTCCGATCGCCGCTTCTTCTCCAGCGGACGGAACCCCCTCAGGCTCACCGGCCGCCCTCGCTTGGCTACAAATGTGCGCACAAAAGCGCCGGTGGCGGAGGGAGGGACATGCGCAGCCGGCTGCGCTTTCCCAGCTGCTGCAGCTGTTTCCCGGCGCAGACAGATGGCTCTTTTCAGCTACTGCTCTTGCGCCCGTCCCAGGAAAAAGCAGCACTCGGCCCCGCCCCTCCTTTCCTCTTTTCTTTCTTTCTTTGCACACACCTCATTACGCAGAACTTAAACCTAAAGCTCAGTGCATGTTTTGAACCGCCGAAGGATGGACGTGGCTTCAGAAACTTGGGTGTGCAGATTTACTCGTTTGCCAGAAAGCATGTTGTAGTTTGTTGTTGTTTAGTCGTTTAGTCATGTCCGACTCTTCGTGACCCCATGGACCAGAGCACGCCAGGCATTCCTGTCCTCCACTGCCCCCCACAGTTTGCTCAAACTCATGCTGGTAGCTTCGAGAACACTGTCCAACCATCTCGTCCTCTGTCGTCCCCTTCTCCTTGTGCCCTCCATCTTTCCCAACATCAGGGTCTTTTCCAGGGAGTCTTCTCTTCTCATGAGGTGGCCAAAGTATTGGAGCCTCAGCTTCAGGATCTGTCCTTCCAGTGAGCACTCAGGGCTGATTTCCTTAAGAATGGAAATCTTCTTAAGAATGGCTTGATCTTCTTGCAGTCCAAGGGACTCTCAAGAGTCTCCTCCAGCACCATAATTCAAAAGCATCAATTCTTCAGCGATCAGCCTTCTTTATGGTCCAGCTCTCACTTCCATACATCACTACAGGGAAAACCATGGCTTTCACTATACGGACCTTTGTTGGCAAGGTGATGTCTCTGCTTTTTAAGATGCTGTCTAGGTTTGTCACTGCTTTTCTCCCAAGAAGCAGGCGTCTTTTTAATTTCATGGCTGATGTCACCATCTGCAGTGATCATGGAGCCCAAGAAAGTAAAATATCTCACTGCCTCCATTTCTTCCCCTTCTATTTGCCAGGAGGTGATGGGACAAGTGGCCATGATCTTCGTTTTTTTGATGTTGAGCTTCAGACCATATTTCACCCTCATTAAAAGGTTCTTTAATTCCTCCTCACTTTCTGCCATCAATGTTGTGTCATCTGCATATCTGAGGTTGTTGATATTTCTTCCGGCAATCTTAATTCCGGTTTGGGAATTAAGCCTTTCGCATGATGAATTCTGCATATAGGTTAAATAAGCAGGGAGACAATATACAGCCTTGTCATACTCCTTTCCCAATTTTGAACCAATCAGTTGTTCCATATCCAGTTCTAACTGTAGCTTCTTGTCCCACATAGAGATTTATCAGGAGACATATGAGGTGATCAGGCACTCCCATTTCTTTAAGAACTTGCCATAGTTTCCTGTGGTCGACACAGTCATGGAAACTGATAATTGTAACAATCAAGCAACATCTGGAGGGCCAGAGGTTCCGCACCTTGCTTCAAATGTTTGGATCTGGGCAGCTAAAGGATTGCCTACTGTCACACCACCCTGCCTGTGAACTGAGGTCATCCTCAGAGATCCTCTTTGTGTGTCCCTGCCATCTAAAGTGAGGCAGGTGTCTATTGAAGAGACATATCAGTGGTGAACCCCTGCATGTGGGATGCTTTCCCTAGGGCAGACATCCCACTCAATTTTCACTATTTCTGACACCCCAGCAAACCCCTTGTTATTTTCCCAGGCTTTGCTTTTTTAAAAATTCAGATTTAATTCTACAATTTTCTCTTTTTGTTATATCTGCTTGTTGTTTTATTGCTTTTATTAAGAAGTGTTTGAAGCCCTAGGAATATTTATATTAAATGGTGTTATTATATAATAATTAATAATGTAAAGTTGCATCCTGAAAAGAAATTCAAAGCTACGGAGGGTGTGAGGGTATAAAGTGAATCAGAGAACCATGGAGACTGTGAGGATGAGTCAGGTAGGTATTATTTCTTGCTATGACATGCAGGAGAATCTGGAGAAAGGGAATTTGGTGTGGGATTGGAGAGATTGTTGTGAGAGTTGTGGTTAAATTGATTATGGTGATAACAGACTTCTAGGCCAGGAGGAAGACAACGCAGGGAGTTTATTGCTAAAAAGTTGAGAAATGTAGGCCTGTGGCACAATTGTGAAAGATCCAAGGTGAAGGGAGTTTTGAATCCATAAGAGTGGATGAGGCAATTCTTGAACATAAAACTACATACAAGGATTTTCACCTGGAGTTCAGGTGGGAAAGCAGCAATAGAAGTTTGTGAGCTCAGAATTTATGAAGGTGCAATATTGTGAGGAGAGGGATTATGGAGGAGGCATTCCGAGGGCATCGAAGGAGGGTGCTAGGGAACAGAGGATTTGGTGCAGGAGGAGACTGTGGTGATAAATCCAGGGATGCTGAAGAAGGAAAGTAGGGCCTAAGTAAGGATCTCAGCCAAACTCCTTACTTCTCATTTCCTGCCCCCAGGTGGACTTTGGTAATATGGCACCCTGAGCAAAGACAAAATTTGGTACACCCTATAAATAGAGGAGGAGGATGTGCCCCCTGGGCTTGTCCTGCACGGCCCTAAATCCAGCGCTATTCCGCAGTCAGCTCACATTTGCTCAGTCCTCATTGGGATGACTTAAAGGACTCTACATTTTTTGCCTTTACCAAATGGGTCCCGACAACTGTTTGGTTCCCTCAGACATGGTTGGTGCCATAGGTTTTTATAATGCATATGCCTTTTCTTTGCTAAAATAAGGAATAATTACGCCGGGACTGAGCCAGCAAATGACGCAAGCGATATTCGCGAGGGAGGCGGGAGGGCTGTCTGCCTCTCCGCGTAGGAAGAAGTCGAAGAGTCCAAGAGCAAGTTGATGATATTTTCAGAAGCTGATAGGTGGGACAAAAATGTATTCGTCGTCTCCGTTTTGGTGAAAGTCTAGCCTGCTCTCCCCCTTTCACTGTTTTGCTGCACCCCACCCTCGCCCCCAAAGCCTGCAGATCTCCAATCCTCCCCGCTTTCCCCTGTGCGCTTTCTCCCCTTTCAGTTTTGGCGCCTTGCGCGCGTAGCTCCTGCGCTGCCCGCCCTTTTCCCCGGAGCCCGCATGGCCGGCGAAACAGAAGCGGCAAGTCAGGGCAGGGGAGGCGCCGCCGCCGGTCAGCACGACCCTGGCAATCCTTGCTGCTGCGGAGGAGCAGGAGGAGGAGGAGAAAGCGGTGGCGGCTACACCTCTCGGCGGGACTGGCGCAAAAAGTGGCCGGAGGAGGAGCCCTCGGAGCCCCGGGAGGCTGCAGGCCAAGCAAGGAAGGGAAGGACGCTTCTCCTTTTCTTCCTCCTCAGCTGTGCCATCTTATACGGTGTGTATAGGGGCCAAGGTCCCTTCAGCCCCCCCCCCAATATTTGAGGGGGATAGAGCCCCCCAAAGTTGATGGACATCGCCGTTCAAATAGTGTGCATGCACCATATCATGTAATCAACGACACAGGGCGGGGCTCACCTCCCCCCCCCCATTTTTATTCAAGTTGTCCCCCCTGATGGTGAGCCTTTAGTGGGGCGCCCTTCCCCAAAAGTGCCACCATACAGTAAGCAAATGTCATCGTCTTGACTGGGCGGAAGTCCTTGGGAAGAAGGAGTTGGACAAGGCAAGGTGATGGTACCAGGTGAAGGGCAGTGGTGAATTAAGGTGAGGATGGGTCTCTCTCTTTCACCTCTCCTTTTATCTCCCCTTCCCACGCACACACTCCACAGGCACCTGTTCCTGTTGTATTTTACTTAGAGAGTAAGCAGAATAACTGAAGCAGGAGCTGCTACACTGAGTTTGGCAAGGACACGCTCAAGTTGAGACCACACAGGATGTGCTCTCAGTTCAGTGCAGTAGAAAACATGCCAAAGCACAGGAAGCGTCATTTGAAGGGCTTTTTCTCCCCTGACAACATGCCAAATGTGGAAGTTCACTGTTAGCCATGCAGACACTTTCACTGAAAGTTCCCTAATTAATAGCTGGAGACTGAGGTGCAAAATCAGCATAGGTGATATCATCCTGCTGATGCCCACATCCAAGTCCCAAAATAAGCAGCGTTCCAACTTTCATCTGTCAACACAGGGCATCAAGAATATTTCTCATATACTGTACATGGGTGGGGGTTTGAGCATTTTGCCTTATTCCTTCTAATGTGATTCATGTGACCAAGAGCAGGCAAACTTCTCATCCATCCAGTCTATGGAACTGCCCACTAACAGTGCCTCAGTCTTTATCTGATTTGAGCTTCAGTTTGTTGGATCTAATCCAGTCCCATTACCAAGGCAAGATAACGGCCCAGCATATCCACTGCCAATATGTTATGCAGGAGACCCCAAAAGTCACCAAGAGGCAAAGGCACAACAATAAATAACTCTGGAACTATCGTTTACTGAACTTGAAAGAACTGGAGTTCCATGAAAGAGTGGACTTCAATGTGAATTTTGAGGAGATAGGCAGGAGCTCCTCAGTTGTATACCCCCAAGCAATACAATGCCTTCTACCATGAGGGACTGTTCTGCCCCATTGAAGGAGGGATTCCAGCCAACAAAAAATACCTACATGCTGGTAAGTAAGCCAAAAGTAGCACCCACCAATTTTGGAAGAAACTGGATCAAGCTTGGTTTAATACCTTCTCTAAGGAGTTCAGAGTAGCATACATATCATTCCCATCAAGGGGAGGCCTGGAGGAAGAGAATGAAAAAGGGCACGGTTCCTTTTTGCAGAAACCTTCCCACTATGCTCACCACTATTTGGCAATAAGCAGCTCAGGTTCAGGGCTAGCATCATGTAGTACTACAGTGGAAAGTTTGCAGAGAGTAAGAAAGTGAAGAAAGGGAATACTGTCCTTATGCTTTCCAGAGAACTTTCTCACCACTTCTCAGAGCCCTCAGCTCAACATGACTATAAAGTTCTTGTTCCAGGGTGGTTAAAGCCCAGGAGAAAAGCCCACCTGCACTAAGTGGGGGATGCATTGCAACATTCTGTTGCAGGTCCTCACATGAGCTAAACTGAAAACAAGTTCCCAAAATGTACATAAAGCAAACCATCCTGTGTCCTCTCTAGAAGACAGCTCTGTGAACCACACCCTTCTCCTCTTCCCAACCTAGACATGCTACCCCAGCGCCACTGGTTTCCTTGAATCTCCTCCCAATCCCAGTCAGGCAAAAGCAGGACTTTTGCTCTGCATTCCCCACTTCCTCAGAATCCCAGGGCTTCATGAAGCTAAATTTGAGTGTCAGTATTGAGAGGCAGCCAACTGCTGTTCATTAGTCCGCCAGTTTTTGCAAGACTCATACTTTTGAGGCAGATATCACACTTCTCTAATTGAAAGGCTGGCCCTAGGTAACACTTTTCATTGAAAACAGTTTCTGCTTATGAATGGCTGTAGCCAAGTAAGAGCATCACTCCAATGCCATATGTAAACATTCAGTAGACTGTAAATATTATAACTGGGAGCTGGTATATGGACTGTGGATACCAGAAGTTATTACATTCTGAAGCTAATCGAGTGTGGACCTGACCACTAATTTGAGAGGCCACTGGAAACTCCATGTAAGAGCAGGGTATCTTGTTCAATAAATCAGCATTAAAATTCATCTATATTGTTACTCTTGATAGGTAAAAATTATGCAGGAAATCATCCTCATGTTCCTGAAAGAAGAAACGGGAATAAATGAGCAAACTTTTATGGCAATGATGATGGAGATGTCTTTGTTTTGGTGAAGAGGGATGGACTTCCTCCTAAAACAAGATCTAAATGTTCTGATCCAGATTTAGGTTCACAAGAAAATATCCAAGAAAATACAAGCCATTGATTACTGGTATTCTTCTCCCATCTGTTGGGAAAAAAACAGGTTCTCAAAGTGAATGGCCTATTGCATTATTCAGTACTACCAGTTGTAACATAATAGTTAAAGGTAACGCCAGCCTATCTAGCAAGGACTTTGTGATGATCAACAAAATGATGGATGTTGAAGGTCTCTTGGTAATTATTATATGCTATATAATAATTCACTACAAATCCAATTATTGTCCATTATTCTGTATTTCTATCGAGTTTTATTTCTTCAAGGAGAAATGCGCTCAGCTCTGGCTTTTGCTATCCTCAACCCCATGTTTTCTTACTGATTCAATATGGAAAAACACGCAACACTGCAGCTTGATATAATCAAGATCTTTATTGATCTCATGGTAACAGCAACCATTGGTGAGAGTGTTTTCCCTAAACACCTGTTTCAGTAAAAACCAGATTTGTACAGAAGTAGCCCACGGATTGTTCAGACGACTTCTGTTTTCTTTTAAACCAGGATTACATTTAGACAAAGACAGAATATGGAGGGTGAGGAAGGACGTGTTCAGTAAATAGGAAGGAGACAGGTATAACCAATTAAAAAAAAAAAATGTGTCAGAGACATTCAGTAATTTTATTGGCAGCAGCCTCCACCCTTTTCCCGAGGAGGCCACAAAAACCCAGAAAACAAGCTGCCCCACAAATGTTAATAATTCTTCTCCTGTCTAAGGTGAAGAAAGGCACACTGGATTACCATCCTGCAGAGATGCAGATTGACATGAGAGAGGGAGATTGCAAGAGGAGGAAGGGAAGTCCTGTTGTGTTCTTGATGTAAACACAGACCAAGATGCTGATGAAATCTTCCACATCTTATTTGACTCGCACACATACTTTTTATACCTGGTTCCTGCTGCATTTGCATTTTGGGATCAAGATAAATTATCCTTGGATGTTGTAAAGCTGGTTTTGTGAAATATGTGCTCTGCTAAACCAGATATTCCCTATGATCAGCCCTAAGTAAAATTTCTCCCTGCATTAAAAGCATCAACACAGTTCATTATTTCTCTAAAAATTCATATATATATCTATATATATATTTATATATATTTGTGTGTGTGTATAAGCATCCACCCACATACATATACATATTTAATTTCTGCACTCACCCTTTCTCCACACAATAGATTTATAATTTTCCACAGTTACCCAATTTTGCTGATGACTATCAAAAGCCAATCTTTCAACCTCTCAAGCTTTCTGTGCAGCATAATGTCAGGATGAAGGAGACAAAAAGAAGAAGAGAAGAAGAAGAGTTTGGATTTGATATCCCGCCTTTCACTCCCTTTAAGGAGTCTCAAAGCGGCTAACATTCTCCTTTCCCTTCCTCCCCCACAACAAACACTCTGTGAGGTGAGTGGGGCTGAGAGACTTCAGAGAAGTGTGACTAGCCCAAGATCACCCAGCAGCTGCATGTGGAGGAACAGGGAATCAAACCCGGTTCACCAGATTACAAGTCTACCGCTCTTAACCACTACACCACACTGGCTCTGAAAAGAAAAGAAAAGAAAAGAAAAGAAAAGAAAAGAAAAGAAAAGAAAAGAAAAAGGCAAGCAGATCAATGCCACACAGAATGTGCATAAGGAGCAGCTAATTTCTGTAAATCCATTTTATGAACTGTTGCGATCAAGTTTATGTCGCAGGGGCATAAACAAAGTTTACTTCTTAAAATGCCTATCAAGGTTTCCTATACGAACTCTTTTACCATTATGAACAATTACGGAAATGCAGAAGGGACTATTCTCCCAGCCCAAGGAGAGAAAGAAAAATTGAGTTAAAACTCATTGCTACATCAATCAGCCAAGTACATTTAGAGAGAAATAAAATTAGCACAAATGAAAAAAAAAAAAGGAGTGAAACATCTCTTCATCTTTGACGCCAAAATATCCCAACTAGAAAACTACTCCAGAATGTTTTAGCACAGTCCTGAGACCCAAAGTGAAATACTGAATATAATCAATGGCTAACTATACTAGTGGAAATAAAACAATCTACTGAAATTTCAAGGACAGTATCATCAATGGTTGAGAGGCACCAGAAATTGCAAAGAGAAGTATCAGAGCTACAATCGCAGCAGGAACCCAAGGCTGACATTAGAATGTCACTCCCCGGTGTGAAATTGGTGCTGGTTGCTTGTTGGGATCTAGGACAAGAAATGGCCTACTGATGTGAAATCTCAAACCTTCCATGGGTCTCTTAAGGAAACTAGCAGTGCCTTAGTTGATTTACAATGGTAAATCCCACCGGCAACTTACATCCTATGTACACAACCAAATACCATAGAATGTGACTCTTAAAGTAATAGTGACTGTGATTTTTAATTGGGGTCTGGAAACATTTTTCATTGGTGGAAATACTTGTACAACTTGATACAACGCTGTGCTAGTGATCTTTGGTGACAGCACGAAGAACTCCACCACCGATTTGGCCAACTTTTCCAAATGTGGTTTCTGTTCAAAGTCAATAAACACAGAACAGATTCCAAGGCCACATTTAAGCATCCATTATGTTGCTGTTAGTTCAGTACTCTAAAGGTGTTACTAATACAACAGAAGTAAGTCACAGTAGAAGTTAAGTACTTGAGTATCTTCAATTCTAGTCTATGTCACAAAAACTGGTGATATGTATGAGTCGGTGAGCTACCTATCAAGATACTTATCATGGGGGAAATTAAGCAAAAGTGTAACTACATATTCCTGATAAGACTCCTGATTCCAGACCGTCACAATCATCCCCCTTTAAAATGAAATACTGACTCGGTTCCCAATCTTTCTACTCCACTCGACTCATCTGCACCAAACCCTTGGTTGCGAGAGCCAGCTGTGGTTCCCAAATACAAAGGTGTAGGAATGAAAGGCTTACTAAAGTGACAATTCTTGAGGGCTGTAAGGGTTCTTACAGGCATCGCAAGCCCAAATGTCCAATTTTAGCCAAGGGCCAACAAAAGTGCTCTTTGAAAACCTGGGATCTGACTTGTTATTGCAACAAGAAACTCACGATGCAAGATTTAATGTAGAAACAAGGACAGCCAGGTGTTGGAGCTTGAATACTCTTGTATAGGTAAGGAAGGGCGTTGGAAACATAAGGCATAGTAGAGGCTCAGGCCTCCTGGCACGTTTTCCTTTCAGCGGCAGTTATGTCAGAAAGCTGGAAGTCTAGAAGCCAAGTTGAAGCAGAAAACTGCCTACTCCAACCACAGGTTTCAGCCAATGTATGAACTACATTTACCATTTCTTTTTGCATGGTGTTTTGTACATGTTCTCGGTTATCTCAGAATGAAGGCACACCCAAAACGCATGTTATCTAGCTATTTCTGGCAACATGCCCCAAAATCATATACCACTGTGCCATGTCATTGGGTTTCTTTTTCAGTGGTGGTTCCCCCTGCCCCACATCAGATGTCTCTTCATAACATCGCAATGTTTGAAGCCACAATTTGCTTCCTTACTACACTAGGCGATAAGGGCAGCTATATTCCTTCTTCCAGGGTAGCCTCATAATTCCCAATATTCCAATACTGTATTAGCTAGTGGCCCTAATGTACTTTAATCAAAGGCATAGTAAGAAGTATCCTACAATTTCAGCACTAATGGGGGTGGGGGGGGGAATGTTTGCAAGTGGGGTAAGCAAGAGATACGGTTCATGCTACAACTCTCTTTGGCTTTTTGCACACAATGTCTGGGCTCAGACACAACTGTGATGTCCCTTTACTGCAAGATTGCCTGGCCATCCAGTTTGGGAGGCAAAGCACATTTCTGGCCTCCAGAACAGCCACAGAATACAGACATTGGCCATCCCTGACTCATCACTTACTGGTGTGAATAAAGACAAGCTAATACAGACTGATCAATAAGGCTGTCAAGTGATTAAATAAATCTTAGCTGATGGTTAAGTTTTAGTCAGGTAACTAATTAAAACTGCATGTATTTGCATATACAATAGCTTTAAAAAAAACCCCATACCAAATAAAGGGTAACATTGCCTTAAAAGATATATTACCCATTTTCTCTCACAAATGGAGGGGCGGCTCTAAAATGGGTGTTTTCACTGCAATTTGTAGAAGTACTTGTATTAAAGTTTATTTTTTCAATCTACTGTTCCTTTTTTCTGCTGACCAAAATGTTTGATAGACTAAATATTGCAGCCCTGGTAATCTAAAATGACTGGTATAGATCAGAGTTGTCACAGCAGCACTTGGGAGTCTCAGCCAGCCAAAGATGCTTTTAAAAAGCAAGATAAAATGAAATCTAAACACCCACCATATAGCTTTGGTGGTGACATTGTGAGGAAGACACAATATAAGAAATTGCAGTTTTGAGTTTGTGGGGGTAAAAATGCTAACTTGCTGTTGGGGTTTTTTGTTTGTTAACTTTTTACTCACTCAGCCATCAAGTAGAAATCTTTCAAGTAACATCATTACAGCATAAAAGCCAGCAGCAAACATAATTTTAAGTGACTGCCGAGGGTTAAACACCATTCCTCAGTGCAGTTGCAAAAAACTGCACTGTTGTTGTTGTTTTTAAAAAAGTGCAACTTTCCATCTTAGTATCTTGGAATCAGGATTAATAGTAATGGGAAAGGGCATGTTCGGAGTGCCTGTGTGTTCTGTCGTCTTAAAATGGCAAGCCACTGAATATGTATTTGTGATTGTTCAGTCAACACAACTTATAACCTGATGGGGAATCGGTTTGATCTCTTGCATAAACCGGAGCACCACTTGGAAGCACAGGATGCAGCAAGAAGACTATACAGAGAACTGCAATTGCACAGGCGTTTAAAGGAATCTCCCCCCTCCTTCAAACTAGACAGCCAGAACTATAAAGGCTGCTGTGTAGGCTTAGTGTTCAGTTGGCTCGGCTCAGCACTGCTGTATGCTAGAGAAGTGATGGGCGCAGCTGGCAGCCCAGGGCCCTTTCATATAGCTCCCCCAATCCTTATGCTGTGTTACCTCAGCCCTTTTCTTCAGCATGGAGCAGTCACAGGCAAAGGGCTTTCTGCCATCTCCCCAGAAAGAGTTCTCTCCTTGGGCAGCTTGGCTACTCACTCCCCTGGGCAGGCCAAGACACAGGCAAAAAGGGACTGGGCAACTGAAATGCACAAGGGGGATAAACCTCCGGCATAGCCTCTGCAGAGGAAAGGCACCAAGGAGCCCTTAGCCCATTCAACTCTCAGAGCAACTGTTGCTGGCCCTTCAACCATTGTTCCATCAAAATGATGCTCTCTTAAAAACTAAGTTGTTCGCCATAGAGAAATAATCCAGGAGATGCTATCAACCTTTCTTCTTTCATGGCCACGACTGAATCACCTGGCTGGGTATTAAAATAAATGTAAGATTTATTGGTTTCTTTGTGGCACTCATGCCCGGGGTTGGTTTTTTGGGGGGAGTGCCTTACAAATATCTACCAATTTATCCTCATAACAACACTGTGAGCTAGGAGTCTATTGTCCCCATCTTAACAAGTGGGGAACTGAGGCACAAAGAGACTTGCCTGGAGACATGCTGGAAACTTGCTGCAGAACAAGAAAGAGAAATGTGATCACCTACACTGAACTATTCAAATAGCCTTTCTTTCCTTATCTTTGTCCAAAAGATCACAGAGGCAACAGCAGCAGCAGCAGCAGCAGCAACAACTAAACTGATTGTGACACATAGAAAGCCCTGATGCATTTCATGCTAAGAGATATACTTTCTGTTATGAGGTGGAAGCAATGGTACTACCAAATGTCTTTCGTAGTATGTAACCCCTTGGAGATTTGGGAGAGTGTGCAAGTTTGAAGCCATTCCTTTAGTCCAAGAGAGTTTCTGAAAAATACTATTAGAAAAGTGGCTGTCAGCAACACCTGAAGTACAGCCCTTCTCCTCCTCTTCCTCCATCTCACCAATTAAGAGCGCATTCCTAACAATGTCAACCCTGAAGTCCTACTGAATTCAACAGGGCTTACTCCCAGGTAAATGGGGTTACGACTGCAGCCTAAATTGGCTTAGGTCATAGACAAATCCGAGTTCCACTACAGTCAGCACTGCAGAGCAAACGGTCTCTGTTCTGCCTCATCAACAGAAAAGCCGACGAGGTTCCAGAAACAACTGCTGGCAATTATGCAAGAGGAAGGATGGAAATTCAACTGTGCCCTGACTCTGGGCTGGACTTAATAGTGCACTTCAGAACTACCCTGACCAAAAACAAAGCAAAATCAGGAAGTTTTGCAACGCGGCTAAAGAGCATCCCCTCTGCTTATCACAGCTTAGTTCACTTTTGCACCACCACCACTTTTAAGGGGCAGTGTTGCCTTCTCCAGAAACATTGCAAGCAGAGCCTATTCCTGAGAGATCAACAGTTACAAAGCAATTTTGCTCCTATATTCACATTTTAGTGCAGGCAAAAAAGAAAAAAAAAAGTTACTAAACCCTCCCTTTTAAATCACAAGAAAAGATCTTTGCCAATTTATAGAAGAGATGTTGGGGCAGAATTCTATTCCAAGGGATGAGTTCATGTGTTGGAAGTTATCTCTGTTACCAATGCCTATTCATTTGTGTTCAGCTTAACTCCCAGGACCGATTCAGAAGTTACAAGTATAGCGTGGCTGCCACTTTCCCTGAGGCTGGGATACCGTGCTACAGCTACCAAGCTACAACCGAATGAAATCCTTTGGGGGAAATTGCCACATCACACTGTGACATCCACTGTGGACCATACGATCCATTCATGCCATTTGCAAACACTACCAGAGCAGGATGAGATCCTGCCCCAGGAAAAAGAGGCCGCCACGGCATACTGATACCCAGTGCTTTTTTTCTTTAAAAAAATGTTTAGGGGTACTCTCATTTTCCTACTCATATTGAAATACTGCCCCTCAATGAGGCCAAACTTAGATTCACAAAATGTTTAGGGGTATGCGTTCACCTGCGTCGTTGTCCCCCCAGAAAAAAAGCACTGATGATACCATATGAACTGCTGCGACCATCAACCGCTTAGTACCTGGGAGAAGGCTGACATCTAAGCAAAGGAACTTTAGCAGCTGTCTTCTTGAACACGCTTTTTGTGTGTTCCAAGCCCGACTTACTTCCAAGTAAACATGCACAGGAATGTGATGTAAATCAACCTACCAGCTGTGCATATTAATAAAAATTGTTTGCAGGGAGGGAAACCTAACATACCTGGCATATGATGCCCGCCATGTTTCATAAGCAGCATCATATTCAAAACATTCGTTCCTGTTATGTCTCTTCGGCTGCCTGCACGTAGGTTCTGCTAGGTACTCACACTAAAAATAGTCAGATTAAAAAAGGTTTGTTTTACTCGAGAAAATTGGTTTTAATGGATCGATCTAGCCAATTAAACGTGACAAAATATTGCAGCCTTAGGGAGATGCATTTTTACACAGTTCAAGTTATCAGCTAGCACCGCAACCAAGGCATGAACTCATCCACTCTCACAAAGCAGCCTGACTGCCTTATAATTCCCACGATGAGTGGGCTCCCTGCCTTTCAAGCCCAGGCAAGCAGTTCACCCATAAGAATCGAATGAAGTGAGGCCATCAGCAACTAAAGGGTACCTTGCTCACCCAGCTGATTTAGTAATGTGTGAACTCAGGAAATGTGCAAGAAGATGGGTGAACAGGATCACAGTTGGGTGGTTTTGCTCCAATAGGCTTACTAACTTTTTGATTGCCCGCCACCCCAAGTCACACATCACGAAATCAGAATGGCATATTCGAACAGCCCAGTAAATAAATCTTAGGGTGTCCCAAGCTTATGCAAGAGCACTAGACTCTTGCGAAGCCTATTCTAGTCAAGCACAGCCAGGGTGTTTCAATGAATCCTTTTGGCACAATAGTAGACTTGGAAAGAATCCGGTAGATGTTAACAGCAGCAAAAATGGGAAGAGTAGACTTGAAGACAAACAGTCCAGAGGACCATCAAGTATGGTATTAAGTCAGAACGAAATGTGGTTCTCCTTTAACACTGATGGGTTCAAATTAGGAAGCTGAAGAGAGAAGGGTTGTTTTTTTGAAATGGGGAGTTTCTAGCAGGCACTAGGAGGAAATATGCATGATTTGAGTGGTGGCTCTTTCTAGGTTTCCCACCTGTTCTTCGGAACAGGATGGGAACTTATAATTTGGAAAGGCGTCACAGCAAAGCCCTTGTACAAGACAGAACCCCACCAAGTGCCGAGATATACTAATTAGTAAGGAGATACGGAAGAATCCGAGTGAGTGCACTGCACACACAAATGAAAGATACACAGAAACAGGTTACCAAATGGGATTAAATTGACAGCAGTTAAGGGAGAGGAGAACAACGGCAGTGTTGTGTCCCTTCAAGCATATATCCACCCCTTCCGTGGCCCCTTTTTGTGGTGTTGTTGTGGTTTGCAATAATTATCCAAATGCTGATGGAAGCCAAGTTCTCGCGTGTGCATGATTTGAGAAGTTGTCTCTAAAGTGCGAGAAGCCAAGGGACACTCCTTAGCTCTATAAATTTATCATGGGTTTCCATTCAGTCACAAACCAGGGATATGAAAGGGTTAAAAACAAAAAGTGGGGGGGGAGAGCAAAGGAGGAGGGGTGAAGCATTGCATGGCTAATGGGAATCGAGGGGAGTGGGGTAAATAGTCCTCTTATCCTTTGGCACTTCAAAAGCTGAAGTGAAGATTCCAGTGGAAAACAGCTTCTTCTTCTTCCATCCTTCAGTTGTTGATCCTGTTGGCCAAATCAGATGTGCACAGGTGATCAGGAGTTGCTGTCTCCCCATGGTTGCCCCTCATGGAAGATCAGATGTCCATCTCAAACTGAGCATCATCACCTGGTTGAAGGACAAGAGGACGCAAGTCAGTATGGGGTGGGTTGAGGAAGCATCACACATGTACAGTTTTAAGTGTCCTCCTAAGAGGCACGGTGAGTTTCCCTGTCAGCCCTCCATGACATTTGAGGCAGGCCTCATTAATACATATAGGAGACAGGGGTGTGTGCTGTTCAGATTGTCGTTGTGGGGTGCACACGCGTGCACGAGTGCCTTAAAAAATAAAACAAAATTCCTTCAAAGTAGGAAAACAGCACAGCAGAAAGGATTGGTCTGGAATCGTTTCCAGATAGAGTATGCAGCTGCTGGTGTTTATATATGCATGTATAAAATTCATAATGTGGAGCAAAACTCCACATTTTGTCACTTTTATTTACACACACAGAGAGAAAGAGAGAGAGAGAATTTAAAAAATACAAAAAAACCAACAATCCATACAAGTCTGTATATACTTTTTGTATACTGAAGTGGTACAATTTATTCTACATCTGCAAGATTGTGCTACTTCATTCTAATGAAGCGATGAGGAAAATGTGGCCCTGTGGACGTTTCTGGACCACAACTAACCACTGGCCATGCTGGCAGAGGCTGATGGGAGTTGTAGTCCATCAACGTATAGTAGGTCTAAAATTGCCTTAACTTTACAAGGCTTTTCTCCCAGGGATGGGGAATACTATTTATTTTAGTTCATTCATTGCAAAAAAGAAAAAAGCGTATCACTTACATTCTTTTATTCTCCCCCCCCCCCCCTTGCTTGAAATAACGTGTGTTTCTCTTTTGTGATTGGTGGTCAAACCCTCCTTTTTTATTTTTATTTTTTATCTTGGCTCCAATTTCCATCCCATGAACCCTAGCCACCATAGCCAATGATCATGGATGATGAAAGTTGTAGTCCAACAACTTCAGGAGGGCTGCAGTTTGACAATCCCTTTTCCAGGCGCCAAGTGAAGACCTTTCTATTTCCCAAGACTAGTCAGCCAAGTTGCTTTTTATTCTTTGTTTCTGCTGTCCTATTTTTAGATGTCTGCTGTTTACCAGTTTGTTTGATCTAATTTTGTGTAAATTATTGTTATCATCACTGAAGCAGGGGGCATAACTTTAAGTATATACTGTACTTTTCCGTGTATAAGACAACTTTTTTTTCATGTAAGAATCATGCTTAAAATGGGGGTTGTCTTATACATGGGTAGTGTATAGGGTGGGCGTTAGATTGGTTGCTGCCGTGGCTGTCAGCAACTATTGTGCGTGTTTCTGGTTGATATGTCAATGGGTGCTGTTGATTGACTGATGTTGCGGCAAGTGTGCAGACAATTGGTAGCTTCTGCCGGTGAGGGGACAGACAAGAGGTGGGAAAAAAGCTCAACAACTCTGTGCTATCTCCTCCCATTTTCTGAAACTGGGTCCCCCAAAATAGGGGGCGTCTTATACACGGGAAAATACGGTATACAGTACATACGTATAGCATGCTCTAGATGTATGTTTCTGGAGTGAACTTGATCACTATCTTCCTGATGATCATATGCCTGTACATCACAAAATCTACACATTTATTCCCCTATTTAAACACAAATACCAATAACTCATGTTTGGGACCAGTCAAATCATATATTAAAATGCATGCCAGATGCCACTGGCCTCATTTTCCCCACTATAGGTTTGCTGTCCAACTCCCATTTAGTCTAAATATATGCTTGCAGCCAATAGTCCTAATGGATGGCTTGAAATCTAGCTCTCCTAATGGATATTTCATGCTCCAGATAGTCTATGTGAGCAAGTTATGTTATCAAAACCACACGGGTGTGGGGAGGTGGAGATCGTGTCAGGAAGTGGGGATTGTGTGACCTACAACCTCATACGTCTGGACTTGAATTTTCACCACACCATCCAAAATCCAAGACAACCTTCAGGTAATTCACCAGTGTTAAATAGTTATGACAGAACAGGAGGCAGTTTCCTGTTTGTCAATCAACTTATGCTTTTACAGAGTTTTTAATAGCCTATGGGCGATAATTCATCATACGAGCAACCCACACAAGATCAGTGCAACAGTTCACTGAGTCTGCGCTCCATACGCAGAGGCTCCTTAAAGACAAAGAAAAGCACTATATCCCACAACTTTGAAATAAAAAGATATATGCTGCACTGAGGAAAGAAATGACATGATTTTGAAGCAAAACTTTACGAAACCCTAAAAGTCGATCATGGAAAAGTTATACAACAAAATGTGCCATGCTCTTACCAATTATAGGCTTCCCGTCATGATTGTTCAGATTGTTTACTTCCACTTTGGAATCCTCAGTCATTGTACCAGGGCTGGTAACTCCTGGGATATTTGGAAGGTGGCAAGGAGGAGTCTGAGCCATGGGAGAATTCCGGCGATCTAACAGAAACTTGCGGTCATAGATGATTCGGGTACCTGGGGGCGGAGGAAGAAGATAATTGGCCTATCAGAATCATTTTCCAATAGATGAGGTTACAAACAATACCCATATAATAACTCAAGTAAGGCCCAAGTCTTTATATACCATAGATTCCTGCATATTAGGCAACTGGGTGTATAAGACGACCCCCCAAATTGGCATCTGCCAATTTGGGGGGTCGACTTATACGCCCAGTCTTATACGCGACAGCTTCGCTGGGCAGCGGGCTCCGCGCCGGGAGGAAGCTGCCCGGTGAAGCTGCCCAGCGATGCTAAGCCGGCTTGGCATCGCTGGGCAGCTTCCTCCTGGTGCGGAGCCTGCCGCCCACTGTCGCTGCCCAGTGAACCCATACCCGGCGTATAAGACGACCCCTGACTTTTTAGAGGATTTTCCAGGGTTAAAAAGTCGTCTATGGTAAGCTCATCAGTTTGCTAATTAATTTGCTGCAAATAATAAACTTATTTACAAGGGCATAAATCCCAATGAATAGGGCTGCCATACATCCAGAATTGACGTCGGGGTGAGGGGATTTCCGAAAGGTAGTGCTTTGTTCTAGATCTTAGGCATTTCAATCGAAAAATCATGTTTATTGTAAAACAACTCGGGGGTTCATCTAAAGAAAGCTCAACAACTTTCGGGCTAGCCTAGTTTTTACTTTTTGAAATATGGGAACCCTACCATTGAACGAACTAGGGCTTAAATCTGAGTGGACAGACTCAGAACTGTACTGCAAGTAGAATCAATAGACTGCCATTTTCACGCTGAGTGGGTATGGCTCTTTATTTTCTTTTTAAAGAAACAGCATTCACTGACTATTATGCATGGATGTCAATTTCCTAGGAGAGATGAAAACCAGTTTTCTCATCTATATATTCTAAAGATGGCACATCTGACTACACGTGTAGCATGTAGCTATAGATGGGGACCCCTCATGCTGCTTCCCTGCAGTCCTGTTAAAGGTGCATGTGGCTTTCACATCAGTTCAACAGGAAGGGATGCTGGGAGGCAATGTGCCTTGGAATACCAGGTGCCGAGGGCAACACAACAGGGGAAGAGACTTGCTTTAATGCCCTGCCTGTGGTTTCTTGATAGTTTCAGACATCGACCACTGAGAGAAACAGCATGCTGGACTCAATAGACTTTGGTCTCAAATCCAGCAGGGTTCATGTTCTAATCTGAGATGCCTGGCTAGCTTAGTTAGTTAGAGCATGGTGCTGATAGCACAAAGGTCGCAGGTTCGATCCCCAAATAGGACAGCAGAATATTACTGCATTGCAGGCAGTTGGACTAGATGATCCTCAGGGTCCCTTCCAACTCTACAATTCTATGAATACAAGGAGAAAACAGAGAAGTTTGTGTCTCTGACCAGGGTTTGAAATTAGCAGGGTGCCAGACGCATTTTGCTCCATTTGTGAGCAATTCAAAAAGTCTAGCTGCTACTTTTTGCATCTGGTTGACACTCAAAGATAGATAATATACTAAGGAGTTTAACAATAAAGAGTCGAGTGTTTTGAAAACCGAAGTATGGTACCAATATTTTCATTGTAAACACCAAATTAAACATGCATTAACCATGTCTGCTAAAAATGTGATAATAACAATGTGTCATGTGAATTACGTATTAATTCATGCTTATCAAAAGAATACATAGTGCTGCCGACATCCCCCCTCCCCCAAAGTGGCGACCAAACATTCTGTTTTGGCGCCCACAACCCAGGTCCCGGAAGCCATTTGGCTCCTAGCTTTTCTATCCCAGTTTCTAACACTGTCTCTGACAACATGTCACATAACAACAAAACTCTGGTGACTGTATATTTACAGGAAATGCTCGTGGCCAACCAAACAAGCTGTTCTTCTCTGTCACCACAGAGCTCCTTTCGGAAGGCAATATTATGAACTCTGCTTCATTTCACAGTAAGAGCAGAGCTGTAATCTGAACAGCAGTGCTGTATAGTTTAAACAGCAGTTATCTGGTTGTTTGGTTTGGATGAAACCCTAGAGGCACCAGTCTGGAATTAATTCCATCTCTGTATGCAAAAGGGAGAAAAGTGAGGCAAGGCTGAACACTTCAGAAACAGGAGGAGACTTTTAAAAACTTAACAGGGAGGCAGGGAAGCACATGGAACACACTTCTATTCCAAACCCACCCACTCTCCATATCTGGTCACACTTCTTAAATCCCATCTTCATCATTTGGCTAAATTCCTGTGATCTGACCATCCCTCCCATTAGGGTTGCTTTGTTTTTGTGGAGCTATACACCTGAGCCTCCAGTTTCCTTTTGCAGTCAGTAAACAAAATGGCTTGAGTGGCTGCAGAAGTACTACAAACAACCAAACTGTGTCTTTTACTGTGGCTTGGGCCCAACACAGGTAAGCAACTGCTTCCTCCCTTACGATGAATCATGCTCCACTAAGATTAGGAGAGTGAAACCCTTATAACAGCACCGTTTGTGCACATTCCTAGGATGCAGAGGTAATACAGAAACTGAACAACCCAGGCTTGTAAACAACCACTCGGCCAAATCAGCTGTGAAAGGTAAGCAGTATTTCTAAAGGAACAGCAAAGGAAACTTTTGTAAACTAGACAAAAATTGTTCCTCGCACTGCCAACCTTTCCTTCAGGCCACAAATGCTACAAAAGTGACTAAAGGTGGGTATTTAAAAGGTACACAGGATCAAGGCTTGAGGGATAGCAACTTTTGCAGACCTATTTACAAGATTAAAATAACATGCACAAAATCCTAGCAGCTTTTTAAGAGGAGAAAATACTGGAAACGTGTAAGTCGTTTCAGTTTAAGAACCTAGAAAGAAGGCACTTGAGGTTTCCAGCAACCACCTGTTGCTGTCGACATTTAGCACATTCCCAGGAACCTATTCTCTCTGCTTGGTAGCCTTTTTTCTGCAGCTCTCCCATTTTTTTTACTCTGCAGTATTTATTCTAAAACCAGCTTACAATAAATCAGAACCCAAAACTCCCCATTTCTGCAAGAGGAAAAGCACAGCAAGTATAAAGAATTACAAGAAAAATTATGCAATTTATACATTTTGTTCCAGTTGCTGGACTTGAGCTCAGAGGTTTCTCTGCTGAAGAAGGAGTAAAGGTAAAGGTAAAGGGACCCCTGACCACTAGGTCCAGTCGTGGCCGACTCTGGGGTTGCGGCGCTCATCTCACTTTATTGGCTGAGGGAGCCAGGTCGTGTGGCCAGCATGACTAAGCCGCTTCTGACGAACCAGAGCAGTGCACAGAAACGCCGTTTACCTTCCCGCCGGAGCGGTACCTATTTATCTACTTGCACTTTGACATGCTTTCGAACTGTTAGGTTTGCAGGAGCAGGGACTAAGCAACGGGAGCTCACCCCGTTGAGGGGATTCGAACAGCCAACCTTCTGATTGGCAAGTCCTAGGCTCTGTGGTTTAACCCACAGCGCCACCCGCGTCCCTTGAAGAAGGAATAGGGGCAGGCAAAAGCATGGCCAGGAGATATACCGTATTTTTCGCCCTATAGGATGCACTTTTTCCCCTCCAAAAATGAAGGGGAAATCTGTGTGCATCCTATGGGGCGAATACAGGCTTTCGCTGAAGCTTGGAGAGCGAGAGGGGTCAGTGCGCACCGACCCCTCTCGCTCTCCAGGCTTCAGGAAGCTATCAGCAAGCCTGGGGAGCCCGCGGGAGTTCCTGCAGGGCTCCCCATGCTGCGGATAGCAGCCTGCCACCCGGTGCGCGAGATGCCCTGAAGCAGAGCGCCCCGCGCTTCGGGCAGACATTGGCCAGCCCCACAAGCTCGGGGGACAGCGGGGAGGCGCAGCGCCGCCATCCCGCTGTTCCCCGACCTGGTTTTGGGGGGGAAATAAAGGGGAAAATTTTCCTTTATTTCCCCCCCCAAAAATTAGGTGCGTCCTATGGGACAGAGCGTCCTATGGGACGAAAAATACGGTATCAGCCTTCCAGTAACTTCCATGAAGATGTCTATTCTGTTGCCGAAAGGTATTCCCTTCCAAAGTTGCTAGCTGAGCTAACTCAGTCTTGCAATCCAACACTTCGATCACATTTATCTTGGAAAAGGTACCACTGAGTTCAAGTAGTAGCTTAACATCTGCATAACAATCATCATTATATGTGAAGGCACTGCAAGTGATGGAATTTAGACGCATAACTTGTCCAAAAAGTCTACTGGAAGGAGAAGGGCCAGCTAATAGGCTGTGGGTTCTGTTATGTTCTCTGCGACAGCAATACAACCAACAGATGCTGCGGTTGACACTGAGGAACGAGGGCGAGTTTCATAATCATTTTTCTGGTCATTAACCTCATTAAAATACAGATACAAAAAGGAAAGTAAGCAAAGGCATTTGAAACTAAGAGGTGCAAGCTGAGGGTTAGAAGCACGTATTAGAATAGCTGATCACTTGGAAATACTATTGAAAAAGAAGCTGTTAAATTCTACCCATAAATGAACTGAAGTTCATAAACTCCCCCTCCCCCAGTGTGGTGGCTTTATGAAACTCAAACTTGATATACACAGTATGTGTAAACTGTAGCTTTGAATAAGTAAAATAAAGTACAGGGGTAAAATACCCTACCCCACTATGGTCCAAGATAAGCAATAATACTGGGAGAGAGATGAACAACTCGTTTGCAATGCTGCATTGCAATGTAAGGGTTTTCCTAGCCAAATCTGCCAGCTCACTTATTCCACCATCCCAAACCGAGATCCCAAAAAAGCAGCATAATGCAATTTTGCCCCCGTTTTCATTGTTCATTTCAAATGTCTCACCCATGGGCGGGCTACTTGGCAACAAAAATACTTTGTATCCTGTACCAAAAGAAAAGCCCCTCTTCGTGTTTGAACAACAGAACAAACACAAGACTACAAGCTCAGGGGAACTGAGGTCAACAAGAACCATTCTGATACTGTAGCCTACCTCTCACCCCAAACGTGCACACAAAGTTTATTTTTATGTGCTAGATTATCAGTTTATCTCTGCGCCTGAACAGTCTCGGAACTCTGGGCCCTTGATCTTGACCGCCTCAAGCAACGCAGCAGTCTGAAACTAAGAAGTATTTGCACACGTATCTTGTGTTTTGCAGCTTTAATCCAGAGGGAATAATGAGCCTGAAGACTACTTTCTCCCTTGAACTTGAAAACAGGGTGGTGAGGCCTATTGTCACTGAGCAAGGATTGCCTGTAGTGATTATAAATTAAAGGTCTTCTTAGCAGCTATATATGGGGAATAGGGGAGAGAAGAAACTACAGTGGTACCTCGGGTTAAGTACTTAATTCGTTCCGGAGATCCGTACTTAACCTGAAACTGTTCTTAACCTGAAGCACCACTTTAGCTAATGGGGCCTCCTGCTGCTGCCGCACCGCCGGAGCACGATTTCTGTTCTCATCCTGAAGCAAAGTTCTTAACCTGAAGCACTATTTCTGGGTTAGCGGAGTCTGTAACCTGAAGCATATGTAACCCGAGGTACCACTGTACTGGCACAAGGAACAGACATTGCCTCTCCAAAGCACAAAGCTAGAAATGCTATTGGAAAACCCTAATGGTTTATATTGATTTTTTTATTATAATTGTGATTATCTAGTGGCAATATTCTTCAGTTCTTGGAAAATAAGCAGGCAACTTGCCTGAATTGGGGGGGGGGGGGGAGACACATACACTGTGGGTTCGAAGTTTTCAGCCCACAAGGCTCCTAAGAGGCCTGCTGAGAGGTTGCTTTTCAAGGCAGGTTTCAGCAGAAGTGTTAATACTTGAACATTCATGTCTCTTTGCTCCTGGAACCCATCTAATCCTCACCCACCCACCCCCGTTGTTGACCTGGGCAACGTTCCAGTGTCCATGGCAGGTAGTAAGGCACACTCAGTGCTTTCAAATGAAACAAAACAAATTCAGAATGAGCATGGAATTTGTCTTCTAACAAAACAGAAGAAACTCTGTATAAGCTGGGGAACCAATCCAAATGTTGCTAAATTTCTGTGTTTTTTGCCCCTTCTCAGTTCCTCATGACTGCTGGCACTCCTAAGAAGCAAGCTGATACTTTGTCCTTCTAAGTTCCTTCTCCTTTACACATCTACAGCTACACTCAGGAGTAATATTCAGTTTCTGATGCTTGCTATTTTGCTCCAATTCCTGGAACAGTAGAAGTGGCCTAGCAAAACAAGGCCCCCGGGTTCCAAGAATGAAAATATGAATGTTTGGAGATCGTAGAATCATAGTATCATGCACCTAACATTGTTTTCAAAACCAAATTGCAGTCAGGCCAGCTTGATCTGCAGGCTCTGTCCTTTTTCATGATTATTTCAGTGTAGGAATGACCTAGGCAGATTCAGTAAGATGGGGGTAGGTAAACCAGTTTAGCATGGCTTACCTTAAAAAAAAAAAAGGAAGGAAAGAACCCCTTTGTCCAGTAAAGAATTTTAAAATGATAAAGCAAGATATTGTATTTGTATGGATTTCTTACGTCTTTATGGACAAGTGATCCCAAGTATGCACTTTTACTCAAGAATGCAAGTTATCTTGCTGGAACAGAGCAAGGAAAACCTAGCCCAATTTTTCTTACAGAAATCCTCCAAACCAACACTAGAATCTAGTGCAGCCTTACCCAACTCAGTAGGCTCCAGATGTTTTGAACTACAACTCCCATCAACCCCAGCCAGGTATGATGGGAGTTGTGGTTCAGCAACATCTAGAGGGACAGAAGTTCCCCAAACCTGTTTTAGAGAACAGTCATGTTATATATGATCTCCCTTGATCTGCATGAGCTCTAAGTGTGCACAAATAAAATCTTACCATTATAACTGAATTAATCACTGGAGGACATTTTGTTCCAAGTGTAGAATATTAAAGGCTATTTTAGGGAAGTGTATGAACGTGTCACTGATTTTAATTAGTTAAATCCCCAATCACAGCAAATTTGGATCAAAACAGAATAAAATAATTGCAACCTGAAACTTTCTATGCCAGGGATGGGAAACCTCAGGTCAGGAGCGCAGATGCAGCCCCCTACGCCTCTCTACTTAGCTTCTGGGGCTCTCCTCATAGCAACCCCCACTTGGCACCCTCATTTTTGCCTTACAGGAATGTGCCCTTGAGTTCTGATAATGCTTCTTGCTTGCCTGGAGCAACAATTTGTGGGGGGAGGATGAGTGCATGTTGAAACTAGTACAGTGGTAAAATTTACAATATTTGCTCCACCCACTTTCACCTCTGGCCTTGCCAACCAGAGGAATGTGGCTTCTAGAAGGCTGCTGTGAAGGGGGTTGAGATGAGGTTCCCACCACTATTATATGCATAACACCCCTTCTTATTACCTTCATTCAGCAGGCAGCCTTCGCAGACACACAGGACAGCAAATTACCATGTGTCAAAGAAACAGATGAGTACTGCCCAAAATCACGAGTAATTTGGAATGATTAGATTAAAAGAGGAAAAGCAGAATACACAGGAAGCAATGAGTTCATGAGAGAAATCTACTATTGAAAAAAGGAAAGCTGCAACTCCTTAAGAAGGCCTTCTGAAGGCTCACAGGTAGCCCCGTTCCAAAGAGGCACAATTTTAGCTGCATGCAAAGGTAAAATTAAGCACCTTTTTTAAACCTACAAGCCTGCCAGGACTCACCAAAGTGGGTAGCAGGAAAGGCTGCAATTCTGTGTTATAAATTGGTGGCAAAAGCCCATGGGGTTCCAGGCACTCTCCCAGGGTCTGTGTTCCTTTGGAGAATTGAGACATAATGGGCTGTTGTAGCTTTAAGATGGTTTATTCACCTTCATTCTGCATGGAGGGAGTACAGATCTCACTGCACAGTCATTTCAAGAGAGGCTTGTTCACCAGAGAAGTGCAGTCCTGGAGTGCAAGACATCTCTCCCTGTCAGCTTTGCAGCCAGTCTGCCCAAAGATGGATTCCAGTCTCTCTTCCTCCTTCTCCTTCCCAGAACCCCTTGCTACCAAGACTCCCTTTTCCTGACATCCCAAACACAGTTACCCTGGCAACCTTCCAAACCCCTGTCTCTGTTCACACCTCAGGGCAAGGGGGAGAAGGACAGTTGTCTTGCATTGCTAATGGCCCTCAATGGTTTCTTAATGGCCCTAGATTGGCCAGGTAGTTTTGCATAGACTAGCCCAGGAATTCCTCTGCAGTTTCCGTTTCTCCCTTCACATCCCGAATCATCAAAATCCTACCATTTATCAATTTCTAGGGTTTAGGGGGCCCACAATCTATAATGCCTATGTATGCACAAATCAAAGTAGCATGTGTGCATGACATGAATAGCAGCCAAAGGCAGGCATGAAGGATAAATTGGGAAGAGAACAATGGTATGGATTTGGCACAGTGTCACCATTTAGTTTATGAAGAACATTTTGACACCTTAAACTTTAAGGCTTAAGGACTTGAAAGATTTATTGTGTCACCTGCTTTTGAGGTCCAGATCCAACTTTGTTAGCTGCAATGATTCTAATGCCATGAAAGCCACATGCCACCATAATTTGCAATTCAGCATTTCAAGCATATATAATGAAAAGAAAGGTGGACAAAGCTGCTAATGCCTGCCTTTTTAAGTGGCTGGAAACTAAACTAAGCTTCAGGACAAGTCCTAATGTCTAGGCTACAGAGAAGCAGCAGGTTCCAAGCCCTAGACATTGTTTTCGTCTTGTCTTTCAGAAAGAAACAGCTCAGAATGCAGGACCTACTTCCACATTTTTCAGCAATGAGCTTTGGGCTGTGAACCAGGAAAAGGGCAATGCCTACCCAGCTAGGGGTGGGGGGAGGGGAGTGAGAGAAACCCTGCTCTGTTCTGTACATAATCTCAAACCAACTCTCAACCAGTAAAATGAGGAATCTTGCTTGCCTTGCCTTCATACCTTCGTTCTGCCAGTACAGTATTCAATGCATGTAAAACGCCACAGAATACAGCATTTGTAAATTATTCAGGGTGGAGCAAAGGAGTTTATTTTACCATAGGGCCACGCAGGAGTGGCAGAGACCCTTTATGCCTCTCAAAACATACAAGATCGCAAGGGGCTCTGGCGCCCGAACCTTTTAAATTTTAAAACAAAGTCATTCAGGAAAGCAGCAGCAGGCTGAATTCCCAGGGACAGGCCTGAACAGAGGAGGCTTGTGCAAAACGTGGCTGGCACAATCCGTATCCCCGGTAGCTCTGCAAAAGGGTTATCCTTTCTTTTGGTCCGGATCCCTCGATCTCTCCCTGTCTTGGGAGGCTGGCCGACCCCTCGGCGGAGCCGGCGCTCCGTCTCCCTGCAGGGGCTGCAGCTGTCGGAGAAATCCCCCGCCCGCCTCGGCGCTCCTCCCCTGCTATTGTGCAACCGTCACGGGCTTTTTCCTCGAGGCTCCTGGGCCTTGTTTACAAATAACTCGCCGCCAGCAGCCCCGCGCACCGGGAGCGCGGCCTAGCTAGACCCGGGTCGGCCCAGGAAAGCGGCAAGGCAAACTAACGACGGGAAGAGGGGCGGGGAGACAGGGAGAGAGGGAAGAGCCTCCCCGTAGCTCTGGGGGCAAACTCCCCCTTCCCCACCATGCTTTGTACACCAAAGCAGCTTCCCCTTTCGAGCAACGAGGGGGAAAGAGAACCACCTCGCCGCCATGCGTCGGGGCGCGCGCCAACACGCGTCTTTCTTGCGGGCGCCCTGCAGACCCGGGCAGAGCAAGGCCCACCGAAGGGGGCTTCCAGCATATGGCCTGGAGACTCAGCGACTTAGCTTCCCAACTTCCTCCTCAATCTTATTAAGGGTGGGGGGGAGAGAGAGAAAATTACACGCCCACCCCGCCGCTACATTTATGATTGACGGCCTCGCCTCTGGAGGCCTCGTCCCCCTTTTTAAAGCCTGGCTGGACATGCTCGCTGGCGCCCCTGCGACGTCTCCTTTTCTTCCTCCACCCCGACCTATAGGGCGCCCGCGCCCCCTTTTGCAATGCCCGCGAGCAAATGCACAACAGACAGCTCTCGGCAAGGCCCGTGTGCATCAAGATGATGAGGCTGATTATTAATACTGCTCTGATGTTACCTCCGGGCGTGGTGGAGAACAGCGTCCCCCCGGGCGTGGTGCAATAGTCATGAGGTAGCTGCGAGGAGTCGTTGATGAGCACCGTCCGGGTGGGAATGGCGCGGCTCTGGCTGTGCTGGTGGCCGCCGCCGCCGCCGCCGGAGGAGGACATCTCCCTTGCTTCTATTGTCCCGGGCTGCGGGGAGGAAGAGACGCGAAGGGGCTGCAAAGGGAAGCGGAGGAGGAGGAAGGGGGCGGCGGTGGAGCAAATGCACACAAACACACACACGGAAGGAAAGCGGGAGGAGGAGGTGGTGGGGGCGGCGGCGCTGCTGCGCTTCCTCCGCGGACGAGGCTCGCTCCGGCTGCGGGGCGCTTCTTGTCCTCCGTCCACCGCCTCCACCGCCACCTTCTCCCTCGGCCTCCGCCAGCAGCAGGAAACGAGGGGGCCGCCAGGGGAGGCGGGGACACGCGGCGGAGGAGGAGTGGCCGGGTGGGAGGGCCGGGCTGGCTGTTGCTGCTGCTTCAGGCAGGAGCGGCGTGTCAGGGGACGCAGCGGTTGCTTGGGCGTGCAAAAAAGCCTTAGCGGGCTTTCCTCCCGTGTAAACACAACGTCTGGCGTCGGAGCGAGAGGGCCGGGCTCCGCTCAGGCTGTTTTCTTCGCCTCCCAGGCCGCGCCGGGGGCAGGAAGGCGAAGCTGGCCTCGTGCTCTGGAGCCACGGGCAAGCCCTGCTGGAACGAGGATCTGCGATTGCTTCTGTTATATTTTCCCCCTTTTTGTTTTGTGATGGCTCTGTACTCCAACCTGTTGTTGATCGTATCTTTTCTCTCCGTGAATGTGTCAAATGCTTCTGTAACTGAAAATCAATAAACCAAAAAAGAAAACCGAAGATCTCGTTTACATTTTTTGATACTGCACACAACCGCTGGATGAATTCAGGCATAGGAGCAAAGTCCTAGGGGCTGAGGGCCCTTCAGAGCCCCCCCCCAAATATTTGAGGGGGTCGAGTGGCCCCCCAAAAGTTGCTGGGCATTGTCATTCAAATGGTGTGCATATGCCACATCTTCTGCGTGATTATGTAGGGTGGGGCTTACCTAGCCCCCCCCCCCCAATTTTACTCAAGTTGGCACCTCTGAATGCTGGCATCCTTTGGTGACTCAGTTTTGCACATATTGTAAACAACAGCCAGCTCCTGTGTGTCTGTCATATTTGTGTTTACTTGAGAACAGCAATTTAGGATTGTAGTCAGCCAAGTTTTTTCTCAGAACAGACCCACTGAGATTAATTTCTTTAACAAGGTTCATTAATTTCAGTGGGTCTGCTCTTGAGTCAAACATAGTTAACCACCACCCTTCTGTGGGGCAGGGATAACAACCATGTGCGCGGGTCTTGGGCAGAAAGTCCCATTGAGCAAAGTGGGGATTTACTCAAAAGTAAGAAGTAGTCTTGGGCTCTATTGAATAACATCAGATTTTGAAAAGATCCTTAATAGAGCATGAATGCAGGCTGGTTTATTTATTTTTCTCTATTACGTAATTCTTCATCACCACAGGTAAAAAAGAATGTTTTTTTTGGCACACATGGCAACATACTTAATCACAAGGCGGAAAGTCAAATGTACCGGATAAACTTTATGCTCTTGACCTTGAACAAGGCAGTTCTAGAAAAGAAATCATATTTTGCTGGAGAGTAATAGAAACAAACCTGTATATCCTGTGTCACACCTGGACTCATTGGTGAGTTTTAAGTGTACAGTGGTACCTCTGGTTAAGAACTAATTCGTTCTGGAGGTCCGTTCTTAACCTGAAACTCTTCTTAACCTGAGGTACCACTCTAGCTAATGGGACCTCACGCTGCTGCCACACGATTTCTGTTCTCATCCTGAAGCAAAGTTCTTAACCCGAGGTACTATTTCTGGGTTTGTGGAGTCTGTAACCTGAAGTATCTGTAACCTGAAGCGTCTGTAAACCGAGGTACTACTGTACCTATGCATAGGATTAGCCTCTAACCGAGCACAGAAATCTGCAGATCTGCTTCACACTAACAGTGCCTTAGTCTTATCTGGAATGAGCTCTCATCCAGTCCCAAGGGCCTGAGAAGTAGAGCTGTGTGTCATCAGCATATTGCTGACAACTTACTCCAAAACTCTAAAGGTGACATGATTTCTAGCTCCTGCTACCTCCAAGGAAACAAAGCAGCTTTTTGTAGCATGAAAAATCGCGGAAGGGAAAACAGAATTACCAACAAAATCAAAGTTTTCTACCAGAAAACAATTTAACCGTTCCCACGTTCCTTTCCCACAAGAGGACCTTGCAATGTAACCTTGCAATGACTTGTCAAGTATTTTCGACACTTGAAGCAGAACTTTTTATTTTACTGTTGTTGTTTTGTGACATTAAGAACACGAAAAGAGCCATTCTAGATAAGAGCCAAAGGCCCACGTAGCCCAGCATCCTGTTCTCACAGTGGCCAACTGGATGCCTAAGGGAAGTCTGCAAGCAGGATCTGAGTGCAACAGCACTCCCCCGTGCCATTTCCCAGCAAGTGTTATTCAGAAACAAAGAGAGACAATGAAGGTAGAACATAAGCATCATAGTACGTTTTAAAATTATTATTATTATTATTTATTATATTTCTACAATGCCCTTCAGGGCAGATTACAGTATAAACACAAAATATTACATAACATAGTAAACTAAGTGGTAACACCCACACCCAGTTCAAAAGGTCACCCAATTGTTTAATTAGTCAAAGGCCAGGGAGAAGAGGAATGTTTACGCCTGGTGCCTAAAGTATGAAGGCACTAGGTGAGTCTCCCTGGGGAGAGAATTCCACAACTGGGGAGCCACCACAGAAGAGGCCTGTTCTTGTTTTGCTGCCCTCTGGGCCTCTTGTGGAGAAGGCACATGAAGAAGGGCCTCAGATGATGATCCCAGGGTCTGGGGGAAGAGGCCGCCCTTGAGGTACTGCAGTCCAGAGCCGTTTTCTTTATAACTCTCCTATAAACTGCATTTACTTTGCTTTTGTAACCCACCCTGAGACCTGATGGCGAAGGGTGGGCTGGGCTATAAACACGAATAGTAAAACAAACCAACATGCAAGGTGGGCTACTGAGTTTGTTCCTCACGCACACTAAACCCCCTAACGCGCAAAGGAGTAGCATTCAAGCTCCTTCTCTGATCGGATAGCTTTCTAACCGGAGGACTGAATCAAAATGCGACCACGGTATTCCGCGGTGGCAGTCTAAAGTTGGCCGGCCGCTCCCGGCACTAGGCTGCGCGGGGTCCCTTCCTTGCAACAGGGGAGGGCGCTCTCTCACGGGGAGGGAATTGGGTGCCTGCTCCCTTTTCCCTTGCAGGCTCGCAGGCCTCCTTGCATCGGCTCCTGCACCGATTGGCTCTCCTTTGCTCTGCCGCCGCTTCCCCCTCCGGCTCCCTTGTGTTGGATTTCCTCCATCCCTCCTGGAAGGGGAGAGGCAGCTGTTGCTGCTCTTCACCATGGTCTGCCCCGCAGGTGCGTGGAGCTGCAGCGGCGGCGTGCAAAGGACCAGCTCGCTGCCTTAGCTTTCCGGTAAGAGGCGCATCTGCCAACCAGCAAAGCCGAGCTTGGGGCGGCGGCGGCGGCGAAGGAGCGCAGGAGGCTCCGCGGCTCGTGGGGAAGGAACCGAGCGCGGCGCACAGCTCCCACTTCCGGCTGCCATTCAGCTGCAGAGCGGAGGACGCGAAAGAGAGGGTCCCTGGTGCGACCCTGAACCACCGCTCCCATCGTCCCTGGCCATCCGCCGCGGCAGGGTGGGCTGATGGGAGTTGTAGTCCAAGGCCTCGTTTCCTTGAACAGGCCTTGAGTGGAAACCCCTATTAAACACAACATGGGTGTGTTGTGGGATGCCTTTTCTGTCTCTCTGTTTTGCAGCTGCCTCTGCTGTTCTTAGAATGAAGGGATATCTTTCCCCCGCCCAAGGAAATGAAGGGTTTTAAACCAAAAAAACTGGTGGAGGGAATCTTCTCATGGAACAAGATGGAGGTTTTGTTTTGCGTGTTGTCTCCAGTTTCAAGTTAGATTTATAGCTTGTTCCCTAGGCAGTGGCTCCAAAATGCCTTCTCGGTGAAGGCTCGACTGCAGGCACGATGCTATCTCTTTAAAACACATTAATTTCCCCCAAAGAATCCTGGGAACTGTAGTTTCTTTGGTTTGGTTTGGTTTTCTTGCCCATTCATTTTTATTGATCCCCTCCCCTCCCATTTTAAACAAATGGAGCAAATTTAATGGAACTGTACTGTGTGTGTGTGTGTGTGTGTGTGTGTGTGTTTTAAAGGCTTCTGGGAATTGTAGCTCTGTGAGGGGCAAACTACTCCGCATTTGGGTTGTGTGTGGAAAAGGATGTGCTTTCAATGCGTGATGTGCACACAGCCTTAGCTGGGTCCCCTCAACCTGACACATCCTGAGCAGGTCAGTTCTGTTTGGTTGTTGCAGTGCTTTTTTTCTGGGGGGACACAGGGGGACGCATACCCCTAAACATGTTGTGAATCTTTGTACTTTTGTCCATTTACTGTATTTATTTTTCCTGCTTTGAACTATAAAATGGTGATTTTCTTGAGTCAAAATGAGAGTACCCCTAAACATTTTTTAAGAAAAACAACAACATTGGGTTGTTGGCTTGTGAAAGTAACATTTTGGGGGAAGTGCCTGTTTTGTGTGTCGGTGTGCAGAGCCTGTACTCAACAATCCTCACATAATTGTGGAGGGCAGTGTTATACCAGACTGGAAAATATTTAGTGGGGTGGGGAATGATTAAAAACAGCTACAAGCCTAGTGGTGGAGCGAGAGAGTAAAAGGCAGAAGTCCTTGCCCAGAATCCAGGCTAAGTGTGAGAGAAATGTGACCTTGGAACATGAGAAGGGCAGGTTGCAAAGTACTGTATGTTAGGGCTGGGCGATATCTGGTTTTCAATATCATGATATATCACCAGCTAAACATCACGATATACCGATGTAGCACAATGTCTGAAAGAAGATGGAGCTACGTAGAGGCGAACATGGTAATGTCCTGGCAACTGCTACTAAGTGGCAGGTCTAAATCACCACACACTGATGAAATCATCAGCAGGCGAGCCAAAATGCATCCACACAGGACTTTGGTTGGGGGCTTGGATACCAAATGGTGGTATTCAGGTCCAGGATAATCCAAAATACAGTGATGAGTCACAGTGAATGCAACTAATCAGGGAAAATGTTGAGCAACAACAACAAAATCTAAATTTGATGCATATAATTATAGGAAAATTAATGATAGCGTGCTTCAACTGAAGATTTCTGGAGAATATATTAATGTTCTATGCAGTTTTAGGGGCAAATTTAAAATTCACAAAAATAGTAGATTTAGTAAAAAATAATAATTAAAATGGCAGTAAAGTCATTACAGGGGGAGAGAAAGACTTATCTTGTACACACACAGGTAGAAGGGGAGATGGGAGTAAAGAAAAAGAGTGGTAAATAACAGGGCAACGTTTTTTGTTCTTACTCTGAAGAAAACAACCTCAGTTTCTTCTTTCATGGGGGTAAGGAAGGGCTGCAGAATGAAAAGAAACAGAGGAAGCACTGGCTGGCTACACAGTTTTCTCAAAATTGCGATGTTTGCCAGATAACATTTTATGAAACCGTTGCCGTGCTGTGGACTTCATAACTGATTTAGAACGACATATTGAAAAATTGCCCTATATGTAGTCATCTTCAACCATAGAAAAATAATGCAGCACTCACAAACTGTAAGCTTTTTCAAATGTTGTGGATAACTTTAAAAGGCTGCTGTCCTAGGCATGTTTGCTTAGAATTAAGTTCCCTTTGAAATCAACAAGATTTAGCTACTATGCCAGTATGTAGAAGCTTGTAGTATACATGCTGGTTGAATGCAAACAATTACGGGCTGCAGTGCGTTGAGCTTGTGTGTTCTCCGCTCCAAAACAGTTGTGGTTGGCAGATGGAGGCTGTGTTATACTCCTAGCTTTGTACTCTGAGATTTGTTCAAGGCATAGATAACCCCCAGTCCCAGACAGGTTTAGTATTACTTGTTTGGCAGTGTCCCTCAGCTCAGCAGATTGGTTTTCCACCACTGGTCCAACATTTTAATTTTGCTATTCTGTCAACTAAATATAGGACCAAGCTGCTGGGCTGCTTTTGCGGTGGCTAGAAAAACCTCTCAGTTTTTCTTTGCATGTATCTTTACTAACTTAAAACGCCAGCAGAACGCACTAACTGGAATATACTGGAATATGCTGAGCATTGGGCAGTAAACGTTGGACCAGACCACATAGACGGGCTGGAGTCTGACATTTTACCAGCATGTAAGTAATCAGATTGCTCCAGAAATTGCTGGTAATAGATGTGTAATTTATTACCCGGACAGCTAATAGTGACTATATTCCTATTAGACTGAGAAAGGGCCTTCTCAACAGTGGCCCCTCCATTGTAGAACACCCACCCTAAAGAGGCCTGCCTGGTTCCTGTTTTAATGTCTCTTGAGTGCCTTTTTAGTCTTCCAATTTAATAATGTCTGTGGAAATAATAATGGGCAATATGCAACTTGGAGTTGGCCCATTGATAACAGTGGAAAAGTTGCTTTGCTTTGAGTATGTCTAAAGTTAGTCCTTTCCTAGGTAAATTGGCTCTGTAGCCTTGAATATTTTCTGATTTAGGTTCTGTCTTTAATGCCAAACTGCATGGGACCTTCTTCTAACTTTTCATATGTAAAGGGGGGTATTACTCCTCTCTTCCTTATTTCATCTTATGTCATTTTAAATTCACCCCCTGGGATTCACACAAATAGTTTTATATCGTTCAAAGGTGGGGAACCAGATGCAAGCCTATTGATTTCAGTTGGATTTCCTTCCCATATGTATGCTTCAGATTTCAGAAATACTGTTAGGGTAAACTGTTTGTATCCCTGACACTGAACAAATAATATCTGTAGTCTTCTAGTTTAACCTGCTTTTTTGTTTGGGACTGATAGAGCCTTCCTTGTTATAAATTATCTACAGTGGTACCTCGGGTTACATATGCTTCAGGTTACAGACGCTTCAGGTTACAGACTCTGCTAACCCAGAAATAGTACCTCGGGTTAATAACTTTGCTTCAGGATGAGAACAGAAATCGTGCTCCAGCAGTTCATCGGCAGCAGGAGGCCCCATTAGCTAAAGTGGTGCTTCAGGTTAAGAACAGTTTCAGGTTAAGAACGGACCTCCAGAACAAATTAAGTACTGAACCTGAGGTACCACTGTAGTTTCTTTGATAGCTAGAAGTACACGGAAATAATTCACAAGGATTTGGTAGTATTTCATTCCCCCTCTTACTCAGATGTTTGATGGTGAGATAAACTGAAAGATGACAGAGATCCACTTTTAATATGTTACCTACAAAATAAAAGAAAATGACTCCCAACTTTCCTGCAGGCTGCTGATGAAGAGCCGTAACTTCTACAAGCAGAGGCTTAGCCCTTTTACGTCCACGTGTATCTTTCCCACAGCATAAATTCGCATCTACTGGCCAGCTTCTGCACTGCAAGATGTATTTGCCTCTTGAACTCATTGCATGTCTCAGGCAACACCAGTTGCAAAGAACGAAAGGGGACTAATGGACAATATTTTCTTAGAATTGTCCCAGTTATGTCGTTTCTTGGTAAGGATTCTTGGGGGCGGGGGCATCCTGGCAGTTGTGGTCGATGCTGAATTTTAGCTGCATGTTGGTTTTAGAATAAGTGCTATTTGTCTGTCTTTAAAAAATGTTTTGAAAACCCTTATGAAGTAGTAGTACAATGGCATCTGTTGTTTGTTTGTTTTAGCAACTTCCAAAGTGTTTTCTTGGTGGGACGTGACTGCATGGAGAAAAAGATGGGAGAAGCAGTTGCCAGAGTAGCCAGAAAAGTGAATGAAACGGTTGAAAACAAAGCAGATTCGCTTGGTAAGTGAAATAAATATTTCAGAGGAAAGCCAAAGTAATCCACTTATCAGTTGCCCATCAGTGCCAGTTCTCTAGGTGGCATAGAAAATAAAATGAATTCAAATCCACAGTTCCTCTAAAACTAGAATTTGACACAGCAGGAAGTGAAAAGTGTATAAAAACAAGACAATTGTTTCAAAGCAGAGAGAATCACAACAACAAGTTAATACGCCCTAGTTCTACTCTAAGCTGTTTTAACTACTCTAAGCAGTTTAAAAGTATGTAAACAGTGAATATAAAAACAACAGAATTTCTTCATTATATAAAGCACAATAAACTACTAAATAGAAGGACCTCTTTAGTATCAAAGTAAAACACGTAACAATCAGCCTCAAAAATATATGGAAAAGTCATAGTAGCCATAGTAAACAACTAAACAAAATATACCAGGAAGCAAAATATTACAAATGAACATCATCTAAAAAGTATATAGGCCATTTTAAAAATAACATGATTGACAATTAAGGGGGGGGGAAATCCACTTCACAACCACAATACCTGAATCAATCAAATCATTAAATGAATCGACTGCTTGACAATGAGAGGTGGTGGACTCTCCTTCCTTGGAGGTTTTTAAGCAGAGGTTGGAGGGCCATCTGTCATATATGATCTAGTTGAGATTCCTGCATTGCAGGGAGTTGGACTAGATGACCCTTGGGGTCCCTTCCAACTCTACAATTCTTTGATTCTATAATGCAGTTAAATTCCCAGTCCTTTGTACAGCAATAAACACAATCTAGCTACAGCTAAGAATGTTCAGTTTCATTCAAGCTTACCATTACATGGTCAACACACATCCATCAGATGCATTGATACTCTAAACCAATATACACAAACTTACAGTTTTAGCACATATTACATTCTCCACTCTATCCAATTTGGGATGGTTCAACCTTAGAAGATGAGAGTGTAACCCTCTACTTGCAGCCCTGATTTCTCTTTTAAAAGTTCCATTTTTTATTCACTTGACCTTTGAATAATGATTCAAGTAGTGCTCAAAGGAAGAGGAGGAGAAGGTGAAGAAACACAACTCTTGGTCTGATGCTTGGATCAATCACTGTTATAATTCCTATGGTGCTCTGGCTATAAAATATACTTTATCATGTTTCTCCCCTCTTACAATACCTTGTGAGGTTGGTCATTATTACAGGGAGGCTGTGATTGACAAATTCTCAGAGTTCCACTGGCAAAAGCTGAAATGACAAAGGAATTTAGGAAGATAGGAAGTAAAAATAAATCCATCAATTCATTTTTCAGTTACAGGTTAGAAATGTAATGGCTAATCTCATCTTTACCACTCTGCATAAGTTTCCAAGTCTGATATAAGTTACTAACCCACCTTTTCACTAGTTCACTTGCACATTTGTTAGCTTAAAAGAGAGTAGGGGACTGAAGAGCTTTTGCGTAGCTTCCTTTACCAGGCCTCCTAGGGATGGGTTTTTTACTCATTGCGCGTGACCTTTTCAAGTCTGTGCACAACCTTCTCTTGGAACAATATAGTAACAAATACAGTGGTACCTCGCGTTACATACACTTCAGGTTACATACGCTTCAGGTTACAGACTCCGCTAACCTAGAAACAGTACCTCAGGTTAATAACTTTGCTACAGGATGAGAACAGAAATCATGCTCTGGCGGTGCGGTAGCAGCAGGAGGTCCCATTAGCTAAAGTGGTGCTCCAGGTTAAGAACAGTTTCAGGTTAAGAACAGACCTCTGGAACAAATTAAGTACTTAACCCAAGGTACCACTGTATATATTAAACATGCAGGCTGGGTATTAATTGCATTTGTTAAATCACCTTACTAAGGGATATAATAAGGGACGCAGGTGGTGCTGTGGGTTAACCACAGAGCCTAGCGCTTGCCGATCAGAAGGTTGGCGGTTCGAATCCCCGCAACAGGGTGAGCTCCCATTGGTCAGTCCCTGCTCCTGCCAACCTAGCAGCTCGAAAGCACGAAATGCGGGAAGGTTAATGGTGTTTCCGTGCGCTGCTCTGGTTCGCCAGAAGTGGCTTAGTCATGCTGGCCACATGACCCGGAAGCTGTACGTCGGCTCCCTCGGCCAGTAAAGTGAGATGAGCACCGCAACCTCAGAGTCATCTGTGACTGGACCTAACGGTCAGGGGTCCCTTTACCTTTACCTTTAAGGGATATAATGGAGGATAAGGCCAACTCTTGCAAATAATTATTTGTTACACCTGTAATCCTATCCAAGGAACTGATTTGCTTAGCATCAGCAATGCTTTTGCATCAGTTGAGCCCAGATCATTAACTGGGCCTCATGAGATCAACACTCATAGTTATGTCTATTATGTTGTGGTTTATGAACTCTTTATTCACTCTGGCTGGACATCCAGCAGGTGGAGTTGTTGCACTACTAACCAAGAAGCAACTCTCTCAGCCCACTGATTTTTCAGCTCTGGGGACAGTGAAAAAATGAAAGTGCGAGTCACACCATCTCTTTTTCGTGGGCATCTTCTGATGGCACATTCACTAGGTCACTTAGCAAAAACTTAGCAGCTCCTTTGGATTTTCATTAATTGTGCAAACATTGGTTTTAAAAAACCAAACAAACTTCAAGCAGTGTACAGTCATACCTTGGGTTACAGACGCTTCAGGTTGCGCGATTTCGGGTTGCACACCGCACCGAACCCGGAAGTAATGGAACGGGTTACTTCCGGGTTCCGGCACTTGCACAGAAGTGCTGAATCGCACCATGCGCAGAAGTGCCAAATCATGACCCGTGCATACGCAGATGTTGCGAACGCGCCTCCCTTACGGATCACGTTCGCAACATGAGCGTTCACTCATTGGAGTGATGGTAAGTTTAAGAGAGCCAGTGTGGTTCAGTGGTTAAGAGCAGTAGATTCGTAATCTGGGGAACCGGGTTCGCGTCTCTGCTCCTCCACATGCAGCTGCTGGGTGACCTTGGGTCAGTCACACTTCTCTGAAGTCTCTCAGCCCCACGCACCTCACAGAGCGTTTGTTGTGGGGGAGGAAGGGAAAAGATAATGTTAGCTGCTTTGAGACTCCTTTGGGTAGTGATAAATCCAAACTCTTCTTCTTCTTCTTCTAAGGTGGTGAGTCAGTCAGCTTTTTGCCATAGCTGCTCTGCTTCCAAAATTAAACCTCACTGTCACTTTTAATTTCTGGCAAATGTTTTCAGACAAAGGGCCCCTCAGGTAGTTGACTGAGCTGAGAGGTACCTGGTGCAAAGAAGGTGGGGAAACACACAGATCAAATCAGCCAATCAAGTATTTACTATTATCAACTCAAGCATGAAAGAAAGTACAAAATATTTTAAAAAATACAAAATCACAGCCTCTAAAGAAAAAGGTGGAAAGTTGGAAGCTAACAACATTAGCAGGTCAACATTCAAATATTCTACCACCTGTTCAGAAAGGGATTTATTAGTTCCTTCAAGGAAGATCTTCAAAATGGTCAGCACCTGTTCTTGACGTTAACTTTAGCAAATCTGCCATCTATAATCCTGGAGGGTGAAATGTTAATACGTGCCAACAAAACTGCACTTGAATTTTGTTAGAAAATAGCAATATGGCAGGTAAGGAAAGCATTTGTAAGATTATTGCTAGTGGTGCTCAAAGAGACAGCAAGACATCCTTGCAGATGCTGACTCACTGGCGTCAGTCCCCGTAGCAGGCAACTTGAATTTGATACGGTCTCTTGCTCGTCATTAATACTAATTTAATTGATGGACACAGTACATATGGTGGTAGGAGTAGTGAATGGTTTTACAAGAAAGCAAAAAAGATAGAAGCACCCATGCCTGCAGCTCCTTGTTATGACAATTTGGATCTGTGCTATAAAGTCATTATAGATTTAATTTAAAACGTAATGTGGTATCGATTCACACTCTTGATTATATAAAATAATGCAGTGGAGTAGAAAAACTGTGGTTGAGAATGAAGCTGATATGTGGGAAAACATTTTTATATTTAAAATGCGACCTTTTTCGTTTAGTGAAATCCCTTGGGCTTGTGCTTAGAGGAATATCACTTGAAGGGTTAATGGAAGAATATGTGAAGAATTAAATACACACAGGAATGACACGTGTAATCGAAAAGGCCTGACCTAGTTTCCAGTAGAATCATTGGAAAGTTTTCTTTATGTTATTTAATTTATTAAATAATTTTATACCTCATTCTTCAAGAACAAGACACCTCCCAAGGTGGCTTCCAAAAATTACAAGCAAGAACTGTAATTTTAAATACAATTAAAATCCACAAAAAGCTGTATTAACAATAAACAACCAAAGGACATGGCAAAGAAGAGGCCAAGTTGATTTTGAGGTTTTAAAATGTCTTACATATTTAAGGTTTTTTTGTGTGTGTATGTGTGTGTATGACATTAACACTTACTTCTGAACAATATGTTTAGAATTTAACATCCAATGGCATATGTTTAGGGTTCCAATTAAGGATTTGCTCAGTACCTGCAAGAATGGGAGTTTAGTGGCAACTCCGGGTGTTTCAAAGGAAGAATTAGGTATACAGTGGTGCCCCGCAAGACGAATGCCTCGCAAGACGAAAAACTCGCTAGACGAAAGAGTTTTCCGTTTTTTGAGTCGTTCCGCAAGACGAATTTCCCTATGGGCTTGCTTCGCAAGACGAAACGTCTTGTGAGTTCTTGCGAGTTTGTTTCCTTTTTCTTAAAGCCGCTAAGCCGTTAATAGCCGCTAAGCCGCTAATAGCCGTGCTTCGCAAGACGAAAAAACCGCAAGACGAAGAGACTCGCGGAACGGATTAATTTCGTCTTGCGAGGCACCACTGTATTAATAAGGTAACAAAAACCAATAAGAAAAAATGGAATTGATTATGGGGTTTTTGTTTTATAAAGCAGAAGTACAACACGAGCAAATGGGAACAAAGTTGTATCTTTAGTGCAAAGTTTCAGCTCCATCTTGAATTGAAACCCACTCTATGCTAAGGCTCATTAATGAGAAAATGTTAGGACTTCCGGGTTGGTGCGAACAGCTAATGGCGGATTCCCTCCGAGCTCCGGAGGGAATCGGCTCCGCTGGGGACGGGTCTTGCCGCGACGGCGACGCGGAGACCCTCAAAAACCGCAGGCGCAGATGCCTGCGGACCTGGTGACTCGGTGGGCACCTTAAGCGCCCCCCCCGACCCACGAGGAGCCTTTTTAAAGGCTACGGAGAGGGTACGGAGAGCGGCGTGGTGCTGGGAGTAGACCGCTACCCCAGCGGAGCGAAGCCGTGTGCCATGGCTGAAGAGCGCTAACTTTTTTCCTTAAATTCGGATCTGAAAAGAAGCAACCCGTGAGTAGATCGGAATTCGGACTGTAAAATATCTATTTGTGAATTTGATACAACCGGGGGATGTGTCAAAGGGAAGTCCGCACCCCCCCTCCTGCAGACGATCTAAAGCAATAGCAGGAGAACTAAGTTGGAGAGCCTACCCCTTTGGGGTGAGTTAAAAAGACATTAACTTTCACGATTTGACAAAAGAAGTTTTGAGCTGGAGTGTAAGAGTGGAATTTCAGAAGTTTTTTTTTTCTTGCTGTGTGCAACCCCCCCTCCCGGGCCCGGGAGCGTCCTGTCTTTGAGCCTGTTGAAGAGGAAAGGGGTTTGACAGCTGTCAAAGCTGTCAAACGGGCAATTTAAAGTAAAAAAGCGTGTTATTTAAGATCTCCCTGGACTAAATGTGATACAATTGAATTAAAGTGGCTGGAAACAAAGAAACAAAGAACGAGGTAAAGGATTGTTGGGAAAAGATTACTAAGCAACCAGATTCCCTCTAGGGGAAAATCTGAGGCAGTACAATGGCTGCGGATGGAAATTTACTAGCTGAAATAGAAAGAATGTTTTATTTTGTGGGAATTTTACAAGAGCAGAGTCTGGCTATGAATAAACAACTCACGACCTTGACTTCTGGAATAAGCAGCTCTGCTGAATGTATTGAGGATTTGAATGAGAAAAAATCTGCAGCTGAACTGGAAGAGATATCTCAAGAACTGAAGGAGACTAAACAAGGAAAGGAGAAAGCACAGATGGAAAGTACTAACCAGAAGCCTACACATGTGGATTATAAACAAGAAGACCCTTGGATTACACGGATTACAAATCTGCAAAAGATGCGAAAGATGAAGGAGGAGGCCCCTGGAGTATTTGGAATTCAAGAACTTAAAAGAAAGAAGAAATATGATTGGGGCCTCCATTCTGAATATGAAGGACTGGTGGAACTTTTGCAGCAGTTGTCTTTAAGTTTTCTTGTGGGAAGAAAACCTGGCTTGATTGGGACAGAACTCCTTCGAGATTTGAAGACCAACATAAAGGACTACCAACAGAACCGGCGGAGAGGGACTGAAAGAGACTTGAAGGCCTCGGATGTGAGGAATCCAGGCTAAGAACTGTTATTGTGGACATGCACTTGGGAAGGGACGAACCGGGGATGGGAGGGGGGGAAAACAGAATTTTAAAAATACTTATGATTTTTGGGTCTAGTCAATATGATTTATGTTTAATAAAAAATGGGAAATCGATGGAAGGGAATTCGAGTCCAACTTAGGATAGAATTTAACTTTTTACAAAAGATGTAATATTAACATGGTAAGAAGGGAAAATAACAACTTGCTGACATAATTATGGGAATTGGGATGTAAGAAGGGGGGGTGGGGGGAAGTCAAGGACCAAAGTTAAGAAAGTAAGATTTTTGAAATTATACATGTTCTTTGTCTTTGTCTTTTACGTGTGTGTTATGTCTTTATAAAATGTGAAAAACCAATAAAAATTTTATAAAAAAAAAAAATTAATGAGAAAATGTTGATACGATCTGGCTTCTATCAGGGAACTTTGCAAGGCACCTCCCAATGTGATTAAAATGTTAATTACTGAAAGTATTGATGCATGCAGGCCCAAAAATACAGCAAAAAGCAATATAAGTATTAGGTATTTCTTGAAGTGAATAAATTGCATCTCTGTGAGTGATCTAAATAACTATTCACAACTCTTCGTTGAGTAGGAAATGCTTTCTCATTGGTATATTGTAGTCAGTTTCTTACTGGACATTTTGGGTCTTTTGGTTGTTGATCCAAATGACTGACACAATAAAATTAGGTTCTAGTCCGATCTACACATTGTTCAACGATTTTTGGTCTGTATGTCGCTGCTAAGGCAGATCGCACCTAGGCCTTGCGACATGATTCAAGATGGATGTTGAGGTACTCTGCCAGTGGGAAAGACACTGGTTATGACACCAGTTCATAGAGAGAGGTATGACCATAAAGCAGAGGTGGAGAACCAATGGCACTGCAGCTGTTGTTGGGTTCCAATGCCCATCAGCCCCAACCAATGCAAACAATGGCGAGGGATGATGGGAGTTGTGGTCCAACAACAACATATGGAAGGCCACAGCTGCCCCACCCGTGTCATAAGGAATTTATCCACAAAGTATTTCCACAGGGCAGCCTTTCCCAACCTGGTGCTCCCCAGATGTTTTGAGTTCCTCTCCTGTCATCCCTCCATGCTGGCTGTAGCTGTCTGGAATTGGAATCCAAAACATCTGGAGGGCAACCAGGTTGGGGAAGGAAGTCATAAAGAATGGGAAATAATTGAAAAATCCCCAGGTATGGAAGCCTGATGCACTCCTTGGAAGGAGGGGTGTGTCTGGCTTGCACGACCAAGCCTTATTCAATCAAGTAGAGGATGTTTCTCATGGGGCACTTTCCTCCCAACACAGATTGTGTGTGAGAGAGAGAGGGGGGGGAGAGAATAGCACCACATGTGAAGAATTACACACACGGGTGGATTTAGTTGCAATTATCCTTGTATGAGCCACTGGGGTGCACAGCAATAAGACAAGGATATTCATGAAATGAAGATTTAATGAAACGCAGAAACATTCCAATTGTAAGAGTAACTGCCCTGCAGCGATAATCCCACAAGGGAGATGGGAAAACTAGTCTTCTGCCCACAGTACATAAGATCATCCTGGGCAAAGCATTGGCAATCTATGGGGCTAACTGTTGCAGTTTCTTTGAGCACTCTCAAAGGTTCTGAGATTGCGCAGCATTGATCGGTGTCATAAATAATGCACGTACCAAAGCTTTGTTTGACAGGGGAAAGTACGGGTGAGCCTAAATGAACGAGCCTAATTGGGTGGGTGGGTGGGTATAATGAGCATTACTATGTTGTGAACAGCTTTATTATTTTATGGTTTATTGCAGAGGTTTCCAACCTTTTTGAGTCCACAGCTCCCTTGAGCAACTATAGTCATACCTCGGGTTACTGATGCTTCAGGTTGTGCGTTTTCGGGTTGCGCACCACGCTGAACCCAGAAGTACCGGAACGGGTTACTTCCAGGTTTCGGTGCTCGCGCATGCGAGGAAGCACTAAATCGCACTTTGTGCACGCGAAGAAGCGCCGAATCGTGACCCACGTGTGCGCAGCCATGGCGCTGCGGGTTGCGAATGCTGTGGGTTGCGAACGTGCCTCCCGCACAGATCATGACTGCAACCCGAGTGTCCACTGTACATTCTTTCTGTGACACCCCTCACCCCTTTTCGAACACCCTCCCTTATGGAGTGTTCCTTCAGCTTCCTCTCCTCTCCTCTCCTCTCCCTTTGGGAGTCCTCTGGACAGCTGCTCCTGCTGCCCCTAGTCTCTGCACTCCCCCCCTCCACAAAGAGAGGTACCTCCTCACACTGCCACACATGGGCATGGGAAGCACTCCTGGCCAGCCCCAGAGGCACCATTCGCCTGAGGAGCTTGTAGCCAGGGCTGCTGCAACAAACAGCTGGGCAAGCCTTTGGGAGGCAGAGATGAAGAAGAAGAAGAAGAAGGAGGAGGAGGAGGAGCAGAGACGTGAACCTGGTTCCCCAGATTACGAGACTACTGCTCTTAACCACTTCACCACACTGGCTTGGATGCAAGAGGGCATCATTCAAGGCACTCCAGGGTGCCGCAGCACACTGATTGGAAACCGCTGGTTTATTGGATTTTATGTTGTAATAATAATCTGCAGTTGGTCAAAGGCTTTTGTAACCTGTGAGGATGGTTGCTGGTTTTCCCTTTGCCCTGTGCTCTCCTCTCACCCAAAACATCCATTGGGTTGTGTCCATAGGAATGTAGGAAGCTGCCTGATGCTGCGTCAGGTCACCGGTGTGTCAAGCTCAGTACTGTCTATACTGTACCTGGGGCAGCCCACGTGGGGCCCTCTGCTTTACAGTTCCCATCATCATTGGCCATACAGGTTGAGGCTGATGCAGCTGTAGTCCAATAACATCTGGAGGGCACCAGGTTGGCTAACTGGCGCCTGATCTCCAGGGTTTCAGGCCAGGGACATTCCCGGCGCTGCTTGGAGGTACTGAGGATCAAACCTGGGTCCTTCTGCATGCAAACCATATGCTTTGCCACTGAGTTACAACTCTCGGCAATCCCAGTGTGGTATAGTGGTTAAGAACGGTGGACTCGTAATCTGGTGAACCAGGTTCGATTCCCCGCTCCTCCACTTGCAGCTGCTGGGTGACCTTGGGCCAGTCACACTTCTCTGAAGTCTCTCAGCCCCACTCACCTCACAGAGTGTTTGTTGTGGGGGAGGAAGGGAAAGGAGAATGTTAGCCGCTTTGAGACTCCTGAAGGGGAGTGAAAGGCGGGATATCAAATCCAAACTCTTCTTCTTCTTCTTCATCCCCCCCAAAAAGCTTAAGAGCTCTGGGCAATCTTCCCCCATTTCCTTAATTTCGAGTCCCCAAAAATAGGGGTCGTCTTATACACAGGGGCGTGTTATACACGGAAAAATATGGCATTTGCATTTAGCTCCCATTGAAATTTAAGTGCCCTGAGGTCCCCATTAAATCACTAACTTAAGTCTGGACCTAACTGATTGACCTCACACTGCTTCCTGAGCTGGAGTCGCATAACCAAAAACAACAGCCCAACCCAATAAGTGCCCAGGTATAATTCAGCTGAAGGCTTTGAGAGGAGCAAGACATCCAGCAAGCAAGCTGTTTGTTGGCAAGAGAGAAGCTGTGCAGTGAGGTGGTGATAAAATGTTTGGATATGAATCACTGGGAAATGCAGGACTGAAGGTGGTCACTATTTTGCAAAATGAGAATCTGACCCGTTTTTGATGTGGAGGCTGCAGAGGGAAGTTGCACCGAGCCAGAGATGAAGAGAGTACGTTCCATGGACCAGGTGGCTTGGAGGATGAGTGTTGTGGCTCATCATCCTGTTTTGATTTCCAGTGGATCTGCACTACAGTAATTGGTTGCAGATAAAGCAAGTTGGATACGAAGGTAATTCCAAAAGAGTAATATAGCATCCTTCAGTACATTTCAACTGTAGCCTCCCAGCAAAGCATCACAGCATTTTCTGGTGACGAATTCTAGGGTAGTCACTGTGTTCTTACAGCAAAGGCAAATAAGCGTCTTACGGCACTTTAATGATAAAAAGCTTTATTACCGTGTAAGTTTTTGTGATCCAGGTGCTTTTAATGAAGTTGAGCTCTTCTAATCTGCAAAAGTTTATGCCCCACCGTAAATTTATTATTCTTTAAGGTGCCACAGTGCTCTATAAGGCTGTGTCTGTGCTCACTCAGTGAAGGAAGGAGATGTGACTAAGCAGCATGGATTTATGAATGCCTCTTCTGCAGCTTTGATGATTGTAGAATAAAAAGCCTTCATACTATTATTCCAAAATAGCAGCCTTTTGCTTCCTGGAATTTTAGTATGTCCAATTTTCATTTTGCATGAAAGAAATAAAATCTTTCTGGGGCTGTTGTGTGTGTTCAGTATTTGGAAGAAGGTGCACAGGGTGCTCTAATATTTGCACACACACACACAAACACATGCATGCAAAACACCTCACCATTATTTATTTATTTTAAAAATTGGAATTAATAGCCTTGAGTTATAACTGCAGACCATAAGAACATATGACTGAATAGGGATTTTAATTATGTGATTAATTAAACTAAAGCAAAGCGATTTCTCACTTGGAATTAAGTCAAAGCAGGTGTGTTTAAGCAGCCCTTGTTTGTCCCCATGCCAGCTTCTTGTGCTTTATTTTGATCAATGTGACATTCTGGCATCTGGAGTTCAGATCCAGGGTATTTCTGAAATGCAAATTTAGTTTAGAGAGAAACGCTAGAGGTGTTAGGCAGAGAAATCCAGTGCAGGAAAAAAAGACTTGCATGCTGACCAGTTTGTTATCATTCCTGCATTTTGCAGTCGGAAAAAGAAGTCACTTGTAAGGCTTGAGGTCCAAAACTCCAGCAGTTCATTTAATGCTATCTAATTCACTTTTAATGGGGTAAAAGTGTGTGATTTCTTCATGGAATGTCTCAGATGATCAAAATGGCTTTGCTCAGGTTTTTCTGTCCTCCTTCGCCCAGAGTGGCTGGGGAAACAGTTAGGCAGGGTATAAATAATAAATTATTATTATATAAAATATTATGTTAGGAATGTATTGTCATGGGTGTTGAGTGGGGACCAGACACAACTGACAATCTGACGGAGGGTCCCAGTGAGGTTGGACCGACCATGCCAGAGCCTCGGGGGGATTCGCGGACGGCCAATTAAAATGTGATGTGTTGGAACACAATACATTTTGCCTGGAAAACTGAACTCACTCTCTCGCCCTCCTTTCCTCCCCTTGTTGTTTCGCTGTAGATTTGGCAGATTGCAAACTGATGACGTTCCCCATTGCCCTTTACAAAGTCATGAGGCACGTCTCGGAAGGAATCCATCTCATCACTCTGGCCAATAATGAGCTGAAGTCTGTGACCAGCAAATTTATCACCACCTTCAGCCAACTGAGAGGTAGGTGTTTATCTCTGAAGGAAACCATGGAATTGAAGAGGCAGTGGCATCTTGATCCTTCTTCCAAATGTTATCTTGTGTTTCAGATATCTCTTGTCATTTTTTAAAAAATACTGGTACTTATTTTATTTATTGCTTCTCCTCCAAGAACCAAGGCAGTTGGTACATAAAGTTACAAACCATTAATAATAATAAAAAATTATCAAAATAATATCGGCAAACCTGCACTGAAAATCAGCAGCAGCACTAGACTCTTAGGGCACCTTAGACACTCTCAAATGGTTTGTGAATAGGTGAGGCTGGCTAATCTAAAGGTCAGCAACAACAGACCTCTGTAGGGATAGCATTTTTGGATTTTTAACTAAGTTTTCTTGCTTCAGTGATGTTTCAGTCTTGGACCAAAATGGAGATTTGCGTTCCCCACAGTTCTGTATACAATTCTACAATGCACGTTATCAGAGCACACATAAGCCTGCCCCATTGCACTTCACTCTGCCCCCCATTCTTCTTCTTCTTAATTATTTATTGAATTTATATATTGCCCTATACCTGGAGGTCTCAGGGCGGTTCACGGAACAAAATCAGAATATAAAACAACAATATATATATAATCAAAATAAAAACAACAACCCAATAATGCCCCCCCAAACCCCACATTTTAAAAGGGCATAGGAGGTCAATCAAATCCACCAAAGGCCTGGTTATAAAGGAACCTTTTTGCCTGGCGTCTAAAGGTGTATAATGAAGGCGCCAGACAAACTCCCCTGGGGAGAGCATTCCACAGACAGGGAGCCACTGCAGAGAAGACCCGTTCTCGTGTTGCCACCCTCCGGACCTATTGAAGAGGAGGCACACAAAGAAGATGATCTCGGGGTCCGGGCAGGTTCATATGGAAAGAGACAGTCCTTGAGGTATTGCGGTCCAAAAGGACCCGCGCGTCCACAATCGCACATCAGTTGGGCATGCCTAAAAATGGTCGACCTCACAGGCACACTGCTTTCTGCCTTACCCATATTTCCCTTCAGTTTTGGAGCGTGAGTAGTATACACCCACAAACAACAGCAATGAAATAATTCCATGCCTTTTGTCTAAGTGAAAGCAGAAGTTAGCTTTAGGGGCAGGAAGGCAGAGTTAAGTGTGCTTTATATTGATGTACATTACCAGTTCTTTATAGCAGCACAGAACTGAGCTCAGGGAAGCAATGTCTTGGGAGGGACTCTGGCTCAGCGGTAGAGCACATCCTTTGCCTGCAAAAGATCCCTGGTTCATTCGCCAGCTTATCAAGTATGGTTGGGAGAAACCCCTGCCTGAATTCCCAGAAAGCTGTTGCCCATCAAGAGTAGACAATAGTGAATTAGATGGAGCGATGATGCGCAAGGCAACTTCATACATTTCTTACTTGGGGGCGGGTAGGGAGAATATTGATTTCTCAAACTTCTGTCTGCTCCTGACTTGGAAAGGTAGAAAAGGTAAAGGATTAATAGGGAGCACACAGTGGAACTGATATCATATGCTGTAACGTGGATAAACGATCGCCTGGTAAAATTAATTTCCTCTCCAAAGTTGTGGTTCCTAGGAACAAAATGAATTTTGCGATCTGATCAAGTTGCTGACAGGCGTTGAAAGAGAGTTTGAAGGGTATACGGAACACTGAAGCATTAATAGAGAAATCTTATTCCCATTCAGCGGGCTGTAATCCAACGGCCGTGTATAAATAAAATAAGCATTAGTGAAAAATGACACATCTAGATGGCGAAAGTAATGAAACTTGAAGTCCTTGATGTAATTTAATAGGGACATGAAAAAGCAAACAACCCACACATGTTGATAAATGGACCCTAACAGACACAGGGTGATTGAATAGCTGAGTTAATGATAGCTAGAGGCTTGAAATCAGTGGGGAGGTAATATATTTTAGCAGTTGTAGCAAAAGCTTTGTAAGGTTGGGTGAAAATTAGCTGTGGGAAATGCTAATGTCCCTCTACCTGGTGTAACCTAAGTGGTGACGTTCATCACTTGTTACCTAAATGGTGCCCACATTGCGGTCTGTGGAGTTGTCTTAGAAATGTTGAAAGTAATGCTTGATGATGCTATTCTACAAATATTGGGTGAGGTCAAGAGCCAGCTTAGCCCAAGGAGGTCTCTGCTCACACCAGAAGGCTTCTCCCCTTCCCTTTGAGCCCCTCAAGTCTGCTTTGAGGGTTAGGGGGCCCTCTGGAGAAGATTTGGGGTGCATAGGGCAGCGGGGCAAGGAGGAAAACCAGAAACCCTGTTGTGCAAGTGAGTTCCCATTGTGCTAGCAGCCAATCGCCGTTGGATGTTGCCAGTTGAGGATTGGAGTAGTGTTATGGCTTAAGAGTGTGATTTGCAACACATGCAGGGAAAGATTTCAATGAAAACCAACCTCATGAAGATTCAGTGGTGAGTGCAGGGGCCGTAGAGATGCTTGCTTCTTTCTTCATCCACTCATATTTTCACCTTCCAATCTGCTTCCCCCACCCACCTGCAGGATTCTAAATGCATTTCCCCCCTGGCAAACATTCTCTTCTCCCTCTTCTGATGCAGCTAGGTGTAATGGCTGCTGGTGGAGACTGCTCAGGGAGACATGGGAGTTGGAACTCGCAGCTTAAAATGCATAAACCTGGCAGGATAGCGAGTAGGACTCTCAATTGTCCTGAGCTTGCCACCAGTTCTTGTGGAACTTCTGCCTAAAGCATTTTGGGCTTTTAAGCCTTTTCAGAAAGCAGCATGCTTTTAAACAAAATATTTTAGGAATTACAAACGCTCCGGCAGAGAGAATCATTTCAATAGCTTTGGAGTCAGAACAGAATGCATCATTTCATTGGAAACTAGACTTCTTATGCTTGAGGGAGCCAGTCAGGGTTTCCAAACAACATGATACTTATTGGCACTGTGTTCTTTTTGCCTCTTTCTGCGGAGACTTACTATGCCTGCTGGTCGTGTACTGTAGGGAACCTGCTGAGAGAGACTGATAGGCAAATAACTACTACCCATTCATTCGATGGAAAGGGGTGTATTTTCAGGGGCTGGGAAGGGCAGATAACTGTTCCAGTCTGTTTATGAAAGCATTGGTAATTCAATTAATGGAGAAGATTAATGAGTGTTAATCTGTAAGCAGGCTAACTTAAACTGGCCTATCATTTTGTGTTTACACAGTAGCTACCAGTATTTATGCGCAGAGTGCTCTTTTGTGTATCAGTTTGGGAGAAGTGAAAGATGTTAGCAGCATGCTCTAATTTATAGATGAGGCAGGAGGCGGAACAGGATAGTGTTAGGAGATGATTATTTGGAGGTTGGAAGCCCTTTCCGTATCTTTGGAATGGCCTAATCCCAGGGGTGGGTAAAAGGTAGAGCAGGATCTACTGATGGGTCTCTAGCTGGTTTGCAGCAGTTCAGCAAGGAATTCTGACACCCAGTTAACAGCAGCAGCAGAACTATTTCCCCCGCCTAGGCTGCTGAAATGCAGTGAGTGGACCTAACCAGGAATGGACTTCTGGGTGCAAGGGCTACGAGCTCACTCCAGTTCTGGTTCTGAAAACAAATTTCTCGGTTCAGAATGTGCTCAGAGGCACCCTGTTATTTAATTCTAACTATCACATTTGCGTTTGGTTCTGGTTGGTGGTTCTTGGGTTTCCAGTAAAAAAACACAAAGTAGATCTGGGAAGCCTGAAGTCTGCCCATCCCTGGCATAAACTCTCAAAAGTTGATGGCTTCCAGTGGGGTGCATATGTTAATCTGTTGCAGCAAAACCACCCACCCGTCTTTCTGTGAAAGTAAGTTGTTTTTAAACTGTTTTCAATATTGTGTTCTAATTGTTGTGATCCGCCCTGGGGCCTTAGGGTGAAGGGCAGGTGAATATCGTCATCAAAATTGTCATGGTAAAGACTTAGCAGATTTAGAACAAGAACTTACTTCATCTGTTGCATAAAGCGCCCTTGGCACGGAAGATGAGAAGTTATAAACAGTGGGACCAAATCATTAGACTGCAAAAAGCACGGCCTGTAACCATTCTTTGTAAAGTTTAAGATAAGCAGAGCGACCCCTTGTGACAGCAGTTATTGGTGATAGCACAACCAGCTTACCTTTGACCCTGTAGTGTGGAACAGGAAACCATTGTCTGAATTGAAGCCCAAAAGAATACGACAAAATTTCTAGTGTGAGCCAGGTCTTTATCTCCCCACCCCTTGTGGGCCACATTTGACAGAGGCTGCACATTTGACAGCCCTGCACTGCTCTTTAAAGCGCCTGTTAACACAGGTAATAATAATAATAATAATAATAATAATAATAATAATAATTTATTTGTACCCTGCCTATCTGGCTGGGTTTCCCCAGCCACTCTGGGCAGCTTCCAACAAAGATTAAAAATACATTAAAAACTTTCAATGAGCAAAGTGGGGCTGTTTGCAATAGCACTTTCAAACAACCCTACAGTTCACTTTGAAGCAGCACCCCGCAGAACTGAAGTCTCCTCTCAACAGCTGTGAACCGAGACTTCAGTCCTGTTCCCTATCTTTGAAACATTTTCTGACAACTGCACTGTTTCATCATACATGTATATATGATGCAGGAGATCTGTGATCAAATCTCTGTTGCTCATAAAGCCCAACGTCAAAGACCTGGTGAGGCTACTGAAGATTTTCCCCTCCCCTTACACCTCTCTCTCACACACACTTTTTCTTCTGTGTAGGAACACCATGTTTGCCTGAGTTACCAACTTTTTGTGGCCCAGGCTGGAGAAACTATTGCGAGCAGCACACAAACACAACGCAATCAAGCACACACCACAACCTACCTTATGGGCTATGACAGAATTCTTCTTCCAAACCTAATTTGCAGGGGGAGGAACCTATGAATGTCTAGGAAGGTCTCTGGGGGTGCGTATGCCCCCCCATGCTTGCGCCCCCTGGTTCAGGTAATCAAAGAGTGTTCACACATACACTCATTCTACAAGGTATATACATTGGTCTGCCCAATGCTCATTAGCCAGTTTATGAATTTAGAGGAAGAGGAGGGAGTGGAGTTGTGCCATACATCTCATGTTGCTCCTGGTGAGCGCAGAAGTCTTGTCTTCATCCTATCAAAAGATGCTGCCTTCTGACCGGGCTCTCATACTCTTCCCCAGATCTCAGGAGATCGGTTGCTCAAGGCTACTCCTTCCAGACTTTTTGTTTTCCTGACCACAGACTGCCATCACGTGGTCAGAGAGGCCTTGGTCCTGTAACCCTGGCATGGAGAGATGTGCTGATCTTGGGCTGCTCTCCTTGGGCTGTTTGCACACTGCCAGGGGCCTGGCTGAGAGGTGTTCCTTATAATTCCAAAGGGATTAGGCCTCAACCAGTTTCATTTTGCAAGGTTTGTAGCAAATGTTCCTGCATGGGATCTTCAGGCAGCTGTGAAATGCCAAGTTCTGTAAGGAAGTTGGTGTCACCTTGCCTGTTGCATCTTTCCTCACAGCTGAGTGGCAAACAGTCTAAGCTAGAAGAAGAGGAGTTTGGATTTGATATCCCGCTTTATCACTACCCGAAGGAGTCTCAAAGCGGCTCACATTCTCCTTTCCGTTCCTCCCCCACAACAAACACTCTGTGAGGTGAGTGGGGCTGAGAGACTTCAGAGAAGTGTGACTAGCCTAAGGTCACCCAGCAGCTGCATGTGGAGGAGCTAAACCTTCACTTCTCACCATCACAATTTAGAATGGATTCGTATTATGCTGACGGCATTAAAAGACTTGAGGAGGTTGAAGGTATGCTGTTGTAGAAATGTAAAGGCAGCTTATAAAGAAAAGATCGAAAAGCTTCTGAGTTGAGAAGCATGACCACAGGCTTCTCCTGTGTACTCTTGAGGCAATCTTTATTTTGCCTCTGAGTCTGCTGTTAGCCCTTTGGGGAAAAGGCAGGCAGGACTAGTAGCAGACTTTGTGCATTAGACCAGGAAAAGTACATGGGGAGAAAGGGCAAAATTAGCAACTGTTGTGAATTTAGGAAAAAGCTGCTGAGAGACCAAAGCACACACACCTCCCATGTAATGTTTAGCTTGGCCCTGAGGTTTGCTGTCCAAACCAAAGTTTGTAAAGTACAAAAGCGAAGTTAAAAACAACCCAGTTATATTCAGCTGTTAAGGCAAGGAGTCAGTGAGGAAAGAGGTTGGATGCCTACTTTCAATTTCTGTGATTAAGGGGAAGTCAGACAGTTTCCCTGCTGGGCCCCTGTAATTAACTGTAAGTACCTGAAACAAATTACCTGGAGGCCAATGCAAGATGTTAATACACAAGCACTACTTTAATATCAGATAGTTTCTTCCATAATTTAAAAGCTATCCAGGGTAGAACTCTGCATAAGCTGGGGATTTGAAACGAGGATCTGTAAAGCTAATGCTGTCTTCGGTTTTTTGCTCAGAATTTCCTCCACTTCTTTCGTTACCCTTTCTGTGCTTCTAAACCAAACAAGGTAGTGTTCCTTCCCAAATGAGGTTTCCCCAACAGACCCAGAGCTGGATTTAGTTTGTCAACTTTCAAGATTTGCTATCAGGATCTTACAACCACCCGGACGGCTGATTCATTCAGCCATTCTCACGACCATTTTATTGGAAACCTGTATTTTTAAATTTTATTTTATTTCATAAGCAATACTCTTCTTTTTCTTTCTCTGTATAAAACCATGCTGTTAAGTACCATATTATTCGCTCTATAAGACGCACTTTTTCCCCTCCAAAAATTAAGGGGAAATGTGTGTGCGCCTTATGGAGCGAATGCAGGCTCCATGGCTTCAGCGATAGTAACACGATGCCTCTGAAGCGCAGTGGGAGCGCTCCCACCGTGCTCCGGAGGCTTCGGGTTGCTTTTGCTGAAGCCTGGAGAGCAAGAGGGATTGGTGCGCACCGATCCCTCTTGCTCTCCTGGCTTCGCTGGAGAGGCACTGCGCAGCTTTCCCTCTCTGCGCAGCACCCCTTCAGCGAAGCGGGAGGAGAAATGGAAGGGGCTCTGTTTCTCCTGCCGCTTTGCTGAAGGGGCGCTGTGCAGAGAGGGAGAGATTATTTTTTTCTTGTTCTCCCCCTCTAAAACAAGGTGCGTCCTATGGTCGGGTGTGTCCTATAGAGCAAAAAATACAGTAATGTACTCTATGTTCTTCCCTATGTTCATTCCCCATCCCCATGGCTTCAGATTTTCTGGAGTTTTCTGATTCTGTCTACAATCTACCCTAGCATTACCTACCCTACCCAAACTACCCTACCCTACGCTACATTTCAGGTGTGACGCAGCCATTTTTGCTTAATGGTTTTCTGGTGGTGAGATAGCAGTGGTGGCACACAGTCTGTGGTCTTCCCATGCCTAGTAAAGCTCCCAATTCCTCCTCCTGCTGAAAAGGTTGCTTGTGTTCCCACTCCGAGTTTGTCATTTGACTTTAGCTAAGTTTACTTCACAATGAAATTAAATGTTGCTTCTGTATTGCCTTTTCAACAAATGCGAGCCGTGTGGGAAGCCGCTCCAAGGTACATCAGATATTGGAGAAGAGAAAAAAAACTAGACTCGATTTGCAATGGTGATAAATCCCGTATATATGTGGATTCTATTTGTTGTAGAGAAACATCAACCTTAATAACCGTTTCCAAACAATTTCAGTGTAATGGGATCCGATGACATGATGTGTGAGATGGATGTTCCTAGTCGCTGTTTTTGCGAGACACTTGTTGCGTGTTGTTGCTTGCTGTGCTACTTGCTCTGCTTGAGAGAGCACATCATTTATATGGATACCATTCACTCCTGCTTAAGTTAATTACCAAGACCATGCTGGACAAAGAATGGATGTGTCAATCCATGGCTGCTTTGTTATTTATGCCTGGGTGCTTTCCCATCAGTGGGTTTTAATGCACATTAATGCGGGATTGGGTTGGACAATAACATATTAAAAGAAGTGAAAATGTGTTTTATGAAAGAAAGGGGAGTTTAAGGTAGAGGTCCATCTTGTCGCTAGGGTAGATTGTATCCTGAAAACTATGGGAGTCTGATGACAATCAGTACAGCTCCTTGGGGTTTCGCACAGTTAAACAGATGTCTTGGGGCTGCTTCAGACACTTTTCCTACACAGGAACGCATGGAGGTGATTGGTGTATGCTATCATTTGTGAAACTATTCTGTCTTGTGCTCTGCAGCTTTTAAATTGGTGCATGCATCAAAGTGTACTTTGCACAACTGTTAAATAGCCCACAGCACAGTCCCCACCCCAATGCCCTGTATGCTGGCTCTGTGTGAAGCATCCTTAAAAGCAATGCCTTTGAGTGCAGTCCACAAGAGGGCAATATTGGTGTCTCCAGTACAAGCGATGAAAGAAACAGAAGCAGCTGTGAAGCCCGAAGGATTTTGGTGGCATTCCTTGAGAGATTTATCAAATCATTTGTCAAATCATCACCTCTGAATACCACTTGTTGGGAATTGTAGGTGGCGAGAGCTGTGGTGCTGAATTTCTGGTTGTGAGCACCCCATAGCCATTGGGTTGGCCGCTGTGGGAAAAGGATGCTGGACTAAATGGGCCTTTGGCCTGATCCAGCAAGATCTTCTTCTGTTCTCATCTGCTCTGGGATGTTTTTCCTCTGAAGAAGAGAAGGTTCGAAGCATGCCACATAAAATGCAGACGGTAACTGCATTTCCCAGTTCTCAAAATCAACGAACGGTGAGGTCAACCTGCGTCTCGATTATGCCACTTCCAATTAAAGATGGGGACTTCACATGAAGATAAATTATCGAATTAAAAACAAAAGAACATCCTTACAAAATGGAAATATAACATGTTGAGGAGAAGGCTAGCTTAGAACCCATCTCCTTTATATCTTATTATTTACGTGCACATTATTGGTGGTGTAGCGGTGGAAGAAGGGGCTACTCCATCATGTGAGTGAGTCCCCTTTTAGTAGTCTGTTAACAGTCTACTAGGCACAAGGTTATCTCCCTAGCCGCTTCGTGAGCACTAGAGCTATCAACGGCCTTCTTGAGGTTGCTTTTTTTGTTTTTGTTTGGTGTATTCCATCTGATAACATTTTCCAGTAGAATATTTTCAGTCCATCAAGGTTAACAATGCATACAGTCCTCTGAGTTCATACAGGACTCGTTTTGCTCTGGATTCCATCACAAGCACATGCAAGGGAATTATTTGGCTTGTGCTGTGAGGTAATGGAGAGAGATCTAGAATTTTGCTCCCAATGGCAGCTCAGCTGAAGTGGGTACCACTTAATTTTCTGTTGAATTGCTGTGTAGGAGTAGTTCTATTTCTGCAAGCCACTCGGAGCACTTGGCTTGGGCAGAAGAGGCAGGAGATGAATGGTGATATATTTATAAAGAAATACATTTAAAACCACAGACACGTGCTGGAACATGATGTGTTCATAATCTCTCTGCTGATTAAGGACAATGGATTAAAAAAAAAATCTATTATTTATACAGAAGGAAAACCCAGAACCTAGATATGTTGTGTGCTGGGCTTTTATTTTAACATGTCTGTCTCTGATTGAACTCTAGATCAGCCTTCCTCAACCTGGTTCCCTCCAGATGTCTTGCATTGCAACTTGGATCATCCCTGACCGTTGGCCATGCTGGCTGGCACTCTTGGGAGATGTGGTCCAAAATGTGTGGAGGACACCAGGCTGGGGAAGGGTGCTGTAGATGTTCCTTAGAAATCAGATTGCCCTGGGAGGAGGAGCTTCATTTGATTCTAGAACCACTTTGTAACATCAAATTCTATATCCAGGATCATGCTGATGTAATTCTACTGCAAGCATTCATCATCATGAGAGACAAGATGGTGTTATAATCTCTGGTGTAGTTAAATTTTCATGCTCCGTGCCAGGACATGAAAGGTACCCACATAGATTATGGAACACAGTTTCAGTAAATAGCATTCTTCTTCATTCAGATCAACAAAGACTTAATCTTTGATCCACTTCCTTGTCACAGTAAAATTGTTCCAGCACAGGGAGATAAATTCATTAGCAAATTGGTGGATTTGCTGGTGATATCTCGTTTAGCCTTTATCTTTGGCAACAAATATATTCGCCTTGACATCAAAGGTATTCAGTCTGTGCAAAACTTTCTTACATAAAAGAAAATTGCAGAGGAATGGGGAAGCTGATCCTCTGTCAAACTGTGCAGAACTTCTTTAATTTCTTACCTTTTCAAAGCCCAAGAGTGTACTTCTGCTTGTGAATTTTGATCATCTCAGAGACTCTAGGCTTTTTACTGTCTGCTTTTTGTTCTCGCCCAATACCTTGAAAGTGGAATTGAATGTAAGAGTGTGTAGCGAATTGGCAAACAGCAAAAAGGCCAGCCTATACAAACTACTGAGCTTCTCCAAACTTGGGGCTCTGCATCCTCAATTCCCAGTACAGTCAGTGTTGTCTTCAATGGCATTTATCACCATATGGCAATCGGTTCCCTGGAGGTGATAGAAACTCAGCATGCTTCTGTTCAAATATCATGCTGACAGTCAAATATTATGTTAGTTAGGGCATTTTTTATTTTTTTTAAGATACACAGAACTGTTCCTCAGTATGCATGCTCTCCTGATTAGCTAGTATTTAATCCACTGGGAAAAGTAAGAAATCAAGTCGTTGTCATCATCATCATCATCATCATCATCATATTTGTACCCCATCCATCTGGGCGGCTTCTAACAAATGTAAAAGCCTAATAAAACATCAAACATTAAAAAATTCCCTATACAGGGCTACCTTCAGATGTCTTCTAGAAGTTGCATAGTTATGCTTTCCACAGGGCGGGTGCCACTACTGGGAAGGCCCTCTGCCTGGATCCCTGTAAAAGGCTGGTTCAGGGGCAGTGCCCCACTTCCCTGAATGGAGCAGCCTCCACTGGGTTCCAGCATTCTTTGGAGGAAGCCATGGCTGTTTAATGTGGTATGATCCTGCTCTAACTGTACAGTGCAGATGGGCCTAAGTGGTTTATGGCTTCACATATTGGATAGCGCACCACTTTGGGGTCATTTGGATATGAAGTATACGGATTTGGAAGCACTCACATTTTGCTTGCAGGCTTGACCCTTGGTCTCATCCAGTATCCTTTTTCCCTTGCACATGGAGAACAGGCGAAGTTGTGCTGTAGGATTGAACTGTCTGTTGACAATAATAGGGCAGACATCTCTCATAAGTCCTAAAATTTTGGTGCAGACAAAAGGAAATATATTGGCAAATTGTAATGCTATAGGTGCTTTCAGTGCTGAAACTTATTTCATGAGTTCATAGTTTTAAAACCAATGTAGTGTGTGCACACTCAGAGGATGACCTCCAAACCATCCTAAATATCTTCACAGAAGCTTACAAAAAGCTTGGCCTATCGCTAAACACCCAAAAAACCAACGTGCTGCACCAACAAGTACAAAACAACCCCTCTGCAGCGCCACAAATCCAACTGAACCGTGTAATGCTGGAAAATGTCAACCACTTTTCCTATCTGGGCAGTTATCTTTCCACAAGGGCCAACATTGATGCCAAAATCCAGCATTGCCTGAGCTCTGCAAGTGCAGCTTTCTCCTGATAGATGTGCAGAGTGTATGAGGACCGGGACATTCGCAGGCAAACCAAAATGCTTGTTTACAATGCTATTATACTACCAACCTTACTGTATGCTTGTGAAACATGGACCACTTATAAACGTCATCAACTCCTCGAAAGATTCCATCAACAGTGTCTCCGAAAATTTTTACACATCACTTGGGAAGGCAGGCAAACTAATTCCAGTGTACTGGAAGAAGCAAAGATCACCAGTGTCAAAGCAATGATTCTTCAGCATCAACTTCACTGGACTGCTCATGTTGTTTGAATGCCTGATGATCGTCTTCCAAAGCAACTACAGTGGTACCTCGCAAGACAAAATTAATTCGTTCCGTGAGTTTTTTCGTCTAGCGAATTTTTCGTCTTGCGAAGCACGAAATCCCATAGGAATGCATTGAAATTCAATTAATGCGTTCCTATGGTCAAAAAAAGTCCAAACAAAGCCAAATTTGGTACAACAAGAGTTTATTAAGTGCTCTTTAAAGTCACACCCACCAAACAGAAATTGAAATCCAGAATTTTTTTAAAAAAACAGCAGAGTGGCCCAATGGTCACAAAAAATCATAAAAATGCAGAAAAAAAACACACAAGCTTCCAGATTCTTGCAAACCCCTCCCCAACACCAAGTCCTTGAATTCCAAACACCCCAACCCAAAATCCAAAAACCCCCAAAAAAGTTTTAAAAGTTTAACTTACCAAATGGCTGCAAAAGAAGTTTTGGAAAAGCTTCAAAAATCACCAAAGTCTTCAAAAACCTCAAAAAAGGCTACCACACCGCGTGCTATGAGTTGCTCCTCGAAGTCAAGTCGCAACTGCACCTCTTCAAGCAATGCACCCTGGGTATTAACGGTTTTACGAAAAAGGAAACAAACTTGCAAGACGTTTTCGTCTTGCGAAGCAAGCCCATAGGGAAATTCGTCTTGCGAAGCAGCTCAAAAAACGAAAAACCCTTTCGTCTAGCGAGTTTTTCGTCTTGCGAGGCATTCGTCTTGCGGGGCACCACTGTACTGTATTCTGAACTTAAAAATGGAAATCGTAATGCTGGTGGTCAATAAAAGAGGTTTAAAGACTCTCTCAAGGCAAATCTTTAAAAATGTAGTATAAACACTGACAACTGGAAAACACTGGCCTGTGAGCGCTCCAATTGGAGAACAGTCTTTACCAAAGTTGTCATAGGCTTTGAAGACACTTGAACTCAGGACAAAAGGGAGAAATGTGCTAAGAGGAAGGCACGTTTGGCAAACCCTCACTGTGATCAACTTCCGCTGGGAAACCTATGTCCCCACTGTGGAAGGACGTGTGGATCCTGAATTGGCCTCCACAGTCACCTACGGACTCACTGTTAACACAGTGTTTGTGGAAGACAATCTTACTTGGCTACGAATGATCGCCAAAGATGAAAACAGTCCTCCCTTACAAGATTTCACTCCTCACATTGATAATAATAATAATAATAATAATAATAATAATAATAATGCTTCATTTAAGAAAGGCATCATTTTTAAAAACAAACAAACATTAAGTTATAAAGCATGGAATTAGAACTACTTCCTTGGAGAGAGACTGTTCCTTCAGCCTTCTGCTTGACGAATAGCAGGTGGTGCAATTCATTATGGAAATGCACCCCAAAAGGCAATAATAATTTTTCTTATTATCTCCGACAAGATCCCTGGCAGACAGGTTAACAGGCGGGGAGTGAAATCATTCAGAACCAAGCAAGGTAGGCTCAAATATGGGACATGTATAAAATATGTATGAAATGAATTTTTTCCCCCATTTGCAGGTGAAAAACCGCTGACATTTCCCCTGTAATTTGAATAATGTGTACTGTATGCACTTTTGCTTTCCCCACTCCTGTTCATACATTTTTAACTCCCGCTGCACAAAGGAAAACTTTTGCTGTCTGGCCCTGCCAGTTGAACCTAAGAGTTCTGCTGACTATTCACACACAGTCATAGCAGCGTCTTGGTGCAGGATGGGCCAAGGGGATGCCGGGGGCAAGATAAATGCCATAGCCAGAAATAATAAACTACAATGAACTTTTTGTGTCCAGCCCAACTGGTAACACTTTCTGTTGTGCAAACAAAATTGATCAGGGGTCAGCAAACTTTTTCAGCAGGGGTCCACTGTCCCTCAGACCTTGTGGGGGGCCGGACTATATTTTGGGGGAGGGGGAAATGAACGAATTCCTATGTCCCACAAATAACCCAGAGATGCATTTTAAATAAAAGCACACATTCTACTCATGTAAAAACACGCTGATTCCCAGACCGTCTGCAGGCCGGATTTAGAAGGTGATTGGGCCGGATCCAGTCCCTGCGCCTTAGTTTGCCTACCCATGATCTGGTTGCTCTTGTAAAAAGCATCATTCACCTTGATGTATGATTTGTGGGGGGTTTGTTTTTCCATTGCTTATACTAATTTGTTGTACAGTATTAGCAATCTTGCTCTGTGATTTGACGAAACCTTTTCAAGCGCCCACCAGACTGCAAAGGCTTATTGCCTGACTGCCTATCCTTGTCATTTATTGAGTGTCCTGCACATTACAGCAGCTGGAGAGCTCTCAAAAGCAGACACCTTGCCTTGTGCTCCCAGCAAGGCGTCCATCTGCACCACAGGCAACATTGAGGGGGTAGTGTTTTCCTTGCTGGAGAGACAAGCAAATTGCTGCTCCTGCTCCTTCCTTTTTTGTTTGGCAGCGGCTTCCTCTTTCCACTTGCTGCTCACATAAGAAGATGGCAGAGAATAGGCTGGGAAATGAATTGTAATTAGGTGTTCGCAGCATCTCAAAAAGGCTATTGTGGAACTGGAAAAGCCCAATCAAAATGATCAAAAGCTGCAGCAGCTCTGTAATGAAGAAAGGTTACAACATTTGGGGCTTAAAAAAAGCTAATAAGGGGGGAAAATAAATTTCCATGGTGTGAAAAAGTAGAAAGTGTTTTTCTCCCTAATCCTAGAACCCGGGGTCATCCAATGAACTGGAGTAGTTAGCAATCCAGGATAGACAGAATTGTTTCACACAGCATGTAACTGAACAGTGGAATTGGCTGCCCTAAATTGTGGTCACGGTAGCCGACTTAGTGTCAAAGGGGATTAGAGAGATTCCTAGAGACTAAGACTGTCCCTGTGGCTACAGAACCCAGGCATAGGCAAACTTGGCCCTCCAGATGTTTTGGGACTACAATTCCCATCATCCCTGACCACTGGTCCTGTTAGCTAGGGATCATGGGAGTTGTAGTCCCAAAACATCTGGAGGGCCGAGTTTGCCTATGCCTGACATAACCTCTAGGGCAGAGTTTCTCAGACTTGGGTACCCAGCTGTTGTTGGACTACAACTCCCATCATCCCTGACCACTGGTCCTGCTAGCTAGGGATGATGGGAGTTGTAGTCCAGCAACAGCTGGGGACCCAAGTTTGCAACCAACTGCTCTAGGGTCGAGAGGCAATATTCTGTTGGATACCATTTGCTGGAGGACATCTGCAGAAGGTTGTCCCCGTGTCCTCCTTTTGGGCTTCTCCTTAGGGACCTGATTGGTAATTAGGATGCTAGACTAGTTAAGCCTTTGCTGTGATTCAGCAGAGCTGTTATGCTGTTGTTTGACTTTAAAGAAGTTGTGATCAATGTTGGCACACTGAAGGATGTCTCAGATAGGAGAAGTAGCACATGTCTTCGGGACAGGAAGTTGGCCCTGTTAAGAATTCCATTCTTCAGACAAGGAGCTTGGCAGAGGCTGATAGGGCTTTATTCAACTTCAGCCATCTCTGGAGCATGTTGCTTACAAGGAGTTGTGATAATACAGTGCCTGCCCAATTTGTTGGGTTCAGTTTGTGCATTTTACAGTGGTGCCTTGGGTTACAGACGCTTCAGGTTACTGACGCTTCAGGTTACAGACTCCGCTAACCCAGAAATAATACCTCGGGTATTATAAGGAATAATTGATTACAGTCTAAACACAAGTGAAAAATGGGATTTAGAGTAGAGACAGGTGGCAGTTTGTTCAGAGAATTGAAGGAAGTCCAGTGGTACCTCGGGTTACATACGCTTCAGGTTACATACGCTAAAGGCCCCATTAGCTAAAGTGGTGCTTCAGGTTAAGAACAGTTTCAGGTTAAGAACAGACCTCCGGAACAAATTAAGTTCTTAACCCGAGGTACCACTGTATCTGTTTTTAGTTCTTACTGCTACGTAAACTGCTTTAATGCTAAGAAAAACATGATGAAAATGCCTTTTAAATATATGGCACAACATCACACAGCAAGGAACACTTGCTTTGTTTCTGTTTTTGAGTGTGAAGTTTGCCTCTTGCCCTAAAATGGGAGAATGTGGATTTCTTCATATTATTAAAATGTTAAGAACAGCTGAAGCAGGTCCTCCATGATACGTTGCCTCAAAATCTACCACTTTCTAACTGTAGGATGGAAAGGGCCTCCTTCTCTGCCTTCGTCTTCTTTCTTTTTAGTTAATTGTTCACAGAAAAAAAATTCAGCAGGCCCACACAGTGGGCAGGCATGGTACTGCCTGGTGAACTGTCTTCAAAGCCATGCTTAATAATGAATGCTTTTTGCATTGTATCAAAAGCACCGTATCTCTTCAAATTGGCCTGTAGAGATTTCTGTAGATTTCTCATTAGAGAGAATATTGAATGAAGGATCAAGTTATCTATCTAAAAAGTCAAGGTTTTGCTCAAGAAATTAGGAGTTTTGGAAATAGACCAAAATCTTGAAACTTTCCAACGACATATTGGACCCAAGTGAACCTTAGATTAATTAAAACCCAAATTTTATCATGTCTCTTTCTTCTATGCCACCCCCACCCCACAATAACCTAAAGTGAAGGACGGAAATGGAATTCCATAGGGAGAAATAAATTCTGATCTCTTACAACATAAACCAGACATACACTGAGATCTCTTGCTCTGGAGATCTGTTCTGAGAAGAGTGGTTATTAGCATGCTTTGTAGTCTCATCCCGTTGTTTATGTAGTGCTTTGTTCGGGTGTTAAACCAGGCTGCCAGGCTGCCTTTTGAAGACCTCATGAAGACTCATTTTGTGCAAAATAAAGCTGCCAGATTTTGACTGGGCCAGCTTTTGACAACTGAGGTGTGTGTTTTTAGGACCCACCATATTCATCTGAATAAAATCTGTTTAAATAAATTACAAGCCTGTTATACACCATATTTTTCGCTCTATAAGACGCACCAGACCACAAGACGCACCTAGTTTTTGGAGGAGGGAAACAAGGAAAAAAATATTCTGAATCTCAGAAGCCAGAACAGCAAGAGGGATTGCTGCACAGTGAAACCCACAATCCCTCTTGCTGTTCTGGCTTCTGTGATAGTTGTGCAGCCTGCATTCGCTCCATAAGATGCACACACATTTCCCCTTACTTTTTAGGAGGGAAAAAGTGAGTCTTATAGAGCAAAAAATACGGTATATTGTTGTAACCTGTCCTGGGACCTTATGGTGAAAGGCAGGCAAGAAATCAAATTAGTGATGATGATGATGACAGAATAGTTTCACTGGATACCTGTTTGCTTATGAGCTCATTTTGAAATTCTGGCACTTACTTGTTTTAAAGCCTTGAATGGATTGGGAATCTTATGAACTGCCTTTTTGCATGCCAGGCTCAGTCACCTAGATACAGAGGGTTTGTTTGTTTGTTTGTTTGTTTGTTTGTTTGTTTGTTTGCTTGCTTGCTTGCTTGCTTGCTTGCTTGCTTGTTTGTAGCATTGTGGAATAGCCTCTGTGATAAGACTCTCCTGATATCATCTTGTTGACTTTTTAGGTACCAGGGTAAAACTTTTTCTTTGTCCTCTCAGTCATTTTAAGTATCAGTGTCTTGTCTTTCTTCTTCTGCTTGCTATTAATGTTCTGCATTTTAATCCCCTAGCTATAGTTTTAGTTTTTATAAACCATCCTTTAATTTATTCCGATGAATGGAAGTCTATTAAAAATATCTTAAATCAGAGACAGGGAACCTGTGGCCCTCAGGATGTTGTTGGGCAGCAACTCTCAGCATCCTTCACTTTTGGCCATGCTTGCAAGGGCTGATGGGAGTTGGAGTCCAAAAACATCTGGGAGGCCACAGCTGTTACATCTGTGTCAGTCTGCAAAAAGAGGTATCTAGAATTCTGCAGAACAGCTGCATCTTCCCCACCCCCACCCCACCACAAAAGAAACCCAGCTTCAACCTTTACTTGAGAGTTTTAGATAGACAGAAACGTCTTCTCCACTTGCAGATTCTCACAAATGTGTGAGAAATAAGCTTTCCACGTGTGAGTTAGATCACAGAAGCTGGCTTCTGTTGTCATGCCTGTTTTGTTAGCAAGAGCCCAGTAAGCATTGACAACTCTCCTTCAATCTCTGTTTTGTTTTTTATTACTTGTCTTTATTTCACTGCCTGAAATAAAGGACGGTTTGGCCGAATGTCTTTCTGAATTGGCCGGGTTTAATGGTTTCTCACCCTGTCCAATTGCAGAACTTAATCTGGAAGGGAATTGTATCCACCGCCTGCCAGAAGAGGTCCGAACCCTGCTGCACCTGAGAGTCATCAACCTGTCCAGGAACAAATTTAGTCACTTTCCAGAACAGCTGACCTCTTTGCCAGCTCTTGAAACAATCAACCTAGAAGAGAATGAGATTGCAGGTAAGAGACTGCCCTGTATCTGTGCATCCAAGGACTTCTCTGTTGCAACTGTGGAGTAGCGAAGATCTTGCATTAAAACTTACTCGGATGTTCAGTGCAACCTTGTGTTTAAGCACTAGCCTGGTAGCCAGCCGTGAAGAGGAATTGCCTGCAAGCAATAGTATTACTGTTGCTATTATTGGGCTCCATATCTTCCAAATCTGCCATGAGCAACTTTTCATAATTAAGCAATTGTGTGAGTTTCATAGGACGTCTCATCACTTAAGAGAATGCTTTGCATTGAACTTTGCCTGTGATTGAAGGGTCTGTCCATGCTAAGGAAACGGCACTTTTGCTCAGCAATAATATTCTCATCACTGTTTTTTTCTAACCTGAAAGCATTAGAGCTACACTTTCAAAAAAGAAGTTATGCTATTTGCATTCATTAATATTGTATAAGTATTTCTCCTTTTACTTTTCTGTGCTGTTTCAGCTTTCCACCCCCTTTTTGGAAACAATTCATAATCATTTTTTAAAATGAAAATTCCTTTGAAGAGCAAACTAAGTCTAAGAAATTGGACCCCCTCAGGTCACATGCTTCCCTTTGGAACTGAATAATGAGCAGAAGATGCTGCTCATTTTTATTTTTCTGGAAGCGAGTCATCTTTTAGAAGACTTTTTCCCCCTTTGTCAGCCAGGTGTAAAAACTGTTCATTGCACCTGTACATTTTCTACTGTAGAACTAATAGGAGCTTCAGGATAGGTATAATGGGTGCATTTATGTAAGAGAAACAAACAGCTGCTCAGTTTAATTTGGAGGCCCTTGTGACTGCTCTTAGATTAATAATAATAATAACAATAATAATAATAATTTATTTATACCCCGCCCATCTGGCTAGGCTTCCCCAGCCACTCTGGGGTTAAAGCTCCAAGCTGTTATATATGCTCCCCATCAGAGCTGCTTCATTACTGAAGCACCCACTCTTATTCTATCTTCAAGCTCCAGGGCAAGGGAAACATTAGACATTTGCGAGTGGGGTGTTTTCCCACCCCCCTCTCCCCCAAGTACTTGCAAACATCCTGGAGCATTTGTGAGTACTGGAAATAAATGCTTGCATGGTTCTTGAACCAAACCCAGAGGTGTCATTTGCATTCCTAGCTGGGATCTAGGATAGCTCACTGTGCCGTGCTATCACTACAGAGATAGACTTCGATTGATATACAAAAGCCCCTGGATATTGGAATAGCTGCTTAGATAAACTGGAGATTTCAGATGAAGAACTTTACTGCACGTTAATTTTGTGTCAGTGGTGATCTACTCCTTCAGGTGTGGGCGGGCAGTGAAGCTTGACTTCCCGTTCTCAGTTTGCCGAATGTTTTTATTTTATTTTGGAAGTATAAATTAATGAACTAATTAAATCTGAGTTGTTGGTTTGTTTTTTTAAAAGGGAGAATGGGGGGAAATCATCTTTTATTGAGCTTGACTGGCTGCTTGAGGTACACTTAGTTTTTTCTGTGTTTTTTCACTCTTTTTTTTTTTTTTTTTAGTTTCTAAACACGGACACATCTTTAATATCACAAAACGAAATCAGCTGGCATCTCAAAATGCCAGAGAGAAGTGACAGGCAATTAATTCATAGATTAAAGGGAACAGGGACTTGTCAGTGTGAATTTGAAAATAAATTGGTCTCAGATGTAGCATAGGGAGCCTCATGGATGATCAATACCAAAATGTTTTATCTCCTGTTTTACTGATAACAGAAAAATATATATTGGCAAAGCTGTCTGTCAGGCTTGTATTGATAAAAATGGTCAGGAGGCAGTAAGAAACAATAAAAAAGTGTGTGTATGTGTGTACACGCACAATAAAGCATCATTTTCAAGTCGTTTTTTGGTTGTGCAACGTGGCAATTGTAAGCATGAGGTATGAATTGGTATGCCCTAGTTAAAATCTCAGTTCATACATGAATTTACTGGGCAGCCTTTAGACAAACCACTATTTTTTTGACTTCCCACATGGCATGTTTGTGGATTAACACTGGCCTAACTCGAGCTTGTCTTACAGGCATCTGGTGACTTTTAAAGTCAGTGGGTATGTGGATCATGTCCTTATACACCAGGAATGGGGAACTGGACCCAAGTCCCACAGTGACCTGCCCTTCAGCTGGCAACCTGTATGATGCCAGGTGTGGGACAGGTGGCTTGGCCAAAGCCCACTTAGGCACCCAGGTTATAGGTTCCCAACCCCATAATATAATGTAGTCACTAGTTGGCCCTTGTAGCTGCATGAAGTTGGGTGGTGGGGTCCTGTTCCTGTTCCCTTCCTGCTGGAGAAAGTCAGTACAGTTATTGTCTAGCTTCCTGACTGGCATGTCCTCTAAGCTCCCAGAGCAGCCACTGCCTAGTCCTCGGGAAGGTTAGGAAGGCTGCAGGGTGGGGCTCAGTGATCTGTGCCATTGGAGAGCTGGGCTGTCCTGTCCTGTCCAATACCACTCCACAGTGAGACTTGGGTGCATCAGCAAGGTAAGCTGCCTTCTCTGGGGAGGGGAGGAAGTGCAGGCTTGCTCTTTGCATGTGGGATAAACTCGCAGCCCCTTCTGCCAGGGCGGCTGCCGCTTGGTCATTCCTGGCAAAGTCCATCTCTCTGCCTGGCTGCTACAGCTGCCATGAAATAAACTCAGTGGCTTCTGTGCCCAGGCTAGGTAGCTGGCTGGAGTTCGCAAATTAGGAAGTGACAAACTCCACACTTTCTCCACTCCAAAGAAGAAGAGGAAGGAACATTTGGGACACAGAGCAGAGGAGGAAGAGGTGGCAGTGCGCTGCGGCAGGCGCATAGGGGCAGGCAGCAGGTGCGCAGTGGTGGAGGCAGCTGACAAGGAGGTGGCAAGTGGCGCACTTCTTGGAGGCCCGATCTGCTGCCTCTCCCAGCTTTCCGGAACCTGCCGTCCTGAGGCCACTGCCTCGCCTTGCCTCATGGTTGAGCCAAGGGTTTCCATTCTGTGGTCCATGACTCTATATTTTCCTTTTGGCCTCTTTTTATTGGTCCATCTCCTCAGGTGATCCTGACATGGGAAGCTGGTTTGACCTGTATATGAAGAGGCCAAAGGCAGCCTCTGGCAGCGCACCGTTAATATTCCAAGCATTGATTCAATTCTAATACTTAATAAAATCCAGGAATTGTGGGTGTCTTGCACCCACAAACCCTGGCTCCCATGATCTCCTAACAACAGTGATAAAAAGCCCCGCTTGACAGTGTTCATGGTCACATTTCCCCAGTGAACGGCTCACATTTGGAAGACCCGGTTGCTTTCCCGAAGAACAAGGACAGCCACGTCTCATTGTGATGAGAATATTTTTGACTACATTATCTGGCAGTGACTAATTGATGACCTTTTCCCTCCCACCACTTCAGCTTAATAATTAAACATCACATAACCTGCTGGGCTGACAGTGGCCTTAAAAATATTTATTAAAAAGTTTTTATTTTTAAAGAGACGTTTTTAAGGTTCCTGCCAATCTAGCAGGCTATCTGCTGTTTAATCATTGATATGTCTTATTAATCTAAGCTTCCGAGAACCCAATTTAAATTTAGTTCAGTCCTGGGGAGAGAGGTCTGGGATCAATATTTGGAACCTCTAAGGTTGAAACTTTGCCCAGTTCAGCAGGAACTACTTGTTGTAGGATTTTTACATAGGAATGCAAACAAGGACCCTCTGGAGCTCTGGAAATGCTCAAGATAGCAATACCCTTGATTAAAATTAATAAATGCTGTTGTTGCTGGTGTTTGTTACATCGGTGTGCACAACACTTTCGAGAGTACATGAATATAGGACCCTCCGTATACAGCCTCAAGTTCAACACAGGGAAGGCAACAGATGGAAGAGATTTGGGTATTTGCTTTTTTCACATGATTAAACAAGCATGCTTCACTAGACCATTTGTTTTTTGAGGAAAAGCTCCCATCCACTGAAAACTGGTGCAGGTCCTCGCTTCAGACCAGGGTTGTTCTGGATTGGGGGCCCCCAACTGCGTCCTCTCCAAAATAAAAATAGGCTAAGCATATTTGTTTATACACGTAACTGAATGCACATGTGTTTTGGCCCTCAATGACACTTGCACTAATTTGGGTTTAGTTCAGTGAGGCAGGCAAAGCCAATGTAATGCCCACCTCAGGTTGTTGGACTACAGCTCCCATCATCATCATCATCATCATCATCATAAATTTTATTTATATCCCGCCCTCCCCAGCAGAAGCCGGGCTCAGGGCGGCTAACAACACGAAAGTAGTGCAACATTATAAGAACATTATAAAAATTAATTAAAATCAAAATTGATGGCAACCATAAACTAAAGTTCTGTAAAGATTGCCAAAGGAGGGAGTCAGGCTGCGCCCTGACCAAAGGCCTGGTGGAACAGGCCCTGCGGAAAGATGTCAAGTCCTGCAGGGCCCTGGTCTCTTGTGACAGAGCGTTCCACCAGGTTGGAGTCGCAGCCGAAAAAGCCCTGGCTCTAGTTGAGGCCAGCCTAACCTCTCTGTGGCCTGGGACCTTCAAGATGTTTTTATTTGAAGACCGTAAGTTCCTCTGTGGGGCATACCAGGAGAGGCGGTCCCGTAGGTACGAGGGTCCTAGGTCGTATAGGGCTTTGAAGGTTAAAACCAGCACCTTAAACCTGATCCTGTACTCCACCGGGAGCCAGTGCAGCTGGTATAGCACCGGATGAATGTGATCTCACAGCGAAGACCCCGTAAGGAGTCTCGCCACAGCATTCTGCACTCGCTGGAGTTTCTGGGTCAGTCTCAAGGGCAGCCCCACATAGAGCAAGTTACAATAATCCAGTCTGGAGGTGACCGTCGCGTGGATCACAGTGGCTAGGTCAGGGCGAGAGAGGTAAGGAGCCAACTGCTTAGCTTGGCGGAGATGAAAAAATGCCGCCTTTGTTATAGCTGCAATCTGCGCCTCCATGGAGAGGGAGGTGTCGAAGATTACACCCAAACTCTTAACGGACGGTGCTGGCACTAATTGCACCCCCGCAAGAGATGGGAGTTGCCCCCTCAATCCCATATCGTCCCGTCCCAGCCAGAGGACCTCTGTCTTCGCAGGATTTAACTTCAACCGGCTCCCACGTAACCATCCAGCCACAGCTTCCAAGCATCTGATCAGTGTGTCTGCGGCCGAGTCAGGATGGCCATCAGCATACTGATGGCAGCCCAGCCCAAAACTCCAGACAAGCTGGGCGAGGGGGCGCATAAAGATGTTAAAAAGCATTGGGGAGAGTATCGCACCCTGGGGCACTCCACACACCAAGGAGTGGCGCGATGACAATTCCCACCCAAGCGTCACCCTCTGTCCCCGACCAGAGAGAAACGAGTGCAGCCATTGAAGGACTGTGCCCTGGATCCCCACGTCGGCAAGGCGGTGGTCCAGGAGTTCGTGATTGACCATGTCGAAGGCTGCTGACAGGTCTAGAAGGTCATCCCTGACCTTTTGCCAGGTTGGCTGGGGCTGATGGGAATTGCAGTCCAAGAACATCTGAAAGGCTCCACATTGACCACCCAAGGGATGTCGTTTTGGCAGGGGGACATTCCAAAAGCTTCACAGAAAAGGTGACTTTGGAAGAACTGAGAGAGGCAGCGTCGCACAGGTGTTCTGAGAGGCAGCTGCAGACTTAAAAGGCAGCAAGAGCAAGGGGCAAAGTCCTTCGAAGGAACAGTCTGCTAAGGTGGATGAGCAATTGTCACAGGCAGGGAATATGTCAAGATATGAGCAGAAGGAAAATGAAAGGCACTTGGATGGTGAACGCAAGGAGTTCGTTCTTGAGATGCGGCAGATGAAAAGCCAGTGTAGGGATTTCAGGAGAGGCAGCGATGGGAGGATTGAATAACATGGGCGGTATTGTTGTGGACAATGGACCAAAGTGAGACTATAGAAGACCAAACACTACAGGCTTGCAGGAGTCAAGGCAAGCAGTGATCAAAGCATGAACCAGCAATTGTGCCAAGGAAGAGGCTTGTATTTTTGCAGCGTTGTAATGGGAGAAGTGGCACGACACTGAAGGACTATAAGAAGCACCTACAAATATCCTTCTTGCGTATGGCAGACTTTCTTAGAAGTATGATGAATACCCAATATGCTGCCTCAAAGAGAGAGGATTGGATATGGTAGTCCTTTTCCCCCCCAGTTCATTGTATACAGTAATTTTCCACTGGGCCTCCAGTGCTCTGAGGCACAAAATACTGGATGTGATTGAAGAAGACAAATCAAAGTATGGTATCATTTTGGGACAGCAATTTTTCTGTCTGTATAACTCCTTTCATAATGTGTCCATTGCTATTTTAGGTTACTTCCTGCTTTTATGTAGTTTGATACCTCAGAGGTAGTCATTTAGAGAGACTTTACTATACATTAGATTTCATAACTGAGTATCTCAGTCTGATACCTTAATAGTAAGCTAGATTTAAAAAGGTGTGAGGATAGGATTAATGTCTCCCCTCCCCTTCCTTTTTGCATGAATCAATTCATATAGATGTGCTAGGAGGGCGGGTGTATTGAAAAGCTTTAAGATATCTTCCTGCAGCAGATATAAATAATGTCGCAGATAGAACAATAGGCCTAGAAAGGGTTCCTGGAATTGTGTGATAATAGTGTTTTATTCCAGACCCAAATCACAGTTATTTTCTGTATTATCTGCAAAACAACGTAGCAAAAAACAACATGGGAGGCAGCAGCTACGAGTTACTGTTCTCTGCAGCTACAGCAGACACTGTGATTCTCATGGTTTGACTTCACCCCCAGAAGCGCGCTCCATCAACGCTTTTATCTTGATAATTACATTCTGCACCGATGTCAAATAACCAGGCACCACCAAGTTGTTTCAGAACTATGAAGTGCTGTTGGTACAGCAAATCAAAAATATGATCTATAACAAGGAACAATTTTGATAACACGTTGAGGTTTTGAGGCTGGGAGGTGCAATCCCCAATCCATGGGGATGCAGGAGGTACAGTGTTACCTCGGGTTACAGACGCTTCAGGTTATAGACTCCGCCAACCCAGAAATAGTACCTCGGGTTAAGAACTTTGCTTCAGGATGAGAACAGAAATCGCGTGGCAGCGGGAGGCCCCATTAGCTAAAGTGGTACCTCAGGTTAATAATGGACCTCCAGAATGAATTAAGTTCTTAACCCGAGGTAGCACTGTACTCTGAATGAAAGCAGGATTAGAAGTTGAGCATAGTGGCAGTTGCGCATACATTTAACTGCAGCGTTTGGCTGCACATTCTACAGTGGCCGCTAGAGTAGTAGAACACAAAGCTCTGGGCAGTAGTGGAGGCCAATAACAGGTTTCATCATAATCAGTTAGGAAGTCAGTTCTCTGAGCATGCAAAATAAGTAAGTAAATAGCCAGTTGGTGCTTATTATCTGTTGATCTGATTGAGCATTTATGGGACTTCAATTGCATTTGGTTTGATGTTCCTTCTTTTGATGCTTAATCACCTTATCGACTCTCAACACATTCATTGATTCATGCTGTTAAACTCTTCCATCCGGTTACACAAGACCATCAAGGAAAAAGCTACTGTGAACAAGGCTATATATTTTGGGGACTGCCTGGCAGCCGTCTCCGTGATCACGGTGCATTGCACCATTTCCAACCACTAGGATCAATGAGATTTTTGCCAACTTCAATGTGCCTTGCTTGATTGACACCAGGTTTCTTACGACACTGTGCATTTGGCAGTGCAAGCTAGTAGTTAAATGTAATTGTGAAGCCCTGGTTCAGCTTAGCTCCTTCGATTAATAACATGTTACTTGGACTTGTTGGCATAAAAAGGACGTTAGATTGATATGTAAGGTTTACACACAGCCTGGAAGCTTTCATCTTGCGAATCCTTGGTAGGAGAATAGGCTGACCTTAATCCGTGCACATACACACACAGGAAAAATAGCAAATATGTTTATTCTTGGAAATACATACAGTGGTACTTCGGAAGTCAAACGGAATCTGTTCTGGAAGTCTGTTTCACTTCCAAAACGTTTGGAAACCGAGGTGCGGCTTCTGATTGGCTGCAGGAAGCTCCTGCAGCCAATCGGGAGCCGCAGAAGCTGCGTCAGTTCCAGTTTCCAAAGAATGTTCACCAACCGGAACACTCGCTTTTGGGTTTGCAGTGTTTGGGAGCCAAAATGTTCGACTCGCAAGGCGTTCGGGATCCAAGGTGCGACTGTACTTGGATAGGAAAGTTTCTCTCGTTCTGAGTTGGGAGTGCAAGGGAGCTATGCTTGCTCCTTTGTTCTCAGAGATCATTCCAAGATGACTTCTCCACAGAGGGTCCGAAGAAGTAGAGAGGAAGAGGGGGTTGCAACCTAAGAATATCAGTCTTAAGATCAAAGGGAAAGAGGAGTGAGATGATGCAATAATTGAGGGTTCCCTTCTCTGTCCTCTTCAGCCCATGCAAACCTCTCTCACCGAGCTGAGTTGCACTCACACTTCCAACATGTGCCAGAGGTGCATTTATTGAATCCCCCCCCACACACTACGCCAGTGTGGTGTAGTGGTTAAGAGCGGTAGTCTCGTAATCTGGTGAACTGGGTTCGCGTCTCCGCTCCTCCACATGCAGCTGCTGGGTGACCTTGGGCTAGTCACACTTCTCTGAAGTCTCTCGGCCCCACTCACCTCACAGAGTGTTTGTTGTGGGGGAGGAAGGGAAAGGAGAATGTTAGCCGCTTTGAGACTCCTTAAAGGGAGTGAAAGGCGGGATATCAAATCCAAACTCTTCTTCTTCTTCTTCTTCTCCCCTTTTAGAGGAGTAATGGTGGAGCAGCCTTCACTTTCCTTTTACCTGCAGAAGCTCCAGCATCCCATCCCATCCAGGCCCATATTGGGATAGTGACCAACAAAGACGCTATAGCAGAAGTGCAGCTGTTGGCTTGGCACCCAGATGTGGCTGGGACGAACTTAAGCTGTATGAACTGCACGTGAACAGGATGAACTTACTGTGTAACTTCCAACGGGATCTGCGGCATTAATTTATACCTGCGGATCAGGCCTTAGGTACCAGGTTGGGTGTTTGGCAAATGATACCTGCATGCTAGAATTGCTTAAGCCAAGGAAGTCTCCTCCTATTCAGACTGGCCTGCATCATAGCTCAGCTTAGTGGTGAGCACAGACTTTGTATGCAAAAGGACCAAGGCTCAATACCTGGTACCTCTGGGTAGGGCTGGGAGAAACCCTTGTTGGAATTGCTGGAGAACTTCTGCTGGTCAGGGTAGACAGTGCTGAACTAGATGGACAAACCTTCTGGGAATCTTTTAATTTTTTGCTGCTTGCCTAGGACCACGAAAATGGGAATGATAAAAAAAAACCTGGTAAACTGCAATGCATTGCTGCTGGATTAAGTTTGGTTTAGTGTGTCAAAATGGTTTTTAACCATGTGTAGGTTTTTAAGCAACTGCACTGTAGGAACATTGGGTGCCTTTTTTTCTTAATTGAGTGGTGCTTCAGTTGGTTTTGAGAGTGGTGGTTGTGCAATTGCCTGTGCATTGCCGCCATATATGCCACCCCCAAAAGAACTTAACAACCATCTGCTCCATATTTATTCAAATGGTGCCAGGTGACACAAAGTCCATTCAGAACAGCTCGTCTTGTCTTGCCTTTTATTTTATTTTTCATGAGCGGCTTAGGCCAATTATGTGATGCCTGAGAGTGCTTTAACAGTGTTATTAAACAGCAGGGAACTGCGAGGCTGCGCTGGTAAACATCACTTAATTCTTTCAGGAAGCTATTCAAGCCTAGCAAAAATAACTTTCCACTCCACTCTGCCTAAATGCAGGCATCGGTTTAGTTCTGCTCCATGTAGCTCAACTTTCTCTTGGGTATTGTCTAGGCTATACAAGTGGGACCTGCAGCGAAATGTTGCAGAGATTAGTCCTCCTGGCCAGGATTCCCAGCAGTCAGCCATGCCCTTTTCTAGGTTACACCATTTCACCACACCTGGTTTCCCAATGTCCTCCCCCAGGAGAAACTGGTGAAGATATCTGTGGACCCTCCCCTGCCCAGAGAAACAAGACAGAGCTGCAATGCCATAGTAGCACCCTTCCCCTGCTCTTAGTTGTGTCCTTGATTTCCTTTCCAGACATGGGCAGTAGTAGAGGTCAAAGAATCATCTATGCATGCTTCTTTCCCCAGAAAGAAGAGGACATTTTGAGATTAGTGGCCTTCCTCTCATTTACTCACATCTCCAATTATAGGCGTGGGGAGGAGACTACTTGGGCCAGATTTAGGCAAGGCAGGTTTGCTGCAAAAATAGGCCTCCAGACATCCTTTGTGCTCATGATGGCATTTTTTTTGGGGGGGGCGTTATAGGTGCTCCCACATCCAATACTCTTTGTGCCCACAAAAGTTTTGGGTCAATCATACTGCTTCATAATCAGCTGGTGCATGAGCCATACCTTCCTTTCTGACACCCCAATACTTTTTACATCACAAACGTTCCCATTTTATTTTATTGTTTTCACCCCACTTTTGTTGTACTGTAGCACTTGTGCCTTAAGGCGTCCTGGCAACATTCGTGAATTAGGTTTGGTTCACACAGTGGCTGTAGAAGATGCCAGCACTCCTGTGGGGTTTTGTGCTGAAAGGAGTGGAGATTTTAGTGCAGCAGCCGCAACGTGAACATAAAGAACTTCAAAAGTGTGCAAATGGAAGATGGTGGCATAGCAGCATAGCACAAGTTATATGTGCTTGGGGCAGACGGGGGGGACATTGAGGATGGCATGAACATGGACAGTGGAATGAGTGGAGTTAGAATGTGAATGCAGTATTGTAGGAACACTGGGGAAACATCAGAAGATAACTGATATTGGTGTGTGGACAGTTCATTGTAAATCCACTTCTAACACACTGTTAATGTATCAACAACATGTCGCTGTATGTATGCACAATAAAACAGCAATCTGAATGGCTCCTTGGGGAAGACATTGATTCCTGCTATTGCAAAGGTCCCAGAGGGTCTTTGGTTACCTTGTCATTTTGCAGCTGTTCTAACAATGCTTGATAATTACTTCTTCTTTTTTCCTTTAATCTGGTGGATGGGCGGACCATGCCGTTCTTTTCCATGCATTTCCAGCCTACCTTTGTTTTCTGTTTGTGCCGCAGCTCCCCTCACATCTTCCCCTTGCCATGCCCAAGCCACTTCATCTGAGCCTCTGTAAAATTAGATTAAAGGTGGTTTTGTGAAGACGAGGAAGGTAAATAATCAATTGTAAAGTATTTTGCATACTATAAAAGCATTACATGATACAACAAACAAGGACTGGCTCTCTGAGATGGAAGAGTATTTTTGGGCCAAAAAACTGAGAGAGAGAGAGAGAGAGAGAGAGAGAGAGAGAGAGAGAGAGAGAGAGATCTTGCATCATTCCTAAGGAGTCCTAAGACAAGTAAACTACAGACTATTTTGTTTTCTTTGTACCAAAGCTCAGCAACACACTGAGATATTGTGATGTAATATGGCTCTAACTTAGAGAACTTGGAGAGCTAATACAGATATTTTTCTCCTGTTAATTGTGCATATGAATAAACTGTGTACATGCCTTGGATAATGAATTAAAACATGGATAGACAAACTAAGGCCTGGGGGCCAGATCCGGCCCAATCGCCTTCTAAATCCAGCCCACAGACGGTCCGGGATTCAGCATGTTTTTACATGAGTAGAATGTGTCCTTTTATTTAAAATGAATCTCTGGGTTATTTGTGGGGCATAGGAATTCGTTCATTTTTTCCCCTTCAAAATATAGTCCAGCCCCCCACAAGGTCTGAGAGACAGTGGACCGGCCCCCTGCTGAAAAAGTTTGCTGACCCCTGAAAACTATAGAGATCAGGTGATTATTTTCTGCAGATTGCCTAGGCATCAGTCTATTGTTTCACAACTGTGCCGTATAATAGTTTAGAGGCAGAAAATAAATCTGAATAAATTTGTTCATGTCCCCAAACACAGCACAATCTCATCTCACAACGAGTTGCAAATTACCAGTTTCATCACAACGGTGTGTGATAGAGTATTTCAGTTTACATTGGTAATGCTCTGTTGATTTGATACATAGGGAAATTTGTGTGTTGTGTATTTCAAGAACTCCAGCAGCCCCTGGTTACCAATCTCAATCAGCTGCTAAAACATTCCAGTCTTAAATTTAGCAGTAGGTTGGTAAGCGCCAACAAACAGGTACACCTTAGGATGAATGGAATGTAAGTGACTATTGTTAACAAAGAATCTTGTAATGGAAATTGCTTCGCCTTGGTATATAAGACCCCACTATTTAAAAAGCAATTTTTCCAAAATTACTGCAGAATCAGTGGCATTTTCTAATGGCGGTGGAAGCAGAATTTGAAGTGAGACAAGGTCCTGAGTTACCTTTTCTATCTTGTAATATTTCCCTCCCCCCCCCAAAAAAAAGGCATGGAATGAGGCCACCACTCTTGTAAATAACCTGTTAGTGTCTCACCCAAAGGCATTGATGAATTTAGAGGTTCCTTTCCCATTTTTCACAAAATGCCATCCATCTTTCATTCTTACCTGGGCTCTATAGGGATTTCTCTGTATGCTTTATTGCACTGTGAATCAAGTTAAGCAGTCTGTCCTCTGAAAAGGCTCAATATGGAGGCCAAATGGCCGAAATATTGGGAAATTTTGGAACAAGAAGGAGACAAATTGAAATTGCAGAGTTTTGAGAAACTAAAAAACAAAGTGAGAGATTGGCTTCATTATTATCAGATAATGAAGGCATATAATTTGGATAAGAAAATTGGCTTCCAGGTGGAAAAATCAAAATTAGAAATAGAACTGTTAGAACCCAAAACTAAGCATTTGTCAAGAATGTATAACTTGCTGTTGAAATGGAATACTCAGGATGAAACGGTGAAATCTGCTACGATTAAATGGGCACAAGATGTTGGACATAATATTATGTTTGCTGACTGGGAACAGTTATGGACCACAGGTATGAAGTTTACGGCATGTAATGCCTTAAGAGAGAATATTATGAAAATGATATACAGGTGGTACATGACCCCAGTCAAGCTTGCAAAAATCTATCATTTGCCCGATAATAAATGTTGGAAATGTAAAGAAACTGAAGGTACATTATTTCACCTTTGGTGGACGTGCCCAAGGATTAAGGCTTTCTGGGAGATGATTTATAACGAAATAAAAAAGGTATTTAAATATACCTTTCTGAAGAAACCAGAGGCCTTCCTCCTGGGCATTGTCGGCCAATTGGTGCCAAAGAAGGACAGAACTTTTTTTATGTATGCTACAACAGCAGCAAGAATACTCATTGCAAAGTATTGGAAGACACAAGATTTAACCACTCTGGAAGAATGGCAGATGAAGGTGATTGACTACATGGAATTGGCAGAAATGACGGGCAGAATCCGAGACCAGGGAGAAGAGTCAGTGAAAGAAGACTGGAAGAAATTTTTTTAGTTTTTTTTTACCTCTGTTTCCATGTATGCCATGAATTTATTCCAATCTTTATTAAACTTTGTGTCTTTTTGATTTCTTATTTTCTGTGTCATTTTTGCCAATTCTAGATAGTCGAGTAGTTTCGATTGGCATTCATTTATGGTTGGGATTCTTGGTGTCTTCCAACTCTGAGCTATTAGAGTTCTGGCGGCCACTGTCGCGTACTGAAAGAGTGTTTGATCTTCCTTTTTGATTTGCTCTCCAATTATCCCCAGCAAAAAGGCTTCGGGTCTTTTTATAAAGGTATATTTAAAGATTTTTTTTAGTTCATTGTAAATAGATTCCCAAAATTTTCTAATAGGCTCGCACAACCACCACATATGATAAAAATCGCCCTCCTTAATCTTGCACTTCCAGCATAATTTATCACCAGTCTTATATATTTTTTCCAGTTTTACGGGCGTTACGTACCACCTGTACATCATTTTGTACATATTTTCCCTGAGTGTTGTACATGCCGAGAATCTCATACCTTTATTCCATAGTGCCTGCCATTTATCAAACACTATGTTATACCCAAAGTCCATTGCCCATCTCACCATTACCTCCTTTACTTCTTCATCTTTGGTGTCCCATTCGAGCAACAGGCTATACATTTTCGATAGGAGTTTTGTTTTACTTTCTAATATTTCAATCTGGAATCTAGATTTTTTCTCACTTATCCCATTTTTTTTATCCTCGGTCCAGATAGAGTTGATTTGATGAAATTGGATCCAACCTGTCAATTTGTTCTTTATTTCTTCATATGGCCTAATCCTCCAACCAGTCTCTGTTTTTACTAATAAATCTTCGTAGGTCCATCTTTCTCCTTTGATATTTGTTTTTTTTATTGTCAGGATATCGATTGGCAAAAGCCACCAAGGGGTATTCTGTTCCAATAATTTTTTATTTCTTTCCCACACCTCCAGTAATGGCCCTCTGAAGATATGGTTAGAAAATCCTTTATGGATCTTTCCCTTATTACGCCATAGGAAAGCGTGCCAACTAAAAACTAAAAAACACAGTAGGTGTGATATAACACTTGTGATGTAAGGAATTTTTTTTTTTTTTTTGAGGAAAAGAAACTGCAGATAGAAAAATTTTATAACACATTCCGAAACCGAGATGAAGGGAAGTCAGTCAGTGTTGTGTGTTATGTAGTTAATGTAGTTAATTTGTTGTTGTCTTATGTCAGGAGCATATATATATATATATTATATATATATATTTTCTTTATTTAGTTTTTTTTGGTGTGAATGTGTTGTGTTTGTCTTCTTTGTTTGTATGGTGTTATAAAATAAATAAATAAATAAAAAGAAATTTAAAAAAAGAAAGAAGACTGGAAGAAATTTAAAGACTATTTACAGAAATATTGTAAAATTAAGGAATCTTAGAAGGATGTTGGATAGAAACTAAGTGGTTTCCAGCTGTAATGCTTTAAGAGATACGAAAAAAAAGGTTTATAAATGGGTAAAAGCTTAATGGTAAGGATTTGCTGAACTAACAAACTGAACTGGAATACAAAAAAGGGAGGTACGAGGAGGTCCGGGGAAATAAGTGTAAGGAAGATAGGCTATGGAAAATTAACGTGTTTTTAACTGTTTTATTTTGTATGTTTCTTTTTATTTTTCATTTTTTTGTTATATCTTAAAAACTTTATTCTTTTTTCTGTATTTTGTATTTCCTTGTATTTTTACTTTTTGTTTTTGTGTAACTCTTGTATTTTTTGAAACTTTAATAAATATCATTAAAAAAAAAAAGGCAGTCTGTCGTACAGCAGGTCTTATTTCAGATTACATCATATGTTGCCTGCTACGTGACACCAGAGCTATTGCTCCTAATCAGGACGAGGAGGAAAAGCATGAATGCTGTTGCGATCCATACTGAAGAGACCACCTTCTGTCTAAGCTACTGTGCAACTCCGCAGCTAAAAGTGGCCAGTTAATGTTCCCATGACCCAGAATGCAGGCCAGCTGTTGCCAAACAAGCAAAGGCTCATTTAATGTCCCTGTAGTTAAAACACTATGTGATGCTGGGCAGACTGCTGGTATATGACAATGGCAAAAGAATGAGCTGTATCTGAGGAGATTTCAGTTCCAATCTTACCACTGTTATAAGATCACTGGTTCGCTTTTCTCTTTCTCCTCTTGCCACTGAGCTCTTGGAACCTGTGTGTCCAAATAAATTACACAGTAGGCAGGAAAGATCCTAGTTATATCTAACTAGGGTCGAGATGCAAGGAGCCATGCCTGCTCTTTGTTCTCAAAGATGTCTCCTCTCCCAACATGAAGAGGAAGAAAGAGGGGCAAAGTAGTGAAGACACCAACCCTGAAGATAAACTTCGAGGACTGCCTCTCCCCATATAAACAGACCTGGATCCTGAGATCATCCTCTGAGGAGCTTCTTCATGTGCCTCCTCCATGTGAGGTCCAGAGGATGGCAACACGAGAACGGGACTTTTCTCCAGTGGCCTCCCATTTGTGGAATCCCATCTGAGGTTCATCTGGTGCCTTCATTATATATCTTTAGGTGCCAGGCAAAAACATTCCTCTTCAACCAGGCCTTTGGCTGATTAATATTCTACGAGCAGGCTTTTCAATGTGTTTGTGACAGGGAGTGGGTGTTATTATTTTGTTGTTTCTGTTTTAACTATTTATTTGTACTTCTATCTTGTGTTTTTATCTTGTGAACCTGTCCTGAGATCTTTTGTGGGGTTTTTTAAGAATATTTTTTTATTAACCGACCAATCACATCAAATCAAACCAAATTACATAAATTCCAAATTACACAGCCGAATTTTAAATTTTTGTTGGGGGTACCCATATTTCAAGTTCCGAAGGGATCCAATCAACTTCTTGCTTCTTACTGCTGTTTTAATGTCCACAAATCTAACCTTATGATGTTCACAGTACTATCCAGTCCTTTCTTATTATTTTTCCACATCTCTTGTTGATATTTTCATATATTTTTCCTTTCTCTTTGTGACCTCTGATAGTCTTCGCAAGCTGGTTAGAACAGTTTGTAATCCTGCGTGGATATTATTTTTTTTATCCAGTAGCCATATCCAGACGTTTTCCATATAGCATCACTTCCATACATCAAAACAGTCTTAGCGTCATTAATCTTCACCAATCTGCCTCCTTTCTCAAAACCTCTGAGGAGATTCACTAGGAATGCAGTCTGAAAACAAATCCGTTCTTCCTCCCGGCTATAATTCCTTTGGTAAGATGGCGACTCCGAATTAATTGCTGCGCCATTCCCAAAAGCTCTTATTGCTTCTCGGTCTCCATGAAGCATACTTTTGGTTAAAGTTTATCTCCACACAGACCTTAATCATCCTGCTTGGGTCAGTTCAACCGACGGTTCTAATGAGGAGGGGTTCTTGTAAATCACATAGAAGGAAAGTAAAAAAGGTTTCCCCCCCCATTCAGCCCCGTTGTCAACATACCCCGCCTTTGGTGTATCTTCATCGTAAAATATTCCTGTTTCTCCAGCCAGTCGTCTTCTTTCACAGAGGTCACTTAAATTAGCAGACTTCACTCCCCTTCTTCACTTGAAATATGTGCATTTGCTTCTTTTGTAATTAATTATTCCAAATTGCTGCAACTAGTGCGCGATCAGAGACAGCGTCCAGGAGAGCCGATGTCCACACGGGGGCATTCTGCCTAGGGCCCTCACCCCCTTCTTTCGAATTAGGGGGTGATTTATGGGCACAGCAGGCAAGGGCAGTGTTCCCCATTTCCTTGGGGCAACAAGGGAGGCTGCCTACTCCCATAACAGCCTCTTAATTACCCTGTGTGGGTCGGAGAGATGGTATTGTCGGCCATCTTCCAATGCGCCCCCTAGTGGCCCCTGTCCTGAGATCTTTTGTTGATGGGCAGTACATAAATCTAAGAAATAAAAGATCAGTCCAGCACCTGAGGGAAGGTTAGCACAGGGCAGTTTTGGAGGTTTTTCTCTGTCTGCTTTCTCCCATGAAGTCCAGCCTTTGATACAAGCTGACTTGCATCCCAACACTTCCAACACCAGCTGCATCAACAACTCACTTTTCCTCCTGCAGCTTGTGCAGATGGCTTTGTAGGTGCTTTTGTAAGGCTCTGTCTTCTCTTCAGTGATCTGGCGGGTGGGGGCCAGACACAGAAGGAGCAAAGTTCAAGGCCCAGGAATGGAGCAAGGAAACAAAAGTTTCTCCTTATTCCGGTACTGGAAGGGTTGTACACCAATACCACCCTAAATGCCATTGTTTAATTCTTATATAGTGGTACCTCGGGTTAAGAACTTAATTCGTTCCGGAGGTCCATTCTTAACCTGAAACTGTTCTTAACCTGAGGTACCACTTTAGCTAATGGGGCCTCCCACTGCCGCTGCGCCACCATCGCACGATTTCTGTTCTCATCCTGAGGTAAAGTTCTTAACCCGAGGTACTACTTCCAGGTTAGCAGAATCTGCAACCCGAAGTGTTTGTAACCCGAGGTGTTTGTAACCCAAGGTACCACTGTACTTAACATTGGCTCTGTTGAATGTAAATGTGAAAGGATCAGTTTCTGGCAGTGATAACAATCCCCAGTGCTCAGAGCTGTGCATCGTGCAAGAATGGTGCTGACTGAACTAGCTCATCCCTCTCTGGCTCTTGTATTGCCAATGGCGACATTGATTCCCACCAAGTAGATGCCGATTATGTTGCAACACGCTGCTGGGTCACAACAAAGCTATTGAGAAGCAACACCCCAGCTTCTTCCAAGAACTCAGCAGCAATTAGAATATTTGCTTGCTTAAATTGTTTTCATGCTGTGATACATGAGAGCAGAAAAGATCAATAGAACTGCATGAAGAACAGAGAAGAAGGGATCAATTCTGTTGCAAGCTGATCTCTCTCTCTCTGCTTTTATATTCCTCTCAGTGGCAAAGATAAAAAAAATTCAGCACACACAAGAAAGTCTGTTTATTACATATAATCATTCCAGTGGTTGGCAGGTGTTAAAACTAGATTGCAAAACTGATAACAGTTGGGATTTTGGTCCTGTTGACTTGTATTTGTCAAGTTTGTTTCCAGAGAACAAGACTCAGCCTGTAGCTCTTATTTTCGTCAGGGTGCCACCTAAAGACTGCTGAAATCCCTAGGTCAGGGGTGCCTAGGTTTCTGATCCTTGGTCCTGCTTAGCTTGGTGACGGGAGTGTCCCAACCTTACCAATTTGGGTAAAAGATGGAATTCATCAGTTTCTTAAGTAGATAAACCATGCTTAAACAAGGTCATTACTTCTGTGTCTCATTGATTTAAGATTCTGCCTCATTCTGACCACTGCAAGAACAACGTTTTGCCTCCTTCTCTCGTTCTCTGGTTCACCCGGTAGTTCTTGAGGAACACCCATAACTCAATAGTAGAGGATATGCAGAAGGGGAAGGGCAGGTGCTTTTCATGAAAAAGGTCCCACATTCAATCTCCGGGATCTAAAAGTAGGGTTAGGAGAGACCCCGGCTTGAAGCCCTGAGAGCTGCTGCCTGCTAGCTAGCTGGATCGGTGGTCTGGTTCTGGAGAAGACAGCTTTCTATGTTCCTTGGCCCCATTTTCAGTCCCCAGAAACACTTAAAATAAAAGTGTCTTGAAAAGTAGGGCTGAGAAGAGGCCCTTGGAGAGCCAATGCCATTCAAATTATGCAATTCTGGGCTCCATGGTCTGATAGTACAAAGCTTCACGTACTTGCTTCACGTACTTGCAAGATGTCTTCTGATTGCCGTTGTGCTTTGTCCTGCAACTCTGCCTGCCCAGGACTTTTGCTATCTATTTTTCCATTGTGCTGCCTGCTACCAGGGATCTTTATGGGGCTTTCTGCTGCCAGGATCCTCGGGGGTCAAGGATTGCCACGGGCTTGATGCGTCCCTAAAGCTGAAGTGGAACAGCAGCCTTAATGGATGAGACTTGGGGACCATTCAGGACCATTTTGCCTTGAATGGTATTGTTTTGCTCCTTGATGTCTCTGTTAGCTCTGCATAATGAGTGCTTCTAAAAGAAGATGGGCAGCAGTGCATCGCTGATAAAACTGTTTACAAGCCTTCTGTGCAATTAGTCTGTTAACCTTCGCTGTAGAATTGCAAGCAGGTCCCAGAGAGAACGCTTTTGAAGGCAAGAACATAAGCAGGAACATAAACAGTTGTGGAGTTTGTCTTGCAGGAACACGTTTGGCTATTTAAAAAAGATCATTGGAAAAAGCTGAGATGGGATTGATTCTCAGTACCTCGGGTGGGGTGGGAGATGCTCTTTCGAGGAAGCTCATAAACATACCATTTGCCGCCAGAGTCCTCAGCAGTTTGGTATGACTAGATGCCTATTTATGTAGCACTTTTTAAACCTGCAAAGCACATTGAAAGCTTTTTTAATGTGTTCAGCCTCCCATCAACTGTGTGAGGTAGGAATATTTATTTCCACGTGAAAGATAGGGAATTGAATCTACAAGAGCCTGTGAATTGCTGAAGTCCGCACAGTCAGGCCATCAGAGAAATGTGGCTTGATCCCTGCTCTTCACATTCTCACTATCACGGTCCAGTTCATGGGCAGTCAAAGTCCCAGCTGGGGCCGTCGGGACCGGGGGCAAGATGGTGGGGTGGGAGCAGGAATGGGAGTCCAGAAGACAGGAGTCAGGAAGCCAAGAGTCCGAGGGTCAGAGAGCCAGAAGTCAAGAAGCCAAGGGTTCGAGGGTCAGGAAACAAGGAGTCACGAAGTCAAAGGTCCGAGGATCAAGAAGCGAGAGTCACGAAGTCAAGGGTCCAAGGATCAAGAAGCAAGGAGTCACAAAGTCAAGGGATCGAGGATCGAGGATCAAGCAGCAAGAAGTCAAGGAGCCAAATGCAGCCAGGCAGGAAACGTGTTGCTGTTGCAAAGAGCCGAAGGGAAATGCTGACCTTATATCCCTTCCTTGCTCTTGCTACCAGGTGCTGTGAGTTACCAATCGGCCTCACCTGTGTGGCCGCGCCTTGCCTCTTCAGAACAAACTTAGGAAGGCCCCAGTCCTGCAAAGTCCTACTGGTCACAGGGCCTGGCTCCTGCATGCACTCCTGACACTCACATTCTTCTCTTGGCTACTGGAGCACCCTGCAAAGAGCCCAAAATAGGAAAGCCTAAGGAGGATTCAGCTTTGCTTGTTTTTCCTCTTTAGAATTAGAGTGACACCGATGATTTCACAACTTATAGAGTTGCTCTCTATGCTTTGGCAACTAAGAAAATCAGGGCAAATAATTTTGATAAATAACCCTTTAATTATAAAGGGAACTCAAGAGATCTAATTTGCACAATCCATATATGTCTCTCTTCTATTTTACCTGTCCTTGCAAGAAAGGTTTCTCTTAGATTTGGTTGTGGTTTTATTGTCTGTTTAGTGTTTGTCAATTTTATTTATTTATTTATGATTTTCAGTTATATGAATTTCAATTGTTTTACAGTCATTTTAACATTTGCCGACATCTACTTTTAACTATGGATCGCTATGACGACTCTCATTTTAGAAAAGAGGACGTGTCCTGAAAAAAGAGGACGTATGGCAACCCAGAGACCTATAAATTCATGCAAAACCATAATGTGGAATATGCTGTGTTTTCATGCAGCAAGGGTGAGGGGTCTCAGGTCCAGGAGACAATTGAGGTCCTTCAGACCTTTCTGCCTGGCCTTGGGGCTCTTCCCCAGACCACATCCCTCACTAGCCAGGCAGTGGGTCGTACTCTTGAATGCTTTTGCTTGGCTGGCATTTGTCCTTGAACTCTGATGAACTTTTGCTTGTGGGGGATAGAGAGAAATGTGTGCATGTGTGTAGAAATCAGTCCAGTGTGCAGAGGTAACATTTCAATTCATTGTTCCACTGGCTTTTGATTCTGGCACCACCCACCACTGGTATTTGCCCTGTGCAGAGGGATTGCCTTGAAGGGACTGTGGCTCTCGGGCTGCAAAATGTTCCCCGCTCCACCCTGCTGTTTTATTGTTTGCTTCAGTGTTTGACAGTGGAACATGCTCCCTCAGAAGGTGGTGGACTCTCCTTCCTTGGAGGTTTTTAAGCAGAGGTTCAATGGCCATCTGTCAGGGATGCTTTAGTTGAGATTCCTGCTGGATGACCCTTCCAACTTGGCAATTCTGTGATGCTGTGACTCTATGACAGCTCAAAGCATCTTTTCAAAACAGTGTCTCATTTATTCCCTGACCAGACTTGAATCTTGTTTGACAGTATTATGCGCTCTCAAACCATTTTCTGGGTGCCGGGTGCCACAATCACATAAACTGTCACCTGTTTATTTCAGGCTTGGAACTCTTTCATGTTGGAAGAAATAACGTATTTTGTGTGCTTTGAAGTCTGGTGCAAAAGTTCTATTTTTTTGCCCTGTGTACTCTTGGTAAAAAAATAGCAGTTGTGTATACCTTTTCAAAGAGATGCGGGTGGCACTGCGAGTTAAACCACAGAGCCTAGGACTTGCTGATCAGAAGGTCAGCAGTTCGAATCCCCGCGACGGGGTGAGCTCCCATTGCTCGGTCCCTGCTCCTGCCAACCTAGCAGTTCGAAAGAACGTCAAAGTGCAAGTAGATAAATAAGTACCACTCCAGCGGGAAGGTAAACGGCGTTTCCATGCACTGCTCTGGTTCACCAGAAGTGGCTTAGTCATGCTGGCCACATGACCCGGAAGCTGTATACCAGCTCCCTCGGCCAATAAAGCGAGATGAGCTCCGCAACCCCAGAGTTGGTCACGACTGGACCTAAAGGTCAGGGGTCCCTTTACCTTTTATACCTTTTCAAACTATGGATTTTGTTTTCCTACATGGAGAAATGCTTTCTGTGTTTGAAGTTGTGAAGCTTGGCTCCAGGATAACCTGTATTTGTTCAATAAGCCTCACAGAAGGAATATTATATTTCCCAAAGTGTATTTCTTCAACTATCAGTACAGTCATACCTTGGATCCCGAACGCCTGGCTCCCAAACAATCGAAACTCGGAAGTGAGTGTTCCAGTTTTTGAACATTCTTTTGGAAACCAAACGCCTGATGGGGCTTCCGTGGCTTCTGATTGGCTGCAGGAGCTTCCTGCAGCCAATCAGAAGCCACGCTTTGGTTTCCGAACATTTTGGAAGTTGAACAGACTTCCAGAATGGATTCTGTTCGACTTTCAGGGTACGACTGTAGTTTATTTGCAAATAACACTTAAAAAATGGTTTCTACTGATGAAGAACATTTATTCTGTATAGAACATTCTCAGATTAGGGGGGTTCTTATGTGAACAAATAATTGGCATCCAGAATTCATTCTTTGTGTTCCATTAGAGTTCTGTAAACATCAGGAACCCACTGAGTTTAAAAGATCAGCTTTTCCATGCAAGAGAAGTTATTTTGCATCCTATGAATGAAACTAATTGGCTTAATTATGAAACAGTTGTGTTCATTTTTTGGATGACTTCTGTTAAATGGCTCCCCACTGTATACGCTAGGTGACTAATCATAATCTATTTGACGGATCAAAACTTTACAAAAAGGGACATTTATTTCTGTTTCCATACATAACATGCATGACTCCACACAACCGTAGGAGGAAGTATTATATTGTGAACGGCAATTTCATAATGCTAATTCGACTTTAAGACATTTTCAGGAACAAAGCTCAACTTAAGTTGTTGTTTGTGGAGGCAGGAGTTAAACATGAGCCTTCTGGTTAACAGCTGGACACACTTAACCCATTGTGCCACCTGCCTGTCAGGAGCCATTGACACTGATGACTTTGTGTCAATAACAATAATACAGAGCCCCTGCAGAAATGAGGCAGTTGCAAGATTCTTGACCAAGCATGTCCCTCGCTTTGTGCTTTGTACTTGCTTCTAGCCATGCACACATAATGATCATTGATGGATGGATGGATTGCACCTATATCCCACCTTTCCTCCAAGGAGCTCTGAGTAGTGTACATGGTTATCCATTTTATCCTCACAACAGCCCTGTGAGGTAGGTTAGGCTGAGAGGCAGTGACTGGCCTAAGGTCACCCAGTGAGCTTCAGGGCTGGGTGGGGATTTGAACCCTGGTCTCCCAGGTGCTAGTCCAACACTCGCAAGCACTACACGACACTGACTTTAATCATCAAATTCAGATTGCAAGTTCCACTGAGAAACAAGAAGGAGGTGTCAGCATTCTCAGAGTCAATCCTCAGCTTTGCAGAGTTTTGGTTCCCCCTCCCAGCAAAAAACCCCTTAAAAACTTCCTAGCGGGGCATATTTGGTAGTCATGGAATATTGACAATTGAAAAACAAAAACGGGAAATTAATGGGGGTGGGATATGATGTCCCTGGGGAAGGGGAACAGCGCTTTCCCTGCTTTGGGAAGGAGGTGGGAGGGCACAAGGACCCTGCCAGAGCCTTGCACCTCCTTCCCAAAGCCCAGTGCCGAAGGCTGGGGTGGGGGGCATCAAATTTTGGGCTTGCTGCTCGCCCTCATGCAACAAGTCCTGTGGGTTCTGTGTCAAAGTACTCTTGTGGCCCATTTTATATGAAAAGCTGGACCGCCCTGGTAGGTGGATAACACCTAAAACCAGTGTGCCACTAAAAACAAACGAATAACCAGTGCTGGGAGTAAATGTCAAGTACTGAATCCCCTGTGCATAAACAAACAGAAGCCAGGTAATTTCCTGTACATGATGGCATTGATCCCATTAGGAATGCTACATGCTTGGCATATTTCTGCATCAGTTTCAATTTGCTTAAGGCGTGATTTGTTGTGAAGAGTGCTCAGCTCTCAGTGGAATGTTGATTTAAAGGAGGAGGGGGAGAAGAAAGAAAGAAAGAAAGAAAGAAAGAAAGAAAGAAAGAAAGAAAGAAATCAGCACAAAGAGTTTTTCCTGCAGCAGTGATTCAACTTCTTTGAGTCACAGATGTGCCCAGTTTTCAAGGGTGTGTCACGCACGGTCAAACTCTGCATGCTGTCTCATAGACACACATGGCACATAATCCAGGGAATGGGGAACCTGGCGGGGCCTTCTTGATGTTGCTGAACTCCCAGCTTCCATCAGCCCCAGCCAGCATGCCCAGTGGTCAGGCATGAGAGGAGTTGTAAGTCAGCAACACCTGAACCTCTGCACTCTGCGGGCGAAGGCTTCTTGCAGATTCTATCTTTTCAGGAGCTCCATTACCCACAACGTAGGAATCGGGCCTTTAGTGTGGTGGCATCTACATTTCGGATTTCCCTCCCCTTGAATATTAGGCGGTTGCACCCCTGCTGTCTTTTTGACACCCAGTGAAGACCTCCCTCTTTGGACAAGCCTTTTGAGTTCTCCCCCACTTCTGCATCTGTACTGGAATTGCTCTTAAGCGACTTTCAATTTATTTTATGTATTTATATTCCACCTTTTCTCCAGGGAGCTCAAGGCGGCTGACATGCTTGTCCCCCATTCCATTTTACCCTCACAACCACCCTGCGAGGTAAGCTAGACTGGGAGATGGCAGCCAGCCCAAAGTCACCCAGTGAGCTTCATACAGAGTGAGGATTTGAACCCTGGTCTCCTAGGTCCTAGCTCAGCACTCTTACCACTGCAACACACTGACTCTCTCTTTATTTATTATTGTTTTATCACTGGTTTGCCATTTTGGGCTCCTTTCGTAGGACATGGGTTGCGGGTAGCGCTGTGGTCTAAACCACTGAGCCTATTGGGCTTGCCAATCAAAAGGTTGGCGGTTTGAATCCCCACGATGGGGTGAGCTCCCATTGCTGTGTCCCAGCTCCTGCCAACCTAGCAGTTTGAAAGCACGCCAGTGCAAGTAGATAAATAGGTATCGCTGCGGCGGGAAAGTAAACGGCGTTTCTGAGCGCTCTGGTCAGTGTTCTGTTGAGCCAGAAGCGGTTAAGTCATGCTGGTCACATGACCCAGAATGCTGTCTGTGGACAAGCGCCGGCTCCCTCAGCCTGAAAGCAAGATGAGCACCGCAACCCCACAGTCGCCTTTGACTGGACTTAACTGTCCAGGGGTCTTTTACCTTTATTTATTTATTTATTTATTTACCTACCTACCTACCTTTCGTAAGAAGGGAACAATCTAATACAGTGGTACCTCAGGTTAAGTACTTAATTCGTTCTGGAGGTCCATTCTTAACCTGAAACTGTTCTTAACCTGAGGTACCACTTTAACTAATGGGGCCTCCTGCTGCCGCTGCACCGCTGCTGCGCAATTTCTGTTCTCATCCTGAAGCAAAGTTCTCAACCTGAGGTACTATTTCTGGGTTAGCGGAGTCTGTAACCTGAAACGCCTGTAACCTGAAGCATCTGTAACCTGAGGTACCACTGTATCTGAGGGGCCACAGGTTCCCAAACCCTGACATAGACAATTTAGTGTGTACTTCAATTTTGCATGTGTATGTGTGTGCAATCAGACTGAGGGAGCAAGGCTGTCACACATATCTGTATGTACATATGCTCCAACTCGCACAGATTGTCTCTGCACCCTGGAGGAGGTGGGTGAAAGCCACACCCACACTGCATGGGCACACGGCAGCATAGGAAGAGGCCTTTGGGTCAAAAACCATTCGTGCCCACAATATAAGAAATTGCGACCTCCAACGCCTGCACCAGATTTCATGAGGATACCTCGATGTTCAACAGTGGTAGTTTGATCTTGCTCTAATGTTGCAAGCTGCCTTGAAAGGGCACCTGTGCATCTGACCCCCACTCGCCACTGACATGCACGCCCCCCCCCCCCCGAAGGTTGCCCACAAGGGAACGAGACCCTCAGGTAGAAGAAAGTTCCTCACTCCTGGATTCATCTGACTAGTGAGCATGGTTTGGATGTAGTTCAAATGATGTATACTTTGCCAAAGGAGAGAAAACAATCTTGGATTCAAGTCCTGTGAAGGCGATGTGGGGAGGGCCTTTCAAGGAGAATTTTTGATCACAATGGCCTTAAGGAATATGTACTTAGAAGTTCCAATATTCTTCCAAGAGCAAAGGGCTAGTGCAGCAATATTTTGTAGCGCCGATTTTACTAATGAAAGGCAGGAGCCTCTAATGATTGTTCAAGGCAGGCAACCTCTGCGCTGCTGCTGCCCACTAGACAGGGACAAAGAAGACAGCAATTACCTTAATTTCATCCCAGGCATACAGTTCTAAAAGACCTCTGCATCTGCTGCACGTTCCACCCAATCTCTCCTGTATAACAAGTATGTGTCACCGTTGTGAGAGCACAGGCATTGATCTGCTCCTTAATTGTACATATTCTGACTTCTGTTGCGATGCTGTCATAACCTGAACACCAACGGAGCCCATTAAACAAGAAAAGAAAAATGTCAAAAGAGCTAATGTCTTCCATGCATCAAAGGCAGAAAACCGAGACAGAAACACAATGAAGCTCTGATAAACAAACGCAAGATAAGAAAGCAGTTGTGAAAATTCGATAGAAAGACTGTATTCAAAGCCCAGAATATATCCTCTATATCAGTGGTGGGGGACATGTGGGGACTCCCCTAGACGTTGTGGACGGACTCCATCTCCCATCTCCCTGACTGTTGAGCATGCTAGCAGGAGTAGAGACGATGGGGACATCTGGGGAGCTACAGGTTCCATATTTCAGCTATAGAAGCATAGAATTATACAGTGGTGCCTCGCAAGACGAAATTAATCCGTTCCGCAAGTCTCTTCGTCTTGCGGTTTTTTCGTCTTGCGAAGCACGGCTATTAGCGGCTTAGCGGCTATTAGCGGCTTAGCGGCTATTAACGGCTTAGCGGCTTTAAGAAAAAGGAAACAAACTCGCAAGAACGTTTCATCTTGCGAAGCAAGCCCATAGGGAAATTCGTCTTGCGGAACGACTCAAAAAACGGAAAACTCTTTCGTCTTGCACGTTTTGCGTCTTGCGAGGCATTCGTCTTGCGAGGCACCACTGTAGAGGTGGAAGTGAGCCCAAGGTTCATCTAGTCCAGCCCCCCTGTAATGATTGATTGCATTTTTACTTGTCTTTTCTACATGATTTTGCTTCTAAGATTTAGAATTGGAGGATGCTGGGATAGATGTGGGGGACGGGAGGGAAAGAGCAAAGGAAGGGATGATTAGTATGTCTATAGGCATGGAGGGCAAAGAAGAACAGCAGTCAAAGAAACACTTCGGGGCACCACAGCCAAGATTCTAAAATTGCCAAGTTCTGTACTGATGCCACGTTCCATGACAGAACAGCAGACCCGTGGCTATGTAAAATGCATGCCGCCTTGGGAATCCTGTAGAAGATTACTATTTGGGGGAACCTAAATTGACTTTTGGAGCTTCTGCATTCTTCTTATTTCGTAATTGGCCAAAGTTTTTACCATCTGCTTCCAGTGAGTAGTACCCAGTGTCTACCTGGTCTCCAGAGTAATTGGAGTACTTAGGTCACAAGTCTACTAACCAAGATGTTTGACATAGCCCATCTACAGTGACTCAGCAAAGTAAACTACTAGGGACAATTCTTCCCAGAGAATAGTATGGACTATATATCGGCTGGGGACGCGGGTGGCGCTGTGGGTAAAACCTCAGTGCCTAGGACTTGCCGATCGTATGGTCGGCGGTTCGAATCCCTGCGGCGGGGTGAGCTCCCGTCTTTCGGTCCCAGCTCCTGCCCACCTAGCAGTTCGAAAGCACCCCTAAGTGCAAGTAGATAAATAGGTACCGCTTTATAGCGGGAAGGTAAACGGAGTTTCCGTGTGCTGCGCTGGTGCTGGCTTACCAGAGCAGCTTCGTCACGCTGGCCACGTGACCCGGAAGTGTCTCCGGACAGCGCTGGCTCACAGCCTCTTAAGTGAGATGAGCGCACAACCCTAGAGTCGGACACGACTGGCCCGTACGGGCAGGGGTACCTTTACCTTTACTATATATCGGCTATTGTTATTTAAATTATGAGGGCACCCTTTTAATTAAAAGGTTTTCTTTCCACTCCTCTGAAACATTCTTGTCAAAGAAGAATACCTTTTGTACTTAGTCAAAACACATCAAGGCAAACCATTCATGTGCTCTAAAGATAATACCCGCATTTGGACAAGGAAGCTTTGGGCTGGAAGAAGATCAGAAGTTTTTGTTTCTGATTTCAGTTAAGCACTGTTGAGTGTTATTTCCAAACCCTAAATTGTGCTTAATCTTAACTACAAGAAAGAAGATTCCACTTAAACATTAGGAAGAACTTCCTGACAGTAAGAGCTGTTCGACAGTGGAATTTGCTGGCAAGGAGTGTGGTGGAGTCTCCTTCTTTGGAGGTCTTTAAGCAGAGGCTTGACAACCATATGTCAGGAGTGCTCTGATGGTGTTTCCTGCTTGGCAGGGGGTTGGACTCGATGGCCCTTGTGGTCTCTTCCAACTCTATGATTCTATGATTCTATGATTAACTGTAGTGTGTTTGAAACAGGCCAGCTTCATTATCCATGGTTTGAAGCTGGCTTGTTTCAAAACCACAGTTAAGATTAGCCACAGTTTGTTGGGTTTTGATGACATGACAAACTGTGGTTAATTAGAAACAGAAGCAAAAGCTTCCAAACTCCTTTTCATGGCTGTGCTAGTAGAAGGGAGGGAGGAGGGGCTTGTCTAAGCTTGTGTCCATCATGATAAACCATGACATCTGAACACAGGCATGGAGGACGACTTATTGCAGCTTGTAAACTGACCAGCATGTTATTTACTGGGTTCCCAGATAAGTGTGGGATTCCTGCTAAGTAAAAGTCGCTTTGTAAGTTTTTCAGTGGTACCTGCTGTGAATTGTGTTACAAAAGAGAATTTCTCCTTTCCACTCAGAAGCTGAACTAAAATGCAATTGCTGTTTAGCTGTAAAACTCAATCAATGTCTTGCTGGGGAACCATTCATGGGTCCTTTCATCCTTGGAGCTTCCCCCACTTGCCATTGCTTCATATTACAATTGCTGGTAATTGAAGATCGGACTATAAAGTGATACAGAAGCTTCCAGTGAGGATCTTACCACTGTTAAATAATAAAATAAGCCATTGAAATGACTTACTGGCTGATAATGGAAGGAAATCACTATTCAGTTCGTTGTGATTTATGAAGGCAAACACCTCCTGAAACTTTTGCCAAAAAGCAAGAAGGAAAAACTTGCTTTTATGCTACCTGATTACTAAGACTTTGAATGGCACAGACTGATTTTATTCCTGCTTCTGCGTCCCCGTGCTAGAACTTACTCTGTGCTAGCGAATGGAAGAGAGATGGAGAGCAGAGAGGGAAGTCGCTTAAATTCATAATCCTCATTTCATCAGGGCACCTGGTCCTTGTATAACTGAAGTTCAGTTTGGCTACGATGCTGGTTGCATGCATTGCTACCAGAATCCCTTACCTGTGTAAGAGCTCTAGGCCGCAGGTGTCATGCTTTTAAAAAGTCCTACTGTCCTGGCCCTCACCAGATGAAGAACTCAAACTCTCAATTCTGCTTCTGCCCAAGACTTTATTGAGTAAATCAGATCGGTATGTAGGAAAGAAACTAGTTGCAAGGTGTAGCAGGTACAAGAAAGGCATAGTTGCATGGTGAAGATGTGAAGAGATTGATGAGTGACGTGCCCCTTCCTTCCTTCCTTCCTTCCACCTCCTTTTAGAAGAGTAGGGCAGGCTCAGCAGCTGGAGTGTTGGGACTGGGCAAGCAAATGGGCCCTTCTTTACTCATAGGGTTGTGCCTATGGGGTTTGTGATCAAGGGAGTCAGGAGTTGGATTCAGGGAAGGGACCAAGTGGGTTGGCTGGCAGAGAGGTGTTTGGCCCATGTTAGCAGGCACTCCTAAGTCAGGAACCTCCTAGAGTACAGTTGCTGCCACTACTGGCTGTCAACTGGGAGTAAGCCAGATACTGTGCTGGTACTGACGCCACCTCCATAGGCTAGGACACAGAGGCACCAGAGGCTAGTGCTAACAAACCCCATCTACTATGACTTCAAGTCCATGTGGCTGGGCTGAAGTGGCAACAGTGAGCTGTCTGAGTTTAATTCTGTTTTGGATATTACTGTATTTTTTTATGAGACAGTGCAGTGAGAGAGATACTGTAAATGCCAGGCATGAATCATCACCACAGGCAGGGCCGGATTCCGGTTTGATGAGGCCCTAAGCTACTGAAGGTCATGGGGCCCTTTATATGTCCAGCTGTCCTTTGTCAACAACCAATTGTCGCTGTTTTTCGTGTTGAATATATGCTATATGGTAATTTATGGACCTAATAGGTATCTAAAGCTATCTGAACGTAACAAAATATGTATTTTATCAAAGTAATTGTTGAACTGAAATACAATTAAGAAGAAGTATATTAATGGTGGAATAAAATTAAGAAGAAGTATATTAATAATGAAATAATTATTAAGCTCTAACTTAAAATGATTTTTATTCATAACAAACTTAATAGTGCAAACACATTGGCATTTGACAATAACGAAAGTTTTATTTTATTTGTTTTTATCTTCTGTTTTGGAAATGTACATCCAGGGGTTTTTTTTAAATTTTCTGGGGCCCCCCAAGAGAGTGGGGCCCTAAGCTATAGCTTGTTTAGCTTAAATGTAAATCTGGCACTGAGCACAGGTGATCAAATCAGAATTAGCTGCTTCAGCAACTCTGTTTTACCCTCAGAAAAAGAAGAATGTCCAGATCGTCTGGATTTGTTTGTGTCCTGTCCCAAAGAGATTATCTTAATTGGAAATGCCACCAAAGGAAACCGAAGGTGGCATTGACCTGAAAGTGAAGAATTGCGTACAGAACAGAAGCAGCCCTAAATCGTATTGCAGAGGTGGACAGATCACAAACTACAAGGCACTACAGAAACCTGAGAATTCAAAAATTCCATTTTAAAATTAGGTTTCTAGCCTTCATGATTGCAGGAAATAAGCTTAAAACACAATAAACTTAACACACAAGTCCACCAAACAGAAAACCTTCAGATATATTGTTTTCAGCTCTTGTGATTTCTAAGCTGAACTCTTGATTTAAGAAGCTTGACTTCCAAATCTCAACATTCTAAAGCCAGCCATAGTTAAACGCCATGACTACGATATTCACATATTCAAGAATAGCTGGGACAGGGTGAGGAATTGTAGTTTTCAAAATCCTAATGGGGAGTTCACTTACTTCCTGCAGCAGTCTTTATGTGCTGCTTTGAAGTTTATTCTTGATTGCCTAGAAGAGCAGGTCCCTGCTGGACTTCACATGTACCGTATTTTTTGCTCTATAAGATGCACCAGACCACAAGATGCACCTAGTTTTTGGAGGAGGAAAACAAGAAAAAAAATATTCTGAATCTCAGAAGCCAGAACAGCAAGAGGGATCGCTGCACAGCGAAAGCAGTGATCCCTCTTGCTGTTCTGGCTTCTGGGATAGCTGCGCAGCCTGCATTCGCTCCATAAGACGCACACACATTTCCCCTTACTTTTTAGGAGGGAAAAAGTGAGTCTTATAGAGCAAAAAATAAGGTATATTCTTTCTCGGCACTTTGAACTGCTGCCATTAAGCAAGACCCTTTTGAATGGGTTTTTTAAAATAATAATAATAATAGCATTTGGGGGCAAAAGAAGTACGCGTACCAGCAGGCTCCATAAGGCTCCTTTCAAATGTTTGTTGTTGTTTGAAAGAGGCTATGCACTTCTTCTGCATTTTGCTCCCACTTGCAGGAATCTGGCATCAGAAACATTATATTCAATCCCCAGATAATGAAGGGTTAGTGTTGCTGAGAAAGTGGGGTGCAAATAGCCTTGTCATTGTACAGCAGCTCATCATTGCTTTTTAATAATAATAATAATAATAAATTTTATTTATATCCCGCCCTCCCCAGCCGAAGCCGGGCTCAGGGCGGCTAACAACAATAAAACAGTACAAAAGTACAGCATAAACAACAGTCTAAAATCATTCGTTATAAAATTAATTAATTCAAGCCACTGGCAACTATTGAGCCAGAGCTCCGCGAAGATTGCCAAGGGAAGGAGTCAGGCTGTGCCCTGGCCAAAGGCCTGGTGGAACAGCTCTGTCTTGCAGGCCCTGCGGAAAGATGTCAAGTCCCGCAGGGCCCTGGTCTCTTGTGACAGAGTGTTCCACCAGATCGGAGCCACAGCCGAAAAAGCCCTGGCTCTAGTTGAGGCCAGCCTAACTTCTCTGTGGCCTGGGACCTTCAAGATGTTTTTATTCGAAGACCGTAAGTTTCTCTGTGGGGCATACCAGGAGAGGCGGTCCCGTAGGTACGAGGGTCCTAGGCCGTATAGGGCTTTAAAGGTTAAAACCAGCACCTTAAACCTGATCCTGTACTCCACCGGGAGCCAGTGCAGCTGGTATAGCACCGGATGAATGTGGTCTCGCAGCGAAGACCCCGTAAGGAGTCTCGCTGCAGCATTCTGCACCCGCTGGAGTTTCTGGGTCAGTCTCAAGGGCAGCCCCACGTAGAGCGAGTTACAATAATCCAGTCTGGAGGTGACCGTCACATGGATCACAGTGGCTAGGTCAGGGCGAGAGAGGTAAGGAGCCAACTGCTTAGCTTGGCGGAGATGGAAAAATGCCGCCTTTGTTATAGCTGCAATCTGCGCCTCCATAGAAAGGGAGGTGTCGAAGATTACACCCAAACTCTTAACGGACGGTGCTGGCACTAATTGCGCCCCCGCAAGAGATGGGAGTTGCCCCCCCAATCCCATATCGCCCCGTCCCAGCCACAGGACCTCTGTCTTCGAAGGATTTAGCTTCAACCGGCTCCCACGTAACCATCCAGCCACAGCTTCCAAACATCTGGTCAGTGTGTCTGGGGCCGAGTCAGGATGGCCATCCATCAACAGATAGAGTTGGGTGTCATCGGCATACTGATGGCAACCCAGCCCAAAACTCCGAACAAGCTGGGCGAGGGGGCGCATAAAGATGTTGAAAAGCATCGGGGAGAGTATCGCACCCTGAGGTACTCCACACACCAAGGAGTGGCGCTGTCAGAGCTGCTTCCAGATCCTAGCTCACAGAGGATCACGCTAGCCAGCGATCATTAAATAAAAGTCTTTATTGAGTTACAGTTTCCATTCTCAAGCTGCTGCGTGCAACTCTACGTCTCATGGTTAGATCGGCGAAGCTCCATCTGAGTCTCCGCCCTTTGTACACCAACTTAATATCCTAGCCTTGCTCCACCTTTTCCGCCTGACTGTTCTTCTCTGGGTCCCTCTGCCCCCCGGGGTCTCTTCCTTCCGGGATTCCTCTGACGCTGACGCTGACCCCCCTGACTCTTCTCCCTCCTTTCGGCGGGCTTTAGGACCTGGCTCCCTTTCCGGGCTGCCTACTGCGCCACCTTCCTGTGCATTTGAACTTGGTGCGCGCGCCCAACCTTCCACCTTCCGTCTGACCGTTTCTTCGCTCCCCGATGGAGGTGTGGCCACTCCTGACTCGTGCCCTCCCCCCTGTTGTGAGCTGCCAGCGCTTGACCCCTGGCGCCCTTCCTCTTCCCTGCTCTCTGGCGGTGACGCTGGTCCCGATTTCCAACTGCTCCCCTCTGAGTCCCCTCTGGCTTTATCTTCCTGGGGTGTCCCCCTAGGCTCCCCCCTTGCCCTGGCCACTGGTGCTCCTTTCTGTGAATCTTCTGATTCACTGGAAAGACTCGGAGATCTCGGGTCGTCGTCATCACTCATCTTTTCTTCTGCCTCCTCCCCCTCGCTCTCTGTTTCCTCCCTTGCTCTTGCCTCTGCTCCTGAACCCCTGACATCCATCCCCCCCTCGAAGCCCCCTCTTCCCCCCTCCCCTCCTTCCGGTGCGGGATCTGGGTGCTGCTGTGTCAGGGGGACGAATGTCGGATACAGTTCGCTTCCCGTGTCGGGCCGCCATCCGAAGTCTTCCGGTTCTTCCTCCCTGCTCTCGTTGACGACGGTCACCTCCGCTTCCATCTCTGTGCCGCCGTGCTCGAAACCCGGGTCGTCCCCGAAAACGTCCATGTCCGTCTCTCCCTCGTTGCCTTCTGGAGACGTTGCTCGTCCTGGACCCTCCGGCCACCTTCTGCGGAACTGCTCCTCTGGTCGATCATCCCACCAATACGAGGGTTCTGAAGCAGATCCCGAGGGTGACCCCTCCGGGGAACGGGCGTCTCGTGTCGGTTCCTCGTCCGAGTCGAACCCCCGGAACGTGCTGGCTGAAAGCGTGGGCGTGAAAAGCCAGTCGTCGAAAAAGTCTGCTGGCATTGGCCTATGTGGGAAGAGGGCATGAAACTCTTCTTTGAGCAGAGGTTCGTCTAAAGCGTAGCCCGGCACCCAGCTGTTGGCACTGGCCGGGGTGCCCTCCTTGGCGAGAAGGTATTCTACCCCCTCTTCCCCCCATCTGGAGTCCAAAATCTCCGTGACTTCGTTGATGCGCTCCTCCTGTGCCACTCCCCCTTGCCCGGTTCTCTCTCGGAGCGGACCCGGTGCCGTTCCTGGTTCCTGAAACCTGTGAGGTGCCTTGTAGGGAGTGAGCACCGATCTGTGGAACACCGGATGCATTCTGGAACCCTCCGGAAGAGCCAGCCTGAAAGCCACCGGGTTGACCTGTTCTTCGACTTGGTAGGGCCCCAGTTGTTTATGCCCTAGTTTCTTCTTCGCCAACGACCTGGCCGGCACTGCGTGGGCTGCTAACCAGACCCAGTCTCCCACATGGATCTCTTCGCCAACCCTTCTGTGTTTGTCCGCTTGTACCTTGTATGCGTGTTTAGCCAGCTCCAGGTGCCGCCGCAGCTGATCGTGGACCTCCTGCAACTCCGACGCGAACGCATCTGCTGTCTGCGGCTCCCCCTCCCCCATTCTTTCCAGTCCCGGGAAGGTTCTGGGGTGCCTCCCGTTGTTGGCGAAGAACGGCGTGACCCCCGTGGACACGTGCTTCGTGTTGTTGTAGGCGAACTCGGCGAGAGGCAGGTAATCCACCCACGTCGCAGGCTGTTGATTCGCATAACATCTCAGGTACTGCTGCATGATGGCATTGACCCGCTCCGCTTGCCCGTTGGTCTGCGGGTGTCTAGCCGACGCCAGGTTGATCTTGACGTTCAGGAAGCCCATCAGCCTCTGCCAGAAGTTCGAGATGAACTGTCGCCCTCGGTCGGACAGAATAGACCGCGGCAGACCGTGAACCTTGAACACATGGTCTATGAACAGTTTGGCGGTTTGTTCCGCCGTGGCCACCTTCGCACACGGAATGAAATGTGCCATCTTGGAGAACAAGTCCACCACCACCAGCACAGCCGTCTTGCCCCTCGAGCTGGGCAGATCCGTGACAAAGTCCAGGGCCACTCTCTCCCATGGTTCGAACGGAGTTTGCAGCGGTTCCAGCAGTCCGGCCGGCGGTCTGTGCACTGGTTTGGCCCTCTGGCAGGTGTCACACCTCGCCACGTAGTCCGCGACTTCCCCTCTCATTCCGGGCCACCAGAAGTCTCTGGCTACTAATTCCACCGTCTTCTCCTTGCCAAAGTGCCCGGCAGTGGGCGCGTCGTGCAGCTGCTGCAGTACCTTGGCGCGAAGTTCGTCTCCCGGCACGTAGATGGCCCCTTTACGGATGAGCAAACCATCTCGCAGCTGGAACTCGTCGGTCGCTGCCGTGCCCCTGTGCACCTCTGCCATCTTTGCTTGCGCGAAGGAGTCATCCTGCAACGCTCGTCGCACCGCATCCAGGTCAACTGTTGCCGCCGCGCACGCCCACACTGTCGGTGCGAAGATGTGCATGGCGGCCGCTGGCGTTGCCTCCTCCAGATACTGTGGCTTACGGGAGAGAGCATCCGCCATGATGTTGGTGTCCCCCGGGACATATTCTATTCGGAAGTCGAAATTCGCAAAGAACTCAGCCCAACGTATCTGCCTCTGGTTCAGGAACTGTGCCGTGCGCCAGTGCTCTAGATTCTTGTGGTCCGTGCAGACCTGCACCGTGTGCTTGGCGCCGATCAGGAAGTGCCTCCACGCTTTGAACGCTGCATGAATGGCCAGCAACTCCCTGTCCCAGATGGTGTAGTTCTGTTCGGACTTGCTGAGCTTCCTTGAATAAAACGCTCCCGGCCTCCAAACCCCCTGCGGGTCTTTCTGCAGCAGGACTGCTCCCACGGCTCTGTCTGAAGCGTCTGTCTCCACCCTCATCGGCCTGCTGGGGTTGACATGAAGCAGCTGCTCTTCCGACGCGAAGAGACGCTTGAGTGCCTGAAAGGACTGCTCCGCCTGCTCTGTCCAGATGAACTTCTTTTTCTTGGAGCTGAGCGTATCCGTGATGGCCGCTGTCTGCATCGCAAAGCCTTTGATAAACTTGCGATAGAAGTTCGCGAAGCCGACAAACCGTTGGACCTCCTTCCGGTTGCGTGGGCTTTTCCAATCCAACACTGCTCGGACCTTGGCGCTGTCCATGGCGAGCCCTTTATCAGACAACTTGTAGCCCAGGAAATCCACCTCCGTCACGTCGAATTGGCACTTCTCCAGCTTGGCGTAAAGCCTATGTTGCTGTAGTCTGCTCAGCACTTCCTTGACGTGTCTGTCATGCTCCTGCTGCGATTCCGAAAAGATCAGGATGTCATCCAAGAAACAGACGCACGTCTTGTAGAGGAGCCCCGCCAACACGTGATGCATGAAAGCTTGAAAAACGTGGGAGCCATTTTGCAATCCAAAAGGCATAACTCTATATTCGTAGGTGCCCAGGGGCGTGAACATGGCTGTCTTCCACTCATCTCCTTCCCGCATGCGAATGAGGTTGTATGCCCCTCGCAGGTCCAACTTGGTGAACACTCTGCCCTTCCGTACCTTTGCGAGGAGGTCGTCGATTCGGGGCATGGGGAAGTCCGATGGCTTGGTCACACTGTTCAAGATGCGAAAGTCCACTACAAGTCTTTTTTGGGGCGTGTCCCGCTTCTTAACAAAGAATACCGGACTGCCCCCCGCTGCCTTGGACTCTCGGATGAAACCGCGCTCCAAATTATGATCTATGAACTCTTTGAGTTCCTGCAGTTCGTCCTCAGACATGGAATACAGCTTCCCTTTGGGCAGCGCCGCCCCCGGCAGCAGGTCAATTTTGCAGTCATATGGTCTGTGGGGGGGTAGCCTGTCTGCCTCCTTCTCGCAGAAAACCTCCAAAAATTCCGCGTACTTGTGGGGAACCGCTTGCAGCGTGCCTAGCTGCAGCTGTGACTCCTCTTCCCCTCCTTCCTGCCTGGGCACGATGCAGTGTTCAGCGCAAAAGGAAGAGCTGAAGGTCAGCTGCCTCTGGTACCAAGCCAGCGTCGGGCTGTGCTTGTCCAGCCAACTCATGCCCAATACAATGGGCGTGTCCGATAGTTGAGTGACATTGAAGCTGATGATTTCCCTGTGATTCCCAAGTCGCATCACCATTGGTGGCGTCTGCTTCACCACTTGCCCCCCTAGCAGCTCCCTGCCATCCACCGTGACAACCTGCAGGGGCAGCGTGGCAGGCAGCAACTGTATAGCGTGCCGGTCGACAAAGTCCTGCCCTATAAAGTCCGCATTGCTTCCGGAGTCAATGGTGATTGGCACGTCCATGGTGATTCCATTGGGCAGCTGGAGCGACGCGGTGAGCTTCACTACCGGTTTGGGTGGGAGGGGGTCCATGGGCTGTAAAATCTCTGGGGACTGCTTCACTGACACGTCTGGCTGGGCCCCAGTGCCTCTTCTTCCAACCAGACTCCTTCGTTTCCCTGCTGTGGTTGTCCTTGCTGCGTTGCTGCAGTTACCATTGCTGAGGCTGCAGTGTGCTTGTGGAGCCTCTGGGGACACTCTTTCGCCATATGCTGTGGATCATCGCAGATGTAACACTTCCTGTTCCCTCTAGGAGGCTTCGCTTTCACTGCTGCCGGTGCTAGGGCTCTGGCTGCTGACTGAGCCCTTGCACCTCCAACCTCCATAGGTTCCGCTCCTCCTCCTGGCGGAGGCGTGGATTGCGCACGCGCTGCTTCTCTGGGAAGGAAGGAGGAGCCCCTGGCTGGTTCGCGCCCTCCACGCCCTTCGTCCCTGCTCCACGGACGTCCTTCCAGCCGCACCCCCACCGCCAGCGCCCTCTGAACGATCTCCTGCGTGGTCCGGGGTCTCTCCCCCCTCGCAATTTCATCTTTAACCGAGCCGTGCAATCCCTCCCAAAACAGGTCTCTTACAGGAGCCGAATCTCTGTCCCATTCCAGGGCACTGACCAAAGCGAAAAAGCGGGCATGGTACTGCCTTACGCTGGCCCTCCCTTGCTTCAGTCCATGTATCTCCTGCCGAGCAAGATCCACGTCAATGCTTGATAAAAAGCACCCATCCATCGCTTTAATAAAGGCATCCGCATTTTGGAGCGCCGGATCCTTATCTCTCCACAAATTGCGCAGCCATGCTTTAGCATCTCCATGCAAATGGGACATGATGAATCCCACTTTCTCTTGCTCATCTCTAAAGTCTTTGTTCAGCAGTTGCAGTGCACACATTACATCTGCTCTAAAGTTGGGGTACTGTTGCAAATTCCCATCGAAGTGAGAGACCAGACCGCCTGTTCGTCTCCCCAACCCAATCCCCTCCGGTTTGGGTGTCAGTTGCCCTTGCTTCGTAAGCACTTCCAACCTGACCTGGAGATCCCTGTAGGCGGCAGCTGCGTCCTCCTCTCTCTTCCTGGATGCAAGAGCCTCGGCATTCAGTCGTGTCACTGCTTCTCTGAGTTCCACTATCTGCTGTTCGGCCGTCATGTTGTCTGCCGTTCGTGAGCTCGCTAGTAGGCACCCGCTTTCTCTCCTCTCCGCGAGGACGTAGATGCCCACAATCTAGAGATGGAGCTTACTGTCAGAGCTGCTTCCAGATCCTAGCTCACAGAGGATCACGCTAGCCAGCGATCATTAAATAAAAGTCTTTATTGAGTTACAGTTTCCATTCTCAAGCTGCTGCGTGCAACTCTACGTCTCATGGTTAGATCGGCGAAGCTCCATCTGAGTCTCCGCCCTTTGTACACCAACTTAATATCCTAGCCTTGCTCCACCTTTTCCGCCTGACTGTTCTTCTCTGGGTCCCTCTGCCCCCCGGGGTCTCTTCCTTCCGGGATTCCTCTGACGCTGACCCCCCTGACTCTTCTCCCTCCTTTCGGCGGGCTTTAGGACCTGGCTCCCTTTCCGGGCTGCCTACTGCGCCACCTTCCTGTGCATTTGAACTTGGTGCGCGCGCCCAACCTTCCACCTTCCGTCTGACCGTTTCTTCGCTCCCCGATGGAGGTGTGGCCACTCCTGACTCGTGCCCTCCCCCCTGTTGTGAGCTGCCAGCGCTTGACCCCTGGCGCCCTTCCTCTTCCCTGCTCTCTGGCGGTGACGCTGGTCCCGATTTCCAACTGCTCCCCTCTGAGTCCCCTCTGGCTTTATCTTCCTGGGGTGTCCCCCTAGGCTCCCCCCTTGCCCTGGCCACTGGTGCTCCTTTCTGTGAATCTTCTGATTCACTGGAAAGACTCGGAGATCTCGGGTCGTCGTCATCACTCATCTTTTCTTCTGCCTCCTCCCCCTCGCTCTCTGTTTCCTCCCTTGCTCTTGCCTCTGCTCCTGAACCCCTGACAGGCGCGATGACAATTCCCCTCCAAGCGCCACCCTCTGTCCCCGACCAGAGAGAAACGAGCGCAGCCATTGAAGGACTGTGCCCTGGATCCCCACGTCGGCAAGGCGGTGGTCCAGAAGTTCATGATCGACCATGTCGAAAGCTGCTGACAGATCTAGAAGAATCAGCAGCCCCGACCCGCCTCGATCCAGCTGTCTACGAAGATCATCTGTTAGGGCAACCAGAGCCGTCTCGGTCCCATGACCAGCGCGGAAGCCGGACTGGAATGGATCCAGAGCCGATGTTTCATCCAGAAACCCACCAAGCTGTTCAGCAACCGCTCTCTCAATCACCTTACCCAGGAACGGAAGATTCGAAACCGGGCGGTAATTGGATAGATCTAAAGGATCTAATGATGTTTCTTTAAGAGCGGGCGCACCACTGCCTCCTTCAGTTCCCCTGGGAATGTCCCCGTGCCAAGGGACAAATTGATGATATCCCCCAGGAGGGCCCGCACCTCGTCTGGACATGCTCTAATCAGCCAAGATTAAAAGAAAATTGATGGCATACTCTAGTGAGGAAGGACACAGGCTGGAAAGAAATAACCACTCCTGTATATAATTGCAATCCCAGTTCTCTGAATGCTTGTCCAAAATAATAATAATAATAATAATAATAATAATAATAATAATAATTTATTTATATCCCGCCCTCCTCAGCCGAAGCTGGGCTCAGAGCGGCTAAAAATTGGCACTACATCTGCAAAAGAGGGGTGTATCAGCCAGCTTGTGGGAACCAAGGGTTTTGAAAATGTACCCCCCCCCAAAAAAAAACCTTTAGAAAAAACACCTGGGGGGACGGGGATCTCAACACTTCCAAGACTGGTGGCGACTGATGGTTGGCTCATTTTGGGGGCAGGGAGGTAGGAAACCAGATGGGATAGGAAATGATAATGGAATATCCTGAACAGCAACATGACACGCTGCAACATTTTGTTGCCAATGCCACTGGTTCCCTCTATTTCCCTCTATTTGTTCAGACTGTGAGCGCCATTGCCTATGTGGCCAGAATAGAACTGCTCCGTGTTCAAGAGAGAGGTATCGACAGCCCTTCCCGCCACCAGGGTTTGCAGAAGGACAAAAACAATTTGTGGGGGCTGAGGAACCATATGGGAGGGAACCAAAAAGCAGCTGAACAAGGACTGAGCATCCTCAGTGGCCAGGGAATGCAGGCTGATGGGTATAAATGGATAGAAAATGGGAGGGGGGGTGGAGGGAGAGATGGAATGGAGTGAACGGAATCTCAAACAGCTTCATTCCACAGTGCAGCCCTTTCCGTCGCATGTACTTTTTAAATGAAAGGACCTTCACATGGATGGATATTGTCAAAGGTGGACCAACAATAGCCTTTTACTGTATTTTCCTAATGCTTGGACTGCAGGCTCCCATGCACAGCCCAGAATCCTCTATATTCTCCAGTGGTGGATCAGAGCCATACTTGGACATGTGTAATTTGGTGTGTGCAAAAAAAAAAGAGAGGCTTGTTTGAAACTTAAAATACTTACGTTTGGAATCACTAACTCTTGTCGAAACATTAGGTTTTCAAATGCTACCAGCACGGCAACATTACATGCCATAAAAAGCTGGTACTTGGGGAACAAGTTGGCTGTGTTGCCTGTGATCCTGGCATCCCTAAAACTGTCTAAAGTTTTGTTGTGGTTGAGTCTCTCCCAAGAGTTTCAGAAACTTGGCTCTGGAATCCTTACCAACTGGCAGACACTGAAAGTAGCTGAACTTCGTGACTTTGGGCAGCTGAGTTTTTTTTCTGCTCGTTAGCATCACGAAGCTGGTAGCCTCAGGCCCTTGTTGCAATGTAGGTATGTGATTCAAATTCCCTTCATTAGGTAGGATTCAATTCTTTCAAACCCCCCACCCCCCAAAAAAAAGTTTGTTGGCCTCAGGCAAGCCTGTCAGTCATTCTGCCATAGCTTAGAGGATGTAAGTGCAATATTTTGCAAAGGGCTGAAAAGGATTGCAAGGCAAATATCATTCAGGAAGTCAGCATCTATTGCAGTGTCTCAAAACCCATCAGAATTCATTTATGTCCTCTTGTGTGTGACCTCACCATTTAAGGGCCTTTTGTGGAGGATGAACATGCATAGAGAGACAGACCGACGAATGCCACAGGATGAATAAATAGTACATATCTGGGTTCAGTGTAGAAGGGGGTAATTGTATTATGTGCAAATACACTTAAAGGCACCATGGCTTATTTAATTTTTAAAGAAAAACAGCCTTGGGGAGGGCAGTTTTTAGAAGAGAAGTTGCCAGTGGGGGCAGGTACTTAGCCACTTAATCGTTTTTCTCTTGTTGCCCTTTCTCCATTCCAGATTCCTTGCATCCCAAAGTTTTCTGTGCTACATTTTGAACCAAGGGTGGTTGGGGAGGCAATTTTGAACAAAGAAAATGTGATAAGCGCCTTCTTCCCTGCACTGCTTCTTTGCTCAAAATTGTCCCCTCCCGAAGCTGTTTTTCTTTCCAAAAGGATAGCATTGATTCTCTGTTAAATGTATTTAAATCTTGTAAGTTTTGTTACAATCAAGCTGTGTCAATTGCCATTTCAAATGAATAATCCAGACTGGCCAAAGTGGGGTGATCACCAGTGCTTATTTTTCTGGGAGGACTCAGGGGTACGCATATCCCTAAACATTTTGTGAATCTAAGTTTGGCCTCATTGAGGGGCAGTACTTAAATATGAGTAGGAAGAAGAAGAAGAAGAAGAAGAAGAAGAAGAAGAAGAAGAAGTAGAAGAGTTTGGATTTGATATCCCGCCTTTCACTCTCCTTCAGGAGTCTCAAAGCGTCTAACATTCTCCTTTCCCTTCCTCCCCCACAACAAACACTCTGTGAGGTGAGTGGGGCTGAGAGACTTCAGAGAAGTGTGACTGGCCCAAGGTCACCCAGCAGCTGCATGTGGAGGAGCGGAGATGCGAACCCGGTTCCCCAGATTACGAGTCTACCGTTCTTAACCACTACACCACACTGGCTCTCAAGTAGGAAAATGAGAGTACCCCTAAACATTTTTAAAAGAAAAAAAGCACTGGTGATCACCACACATTATCAGGTGTCTTGACAAACAAGGGGCAAGCCACACTCTCAAATTTCTGTTGTAGACATCCTCTGTCTGTGATGCATGTGTGATGTTTAGGGGTTGTCTTTAGCCAAGGGGCTGGGCAATTTCTAAAATCTTTAAAAGTTCTTGCACGCCTTTATTCTGGGTCATCACCTCCTTGGAAGGGTGGGGGGGAGGTAACTCTGTTGCAACAGGAAAATAATGATCTTCATTGCTTTCCTTCTAATGGTTCCTGCCTCCATCCATTCTTCTCTGACTGATCCATGGACTTAAGGGACTTCTTGGGGAGTTGGGCCACAAAAGCAAACTCCAATTTTTTCTACAACAAATCTAAAGCCAGCAATCCTGTATCTGTTTATTTTCTAATTCATTTTTGTAGTATTTTAAGTAAGAAAAACCTGAGGGGGGAGGATAGTGAAAGCACTTGGTTTTATCAAAGCGATGGTTGGTTTGCATGTGTCTGTTGTCCGAAAGCCCATGCCAAACTAGCATACAAAGTAAATGGCATAATTTACTACAAGGAAAACGTGGGACTTAATCAATTACTGTTTATGCCACGTAGCCTATCTAGAGTGATCATCTACAATGCCTATGGGTGCAGTCAAACTGACATGACCAGAATGAGACAAAAACCTTGAGAGAGCATTTATGGATTTCTTCCTATACAAACAACTAGAAACACTTCCCAGCCCTCTCTGCCTTATTTTCCACTGTGGCATTGAAGAAACAACAAACCATCACCTGAGCTCTGTGCCTTAATGTGCAAATTTGTCCTTTGAAGGAGCAATGAAAGGCCTGTGAAGCCAGTCATCTGTCCCCTCACATACTTTTGGGTGCCTTCAAATTCTTTATTTTATTTTGCACTTGAAGACGAAGAAGAAAGAAGAAGAAGAAGAAGAAGAAGAAGAAGAAGAAGAAGAAGAAGAAGGGCTCCAAGTTGCATTTCATTGTGTCAGCTTAGTTGTGTCAAGGTCAATGAGATGATAAAAGCACGTTTCAAAAGTTAGCCTTTGGACCTTACAGAACTGGCTCTTCTGAGAAGAGGGAGCAGGGATACTGGCTTCTTCTTTCAACCTCCCTGCAGGGCAGAGTCTCATTGGAGTTTGGGGAGAGCTGTGGGCAGCCAAGGGGGGAGGCAACAGAGAACAAGCAGAGCCTGAACGAGAGGGTACAGTGTTGTCATCTAGAAGCAGGCACTGCCTCCACAGATGGGAGCCAAAGCACCACCACCACCTCAGAGGAGCACACGGTTGTAATTACACTATTCCTGCAAAGCGAGCAAGTCTCACGAGTGAAGCATCTTCTCTTTAGAAACTGGGTGTGGAAACTGTTGGGACATCTTGGTTACTTCCACCCAGACCTGAACACCTTGTATGCTTTCTGAACTCTTGAATCGTGACTCCTGAACTCCATGTCTGCTGCTAAGTCTGTAGCACTACTTTCCTGAATAAATATCTCTTTCTTCATTACAAGTAAGTTCCTTTGCCTGTGTGTGTTGAGCGTGAGGCAGGAGAGTTGGAGGAGTATCCATGTGATGGACCACCAACTTCTCAGCAGACGGCCTTGTTTACACTTAGTAATTGTGCAATCCTACTCACGTCTATTATTTGCTGCCAAAGAGGCTTACTTCCAGGTGCATAGAGGACTGTAGCCTGCATCCGCCAATGGTATTTCCCCATGTGCCTTAACTGTGTTTAAATTCAGATCTCATTGTTAGAATACTGGGAGATAGCAGAAGCGGTAAGAAATTAGCAAGTCTAAATAGATATCTGAGTACAGCCAGAGACTATATCCTCCTATATACATAAAAATGTAAGGCTGTTATCACACAGCCCCCCCCCCCCGCCCCTGGAGGCAAACCTGTGCAGAGTGCCCTGGGCCTCAGAGGCACACTTAGGGATCCACAGAGTCTTCGCAGCTTGCGTAACAGAACTCAGCATTTTGGCTAATCTACTTTATTTACATTATAAACACACACGGAGCACTGCAACATGGCTCCCTCTCTCTCTAGCATCAGACAGCAAAGAGAAAAAATCAAAGGACAATAGTCCCACTTCACAAAACACAGCAACACAAACATCCTGTCTCCGTCACTTCCCACTCTGTGGAGTCAAAATATACACCGTCATGTGAAAGACAACAATCCCATGACTGCAATCACAGAGCAGGAATTCTAACAGTGATGGACCACCAACCTCTCAGCAGACAGCCTTGTTTACGCTTAGTAATTCTACAATCCTACTCATGTCTATTCTTTGCTGCCAAAGAGGCTTACTTCCAGGTAGGTGCATAGAGAACTGTAGCTTGCATCAGCCAATGGTCTTTCCCCATGTGCCTTAACTGTGTTTAAATTCAGATCTCATTGTTAGAATACTGGGAGATAGCAGAAGCGGTAAGAAATTAACAAGTCTAAATAGATATCGGAGTACAGGAAGAGGCTATATCTTCCTATATACATAAAAATGTAAGGCTGTTATCACACAGCCCCCCGCCCCTGGAGGCAAGCATGTGCAGAGGGCCCCGGGCCTCAGAGGACTAAGCAAGCCAGGGATACCTGCTAGGGACCAGCTGTTTTTTTTCTTTGAAACAAGCTCTGCATGGGTCTGCCTGGAGGATTAGTAGTGCCTCATCACAATCCTGGATTTATGCATGAAGTTTGTGGGGTGGGGTGGGGAGAGCAAAAGAGAAGGCAGCTTTTAAAATGGCGGCTTCACCCAGCTAAAGAGGATTGGCAATTTAAGTTGACAGAATATGCACAACTTGCAGATTTCGCATATAGAATAAGAGAGCAAGATTGGAAGATTGGAAAGCATTTATTGAGTATATGGAAAATAACTGTGTGCAGCTGAAAGTGCTGACAGCATTAAGGTAAATTCAACAGAGCAAATAATTCTTGACGGATGCAATAGTGGAAAACCGATTGGAATGGTTATTGTAAAATATGCAGGGATGTAAGATATGCAAAATGAACCATGGAAATAGAAGAAGAGAAGTCACTGGATATTTTAAAGTATGTAAAATGTTTATTTGAAATTGTAAAACAGAAAATTTAATAAAAATTATAAAAAAATAATATAAAATGGCGGTTTTAAACAACAACAGAGGTTTGGATAAAGGAAGATGAAAGCGAAAAGGTGGGGCCATTTTAAACAATGGCAGAGTTGTGAGTAGAATGAGCATGGGGTGACACTGAGAAGGTGTGAGTGACAGCTTGAAACAAAGTTTGAGTACCGTGAGAAGTGAGCTGGGGAAAAAAATCAAATATCCCATAGTACCTTCCCACAATCATGCACTTCACCCCTGGTACCATGTGTTGCCTTCATCATGATGTTCTAGGTTCTATGTCGTATTTTAGAAGTGATGCTTTGTTAAGGAGCAAACACCTGTGTACGTATAGCATCCTCCACCAGCTGAACCAAACCTTCTCTAACTGGGCAAGCTACACCTGACAGGTTCACTCTTAAGGGATTCGCAGTCACCTTACAGATACAGGAGGGTATGTCAACATGGGGAGTGTGTGTGTGTGTGTGTGTGTGTGTGTGCAAAGGGGACTGCAGAATAGGAGAGAGGATCAGGCATGGAAATAAGGGTGGTCTCTGTGCAAGGGAGAGTTGAGAAAAGTGAGGAGGTGGGTGGAGGGGGGCAGGGGTGCCTGGGGGCCAGAAGGATGGGAGTTGGGTTGAAGATGAAAGCAGGGGCATGGGGAGAATCTGGTGAAGAGGAGGGGATGCCAGCTACATAGCTGAATCGAAGGTGACAAGGGTGCTTAGTAGTTGTGAGAGGAGGAAGATGCAGGAAGTTACCATGGGGACAATTTGTGTGCAAGGTCGGGGTGTTGCACAAAAGGAGGGGGAGAAGCATGCCGGATTTACGTATAAGCTAAACAAGCTGCAGCTTGGGGCCCCACTCTCTTGGGGGCCCCAAAAAAAATTTCAAGGAAAAAACTGGATGTACATTTCCAAAATATAAGATAAAAAACAAATAAAACCTACATACAGCAGCAGTGGCAAATGGCTTTAGATACCTATTAGGTCCATAAATTACCATATAGCATACATTCAACATGAAAAACAGCGACGATTGGTTGTTGACAAAGGACAGCTGGACATATAAAGGGCCCCATTACCTTCAGTAGCTTAGGGCCTCATCAAACCTGAATCTGGCCCTGGACGTGGGCATAGGGGTGATGGTGAAAAATGGCTGCAGAATTAGAGAGAAGCGGCTGCAGATATGGGGGTGGGAAAGCGAAACCAGAACTTAACAGTTGCACGAAAGGGGAAACTCTAATGGCCAGGAGTTGGTGAGTGGAGCAAGCAGGGACACAGCCCTGTGAATGTGGGTGGGTGTATCTGATATCCTTTTGAGCAAAAATGTGGGGGAGAAGCTTTAAACATGCATGTGGGGGGATATTAAATGTAAAATGAAAAGCAGTCCTCTGGATGTACCTCTGGAGGTAGGTATTTGCAGGAAGCTGACAGCAACCCACTCATTATAGCACGTATTTTTTTCTCTCGGTGATGTGAACTATTTCCTTCACTTGCCAGACTGAGTCTGCTTTACAGCAGCAGATTTATTTCACAGCAGAGGGCTTTGCATCCCACGGTGCTGGAGTCACATTAGCCAGTTTACTTGGTTAGTTACTTTTATTTGTTTACTTCTTGCCGGGCTGTCAATGCAAGTACAGACAACAGGCTCTTTCCTTTAAATATGGACGCTGCAGAAATTGTATAGTAGCAAAAACTGGCTAGATGAGCTTCAGGTAGAGACGCCTTGATTGAAAAAGACTTATGAAATACTAGAATCAGTATTATACTGGGTGAGGACCAATAAACTGAAGCTGAATTTATTTATTTAATCAGATTTATACATGGCTTGATTGTAACAACTACCACCACCACCACCACCCTTAAAGTGGTTTACTAATTCTTCACAAGGCAGGTGCTTTGGACTGGTGGTTCTCAGGTCTGGGAATTGGATAGATGCCCTGTTCTGGATGGGGCTGCATTTTTCTCGAATGAACAGATACATAGCATGGAGGTACTTCTTCTTCTTTTTTAATTTTAATTTTTATTGGAAATTTTATTTACAACATAACACAAACCCCCCACCCCCCCAATACTGAAATACAATAAGCATAACATACAACAATACAAACAACCAAATAAAAGACTTCCTTTATCCTGCATCAAGCCTCCTTATTTACTTCTTATAAGCTGTTTCCTTTATGAATAATTATTAAGATTTTTCTAATTATAACTTAAATATCTACAAAGTCTCCTGCAGACATTAATCGAAACAAGTTCAGGTATGTATTTTAGGGCACTGTTTTGCGATGTATTCTCTGCATTTCCCCCATGCTTTTTGAAACTCTTGTCTAGTGTGATCTCTAATTGCCTCTGTTATTCTAGCCAGTTCAATATACTCTAACAGTTTGTCTTGCCATTCCTTTTTTTGTTGGCACAGGTTCTTTTTCCCAGTTTTTAGAAATTAGGATCCTTGCCACTCCTGTGGCATAGAGGGATATTTTCTGATCTTCTCTTGCTATACCTGTGTCCGTTATCCCTAGCAGAAAAGCTTCTGTATTTTTCATTAAGTTATACTTATACTATATTCCAGAAGCTTTTGATTTTTTCACAGGTCCACCAAACATGTATAAGTGTCCCCTCTGTCTTACCACACCTAGCATGGAGGTACTTCTTGATCTACCTTTGTCACTAAAGGCCCAAGTGGCATCGGTGGGAGAGAACGCTTATTTCAGCTCCAGCTGGCACACCAGCTACTGTCATTTGTGAAGGAAGAGATAGAGCCTTGCCACAGTACAGGTCTGGGCTAAAGGTGGATCCCAGATTTGAAAACCTTGAAGACTACAGGTGATTCTTCAGTGTTTCAGACAGACGCCTTCGTTAGCCCTGGTTGGAGGCGCTGGGGAATGAACTTGCAAATCCTGTGTTGTACCACCAAGCTGTAGCCCTTTTTGCCAATTAGTACATCTCTCTGCTGGTGGCGCTGTGGGTTAAACCACAGAGCCTAGGACTTGCTGATCAGAAGGTCGGCAGTTCGAATCCCTGCGACGGGGTGAGCTCCTGTTGCTCGGTCCCTGCTCCTGCCAACCTAGCAGTTCGAAAGCACGTCAAAGTGCAAGTAGATAAATAGGTACCGCTCCAGCGGGAAGGTAAACGGCGTTTCCGTGTGCTGCTCTGGTTCGCCAGAAGTGGCTTAGTCATGATGGCCACATGACCCAGAAGCTGTACGCCAGCTCCCTCAGCCAGTAAAGCGAGATGAGTGCCGCAACCCCAGAGTCGGTCACGACTGGACCTAATGGTCAGGGGTCCCATTACCTTTACCTTACATCTCTCTGCTCCGTTTAAATAAATCAATATTGTGAATACATGCCTCATTTTCACAGCATTTGGCTGACCAAGTGTCCAATCGTATTTGTGTTTCTTTTATGGTGATTTATTGGCAGATATCCGCTATTCATGTCTAACATGCTGGTGGCTGGCATTCAGGCTTGGGTGTTACTGATGTCATCCCTCTTTTCCCTTGCTACAGATGTGCCTGTCGAGAAGCTGGCCACCATGGAGTCTCTGCAGAGTGTGAACCTCAAGTCAAACCCTGTAAATGACGAGATCCGAGTGATCGCCAGGCCTCTGATCAAGTTTGACCTCCTGACATCTCCAGCTGCCCCCAGAGTCTGACATGCGATGGACTTTTGGGCATGTAGTCGTAATCAGGCATGGCTGTGAAGGAAAAGAGAAGGCAGTGTTTGCTGAGCTAGGATGCTTTCCTAAGGCTGCGCTGCTCCTGCATGTGTTAGGTTTTTTGGGCTTCCAAAGGAGCAGGAAGCATGATGTTCCTGCCAAATCACAGTGGTCCTTGCTGAACCAAAACTCTGCTAAACTGTGAATAGACTGAAAGCACATTGTGCCTGCAAGGAAAAATGGCTCTCTTTCTCAGCTTTCCTAGGACATACAACGGTCTCTCCAGTCCTGGACTGACAAAGGTGTGAACAGAATACCTTAAGAGTGGAGAACGTGTGGACCTCTAGATATTGCTAGACTACAAGTCCCATTGTCCCTGACCATTGGATAAGGTTGATGGCAATTGCAGCCCAACCTGTTTTTAAAAACAGTTTCACAGCGTTTTTTTTATACGAGTCTAGATTCCACCTTGCTGACCTGTGCAACGTGAAAGCAGCAGATTCCAAAATCTCTTGAGTGCTGTATTCCTTCTGCATCCCATTCTCTCTCTCTCTCTCTCTCTCTCTCTCTCTCTCTCTCTCTCCCTCTCTCTCTCCCTCTCTCTCTCTCTCTCTCTCCACCCCCCCCCCTCTGCTGAAGGGGTTTAATGTTGAGCTGTGAGTGGCTGAGTACCCCCTTGCTTATACCTTAAGCCTGGGGAAAGGCTTGCTATGTGCTTGTCAGTGGAAAACTACCAGATTCATCCTTCCTCCACTTTTTGTTTGTTTGGTTTTGAAAGAGCCCTTTAAAATGCTGCATGTGCTCAGTTTCTGGTTTTGATTAGTTGGAGCATAGTGGCTTGACCTTAGGTTGCAGCTTGGGATTCCTTTGTTTTCTTTCTCAGCGCTATAGCCATGGGATTTTCTTGGAAATTATTTTCCTCTACTGCAACCCCAACCCCACCCCCACCCCCGCAGGCTATTGGTCCCCTCTCCCTTTCAGCGTGTGATTGACAGACTTCCTGCTTTGGCAAATAAACGGCCTGATCCTCTGAAATCCAATCCACCACACAATACAAGCTTCATAGCAATAGATGAAGAAGTACTTTGCAGCACTGGGATGGCTTTGGGATTTGAAAGGCGGGAGAAACGGCTGCATCTCTACCCTGAGTAGTTTTCTCTAAGTCCACACGGGTGCCCACCTGTTTACTGAGATGATGGCTGGGGATGGAAGGCTTAAACCTCCCCTCCCTTCATGCTACAGTGCCAGGCAGTAACAATCAGTCCACCTTCCTCTCTGCACCTGTTTGCAATCTCAAAAAACATGATTCACTGTTGCATGGTTAACATGATGTGCTGTTAACTTTCCCCTGAGTTAGCTTCGGAGCAATGTCATATTAGGTAAAGGTAAAGGGACCCCTGACCATTAGGTCCAGTCGTGTCCGACTCTAGGGTTGTGTGCTCATCTCGCTTACGAGGCCGGGAGCCGGCGCTGTCCGAAGACACTTCTGGGTCACGTGGCCAGCGTGACGAAGCTGCAGCTGGCGAGCCAGCACCAGCACAGCACACGGAAACGCCGTTTACCTTCCCGCTATAAAGCGGTACCTATTTATCTACTTGCACTTAAGGGTGCTTTCGAACTGCTAGGTGGGCAGGAGCTGGGACCGAACGACAGGAGCTCACCCCGCCGCGGGGCAAGTCCTAGGCACCGAGGTTTTACCCACAGCGCCACCCGCGTCATATTACAAATGGCCAAATGGACAAGGATGGGGGAGGCATTCATTCTGTTTGCATTTTCATGCAGCCCTATCCAATCCATACTTTCTGAAAATGAGAAAGCAGGAGAAACTGACAGATCGGTCCATCCCTAAAATGGGGATAGTAGTAGTAGTAACATTTATTTATTATACCTTGCCCATCCAACTCGGTTGCCCCAGCCATTTTGGGAGGCTTCCAAGTAAAACACAGCATCAAACATTAAGAGCTTCCCGAAACAGGACTGCATAGCTGTCAACTTTTCCCTTTTCTTGCGAGGAATCCTATTCAGAATAAGGGAATTTCCCTTAAAAAAAGGAAAACATTGACAGCTATGGGACTGCCTTCAGATTTCTATGAAGTTGCTTAACTCTTTGACATCTGTTGGGAGGGCATTCAACAGGGCGGGTGTGACTACCGAAAAGACCTTCTGCCTGGTCCCCTGTAATTTCATTTCGCACAGTGAGGAAACCACAAGAAAGCCCTCAGAGCTGGACTTCATTGTCCGGGCTGAACCATGGGGGTGGAGACGCTCCTTCAGGTATATAGGGCTGAAGGAGTGCCCTCACAGGGTTCCTTACCCCTGCATGCTTTCCTACCCCACCCCCTCCAACTTTCCCAATACTCCTTAATTGAAACAATACTATATACTACTAAAATAACAGTGATAATGCAGATAGATAAAGAGCTGGCCTGGGTGGAGGCATTAGAGAAGGAAAAGCTTCAGCAGAGGTTGGGGCACAGCCAAAAGGAGAAGTGCAAAAACTCTAATCGTTCATCAGATAAACAACTTCTCTGTTTGCAGTTGGGGGATGTACATAATTTATCTCTCAGTGCTTTATCCATTATCTTGGCTTCATGGAGGCTGATTGCCGCTTTGCTTGCTTTCCAGATCAGATAACCAAGACTGTTTTGACTGTGCCATGTTAGAGATGATAGAGGAAGCATTAACATTACATTAGTTCAGTTCTGGGAAAGAACGGCATGCTTTAGAGAGGAGCTCACGGCTACTGCTCCACTTCCCTGTTTTGCAGGGGGGTTCTTCATGTGTACCTTTGCTTCCTCAGGGACAGTGGGGAAGAATCTCAGGTCTGGAGGGCCAAATCTATCCAGCACTCAGGAAGCTCCCCAAGCTACAACATCTCTCCCCCTGATTTTTACTGACTCTGCTCCACACTCTCCTTGAGTGCTTTTGCCTGGCTCGACTGGGTCCTTGAACTGCAGCAATTTTGCCTGCCTGGAGGTATAGAGAGAAACCTCTGGCTTTTGCAAGATTGGAATGTAGAAAGGAAAGAATCACATCTGTGGCTCTGCCCACATCTGGCTCTGAGCTTCACACACAGGACTGTGGTCCCTACAGGGTTGCCCTCAAGGCAATTCAACCCTTGGGCTGACAAAGGTTCCCCATCCCTGTTGAAGGTCCTTCATCAGTTATGTTGCTGCTGGAGAGGAAAGGTTAATTGTCTTGTTTTTTCTGGTTGTTTCCCATTTGGGAGGTTTTTCTCTAGGATAATAACAAACAAATTGGGATGGGGGGGCCAAATGAAGTACTGTAAACACTGAGGTGATAAGGAAGATTTAAGCTGGATGGTTAAGTCCAGTCAAAGGCGACTATGGGGTTGCAGCGCTCATTTCACTTGCAGGCCGGGGGAGCCAGTGTTTATCCACAGACAATTTTCCAGGTCATGTGGTCAGCATGACCAAACCGCTTCTGGCACAAGGGGACACCGTGATGGAAACCAGAGCACACAGAAATGCCGTTTATCTTCCCGCCGCACTGGTACCTATTTATCTACTTGCACTGGCATGCTTTCGAACACACACAAGCGTATAAAAATAGGATTACTGAAAGCACACAAATATTCTCATGAACAACAAAGTGCTGTGCAGCACCTGACTAGCAATTTTCATCTCTGCATAAGCTTTTGTGGGCAGAAGTCCACTTAATCAGCCGCATCAAGGGTGATCCTCAATTGTCACATTTATCTTTGTGTGAAGTATCCCACTGCCACCCCCTGAATTTGTTCTTGGAGGCTCCCCTAACCTTCTTGAGAAGATTTGGGGACAGCGATGGGGGGAAGAGGGGTCCTCTTGCCCTTAGTACAATCCTTGCTCTAGCGCAAAAGTTTGTTGAATATTGCCCATTATCTGTGACAGTTCAGTTAATGTTTAAATATATGCCCTTTACAGCAGCGGTAATTTGCGACTACTGATAATGCTGAGGTTCTTGTGTTATTTAATGCCTGCAGTGGAAAAGGAAAACCATTGTCCCCATTCAGACACAAATGAACAGAATTGAACTTCGAAAAATGCATATATTCTCTGGAGTGACTTTTCAGAGACAGTGCAGTATGCTAGCCCTATACAGACATTCAGACTCTTACCACACAGTGCAGAATTGGGATCTCACTGGGCCACCTCAGATTTGTGTGCTGAAGGTACTACATTTGCACTGGGCCCTGTCTTCAAGGGTGCCTAATGAGCAAATGCCTCATTCCTACCATTTATAGGACTTGATTTTGCGTAACACCCTTTGCCCAAGTGGAGTCTATGAATGTTTCATCTTATACGTGCAACCCCTGGGCAAAATGTTTGCTGCAACCTGCAAATAAGCCCAGTCCTCCACAGCACAGTGAGTTTAAACATCTGCAGGAAACAACTGGTTTTCTACTTCCCACCATCAATAGTCTTTAGTTTATTGAGGGGTTTTTAAAAAAAAGATTTACGCCAAGAGTTTTAACAGTGTGCCATTGATTTTGTCAGCTTTCTGTAATTGTTATTTATTGTTTGCAAAAGAAACTGCGTAAACTAGGCACTGTACATAAACCGAAATAAAGCCACAAAACCAGAAACAAATGCCAGGGTCATTTCCTGTTTGGTTAGCATTCATCCCGATTGGCTAGCACAAAGTTTGCAGGGAGATTATTCAAGGTCCATAGTTTACTGAGCATTATTTAGCTTTATTTGTGGAGAGGTTTATGCTGTCAGGTCAAGCAATTGTCACCCCATCCTTTGGTTCTGAATTTCCACCCATTAAAATTTGACTGTAAGGAGTTTTGCTCTTGAGTGCTTTGGTGCTTTAGAAAATGAGTATGTTGGAGATGCACTTCAAGTTTAAATTGCACCCTCTACAATTATGGGGTGGCATCTGGAATGAATGAACCACTATTAACTCCCATATCTACTGCAAAGGTCAGTTTTACAGGGTGAAGAACAGCTGAGGGGCAGCAGTGTAATAATAAACATCTTTTAGGTTAGTTTTCCACCATCCTTGCATTTTCAGAATCACTGCTCACTTCTCAGCCATTCTACAGCTTGTAATGTGTGGCCAATGCAAAAAAATTATGTATTAAGAACATGGCAAGTAAGGCCAGGCCAAATTATATTCTTCAGTAAGTATATTTGGTGTGGAAATATATTGGAAGTATATTTGGTATGGGGTGTGCAAACTCCCAAAATCCTCACTCCCAAAATGTTTTTAACTTTTCTTGAGGATTAACAGCCACTCTCCAATTGCTGATCGGGCTTCAGCCATTTGGTGAATGAGATGGCATTGCTGCACTATGCGGACAACACAAGTGGGCTCTGAGACAGTGTCAGAGCTTCCTTCTCTCACTCTGAATTGGCTGTGGTGATGTCACAAAGCTCATTCAGAGTGAGGGAGTGGAGCATTGCCATCACTCAGAGTGGGTGAGGGATCTGTGCTGCAAGCACTGCTTCCCTTTCTGCAGACCCTTCCCACTGAGAAATTGGCAAAAAGGAAGGAGGTGCCTTTCTTGGCGGGTGATGGGCTCAGGCCTCCCTAAGTTAACCCCCAATTGGATGCAGAGTCCTCAGACAGCAGGTTCAGTCCCTGAGCCAACAGCACCAGCCTTTCCTCATCTCCCGCGCTCCTGTCCATATGCAGGCAACAACTTTTACCCCAAACTCTACTCTTATCACAGAGGGAACTTAACTCTGCAGAAATACTGAAAGTTCTTGAGGAAATTATTCTTCCTAGGCTAGACAAAGCCCCGCAAAAGGTCATTAATCAGCAGTCGTACTAGGCTGCTCACAACTGGCATTTCAAAAGCAAACTAGTTAAATGTCAAGTTAACCAGCAAGAAATCCACTATAGAATTTCCCATAGTGCGTGTTTTTTGGTTTTTTGTACTGGGAAAAACACAGCTACATGCCTGATGGATGTACAGTATTCCTCTGCATTTCAGCTGCCTAGTACACCTCTTGGTCTTTCAACTGATGACTTGCAGTTCACAAGCTTATCTAAGGTGGGTCACACCTGTGGCGAAATGGCCATCTTTTGGAGAAGAGGTGGGGCTGAGACTGGAGAGTTAGGACCAAAGTAGTTGTGACATTGGTCATGTTGCTTGTCCTTCATGCCAATGGAAGCCGCCTTCTTATTGGAAGAATGAGGTGGGTGGAGGGTGGGATTCTGATCAAAACTGAAGCAGCAAGAACAAAGGATTAACTGAGCTATCCTGCATTTGCAAGAGGGCGTCTGAACATTCCTCTGCAAGCCGCTCAAGAGACAAGAGGACTATCATCATCATCATCATTAACCACCACAATAAGGGCCTAGGCCACTTACACCATAAAATCATAGAACTAGAATTAGAAGGGGATACAAGGGTCATCTTTTGCCCAACATGGTTCTCAAACCCATGACCTTGAGATTAAAAGCCTCATGCACTACCAACTGAGCTATCCTTGGGGTTAAGAGTCTCATGCCCTGCCAACGCAATGTAACATTAAAAACCAGTGGAAACCATTTACCATCAGAAGAAGAATAGGGTGGGCCCTAAAAATAAGTACAGTGGTACCTCAGGTTACAGACACTTCAGGTTACAGACTCCGCTAACCCAGAAATAGTACCTCAGGTTAAGAACTTTGCTTCAGGATGAGAACAGAAATTGCGCGGCAGCGGGAGGCCCTATTAACTAAAGTGGTACCTCAGGTTAAGAACAATTTCAGGTTAAGAACAGACCTCCAGAACGAATTAAGTTCTTAACCTGAGGTACCACTGTATCTGAGTAATCAAAGGCTTGGGTAAAGGGTGTGTCTTCAGCCGATGTCAAAAGCTATATTATTATTAATTATTATTTCATTTTCAGTGAAGATACCAGGCGCGCTTCTCTGGGGACAGAAAGCCACCATTCAGGGGCTGCCACAAAGAATGCCCTCTTCTGGGATGCCCCCTGTCAACCTTTCTGAAAGCAGAAAGACGTTTGCCTTTAGCATCCCCTAGGCTAGAACAAGAAGGGATGGCATTCTGCACTAACATTCCACAGAAAGTGCATCATGTATGTTTATGGGTCTCTGGGGGAATGGAAGCCGTCTTTGGGGCTGACGGATGTTAGGGCTCAATATTAAACTGATCTCTTTTAACATACCCACAAATAATACCCTTTCATGCTTGCTCCACCCCACCCCGCAACACTGCAGACATTTGGATATTTTGCTGTGTTTTTAAAGTCGCTGGAGCCCTTGCTTGGTTCAGCAAGATCAGCAACAGCTCCACAGATGGCAAATTATAGCTTTCACTCTGCTCCTCCCTCAGAAATCTGAGTTTCATGCTAATGAACCCTTGGGCAAAACATACAGTGTTCACATCTGAGTAAATTTGCACATGCAGTTTGCCTGCTTTGAATAGCATATTTAGCATCTTTCCGCCAGTTTTAGCAAAGAGAAGTTGTGTTTGTTCATGGGAAACTGGGGACAGAGATGGTGAATCATGGAGGAGAGAATAAAGTGCAGAAGTTTCACCCTCTAGTCCCTGCAAGGCATTGCCTTCTCTGAGCCTTTCAATTGCTGAGCCTTTCGACAGATGCTACATGCATATGCTGGGCCAACATTATGGGTAGACATTGGGCACTTGCAAAATCCCACACACCACTTCAGGGTCCTCACTTCCGCTCTCTGAAGACTCCTAGTCCTGCTGCACATCCTCTTTACCATCCTTGCTGGTCTTCATCTGCTGGCTGTCAGCATGCATGCAGTGACAAGTGTGAGGAAATGCATTTCTATGGCTTGGGCCCAGAAGGAGAAGGAAAAGATGCAGGCACTGTGTCTTGGAAATGCCCATTGGTGGGGAGGGGAGGGGCTTTGCTCATAGGCCTCATGAAACCTGGAGCCAGCACGGTGTTCTAATTATTTTCCACGGCCATGAGGACCAGAAACATGAGCTGGCTTTGTTTTTTCAAAGGGACATGTATCCCCAGCCCTAGGAAATCCTGATTTCGTCGTAACCATTTTGGAGTGTGAGGGAAAAGAATACACAGCGGACCCCTTAATTAAGCCTTGAGATGATAGATGATAGATGATAGAATGATAGATGATATATGATAGATGAGAGATGAGAGATGATAGATAGATAGATAGATAGATAGATAGATAGATAGATAGATGATAGATAGATAGATAGATAGATAGATAGATAGATAGATAGATGATAGATAGATAGATATTTTCATTTGGCATGTAAAGTTGCTGTGATATGCATCCAGCCACTTATCTGATGGTCTTGGCTGCTTTACAGCATAAACATTGGGCTGGCAGTGCAATGGGCCAAAACGTACCTTTAAGGCAAATCATCTGAGTGCTCTTATTCAGCAGCAGCAAAACAAGCCAGATGCAATTAATTGGTTCCCTTTGCCTTCAGGCGCAGAGCTGCGACTGGCTGCCACAAATATTGGTTTTGCCTTGAACGCAATGTCCGAGAACAGAAGGAAAGGGAGGCCAGTAGGAGCTCTGGTGATGGATGTCATGTGTTACATACCTGGCCCAAGTGCCATGTCAGTAATTGCAAGTCATAAAAAGATTTATAACCAGGCTGGGTGATCGGGACTCTGGCTGGGAGAGGTGCCATTGCAATCAAACTTGGGGCCAGTGTTTATCCTCTGAGCAGTTATGGGAGCCTCCAATCAACTAAATCTGCCATATCTTATTTTATTGTGAGATTTCTACCCCCATCCCTGAGTTTAAAATATACTTTTAATGGAAGGGACCAGGGATGATGGGAGCTGCTTCCCAAGAACATCTGGAAGGTATGGGAGATGGAGCCCAACCACATCTGGATCGCCATGGGTTCCTCATTTGTGCCCAGGCTGATCTTCGAATCCCTTCTTACCACAAACTGTGTGGTTGTATTTCACCTACCCGTATAAGTAAAGGCTTTTAGTTGGTGCCTTTTAATGTGCGGCTGTTCCAGATTTCTTTGAATTTGTCAGTTGTTATTCCCAAGTGCACAATTTGGGATCAACATTTGAATTTGTGAGTTGGTGTCAAAGAATGAATCGGGAGAATTTAAAATTCGTTCTCATCTCCAGCACACAAAGGAGCATAGGGAATACAGTTTTAGTAATTAGGAAGAAAAGAGAAAGAAATAGAGACGTTCTGCCTTACCCTGAACGGGAGACCCAGCAGAGATGGCACACAGTTATTTATCATCATGACATTAATAGCATCAAGAGAAGACAACCCACCCTGCCAGGAGGAACCTGCTATGTAGACACAAGCTGGAGCTGACCCCTCTTCCTGGAGGTCTGTATAACACTGCAGGTCCTGTTTCTATTTCTTTGTGTGACTTCTACAAAATAATTTCAAGGACCTTTGGAAGTGCAAACAGCAGAGATGCAAAACTACTAGAGATGATGGGCAGACTCTGCCAGATCTGCTTTGCATTGTTTTGACTGACCCTAAAACATGTTTAGTTCAGGGCCAGCTCCTTAAAAAAAGATACAAAATCTGATCCAAGTTCCTGTACCCCGGAATAGGGTCTATGTCTATAGCAGCAGCAGGGAACCTCTGGTGGGCTTTGCAAACCCTGCCTCTCAGCAGCACCTGAAAAGCCCTGTGCCTTTACCCATGTGGTTTGATATCAAGCACACGGACAAAAGAAAATGGGTCACCTGACATCACTGTGATGCTAGATGATTGACAGGTGGTGGTGCCACCCACCTCTCATTCAAACCTTGCTGGCTGTGGGGCATGGGGAGAGACAACGACCCTGCCCCACTGACCAGATCATGTGCAGAGTGCCCTAGCAAGCCCACCAAAGGTAGCTAGACCTCTCTGCAAATGTTTGAGTTCTCTAGTGTGGCATGGAGTCCTATGACATCATGACCCCATGTAGGGACAGAGGACTCAGAGCATGCAAAACAAGGCTCAATCGTGGCAGGAAAAACACACACCCAAATTTGCACTAGCAGATCTCAGGTCTGTGGACTGAGCAGACAAGCGGAGGGGGGAAGAGTTGAGCAGCTGCACACATTCTTCTGCTCCTTATCATAGCCCCCAAACTGCTTTTCAATGCAGTAATCGAATCCAAACAGACAGAGAGAGAGAGAGACAGAAACACAAAACTTCCCCAAATGAAAGCTGTCGTGCCTCTTCTGCTGCTTTCCACGGTGCTGAAACAACCGCTCTATATACTGTACAACTAAAAGGAAATTGGTATCCTTATCCTCCATCGCAATCTGAATAAAAAGCCTCGGTAGCACCGAGGCTTTCCAAAGTGTGTGCATGCTTCAAACATGATAGCTGCAGGCTTCAAAACACTTGCTCAAGAGCAAGGCAGATATCAATCCATAGCCATCTGCAGATATGGATTGCAGCTGAACAAGAACAGGGCAAGCTGTTGGAATGCACAGTCTCAACCCACATCCCATGGATTTTATAGAACTGCTTTGTTGTTATTAGGCTTTTACAACACCTGTGAGCTTTTGACAGTCATAACTTCAGGGTATTTCCTCTGTCGTTTTCCAATTGAAAACGCAACGCAGCCGGAAAAGTCACTAGCCCATCTTCCCAAGCACCCCTGTCTTAGCCATCTGTGGCATAGAATCGTAGAATTGTAGAGTTGGAAGGGACTATGAGGGTCATCTAGTCCAACCCCCTTTAATGCAGGAAACTTTTTGCCCGATGTGGGGCTCAAGATTCAGTCTCATGCACTACTGGCAGAGCTATCCAACATAAACTTATCCCAGCTTTGCCCTCCAGGTTTCCTGGTTCAGCAGCAGGCTAAACCCCTTTGGTGGGAAGGCAATGTCACAGTGGTCTATGAGTCAACCGTCTTTCCAGGTGCCAGGTTCAACTGTCACCTAATTTCAAAACTCCAGAATTCACAGTCGGGCATTAGTTTTTTGGGACCAACCAAAGGTCTTCACTTAGATTCAGTCCCAAGATGGAGACTGAAGGTGAATCAGTCCCTACTAGATGCTGCAGGTGTTAAGTTGTACATCTGGTTCTGTGACAAGCAATGACTGCTCTCAATGTATTAAAACACACTAAGCCCCAGTTGGGAGTAAAGCAACAACACTTGCAATAAACATCATGCAGGGAGCAATACGCAGAAAGATTTAGTAACTACTTGTTGGTAATGTAGATAACTTCCTTACAGGCTTCACTTCCTTCCTGCTTTTTCTCTAAATGTGGTCAGAATGGGTCAGCATGTGCTAGTGTTAGCTTCTTGCCTCCATCTCAGCCACATTTAATACCTATACTTTTGTTTGCCATGGGTAATAGGCCTTTTGCTGGTCAATTGCATTCATCTCAATATGAACCAGTTTTTGCGGTTTTAACATGATCATCATAATTCAGGGAATCAATTTTTGGTGGTAATTTTTTTCATCCCAAAATGGACAATCCTCGTTTTTTCTCTCTCATGTGATCATCATAATTCAGGACACTGGATTATCTTGCGATTGTGGAACTAGACAAAAAGAATGAAAAAAATATCAGTCCCAGCTTGTTCCAGAGCAGTACTGCAAGGGAATATGCTTATCACAGTCCATTTACTCTGCCCCAGGGGGAAGGAGTGTGTTTAAGCTTCTCCCTTTCATAAAACTATCACTTGATTTCTGTTATTCCTTAATGCCATCAGAGATCCATTGCAGGAAAGCAGAGTTGGCAGCGTTAGCATGCGCACAATAAATTTCTGATCATTGTCTGGTTCCTCTGGTAATTAACCCAGACACAGATCAACACACACACACACACACGCCATCTCAGAAACTAAATGCATTGCTTCTCTGTGGCAACTGTTCTGTGCAGCTAATTGATGACTTTTTTACAGTCTCTGTGGTCTCCTGACGGCTTATGCCTTCTGCAAGAAGATCCAACAGAATAAAGAGCTGGATCAATGTGAAGCGCAACACAAGAAAGCACAAACATCAATGCACCTCTCTTACCTCCTGAGAACTATGACAAACACAGACACTAATATGAAGGCAACAAATTACTTTCTTCACCTTCTGAAGGTCACTTCAACCCTCATCAAACAGAATAACAGGGAATTTGCAAGGGGCGGGGAGGTCTGGTGATTTGTTGGTGTTTAGTTTTCATTATGCGGAAATGGCTATATTGTGGCAATTGACAGCAGAGTCACAGTACTCAGAGAGTGACTCATGATCAATTTAAGCCATTCTCTTTGGATCTTTTCTGCCAAAAATGCTCAAACTTTGGGGTCAAAGTGGTTCTTTAGATTTATCAGCAAAAAGAATTTTCGGACATCTCAGTACCTGTGTCAGCCATTTATACCCCCACCCTGTAGCCAAAAGGCTCTTGGAGCACTTAGAAGAATCCTAAGACAGTCCCTGCCCTCAAGCTTGCAATCTAAAGAGACATGGCACACATAGAAAAAGGAACGGGAGGGGGGAGGGGCAAAGCAAGCTCAAGAAGAAGTTCTTAAAGTAACACAGTTCATATATCACAAGTGCATTTGTAGTTGTCTGGCACCCTCATACATGGAAACAGGGAGTCACAGGTTTATGAACTAGACTTCAGGTCAAGCTGCTTCTTCATCTCTCTCCTGAGGTGAAATTTATTATTAGCATCATTATTTTATTATTTATATGCCACCTATCTGACTGGGTTGCTCCAGCCACTCTGAACAGCTCCCAACAAAATAATAAAAACACACTAAAACATCAACCATTAAAAACTTCCCTAAACAGGGCTGCCTTCAGATGTCTTCTAAAAGTTTGGTAGTTATTTTTTCTCTTTGACATCTGGTGGGAGGGCGTTCCAAGGGCGGGTGCCACTACCAAGAAGGCCCTCTGCCTGGTTCCCTGTAACTTGGCTTCCCGTAGCGAGGGAACCTCCAGAAGGCCCTCGGAGCTGGACCTCAGTGTCCGGGCTGAATGATGGAGGTGGAAATGCTCCTTCAGGTATACTGGGCTGAGACCGTTTAGGGCTTTAAAGGTCAGCACCAACACTTTGAATTGCGCTTTGAAATGTAGCTTGAAGAGATCATTTACTTCACCGTGTTGCACTTTAAAACACACATACCCTTTTACATGAAAAGTCAGGACATTCTGGCTGGAGCTGATGGGATTTAGTCTCTGATAGCTGGAGGGTACCTGCTTGGCAAATGCTGCTATATCCCTTGAAAGGCCTAGGGTAACATTTTCAAAGGTCTAACAGAGTTTCAAACTGGTGTTCCTCCTTTTACCGTTAATTCCTGAAAAGCACACTCTCTGGGTGTCTAGAGCACCAGCTGAAGCTGCTGGAAATATAATCAATCTGGTCAAAACTGCAATTGCCCCTGGCGTAGTGGTTGACCTCAGCTGGCTAAAATGAATTTAGATGTCTTGGCTACGACATGAACTCATTTTGAGATGGGCACAAAATTCATTCTGTTCTAATGGAAGAGCAGATCGCCTCCCAGCATCTTTCTTAAGTAAGTGGAATGTTATAAGTAATTGATATGGTGCAAGATTGGGTCTGCAGCACCAGGCAAATGCAGCTGAGCATCAATAGAAGTCCTCCCCTTCAGCTCCTTCAATCTGTAGAAATAGCTCTTCTCGTCTTTCAAAAAAGATAAAATTCAGAGTGCACAAGACCAGCATCTGATGTGTACAATAATGTGTTCTCAACCAACAGACAGCTCTGCCACAACTTTATCAGCTAACAGATTAGAAACTCAACAGAGAAAACCGTATTGAAAGAAGGAAGGAAAGAAAGAAAGAAAGAAAGAAAGAAAGAAAGAAAGAAAGAAAGAAAGAAAGAAAGAAAGAAAGAAAGAAAGAACCTAGTGAGTTAAGGGATGCACAGCAATGCCAGGACGGATGGGAAACAATAGTAACCTGGAAATGTATTATGGAAATGTCCACACAGCAGTCTCTCCATTTCCTCCATAGTTGTCAAGGAGCACATTTTCACGAGTTGCCAGGGTGACAGGTTAGCAGTGCATCCAGAATTAAAGCCGTTGCCATCCTAGCATCTCTCTCATTATTTTGGATCACTGTGAAGAAGCTATGAGAACACTAATTGCATTTTGTTGTTACATAAAAACTACGGCCTGAGCGACTCAAAGAATGGACTCCCTCCCCCCTCCCGCCTCTTTTTGACCAATGTCAGAATTTGCAATTCAGGCTGAACAAAGGTATGAACCTATGCTTCCCACTGCTCTTCCTTTCCCACCCCAACACTTGCCCTGTTAGGAAGAGGCTGCTGCTCTGCAATGATCGGCTCTGCCAACAACATCCCATTTTCAAAAAATCCATGCAGGGAACTATTATGTTACAAGGTGACAAGGCAGCCACCGAAAATGAGATGTCAGTGTCCAGTTCCCCCTCCTGCTCTGTAATATCGAGTTCCATTTACCCATGTCCAAACGTTGTGATGTGGGTTTTCCTGACCACACCTCACTTCACTGGCACCAGAGATTCGAAGCATATCCAAGGCTCATTCGAAGCACATGGTTCCCCACGCCCAAATAATCCTGGGAACTGCACTTTGTTAAGGATGCTGGGAATTGGAGCTATGTGAGGAGGAAGCTACGGGCCCCAGGATTGTTTGGGGGGGGGTCATGTGCCTTGGATGTGCTTCCATCAGCCCCGGCCAACATCCTCCAAAGCAGCTGAAGGGCACCAGGTCAGGGAAGGCTGCAGCAGGGGATCAGCGGGGGCCTTTCTCCAGGTGCCCCTGCTCCCCAAGATTGTTGTTGTTTAGTCATTTACTTGTGTCCGGCTCGTCGTGACCCCAGGTGGAAAAGCCAGTGTGGTACCCTGCAGGTGTTATCAAACTGAGGCTCCCATCAGTCTCAGCTGGCATGGTCAATAATCAGGGATGATGGGAGTTGTAGTCCAACAACATCTGGAGTACCCTGTGTTGACAACAGAGTGCAGTACAGTGGTACCTCGGGTTAAGAACTTAACTCGTTCCAGAGGTCCGTTCTTAACCTGAAACTGTTCTTAACCTGAAGCACCACTTTAGCTAATGGGGCCTTCCGCTGCTGCTGCGCCGCCGGAGCCCGATATCTGTTCTCATCCTGAAGCAAAGTTCTTAACCCGAAGTACTATTTCTGGGTTAGCGGAGTCTGTAACCTGAAGTGTCTGTAACCCAAGGTACCACTGTATGTTGCTCTTCCCTCCACCCCATTGATGATGCACATAGCTTTATCTTTGACGCCTCACTCTCTTTTGATCCCCCATATCTGGCCCATAATCAAACAATGCACTTTACATTGCATGAGTGGGAACCATACTTTCTGTCTCTTGAGAAAAAGCTCTGCTTCCATGCTATAGTCACCTCTCATTTGGCCTACCGCAATGCAAACTCCTCCCCTCTGGTCTCAGCTTGGCCCCCTGATGTCTACCCAGCATTCCACTCTCTTGTTTCATTGCTCAGGTCCAATGAAGCTCCTCCTTAGAAACTGGCACCGTCTTCCCATCTGCTCCTGGATCCAGCACAAACTCTTTGCCACACCTTTGAAACCCTCTACAGTCCCACTAACATCACTCAATGGTTAGAAGGTGTAATATTCTGCTGCGGCCGCTACCTGTTGCTTTTATTTCCTCATCATTTTCAATCAGCCTGGCTGTTTTAGCAATGCTTTGTATTTTGAAAATTGCTGTTGGTTTTCAAAAAAAAGGAGAAAAAGTTAATTGTAAGCCACCTTGCAGATTGGTCTGTAAATTGAAGAGCAGCTTCGAAAGAGTTCCAATAAATACATAGCCGTCTTAATGAAAGATTCTTTTCTTTTCAGTATCCATCTCAAACCTTATAGACTTTCACACAACACCCACCAGCTAAAGAGCAGTTGTTTGCCTCTATACAGGTCCCTTTCTCTGAAAAATTGTTCACTTGAGACGTGGAGAGTTTTCATCCAAAACTGTAGCAATGAGCCATCTGCTGGCAGGCATCAGTTCAATGAGCCAGCAACTAATGTTATTGCAGCATGATTGACTAGCATTTCCCCCGACTTTTTAAACAAACAGCTGCATATAGAAGAAAATGTTCAACAAGGCTATGAATTCCACTTGGTTCACTTTCTGGGAAACGCTGGTCAGGAATTACTGCCGTATAATGGTGCCAAGATATGCCACGTACATTTACAAAACACTTGATGCAGGATTAAATTAGCCTAAACTCGGATCCACTTCGCACAGGCAGGAGATTCCAGAGCAGCCTTTAGTGGCTACACATATTACTTACTGGCTTGTCTTCAGGTGTGATGCCTCTATTGCGTGAGGGGAAATGAGGGGGCGCGCTCTCTGGCTTCCCCTCTGCTGCATCCCTGCTATCCAGTCCAGCCACCTATAGCTCAGTTGGTTAGAGCGTGGTGCTGATATCGCCAAGGCTGCAGGTTCGATCCCCATATAGGATGACTGCATATTCCTGCATTGCAGGGGGTTGGACTAGATGATCCTCAGCTTCCCTTCCAACTCTATGAGAGGGAATTCACTGGAGAGGGAAGGCCTGAAGCCTATCCCAGCTCCTTGCACAATCTGCAACCCTGGGGAGATCCCTGAGGGTTGTAAAACATGAGTCACAACTCATGTGAGAGCACTTCTGAACACATGGAAAACTGAGGGGGTCTGGTGACAGAAACCAGCCCCACACTTCCCCTCACACAAGAGAGGCCATGCTCTCCACACGGCAGATGGGCAGACTTCAGGTTGGCCAGATGCATTTGGTTGTTGTTTTAAAACTAAAACTCCAAGATCTATCAAGCAGATACAAGCTCAAAAGAGATACGGTTATATTTCATGAGTACCCAGGTGCCTCCCTGAGCCCATCCTGAGCTGCAGAGTTTGATTTCCGAACTGAACTGTCTGAGCTCTCCATTCTTGCACTCAAAAGCATCCCAGGAGGATAGCTTTTATAACGTTTTAATTTCAGCTTAATTTAGATGGTGATGATAGCTGAGTTGCTGCTAACGGAGAGTCAGAAACTCTTGCCGTTCTACTGCTAAGTAGCTAGGAATCTGCAGCTAGATCCCAATCAGCTTTCGGCCTATCCCTGCATTGCAGTGTGCCAACCACCGCTGAAATCAGCCAGAGATGCCTGGTTAAAGAGTCTCTCATACATAGGACTGAGGAAGAGGAGGAGGACTTTTTAGTAGAAACTTCCCTGAACAACAAACCTGCTACAAACCCAGACCCTATTTTCCAGGAACAGTCCCAGATCTTCATAAGCCAAGCCAGTTTCTGATTTGATCCCGGAATGTCCTGCTTTCCTTGGGACGCATTTAGTTTCATTGGAGAAATGTTGGAGGGTATGGAGTTATGCAACCCCGAGTCAAGAAAACAAGCAACTATTCAACCTTTAGAAGACATCTGAAGGGAGCCCTGTACAGTAAAGGGAAGATTTTTTAAAATGTTTTATTATGTTTTTATACATGATAGAAGCTGCCCAGAGTGGCTGGGGCAACCCAGTCAAATGGGTGGAGTATAAATCATCATCATCATCATCTTACTATGGAATAGTAAAGGTAAAGGGACCCCTGACCATTAGGTCCAGTCGTGGCCAACCCTGGGGTTGCGCCGCTCATCTTGCTTTATTGGTCGAGGGAGCCGGCGTACAGCTTCCGGGTCATGTGGCCAGCATGACTAAGCCGCTTCTGGTGAACCAGAGCAGCGCACGGAAACACTGTTTACCTTCCCGCTGGAGCGGTACCTATCTATCTACTTGCACTTTTGATGTGCTTTCGAACTGCTAGGTTGGCAGGAGCAGGGACCGAGCAACGGGAACTCACCCTATCGCGGGGATTCGAACCGCTGACCTTCTGATCGGCATGTCCTAGGCTCTGTGGTTTAACCCACAGCGCCACCAGCGTCCCATTACTATGGAATAGGACATCCTTATTTTCACTGGAGAAATGTTAGAGGGTATGCAAACCTGCTACAAACCAGAAATGTAACTGGGGAATGCACCAGGAAATGTGGGATGACATCTGCTTGATGTAATATTGCATAATCTCTCCACAAACAAATCAAAATGAATACTGGATCAACATGCCATCTGGAGCCACATTAAGGTAGAGGAAGCTGACAGGTGGTGCCTGTTATATGTAGGAAGGCAGGCCTGTAGCATATTGGCTGCGGTCAGAGTGAGGTTGGTGGGGCCAAAGGAACAGCGATGTTGAGTTCTGGAATTGGCTGCTACAAGATGTAGTGATGGTCGCCAGCTTGGATGGCTCTGAATGAGATTTAGGCAAACTCCTAGAGCAGCATTTCCCACACCTGGGTCTCCAGCTGTTTTTTCAGACTACAATACCCACCATCCCTGACCACTGGTCTTGCCTGCTAGTGATGATGGGAGTTTTTTTTCTTTTCTTTCTTTATCATTAAGCACTTTATTGAATAGTCACCATACTTTTAGGTTGAATACTGTATACAGGTTCTTTGGAACGGTTCTATCAATAACATACCAGTTCTTTGGAAAAAAGCAAAAAAGCCCTTGTGGGGCTCTGCATCTTGAACCAGCTAACTCTCCTGCTTCTGTGTCCCACTAACCACACAGGGGAAGGAGTCTATCTTCATGCTTTCTCATACACTCTGGTGCAGATAACGTTGTTCATTTCACACTCCACAACCAGCTTTCCATCTTCTATTTTTCTTTTTATTGTGGTCTCTTTGCCATCCTATTTCTGCAACTGATTGAGTGACCCATTGTTACAACACTCTTTACTTTCCTGTCGTCTGCTGTGGTCTCATCAAACTGTTCCCCCAGTTTGAAGGAAATCTCGGTGTTCTTTAAACTGCTCTCTGTTTTGATGGTTATAACATCTCCGTTGCAGCTCATGATCACATTGGGCTTGGCAACATCAGCCGCCTTGCTGGTGGCAAAGCCCACACCAAGTTCTTTCATATAGTCATCAAATTTTTCAGTGGAAACAAGCTTCCAAGTTCCCAAAAATTGTTCACACATGGTGTAGGATTAACTAAGTCTCCTGAGGAACTTCTTACAAGTTTAACTAAGCACCACAAAGAGCACAGCCAGTGACAATGGGAGTTGTAGTGCAAAACCAGCTGGAGACCCTAAAGGATAGGGCTATCGGTGGCTACTAGCATGATGGCTATTTACTCCCTCCAGTGTAGGAGGTGCTGTGCCATTTAAGAACCAGTTCCTGGGAATCACAAGTGGGAAAGAGAGCTATTGCTTTCAGGTCCTGCTTATGAGCTTCCCATAGGCATCTGGTTGGCCACTGTGAGAAGAGGATACTGGAAAACGTGGGCCTGTGGTCTAATTCTTATTCTACATTATGATGTCATCGTGTGATTTCAGCGGCATTTGGGCAGGGAGGAGGAGGGCAGGGAAATGCCCGCCCCACCCCCATCAACATGCCAATGACTTAATCATTTGATTGCAAGAATCATTTGGCTGAGAAAATAATCATACTAGCATGCTGATTAAATAGCAACCTCAGAGATTCGCTAGTACTAATTTGTGATTATAGCTGCCTGATTTTGATGTATTACAGAGACATTCTGCTTTGTAAACATTCTGCTTACAGTGCAATGCTATGCATTTCCACTCCGTTTTAAGCCCCATTTAGTTCAATGGAATGCACCCAAGTAAGTGTATATAGGACTGCAGCTGCAGGCTGGAATTCTATGCACACTTAGCAAGGGAGTTGGAGAGACCAAGCACTGTGTAACGCAACTCATTGTTCACACTGGATGTTTTAGACTACAGCTCACATCAGCCACAGCCAGAACAAACATGATGGCTGTGCTGTACCCTTCATGGGAGTTGTAGTCCAAAAAGCTGGAAGGCACTACATCGGCCAAGACTTTATGGTTTGTGCCATACACAATTTGCTTGTCTTCACAGTGCTATAAGACTCTTTGCTGCTTTGGGTACTACAGCAGAGTTCAGATTGTCTTCTAGTGAACTGTTCTTGGAAGATTATCAAGGAGCTTAATGGTGTGTGTGTGTGTGTGTGTGTGTGTGAGAGAGAGAGAGAGAGAGAGAGAGAGAGAGAGAGAGAGCTCTCACCCTTACTGATATTCCCTTGCAATCCAGGGTTGCAGAGGTACATTGGGTGTGTTCTGGGTTGCATTCTCTGTTTATGTGGAGCAATGATCAGGCCCCCAGAGGCCAGGTCTGGACTCTGTGTGGGCTTTCAGAAATGCAAAAAATCGGGTAGAAATGGTTCCCTGAAGGCAGAAATCTTGAAAGCCTTCAAGATTTAGAGTTTAGAGAGTTAGAACACTGTTTGTCCTGGGATAGCAGGAAAAAAACTCCAGTCACAATGATAGTCAAAGCAGGCAATTTAAGAGCAGCCCACAAGGTGAAAATTGTTATGTTTCTCCGTCTGGCACGGACTGACACACAAAGGAAGTGAGAGCAGAAATCGGGGCTGAATGTGAAGAAACAACAGTGTAAGATTGACAGGACAGAAATCAAGAGGTGTGAGTTATAGGGGCCCCCCCCCTCTCCACCGCATTGAAAATAATTCTAGGATGAATGTAAAACCAATTATGAAAAATGACAGTGTCAGTCAACACATTTGTTCTTGCGCAGCTATAAATAATTTAAGACCTATGGCGTGAGCATTGTCTTGGCCAGAAAAAACTGTGAGGGAACTTTCAGGAACTTCATGCGATGGGCAGACCTTCCTAGACTGTCCCAGTTCTGCTGGTGGGTAGGAGAATCATAGGTTTGGTTTATTTAAGTGTTTGTGCACTGATGATGCCAAAAGAAGTAAACAGAGTGTAAGGGGACACATCTGTCAAAAACAGATGAGGAGCCTGTTGCCCTCTGGGTGTCTGGTTTCTAATTCCTATCAGCCTTGACCAACAAGGCCAGCAGTCAGGGATGTTGGAAGCTGAAAATCAATGACATCTGGCTCCCCATCCTTAGCCTAAAATTTGACACAAGGGAAATGAAGGTCTGGGGGGTGGAGGCCAGGGGGGCCTCCACAGGTGTGCCACAGGGGTAGTTGCCCCAGGCACAAAATTGTTAGGGGGGCAAAATTTCAACACCCGGTGCTGCCTCAGTACAGCTGCATGCTTCCATCTCTGGTCTCCACTGAAAATGGCTTCTCCATGCAAACCAGGAAGTTGCCTTTCCAGACAATGGAATGACTTGTTCTTTTCTTATTTCTTTGGCTACGATCTCCTGGGTGACATGGACAGCATTCGGCAGTTGAGTGTGCATGCATACTCCATCCGTTTCCCTCCCACCCACCTCTCCATTCAGTCCCAGGTTCTGGCAACCCACGCTATGCCACTGGTGGAGGCCATGGTAAGCAAGGAAATAATATCCCATTGTTTCCATTGCTGGTGCTCAGACTCAATAGCAGGCTTAGGCTATATACACATTCCCTTTTGCTCCAGTGAATCCCCACTGCTGGGCACATATGGTACTAGCCAGAATGCATATGCACCCTGCAGTTTCTTGAGAAATACTCCACTTGGATGTGTTTCCCGTCAAAGTATGCTTGCATCCAGTTGGAAAGCATAAGCAGCAGTTAAGCTGAGGTGCGTACCTTTGGGGCATTCTTTGCACATGTGCAGGTGACTGCTTTGTGGAATAGGGGATGGGGTTGCAGGTGTGGGGAAACAAATCAGGTAATGCGTCTCGGGTGATGCGCATCCCCACCACCTCTCAGGGGTGCACAGCGCTGCAAAGATGTGGCTTGAAATGCAGTGAGGTGGAAAAAGACCTTGATGCGTTTTAAGCTATGAATGTGTACATAGCCTTGGATACAGCAAAGCATGGGAACAAGCAGCTGAGCCAAAGGCCTCAGAGAAAATGTGGGTCTTGAAGAGGACTCTTAAGGAAGTAAGAAAGGTGCCATCGCAAAAGCTCTCCTGAGAGGCAGAGAGAGAGGGAAAGGTAAGGTTGAATTCCGTCTTGTAGTGACGTTGTTGCTGCTGCTGCTGCTGTTTACGTTCTCCGGAGGCGCAGGTGAGCCTTCTCTCTTGGCAGGCTGTGATTGTGAATCACGCCTTCTTTCAGATACACGTAGCAGGACTGCTTAGAACAATGACGCACAGCTCTACGTTCTGAATGGGGAAACCCATCAGAAACTAGGAAAGGTGACTCATTCTGCCCAACAGGCCCCTCCTTTCCCCTTCAGCCAAGGACTGGTCTTCAGGTACGTGTGAGAGTGCACAACAAAAGCATTTTGGGAACAGAGAAAAGGAGCAGGTTTGGGGGACAGTGAGAAAGATGCTGCAGTTTGAAACACACACACACACACACACAGAGAGAGAGAGAGAGAGAGAGAGAGAGAGAGAGAGAGAGAGAGAGAAATAATGGTGCTTCTGTAGGGAATCCAATGTGGCCAGTGGATTTGCTGCTTGCAGGAATGCTATTCCCCTTGTCTCTGCCTTTACTTTAGGACATTGGGAATGATGATAGCATCTCCTGGGGTGCTTTTTGCCATTCCCTTGCATGCCAAATGAGGTTGTTTTCCCCCACCCCACCCCCACACAATAAGCTAAGCAGAGAAAGAGGCAGGTTACATTAGCATGCACAGCTATGGTTTAAACTGCCACTTTGGTTTTGAGGAATTCCGAAATCCTTTTATTGTGACCAAGCAGAATGTTGCAAAGCAGCAAGCGAGCTTTTGAGTCCTCCAGAAGTCGACAGCTGCATACACACAACACCTTCAAAGCACGTCGTTTCCCTCAAAAAAATTCTGCAGTTTGCCCCTCACAGAGTTCCCATTCCCAACAACTCCTAAGAAACTTCGGGTCCCGGAATTCATTGAGGGAAAGGATGTGTTCCAAATGCACTTTAAAGGTTCATAGTTTATGCACAGCCTTCATCGGGTTGGATGTTAAGCAAAGCAGGAGGCAGGGGGAGGGGGAAGCTGGGCTGAATGAGAGCCGTACATTGAGAACACTTGTTGGTGTCCATCTGTCTCGAGAGACAATGGCATGTGCCTGTGGGGGTGAAGTCAAATTGCTGCGTTTGCAGCACTGAAGTGACCACCCCAGGGTGCAAGCCTGAGCAATGTGTATGGAGGTCCTTGGCTGCCCAGCTGAGGCCCTAAGGAAAGCAGAACAATATGTTTGGCAGCAGCTTGGCTGCAGAAGTTGCCAGAAGGAGGCCTACAAGGCACCATCCAACTGTCTTCAGGACTCCACTCTGGATCTGTGTAGGGTTTCACTCCTTAACCTTCTCTCCTCCCGAAGATATCCCGCAAGGAAGCAGAGGTTTAGGATCAGAGCTCTCCTCCTCCTAGATGGACTACCTTCCCATGTGGTTGAGCCCCATGTGCCCCTCAACTTCCCTCTACAGCGCATGCAGAAACCGCCTTCTTGACCGTTGGAGTCACTATTGGTCTTGTCCACTCAATCCACCAGAGCCTGTTTTTGCATGCAGGGGAAGTCCCTAACTCGTTGAGGGTTTGAGACCCCTTGGCTACCCCTCACCTGGTTTAGCCAGCTAGTTAAAGCCGTTTCCCAGAGTGCGGCCACTGTCGCATGCTGACAGTTTCTAGGAGCTGCAGGTACGGGGGGGGGGGACCAAAGGTGGACAAACTACCCCCAAAAGAGCATTGTAACCCTCCACTAATACCCTATACAGTGGTACCTCTGGTTAAGAACTTAATTCGTTTTGGAGGTCCGTTCTTAACCTGAAACTGTTCTTAACCTGAAGCACCACTTTAGCTAATGGGGCCTCCTGCTGCCGCCGCCGTGCGATTTCTGTTCTCATCCTGAAGCAAAGTTCTTAACCCGAGGTACTATTTCTGGGTTAGTGGAGTCTGTAACCTGAAGCGTCTGTAACCTGAAGCGTCTGTAACCCGAGGTACCACTGTACACCCCATTTCAACCACCTTAAACAGTCCTGGCTTCCCCCAAAGAGTTCTGGGAGCTGTAGTTTAAGGGTGCTGAGACTCGTTATGACAACCTCGATTTCTCTCACAGAGCTACAATTTGAGGGATTTAACAACCAAGCCTTCTTCAAAGGTAGCTCTTGGTCATTGTAGGGGAATGGGAATGTGGCCATCTAAGGGTTGTGTCTATGTTGGGGGCTGTTATGAAGAGAACCCACACTTCACTGTTTACCACCACAGCATGGATTGGGCCCGTGCAGTTGGTATATCCCCAGAAGCAAGCCCCCATAGTTAGATTAACCTGCAATCAATGAGGCAAAGGGGCCGAGAAAGTTACCTGCCTCTGTTTGAGATCATCTCCCAAACATGAGGCACTTATGGCAAGACTTGGACCCGCCGCTGGAATGAAAAAGCCCATCTGGGACCAGAGAAGGTGATGTGTGCCTGTCCCCACCCCACAGAAAGGTGTGCTTTTGGAACTGAGGTATGAATTAGATTTGGAGGCAGTGAGAGAGAGAAATTATGTTGCTTGGGGCACAGAGAGAAAGACAGGGAAAGGCAGAGGAAAAACTGGCTGGTGGTTCTAAGCTGAAAGCATCTGGGGATCTTTCTGTGGGATCTGATGCAGGGCAGTGGATTTGCTCTCCAGTGGAAAGGCTGCAGCTCAGTGGCTGAGCATCGCTTTCCGTGCAGAAGGTCCCAGCTTCAATCTCTGGCATCTCCAAGCAGGGCTGGGAATGTCCCTCGTCTGAAACTCTTGAGAGCTTCTGCCAGTCAGTGTTGGCTGTATTGAGCTAGATAGACCAATGCTCTGACTTGGTATAAGACAGCTCTTTCTGTTCCTAGGATATTATAATGCTGCTTGCCTCCCTACGTTCTTCCTGGACTTGCCCATTTATTCTTGCCCATGCAAGTCGGCAGGTAAAACAAATGTGACCAAAAATGGCCTACACCTCCAGAGGGATCTCTGCTGCAAAAAGGAAATCAATTCCAGCCAATTGCCACCATTCGGGAGCCCTGAGAGGGTGTGGCCCTTGAGCTGGGAATGGTTCTTCTGGATCCCAGGAGAGAAAGCTGCAAATATGACTCAGATCTACCTGAATAGGGCTAACAGTGAAATGGCCAAGGGAAACAGGCAGACGATGTCCATTTTGGAGCAAGAGGAACCTGATAGAGAATGGGCTTGTTTTGATTTCCCTTGTTGCTCAGTGTGCATGGCCTCTAACCTCTCTTCCACTCTTTGCCAGTCTGTTCCTTCCAGTCCAGTAATTACTGGGCCAGGTGTTTGCCTGTGTGCCTCTGCCAGGTGTTGTTGTAACCATGGCACTGGGGAGAGGCACAACTTCCCCTCTCCACTGATAAGAGCAGCTTCCAGTTTCTCCTCTCAGTGAAGTCCGTTGGTGGGAAAAGATTCCAAGGAGCAGAGGCTGAAGGGAGGGGGAAGGAGAGAGAGAGAGAGAGCAAATTCAGGCACCGAGCAAAGCCAGTTAGCAGCATCTGCTTCGTTCACCAGCTGGATTGCAAACAGCCCTCCAATTTCCACCTGCTGCAGAGCAGATAATTCTGGAGCTGTTCATCAGAAGGAGCTGGGATAACTAGAGAGGACCTACACCCAAACCATTGCAAAAGAAACTTGACGTCAACAAGTCTTTTGGAACATTTTCCAAAAAGGCATCCTTGAAGTGTGTGTGTTCTCAAAGAGGAAAAAACCAAATAAGGGCAAACTGAATATTTGCAAAATCTCTGCGTGTTTGCTTCACTGAAAATCCTGCAGTGAGATCTTGAACCAACGACTGTTTGCAGAGTGCCTGATCTTGAAAACTGCTTCCATCGTACTGGAACAGAAGCAGAGAGGCAGACCTGGGGAAACGGGGTATTATAGAAAGAAGCAGCATCTTTGACAAAGCAACGCAAGCTCTCCAAACTGCAGGGCCACTGATTTAAGTGCAAGCAGCCGACTCTCAGGCCAGAATACTCTTCCCTTGAAATAGCATGACTGACTTATTAGTGTGTGTGAGAGAGAAAGACTAAGCCTAGAGCAAGGAACGTCGCAGAGCGGGACTGATTTGAATACTCTGGTCCACTGTCGAAAACTCAACCCCCCACAGATATAGTTGGAGAATAAGCTGGAGACTCACAGCATCATGGAAGATGAGGAAGGTAAGGACCTTAGATTCTTTATTTGGAAGAAAAATAAAATAAAACTTGGTTTGCTTAAGACCTGCTCTCCAAAGTTGATTTAAAAAAAACAATTAAGTAGATTTTTCTCATGCTGCTAATCCAGTCTCTGTGTAATTAAGTAGTTATGTGTGATCACCTAGCAATCAAGAAGAACTTTTTGATTTGATTGTTTGTTGCTGTTTCCCCTGGGCAAAACATGCTTTATTTTGAATGACCTAAACAGCTAGTGAAGGGATGTGTAAGGGGGGGGGGCGAGGCACCTGTTGTTTCTGTAACCAGTGCTTTGTAAATGCTGTTTTACATATCAAAGCAACTGTACAATGCCCCCTGTAGCTAAGTGCTGATTTGAACACTTCATTTCTTAGTTGGCTCTGATCCGTGCTTCCGGGGGGTCTCCAAGAGCTTTTTTGTTTTATAAGCCCCAGAATCAAGGAGTCCCATCTCAGTATTTGCTGTAACCCATGCAAGCTACGTAGGTCGGATTTGTGAAGTGCTTCAGACTGTCCTAAAATCTCCTGGGTCCACACAGCTGATGGGGACCAGTGGAGTCCACGTGGCTGCCGGCATTCGCCACAGAGAAGTCCTGGGAGGAAAAGAGCCTGCTCGTATGAAACCCCTCTTCCATGGTGCAGGGTTGCATGCCAAACCAGGAACAGGGGGGAACCTGTTGTCTGCACAAGGATGGATGTCATGGGATGGATGCAATGTCTGCATCTAGACCCCCATCACTGGATTGATTAGCCACTGTTGATCTGGCCAGCAGGCTCTGTTTGTGCCAGGGAGCAATGTGTCTCAGCCTACTATTTGTTTTCTCTTTGGGGAGGAAAATGTCCTCTCTTTTCCCCCTCACTCTTCCCTCAGAACATCCTGCTGTTGCGTCCATCCGCTAGTACCAAAATGGCTTCCGATTTCCCCAGATCTTGGCACACAAAGTACCTTCACAATTCTTCAAGGATGGGGACACCTGCTGCCCTCCGCCTGTTGCTGGACTCCAGCTTCCCTCAGCCCCAGTCAGCACAGTGAAGCAGTCAATCTTCTATGCTGACAGAGCAGAAGATTTTCAAATTACGTAATAGGGCTGTAGTTCAGGAGATGGCTTCCTAACTTCTAATGGGAAGGGACATGATGTAGGTGTTATACGGCCAGCAGGACTGACCTAAGACATTTTGCTGCTTCAGGTGGAACAATAAATAGCTCCCACATCTCCTCAAGTCACGATGCACAGCAGCACCCAAGATTAGCCAAGTCCTTTTCGCACCTGAAGCAGAAGATTCTCCCCAGGAAGAAGCTGGCCAGGTGTCAGAAACTAAGGAGACCCTCAGTGACAGCAACCACAGGAGTCTACCTTGGGCACCTTAAATGCTCACAAATTGTTTGTGGCATATGCTGTGTTTATTTCATATACATGAATAGCTTTGCTGGTTAATGTTTGCCTGCTGAAGAGGCACTTCAGTCACCAGGCCTTTATCACCTGAGTTGTATGTTTTTTGGATCTACCCTATTCTTGTGGATATAGTTTGTTTCAGACTGTTTTAATATTGCATTAGAAATTGTTGTAACCCTCTCTCGGAACATTTGATGCAGGGCAGATAATAACAGTAGTCGTAATAATAATAATAGCAATGACAAGTTTTCTGTCTAAAAACAAAAGCAAAACAAAGCTAAGATATGTGCTTTGGACCTAGAGAGGGTTAGCAGAGCTGTCATTATTGCCACATGAGGTTGTTGCACTGCACATTCCTGCCACATTCACACCATACATTTAAAGCACTATAAACAGTTGTTGTGTGGCCCCCCCCCCAAGTATTCTGGGAACTGTAGTTTGTTAAGGGTGCTGAGACTTGTTAGGAGATTCCCTATTCCCTTCACAGATCTACAATTTGCAGAGTGGTTTAACAATCTCTCTTCACAGGGAACTCCAGGAATTGTAGTTCTCGGCATCCTAACAAACTACAGCTCCCAGAATTCCTTGGGGGGGTAGCCACGACTTTTTAAAGTGGCATCATAGTACTTTATGGTGTGAAGATGATCTTGGAGTTAGTTGCCTTCTTTGGAGTTTTTTTAGGTCGGAGCCCATTCCCCTTTGGACTATGGTTGTTGGTTCTATTTTCACATGCCTCCCAAAAACAGAAGATCCTTTGGGGGAACGGCTGTAGCTCAGAAGTAGAGCATCAGCAGAAGGTCTTAGGTTCAATCCCCAACATCTCCAGATAGGGCTGAGGACTTCCCCAGCCTGAAACCCTGAGGAACCATTGCCATTCAGTGGTGACCATAGAGGGATCAGTAGTGGATTCTCATGTTCTATGTGAGTTGTGAAACCTTTGTGTCGAGATCGCTTATTGCCTTGAAGTGAAGAGGAGCTAAAATAACTGAACTAATTTGCAGTGAAGCAAGATGAAGGGAGAACAACGCCTCAGTAGGTGCAGGCAGGGGGAGAACTATATTATTTCAGTTATTCCAAATAGATAAGCTCCCTGTAAACCTCAATAGGTATGTGTTTTGTGTGCCACCACAGGCTTAGCTTTGTTTTCAGTTGCTGTTTTTAACCTTTAATGGTGTTGTTGTGATTTAAGCACATTTGATTTGAAGTAGTTTTCTGTAGGTTTAATGCAGGCCGCTTCGAGTACACTTGTGAAAGAGCAGGATTTAGATATACGTGAATACTTACAAGAGCATATTTTCACAAACCAATGAATTGCAAGTTTATCTTTCATTTCTTTGGGTTTTATCCACCCAGGTGACACATCCTGCCCTACCAACAGCAGCCCATCCTTCACCAGGAATGAAAGCCGCAGCCAGATCTATAGGGGGAACTATACCTTCTCCTCCTACTATCAGCACTCCTCTCCAGTGGCCGCCATGTTTATTGTTGCCTACGTCTGTATCTTCTTCGTGTGCATGGTCGGCAACATGCTGGTGTGCTTCATAGTGCTGAAGAACCGGCAGATGAGAACAGTCACCAACATATTCATCCTCAACCTGGCTATCAGTGATGTCTTGGTGGGGATCTTCTGCATGCCGACCACCCTGGTGGACAACCTGATTACAGGTGAGTGAAAGAACAAAGTGCAAACACATCGGAACATAAGAAGAGAGGCCTGTTGGATCAGGCCAAAGGCCAATGCTGACCTGCATCCTTTTCCCACAGTGGTCAGCCAGATGCGTATGAGGAGCATTTGGGTGTTTAGAGGCATATGGTCTCTGATACAGAAGGTAATACTAACAAAGGAAATGCTAACAAGTCTCCTGTGTCATTAGGACTGTTCGATAAGCTTACAGTGGTACCTCTGGTTACGGACTTAATTCATTTTGGAGGTCCGATCTTAACCTGAAACTGTTCTTAACCTGAAGCACCACTTTAGCTAATGGGGCCTCCCACTGCCGCCATGCCGCCACCACTCGATTTCTGTTCTCATCCTGAGGTAAAGTTCTTAACCCAAGGTACTATTTCTGGGTTAGTGGAGTCTGTAACCTGAAGCGTCTGTAACCTGAAGTGTCTGTAACCTGAAGCGTCTGTAACCTGAGGTTCCACTATATTTATAAATGTTGGGCCTTGCTGGTTTTGGAACCTATTTAGTGTCTCCAATAGGACTACCTTAAAATGACAGAATATGCAATTGTGCAGATGTTTCCTAGAATGCAATTATTTTCTTCAGGCAGACTTTCCTCATTTTGAAGTCTATCTTTTTTCTTTTGTGAGCTAAGGCAGCTGGTGTTCCTGTGACAAATACTGGTGGCAGAGTGACAGATATTGTATTCATAGATTAACTTCATTGGGAGACAGAATGAGAAGTATTGAGATTTATGAGGTTTGTTTTTTTCCATTCACGCAGAGAACAACTTGGTTTTGTTATTGGAAAAAAGGGCAACAGTCTCCAATAATAATTTCTGCTATGATTCTCCCCAAGGAGGGATTATCCTCTTCAGTTCTTTAACATGTGCAACATGTTTGCACAACCAAATGGTGGTACTTATGCCCTGCAAATTGTGTTGAGGTTAAGGATGCTGAAAAATCCCAATTGCAGAAACTGCTGGTGTTTGCTTATTTGTACCATGTCCAGAATGAAATCAATCAAGTGAATATGGTCAGTATTCACTGTTGTTGTTTGCTGTCGACAAATAATATATGATCGATGAGACACACACTCCTTGGAATTTGCACTTCATTTCCTTTGCATTAAAATAAATGGTGTGGAGTAACATAGTGATAACATAATTCATTACACATAATTTCACCATAGTAGACAGGAAGAAGGATAGCTTAATATTAGTCAGAAGCCAAACTGCAGTGGAATGGAAACAGCGCTGCAGCAACAAATTCAAGGCAGAACATAAATCAATGCCTTTTTACACCCATAACTGAAGCACCTAGTTTTGGGACTTCACAAATTTCATGACATTCCTAATCCTGACATCTTTATGTCTTTGTGCTCTCTGTAGTCAGAGGGGAAGAGAGTGGAAATAGTGGAGCAAAGAGCTGGGAAAATACTACTTAACTAGCAAAGGTGGCTGACAGAGGGTCTCTGAACAAGAATGGCTTGCAACCATTGGCTCTTGCAAAATAAGGAGAGTATCAGCAACTCTATTATTTAATTGTGTTCTATGAAAGCACAATTTCCAGTTTTGTTCTGTCCCATCTCTGGCCAAGGCTTTCTCTGTTCACTGAATGGTAGGCATGCCCAGTCCAAGAATTCTGCAAATTTTCTCCAGTGTTCCTCAAGACCATAATTTGTGAGAAAAGATAATGCTTCTCAGTGCTCATCCAAGTGACTCAGATGGCTGAATGATGAGTTCCAGTCAAATGCCATATAGACACCCAAAGACTGCAGCATGAGCTATGCCCCCAAAGTCCTTTCTCTTTCCAGAGCCACTTTTCCTAATTCACACCCAATGGGGATAGGGCATAAGGTGTCGGCCTTTGGCAGAGCAGCAACTGGTTCATTTGGAGCCAGAGATTTGGCAACCATAATGGCACCCTGAACTACACCACCACAACCACTCTATTCCTCTTCCTGACTTGTTGACCCATTGTATCCCTTCCAACCCTCCAACTCTATGATTCTATGATCCCCAGACCTATGGATTATAGCATTACCCCAATAGAGTCTGTTCTGCCTGCTATCCAACAATTCTGGGAGTGAAATTCCTGTACTTGAAAGCATCTCTCAGGGTTGGCCAACCTATGAAGCCAGGTGAGGCATCTGCCTCAGGCGGCAAGATCCCCAGGGGCAGCAAATCCCAACACTCATTGTTCTTCCCCACTTGTTCCTCATGTTGATCTCTCTTCACCCCTTCTTCCCTGGTGGGAGGACTCCCACCATTTGGGGATTTGCCTCAGGTGCCCAAATACCTTGGGCCAGCCCTAGCATCTCTAAACAGTAAATCTGGTTTTCTGGGTCGTATCAAAGTCTAAGATAGCAAGGATGTTCAGCGGCTGATTGTTACTCCAGATGGGAGGCTGAGAATTCACATTCTGCAAGCATTAGCATCTTTGTAACAGCCGGGGGGGGGGGGACATGGCATGGCAGGGTGGAGAAAAACAAAATCTAAAAGAGCACGAGTAATGTCTGCCTCTTTCAAGAAACAATAGCTCAAGGATTTGAATGTCAGGGGACATAATTGAACTTCTGCCAGCCATTCTTTCCTTCTTCCAGCAACATGCATATTCATTTCAGTGGAGAGCAACATCTTTTACAATGTACAGCATCCACGTTTGT